>NC_000068.7:133881849-134481849 GCF_000001635.26 Mus musculus | reverse complement strand
TAGTAGAACAACAGTTTAGAAGCCTCTTTCCCTGAGCATCTGAGTCTAGGCTTGAGCTCGGTTGCTTAAGTCTCCATTTTCTCAAGATTTAAAGGCTTTTCATTATAAAAGGAGAATCCAAAAGACTATATACCCCCCCCCCTTTTTTTTGACAGGGGTGGGGTCCGGGGTGGGGGTGAGGCTGGAAACGAATAAGAACAAAATGAGTATAAAAATGCCATACAGAAACCCATTGCTTTGTATCTTAATGTAAAGACTTGCAGCAAAGAAGTCAATACCGGGCCTTGAATCCCTACAATAGAGCCCAAAATGACATTTGAGTTGGTGTTTGTTTATCAAAGAGTCAAAACAGAGATGGCTCTGAAGAACACAAGAAGCTAGCTAGCTCTACTGCTCAAAATAAAATTCAAGGTTAGTTTGTTTGTGAATTACTGAGCCAGCTGGCTGTCCTGGCCCAGTACGACTTTTGTGGTGACAGCTGTTCCTACCAGGATTTGATGGCTGGGAGTGGTGAGGACAGAACTGGTGGTTTTGAGATGAGCTGGATATGGGAGATGGGTTGCGAGGATGGATTCTGGTTTCCTTAAAGAGGAAATCCACAGATTTCAGATCCTCGCCGTTGAAATCATAGTTTCTGTGGCTGCTCTTAATGCGTTTGCTTTCTGGGCAAAGGGAGGTAAGGCATGAGCGATCTGTTGTAACTCTGTGTCCCCTTAGGTTATGATTTAATGATGGGTGGTTCCATTTGCAAGAGCTTAGCAACTGTGCGGGTTTCCAGCAAGGGCACTAGACTAGCCTGCAAAGAATCTACCCAGTGCCGCTGCTCTGGCCAAGAGTCCCGAGGGTGCTCTGAAATCTTGTTTCCTTTCCCAAGTTCCCAAAAGCCAGAGGAAAAGCTCTCCTTGGGGTTGGTGGCATCATGCGGGGGTTTCCATGTGTAAATGCTGCAGAGCAACCTCAGAAGTGCAGTTCTTAACCCTCTCTTCAGAAGACAGAAACTCAAGATAGGACACTGGAAGCCAAAGCTAGAGAAAGACGGAGTGAAAGAAAGGCATTAAGGGCTCTCCACTTTGGCAGTTCAATCAAATCGCGAATCTAGCTGTCCTCTGACCCCTCTCAGTTCAGTTTCTGTCTTCCACATCCCAGCAAACGGAATTTCCCTGTTTTGGTTGTTCAGCTCCAATCTTTGGAACTTTCTTCATGCTCCCTCTTCCATGATCTAGAAACCAGGCCTGTTGACGGGGACTTTAAAGTGTTGCTGGGATCTAAAGCACTCACCACTGTATCCTTCGGCTAACTCTGGCCTTATGTGACATCATCTCAAGCATGCACTAGACAAGAGTTTTTCTAAGATTTCCCTGTTCCAATCTTGACCCCAGTTCATTTTATTTCCAACATGCTAGCTACAGTGGCACCATTAAAAGCTAAGTGGGTACCCGTTTCTTCTCTACTCAGACTTCTGCAGGCTGCCCATCTCATTAGAAGGAAAAAGATCTTATACTGGTGGGAAAGGTCCTACACAAAAAGAGTGACCTTTCCTAGCTATCATTTAGGTCACTTACTGATGATGCTTGGCCATTTGGTCTCCTGCTTGTTTCTACACCTGAAAGAAATATGCCCACCCTCTAAGGATCTGCTTACCTGCTTCTTCCTTCAGCCCTTTCTTCCTGATCTTTATGCAGTGCTGCTTTCTCTATGTAGCCTTCTCTGGCTGCAGGACTTGACCTTAACCCTCTGGGCAGGCTGGTTGTGTGTCTCCATGGGTAAAGGTGCTTGCTCCTAAGCCTGCTGAACGGAGCTCAATCTCTGGATGTCATATGGCCAAAGGACTGACTTCTACAAGTTGTGCCTGGCTTGGATATGTGAGCTCAAACATGTGCGAGTCTATGCACGCACACATGCATGCACACACATACACACACAGTGAAATATAGTCACCCACATACTAAACAGATACATAATCATAAAATAATATAAAGATCATATATAAAGTATGATCTTTAATACTTATTCACAATTTTCTTATATTAGTATTTCATTTTAGTACTTATTACATATACTTTTTATTTTGTAAATCAATTCTCTTGCTTAATTTCTTAGGACATAAACCTCCTACAGCAGTGATTCTGAGCCATTATTTCAGCCCCCAAATCGACATCACTCTTGCCATATGCAAGGTCCTCCAAAAAAAAAGGCAGCTTGGCTCCTGGGCTGGCTGTGATGTGCTCCAACTGTTCTTTAGAGTCCCTGGTGGGTCCACTAGAGGAGAGGACCATTGGTTCCTGGGATTGCAAAGTTCCCTACTTAACCTAGAACACAGAATTCAGTTCCCTGACATAAAGGGTGAATGATGCAGGTTCGTGGTCATACTTCTGGAGAGTCACTATTTTTATGTGTTTCTTAAGTGATTGCAACTCTTCACCAGGTTTTGGGAAACACTGGCCTGGCCTACAGTTTTCTTATCAATCCCACAAATACGGAGTAAACACATTCTGTAGTCTAGATATCATGTCAGCGAATTGTCCCAGCCTAGAACCTGGTAGGGGAGACAGATATGTAAAGTTCACCTTGGGCTGCAGTGAACAAATGTTCCCTAAGCATTAATTGCCTGCAGTTGATGCAGAGAAGACAAACAAGGATGATCTTGGATGTTTCTGAAGAGTTCTCATGGGTAGTGACTCACAGTCAAAGGGAGGCAACAGGGCAGGTGGATAGAAGACCCTGCAGACACACAGGTGTCTTGTCCTCGGTGTCTAAGGGAGAGACTAGGCTCTCAATACTGTTTGGAAGATTTCACTTCTGTGCTGTAGACTCAAAAGGGAATAGGATTGGGAGCCCTTCATTTCCCAAGTAGTACCTGGCCTCCTTTGCGTAACTATTTCCTGTAATCTGAGGACAATGGATGTCTGGAGAGAAGACAAATATGTTTTGGATTTCTTTGTATCGATTCCCTTTCAAAATGGTATAAAATAAAGCTGCCCCTAATGTAGATCACTAAGGATTTTCTTGGATCTTGAGACTTCAACAAAATTAGTGCCGCCTTTAATAATAATGCAAACAAATGGTCAGGCTGGGGACAATAACAGGGGGTAAATCCTGTGGGCTTGAAACTTCAACCTTCCTCAATTCATATCATGTTTGCAGCCATCTGTGCATCTCAGCCCTCACTCCTGTCATTTCCAACTTTTAATGTAAGTCTTATAGACCTTGAGTTTTCTGGGCTACAATTGCTCATTTTTTCAAGTATCATATTTATATAAAGTAGTATGTTTTGCCTCTTAGTGTTAGCCACTGTGACAACCACTCCCTTCATCTCAGTGCTTGAGAAGAATATAGTGATAATTTTTGTCCATATTATGTGTCTCAAGAGAGTGGGACATGGGGACAGAAGCATCTATTTTATGCAGTCATTTAGAAATACAAGTTCTGAACCTTTGCAATCATAGCTTTATTATTTCTTTGGTCTCTTCCAGATGGTTGATAAGGACGATAATCAAGCACATATTCCTTTTTAACACATCTCAAGCCATAGGTCAATTTGTACCTTAGTGGAGGGATAGATAATACCTGGTTTAGACTGTGTGGCCCACCCATTATTTGTTTAATTGACTTCTTCTCTGGAGCTTGCCTGCACTGTACATCAGAGGTAATACATGTGTGAGTGGATGGCTGTGCTTGAATAAAACTTTATTGGTTCAGTATGGCTTGTAGGCCTTAGTTTGATGAATTCTGCATTAAGCCCTGTGACATTGCAGTGGCAGAAAAAAAAACCCTGTCATGTATATCTACCTTAAAAGGATAGTGGTGGGTTATAGTTTGACTGTATGCTCAAGAAAAAATCTAGTAACAGTGGACATAGGGATATCCACCTCTAAGTTATGTAAGGTCAACATGCTTCATTGCAAGAGATCCTGTTGCCAGTTTCCTAAGCTCTTTCTCCTTCATTCTGAGTGGGAAAACGAGGGTGATTTGCTGAAAAATCACTCTGAAAGACACGAATTTAGATCAGGTCAGGTGGGAGGCTGTGCTTCTGGGCCATGGCACATATGATCCCAAGCTGGTGACTGAAGCACAGCACATTGCCACTGGCAACAGGCAGGTATGAGTGGGAACAAGGATATGGATTGTGTTTACTCAATTTTCAAACCAAGCAGGAATGGAGGCTCTTCTCTGTGTTGTTTACCTGCCCTGTCTCCTTGCACAGCTCCCGCAGATGGGTGGGAATCTTGCTCCTGCAAGTGTGTATCCAAATATATAATTATAGCAGAAGTAGTTCGGTTTTCGGTGAAGTGTTTGGCTCCTTGTATCTCCAAAACCTTCCCATTTAACCTGCAGTAGATTCAGAAATAAAGGGCCCTTTCAGCAGAACTGTAAGTTAAGCAGGGCAAACATTTACCTAAAAATAACCATAGGAAAGTCCACCTATAGGGGCTTACAAACAACCTCACAGTCATAGCTTTCAAATTCTCATGCCTGAGGAGCGCCATGTGACATAGTGTGGGAGCAACTCTCACCCTCTGCCTAGCTTCTACCCTGGTGGCTTGCTCACTGTGGGTCAAGGATGGTAGGAAGGCTTTATCAAAACATCTCTGTTGTTCCACATGCACAAAACTGTGTGGAACAGGTAGAAGATGGAGAGACACAGTGCAAACGGCACTGAAGATTGAGACCCTGCTCCATAGGCCTTCAGTATAGACCTCAACAGATGCTTGGCTCAGATGAGCATAGCTGTCCAGATGACCTGCAGATCTGTGGTACATATATAATCGACAATGCCACTATATACGATCTTATGTTGGGAGTTGATTCTAATGTTTTGTCTTAATTTGACTCCCAAAAGCCAGCATCCAGATGCTGAGGGTCCTTGCCCCCAGCTGGTGTCAATTGGTAAGAAAGAATTGCCATATAGCCATTGGCTGGGCAGAGAGATGGAGGCAGGACTTTTAGTTTACATGAGCAAGATACCCAGGGAGAAGAGAAGAACAGCAGAATCACCATGATGGGGAAGAAAAGAGAGCTGACTAAAGGCTCGCCACCATGTAAGAATCTGTGAAAGTGGCTCTAGGAGCTACTTCCCTGATTGTGTTTGGGGTAGCTGAGATGAAATATAGATTTTAAAAGATGTTAATCAGAAATATTGGATGGGAGTGTGTGCTAGCTGCGGGGATGTTTAGAAGTGCCCAGCTATTGAGCTAGTCAAGGATATCAAAATTAGCTGGTGTGTGTGTGTGTGTCTTTCATTCACGGATCCAGGAAGCTCTAGGGCGGGTGCGGGTGCAACGTGCGTGTGTGATCTGCTGGACGCAGTAAGTGGCTTAACTCTTCACCACTAAAATCTTTGTTGTAAGAAACTTAATCACCTCAGCTCCATACTTTGTTTCTGTAACTCCTTCCATGGGTGTTTTGTTCCCACTTCTAAGGAGGGGCATAGTGTCCACACTTTAGTCTTCATTTTTCTTGAGTTTCATGTGTTTAGGAAATTGTATCTTATATCGTGGGTATCCTAGGTTTTGGGCTAGTATCCACTTATCAGTGAGTACATATTGTGTGAGTTCCTTTGTGATTGTGTTACCTCACTCAGGATGATGCTCTCCAGGTCCATCCATTTGGCTAGGAATTTCATAAATTCATTCTTTTTAATAGCTGAGTAGTACTCCATTGTGTAGATGTACCACATTTTCTGTATCCATTCCTCTGTTGAGGGGCATCTGGGTTCTTTCCAGTTTCTGGCTATTATAAATAAGGCTGCTATGAACATAGTGGAGCATGTGTCCTTCTTACCAGGGATCCACCCCATAATCAGCTTCCAAATGCTGACACCATTGCATACACTAGCAAGATTTTACTGAAAGGACCCAGATGTAGCTGTCTCTTGTGAGACTATGCCGGGGCCTAGCAAACACAGAAGTGGATGCTCACAGTCAGCTAATGGATGGATCACAGGGCTCCCAATGGAGGAGCTAGAGAAAGTACCCAAGGAGCTAAAGGGATCTTCAACCCTATAGGTGGAACAACATTATGAACTAACCAGTACCCCTGAGCTCTTGACTCTAGCTGCATATGTATCAAAAGATGGCCTAGTCGGCCATCACTGGAAAGAGAGGCCCATTGGACACGCAGACTTTGTGTGCCCCGGTACAGGGGAACGCCAGGGCCAAAGGGGGGGAGTGGGTGGGTAGGGGAGTGGGGGTGGGTGGGTAAGGGGGACTTTTGGTATAGCATTGGAAATGTAAATGAGCTAAATACCTAATAAAAAATGGGAAAAAAAAAGAATTTAAAAAAAAAAAAAAAGAAACTTAATCACAATTGCTCGGAAATCAAGCCTTTATTTGTTTTATATAACAAGAAGGATAAAAGTACATACAGTTTCTACATGCAACCTCATTCTCATAAAACATGAAGGAGTGGTGGGCTTTATCTTACCATTAATAATTACATGGTTGGAAGATGCTTGGCTTATCTGAAAACTTACAGGAGCTTAAAGGTACGAAGGGAAAGGGGACATCAATAGAAGCCTTTTTAAGAGAGAAGAGAAATACTTTCTTGAATTTTCATTTCACCAAATGTCTGCTTATAGCTTTGGACAAAACCATGCTACGTAGTGATTGATTGTGTGGAAGTGTTTTAGGCTCAGGGAGTAATGGGTGCTGGAGGTGCAAGGGCTGTGCCCAGAGAAACGTTTTCAGAGATGAACTCACACACACACACACACAGCCTTTTGACATGACGAAGAGTTTCTTACATAGAGGAGATGGGGTCTACTGAAGATACTGCATGTACTACGGGAATGCTGAGAAGGAGTTTGCCTATTTTTGAGACCAACATTCCCCCTCGGAGAACCATAAATGGATACATGATTTCTAAAGTGAATGAAGCTAGATGCTGACTTGGCAAGGCTCCAATACTCATCTTCAGATCTGTAGTTTAGGGTCTTTCAAGGCCTGTAAAAGATAAGCGCAGTTCCTATGATATCTGTATTTCTGTATATCCTGTTGGTGGACATTTATCACATGGTCATTGTTCTAACAGGGATGACTCAAAAGACCTATTGTGAACAGTTGGGGGATCTTGTACATACCACTTCACTTTTGATTACAGTTTTCTTCAAAATAATGCTAAAAGCATCACTCAGTTACTCAGAAAAACTATGTGTCTGATTCATACTATCTTTGAACATGAGATTTCCTACATCTGTTAAGCTGCAGAGGTCTATTTTTCCTATTGTAGCAATGACTCATTTGTCTCTGTCTCCTCCAGGAAAAGTTTCAATTTTACTTCAAAGAGCAAGTGCAGTGACCTAAAACCCCATTTCTTGGGGGTGCTGACATCAATCCTGCAGTGTGGCTCTCTTGAAAGCACTCTTTACCAGATCCTGTCCAGTGTAGTTCTGTAGCCCTTCACTATCTCTCTAAGGTCAGAGGCCTCAAAGTTAAGCCAGAAACATTGTCACCTTACCTTGGGGCAGTGTTTCTCAACCTGTGGTTCGAGACCCATTTGAGTGGTTATGAAAAGACCCTTTCACAGGGATCATCCAAGACCATTGGGAAAACACAGATATTTATATTATGATTCATAACAGTAGCAAAATTACAGTTATGAAATAGCAACAAAAATAAATTTCTTGTTGGGGGGGGTCACCACAACGTGAGTAACTATATTAAAGTGTGGCAGCATTAAGAAGGCTGAGAACCACTGCCTTAGGGAGACACCACAGCTAGATCTGCCTGTGATAGTTACAATCTGTGCCTCTTGGCCTTGTTTATGGCCCAAATTATCATTTGTCTCTTGTCATTCTTGATTACAGTTTTGATGGTGACTTATATAATCGTTTTCTATGATCTTATGTATTTCCTTCATGTAGCCATTGCCATCCTCTGCAAATACTGGTGCACTGTCACAGTGACCGGGATTTCAGTTACTGTTTCCATCTTTTAAAATTTAAGTAAACACAAAACATAAGGAGAACAGAAACATTAGCTGGCAAGAATAACAATTTTTATGCTTTTATGCCACTGAGTGGTACAGGTATTTACATTTTCTGATCATACCAATATTTGACATTTTACCCCAATTTCCCCTCATTGAAAAGAATGTCTTTCTGTTACTGACTCTAAGGCAGAATGGAGATTTGCTCACTTCTTATAGGAGGTGATTAAATCCACAAGCTGCTAGAAGTCACGAGGGGAGTTTGGATTCTACCCTGCTTGAAGAGAATTTCAAGGATTTCTTGCTACTTATTTTGGGATGATCTGCTCTAACAGGAACTCTCAGTTACCCACAGTTTCTCAGTCTTACAGAGATGAGTCTTGTAACATCTGTCTCAAATCACGGTGGGCAAAAGACCTAAATGGGAGACTTTCTGGGCTATGACTTGTTACACTCTTGGGCTCTTCAATGCCTGGCTGTTATATATGGTACTTGGAGTCTTAATAAGTCCTAATTATTTCTTTTATAACATTATGCACCATGGAAGACCACCTGTTTTTATACTTTATCAAATATCCCCAAAACAAAACCAAGGTACATTCTTATTTCATAGAAGACTCCTGTGCCTACTCGAGTAGTGTCAGTCCTGGACAGAGGCACCACAGGTCGCAAGGTCTGTCCATTTCTGCAAAGAGAGTGCAATCCAACCTGCAGATACACTAGAGACATTTTTCATTCATTAATTTATTTATTCACTGTACATCCCAATCGCAGTATCCTGCACTTCTCCTCCCAGTCCTAACCTTACACATCCCTTCCCCCATTATTCTCTCCATGAGGGGAAGTCCCCCTTGGGTGCCACCCCAACCAGGGACACCAAGTCTCAGCAAGATTAAACACAACCTTTCCCACTAAGGCCCAACCAGGCAGTCCAGTTAGGGAAAGGGGAGCCAATGGCAGGCAACAGAGTCATAGACAGTCCCTACTCCATTTGTTACAGAACCCACAAGAAGACCCAACTGCACATCTGCTCCAAATATACATGGACCTAGGTCCAGCCCCTGCATGGTCTTTGGTTGGTGGTTCAGTCTCGGTGAACCCCCATGGGCCCAAGTTAATTGACTCTGTAGAAATTCTTGTAGTAGCCTTGACCCCTCCGCTTGCTCAACTTTATCCTCCACTCATCCACAAGACTCCCTGGCTCCTCCTGGTGTTTGGCTGTGGGTCTCTGCATCTGTTTCATCGGCTGCCAGATGAAGCCTCTCAGGAGACAGTTACACTAGGTTCCTGTCTACCAGCATAGCAGAGATCATTAATGACACCAAGGGTTGGCTCTCTCACATGGAATGGATCTCAAGTTGGGCCAGTTATTGGTAGGCTGTTCCCTCAGTTTCTGCTCCATCTTAATCTCTGCATATCTTTTAGGCAGGACATATTTTGGGCTGAAGACTTTAAGAGTGGGTTGATGTCTTCCTTCCTCCACTGGAAGCCCCACCTGGCTACAGGAGATGGCCACTTCATTTTCTGTATCCTTCACTTGTAGAAATCTCAGCTAGAAATGCAGATCAAAAGAACTTTGAGATTCCATCTGACACCCACAAGAATGGCTAAGATCAAAAACTGAAGTAGCAGCAGATGCTGGCGAGGATGTTCAGCAAGGGAACATGCCTCCATTGCTGGTGAGAGTGGAAACTTGTACAACCACTTTGGATAGTACAATCCAATTTGGTAGTTTCTCAGAAACCAGTTTCAGCTATACCACTCCTGGGCATATACTTAAAACATGCCCCACTATATCACAAGGACACTTGCTCAGCTATGTTCATAGAGGTTTATTCATAGTAGGCAGAAACTACAAACATCCTATAAATTCCTCAACTGAAGAATAGATAAAGAAGATGTGATACATCTATCTAATGGAATACTATTCAGTTAATAAAAACAAGGACATGATTAAATTTTCAAGAAAATTGCAGGATGGAACTTGAGAATATCACCCTGAGTGAGGTAACCCAGACCCAACAAGACATTTATGGTATGTACTCACTTATAAATAGACATCAGCTATAAAGTGCAGGATAACCTTGCTACAATCCACAGGCCCAAAGAAACTGGGTCATAAGGAGGCCCAAAGGAGGATGCATGAATCTTACTCAGAAGGGAAACAAAGTAATCACCAGGGATGAGTGGAGAGAGGGGTTTGAGTGGAAGAGGGTGTGAGGAAGGGAATGGGGTTGGGGATCAAGTGTGGGGTGGAGGTGCAAGAACAGGGAGAATGAAAATCTGTGGCAGTATTGGGACACAGGGGTGATTCTGGAGACATTTAAAGCTATTCCTATGAGTATAGCCCTTGAGATATGGGTAGAAGAATTAAGTAATATCCAATGTGGAGGTCATTTTAGATGAGAGTGTTAGGCTTGGCACTGAATTCAGAGATTTTCACTTAAAACTGAAAACAACTAAGATGGTTGCTATTGCCTGAGATGAAATCCTTTTTATTTTTCACTTCTTCATACCTTCTTTTCTTTATTATTATTATTTTTAAGGGAAAAGATTCAGTAGAGAAAGAAAATAGGCACATAGAAAATGGGTTTCACCAAAGGTAGCAGAGACTTTTATAATTTTGAAACGGAGTTAGGTTGAAATATGCCTTTGAAAGCTGGAGTTACGTACAGGTCACAAACATGTATTGCTTATGCATGCTTGGAAATTTCTTGTCAAATCAATGGGTTTTAAAGTTTAATATCTCAACAGTGAAAGGAAACAGAAGCGGCTAGTTCTGACCTTGAGTTCTTTGCTGACCTCCAAGTATGTAGGCACAATAGGGTGAGCTCAGGGCCAGCTAAGGTCTGAACTCCCAGCTTCCTGCCTTTTGTTCGTCTCAATTTGTCACTAAACATACTTCAATGTGTACTTTTGGGTGGGAATGCCTTTGATATTTTTCCACTCCTGAGAAATTCCAGCCGAGGAAGAAAAAAAATAGGATATGACTGTAATCATATGTAGTATATGTCTTAAGATTTTCTATCCATCCATGCATACATGCATGCATGCATCCATCCATTATCCATCCATCCATTAATCCATTTATCTAACTTTTTACCTATCTGTCTGTCTGTCTATCCTCTATCTGTGTCTGTCTGTCTGTCTGTCTGCTAGTCTGTCTACCATGAACCTGAGTGCTACACTAGTGACTTTGCAAGGCTCTTTTTTAGAGACAGACTCTGAGGTGCACTCTTAGGGAAAGGTACACTCCTATCCACTGAAAAATCCACAGGTCACAGGAAACAATACCCATAGGTTCTGGGATGGCAGTGAGAGACAGAACTGAATGAATGCCCATCTTAAAGAGCAATATGAGCAACCCTACCAAGTGAACACATTCTAATGGGATAAGGGTGGAGAGCTCAATGGGATGCTTTATGGCTTTAGTTAATGCTTCTTTTGAGCAACAATCATCAGGGGGATCATCAGCTAACTATGAGTAATAGGCTGTTAGAATTTTCAGTCCTTTTGCTTAATGTGGTCTGTTCAGTTGCTTTGATTGGGAAAAGTTTCTGTTTCCACATGAATGAGTGGGGCATGTCTGGTTGGGGGATGATCCACAGGCCTCTGTTAGAATGATGGAAAAGCAAATAGCAGGCAAGAGTGAGTAACAGTGATGAAAGGAGCTAAGTAACAGAGTTAACATTGTTCCTTATGGCTACAGTGTGTGATGCATACCTTTGAGGAAGAAACAAAGCTAAATTAACTGTGTGGGAAATAGATTGACAATGTATTATTTATGCTTAGCATTTTGGTGTATGTATATAAATATATAAATTGTGTATAGTATATACAATCCTACCTTTAATTTTCCACAGAAACTTGACAACCACCTGCTCTAAAGGGGAACTGCTGTATTATTCTGTGGTACTTTATTTAGTGCTATGGTTTTAACTTATGAATCGCACTTCCATATTATCAGACAACTGTCATATTAAACTGTTCAAGAGAAAGCATGCTATGTATTTTACTTGCTCACTCCCAGGCTGTGCAATTTGGTAGTTTAGGAAGAACCCGGTGAATGAAGGTGTTCTGTTATAGTGCCATAGCACAATTTTCAAATATGGAAACATCAATGTGTGTGACTTTATGGCTTAAAGAAGCATAATAAGTAAAAGAAATACCAAGATGCAAGCATTTGTATAAGTGAGAATCTGAGTTTGTATAATGCACTTAGTGCCATGGCTAGGAGTCACTATTTATTCTCTTCAAATTAATAATCAACCCTGTAGCATCTGAAGACAACCCAAAAGAACTCATTTTGTATTATTTTCAAGTCATGGATAGGTTTTTCGGACAGAAGTTTGTGTCACTTCATTCATTCATTCACTCATTTATCCATCTGTTTATCCATACATCAATCAACCAATCAACCAATCCATCCATCCATCCATCCATCCATCCATCCATCCATCCATCCATCCATCCATCCATTAATCCATTCAATGTTTTCATGGGTTTGTGATAAGGTGTTATGAGGGATGAGTGTGTACAGGTGGATGTGAGAATGTGGATGCCTGTCTGGGCTTAGTATTTAGCAGAGTGGAAGGTACTGGAGTAATTTCAGGTCATCTGGACAATGCCTATAAGATCTGCACAAATCATTCTGTATGGTGAGGCATGTATGGGTCCTGAAAGTTTACATGACCTCTCTTTCTGGCTAAGAAACTCACCAGCAAGCTCACGAGGGGCAGTTGGGGGATGAAAGTCTAGCTTTCTGTTCTGCCTAGAGAGTACAGAGTACGAAATGCTCAGAAAGCAAGAAAAGGCAGGCATGTTTATGAGATCTGGAAGTCTGAACAGAACCGAGGGTAGCAGGAAAGGTGGAGACTGGGAGATGAAGCTGGAAATAGAAAATGTAGATTTAACTGATAACTCTATGCAAAGAGCAGTGGGGACTAGTCCTGAATTTTAAAGAGCAGTGTGCTAATAACAATTGTGTTTAAGATCATCCTAGAAAAAATATAGTCTATAGTAGGAGTTTTATCCAAATGTCATTACAACAGATAGGAGTTACAGAGAGGTCCACACTCTCACCACCCTCTTATTTTGAGTAGATAAAATGGCTCATTTATGAAAGATGTAGCTCTTCTCCATCACCATTTTCCCCAAGGTCCCCTTTTCCCATGGTCTCCTTTTTGCCTTTCCCTAGTTTGTATCTTCCTTTTTCTCCATCTGTGTCTTCTCTTTCCTCCCCCCCCCTTTTCTCTTTCTGACCCCATTTTCATTAAATTTATTGGTCTAGGAAACACCTGTTGCCTGGATAAGTCCTGTGATCCCCTGAGTAGCATCAGAGTGGTCCTGGCTTGTGCGCTCATTCTCATGATGATGCTGGACAAACAGTGGTGCTTTCTTACTCTTTGATTCTTGTTGTATAATCAACTGCCAGAGAACCATGACATCATCTTAGGCAAGGTAGAACACAAATGCACAGCTTACTGCTTCATAATTATGACACCTGAGTTCAGCCTTTTTAAACTTCTCTGGACTGCTAAAGGTTTTGGTCCCATTTTTCAAAGCATTTCTAGGTCACCTCCCTGCATGGATTATTTCCACAGATGGCTAATTTGGTAAATTTATCCTAACCTGTGCTAATTTCATCCTAGGGGATAAATACTTTGTGAACATACTATTTTCCCCCTCACTGAGCTAGAGGAGTCTTTTTATGCCACTTCTAATTATCATGTTTAGGTTTCATGTATGTATATGCATGGGCATGTGTGGTGGACAGAGGTCTGCATTGATTGTCTTTTTTAATCACTCTCTGTTTTAATTATTTGAGACAGAGTCTCTCACTGAACCTGAACCTTGATTTGGTTAGAAACCCCCCACGATCCTCCTTCTTCACACCCCGGTGCTGGAATTACAGGCTCATACTGTCTCTGTTGGGGTTTTCTTATGGATGCTGAGTGTTTAACTCCCATGATTGCAATTGTGTGCCCAGAATGGTACCAGTTGGCCTTGCCCCCAGCCTCCATCTTAATTTTCATAGACCCATTGGAAATTCCAGTTCATTTAGACAGAGTAGTTCTCTCTATGTGCCTGGGGAAGTGTATCCCAAATAAGACAATTTATATTAATGTGTGGAATGATTGATAATCAACCCGTCCCAATTTAACGTTCTTTTCAAATTGAGGGATTACAAGCCAAAGAGAGTCTCAAATTGGATAAAAATGAAGTGTAACATTAAGTGAAGAACAGTAGACAATTTGACAGAAAGATGTTAGATCCTTTAATAGCTACTGTACTTAAAATAAGATCATTATGATTCATGCAGTAAGGTGAAAGTAATTCTGGGCTAGTTTAAAGCAGTAGCCTGATGGTATTATGGTTGTAATGTAGTTGGCCATATCCTAAGTAACTCAGTTTGCACATCCATGGAATAAGGAGGCGTGGCCAGACTAGACTTGGGGAAATGATAAGAATGAGATGTCTTAGAGTTCTTATGACTATTAGAGCATCCATTGTTAATTTGAGAGTGAAAGTTAGCCCAATTTAATTGACTGGTTATGTATGTTAAATTAAACTGGTATATAAATTAAGCACATTCATAGTATAACAATGAACATAGGTCAAACTAAGCTAAACCATAGCCACGTAGCATTTACGGGTGCATTATTTGTGGTAATAAAGTTCCTTATTTTATTTATTTATTTTTTTACCTTCAGCACCCACAATCCTCTGAATCTTTTCAGACATAATTAGGGTCCATTTTTATACAGCTTTCAAAAATTGTTCCTAGTTTAGTATGTCAGCCAATGTTCTGGTGATTTCAGGCCACAGGAATAAAGACCAACTTAAGCCCCTACCCCAAACTGACTACAAAGATGCTGTGATTATTTTGCTGAACTAAAGCAGGGTTAAACCCCATAGTCTTTAAAAAGGGGAACTAAAGGAAAGTTACCAGGCGTCCCAGTATCCTGTGTCTGATGCTGCTGCTGATGTGAGTGGGCTACAGTCTTCAAGCCTCTGCTATTTTGGATTTGATTCCAAATGTGAATGGCCAAGCTAGATGAGATTAGTGAACTGTAGTGAGTCTGAGTGGGGAGAGAGAGAGGTGATGAGATGAACAAATCTCACAGTGTAGAGAGCTGAGCGTCCTTGTTGTACAGGATGAATGGTCCCTTGTGGACGCTTATCCCAGGAACGACATATTGCCCATAAACACATTCCTGTTTAGTCACAGACAAACAGGTGCACACTGCAGGTCTTGACTCTGAGCCAAATACCATTCACACCGTAGCACATTTATGTGCAGGTGTGTTCATGACGGTGCAGGTATCTGTAGAAATCACTGGTTTTAGATTCCCCTGGAGCCACAGTAAGTGGGTGCTGAGAACTAAACCCAGGTCCTCTGGAAGAGCAGTGCATGCTGGTAATGGCTGAGTCATTTTTCTAGCCCCAAGGACACATTTTGTAATTGGTGCTGTCTTAGCATTAGCTATAGTTTCAGACACTCCGTTTCCTTCCCTTTCGGGCACACAAAATAGTGATATTTTTTACAGGTTGGGCTTTTGCACAAGTTTGAACAATAGTATTTGTTTCTAGCTAAGAGTCCCTTATGCATAGACAAAGAAATGAGTCCTCAGATAATAGTCAAGGAAAGGGCTCTCACCACTCCAAGCAACTAACTATACTGCTTATTTTTAGAAATAAAATAAAATGCTAAGTGTTGTGGGTTGCAGTAAAATTGAGGTGTTCTGATAGTCATACATACAAATTACACCATGATATTTAGTCCCCAACCTGGGAAAGATCACACAATACACACACACAAACACACACACACACACACACACACACACACATATCGTTAAAGATCATTTATTTTTAAATTGACAGATAATACTGGTGCTTATATCCTATCTAACATGATGTTTGAGGCCCATAAACACCTTGGAATGATTCTGTTTAGCTAATGAACAAATGCATTACCTCACACTGTAGTTTTATGGTATAAGCACATAAAATTCACCCTCTAAATTTCTCAAGAATATAACACAGATGTTACTCAAAATATAGATAGTGCTGTTTCCAGAGAAACACATCACCAGGTGAAAATACTTTCCCCAGCTCCACCCAGCCTGTCAGACGTGCTTTTACATTAGTCTACAGTGAGTACAAAGTCTGGCTCATGTCAAGTACTGAATATTGCATGCAATTTCTGCAGAGTGCTTAAAAAGTGAAAAGCAAATGGATTGTATGGATATTCACCATAAAAACACAACTAATGTGTATTTAAGTTCACTTCTTACTGATAGCTTTTGGTAGCATTCATTCCTTTTTTGTGGACGAAGAGTTCCCTGTTGTGCATACGCACCACATTTTCTTTTTAGTTTATCCACTGAGGGCCACTTAGTCTGGTTTATTTTTGCTATCATGTAGAGTGCTGCTATAAAAATGAGAAGCCAGATAACTCTTTGCCTCGCTGATCTCCTTTGCTTTGGGTAATCCATATTTCTAGGTCATGTGATCATTCTGTTTTCCATCTGGGGGACCCCATGCTGTTTGCCATCACAGATCCTCACATTCACATGGGCATGAGTAGTGAGTCAGCATTCCCTGTGCTCCATATTTCTGCCAGCTCTTATCTTATGTCACTTTGAGTGATAGCCATTTGAGCTGGGGTGTGGTGCTGATATCTGTTGTGGTTTTGAGTTGTATTTCCCCGGTGACTGGCAGTACAGAGCACTTTCCATATGCTTGTTAATCATGTCTATGTCTCTTTTTGAATAATGGCCACTCAGGTACATTTTAGAATTATCTTTCCTCATGGAGTTGTTTGTATTTTTTACATATTCTCATCGCAAAGACTAGTGAGGCATACTGAATGATGCAAAGACTAGTGAGGCATACTGTAGGTTTCCTATAGGAGGGACATAGTGAATCTAATGTAATGGATCTTGAGCAATTTCATTCACTAAATACAGCCCAAGTTCCTGTTAAGTCTTTATGGAATGGGTGTCCTAGCTAAAACAAAGCAACAGTCTGTTCTCATCTGCTTAGTTGAAATAACAAGCTTGATAAAATGCTATGAAGCAAAGAAGATTTTTAAGATATTAACTATCAGATAACAACACAGCGAGAGTGGAGACATGGAAAATACAAACGGAGGAGCAACAATTGTCCAGCTTGCTTATGGCATTGGAATTTGAATGCTGACTGAAGAAGGGAGAACCACGTTGGAGATTGGTAGACACTGATAAGGGAGGATTAATCATTTTCCATAGTCTTATAATAGACAAACTGCATTTTACAAAGACTATATACCATGTTAGGTAGCTCTCTGGGTTCAGCCTTAGAGGATTTTGCAGTCAAATGGACACACTTCATGCAAAAATAAGAATCTTGAAATACCTCTTGTAGTACCTACAATCCCAGAACATTAAGAGACTGTGTGATCATCACAATTTCAAGGCTACCCTGAGCTACATAAGGTAGTGAGATTCCCTGTCCAATAAAAACTGAAATGGATTCCTTATCTCCATGTTTGAGCTGTTGAAATAGATAGAGATTTTTCAGCAGAAGGTTTAAGGTTGCCTCTTTGTCTTTTGTCCACTGACAAATTCAGGAAACCAGTCCCAAAGAACATCTTTAAAGGACAAAGTACTGGAGAGGAGAGGCATATGTCCTTGTCAGTCATCCATGTGGATGCATGTGGTACCTGGATTTACACTGAACACCAGGTGGTCTATTAAATACACAGTTCTTTACAGTAATTCATGAGCATTCAGGATGTTTTCCTGGAAAGGCCTTTGGAATGAAACACATCTTTCCTTTTCATTTCTATCTAAGAGTATTCATGAGCCATTATTAAGATAGGTAAACACAATTCCATATTTATGTCCAATTTGACAGCTTCTTCTGGATCTATAGAGTATTCATGAGCCATTGTTAAGATAGGTAAGCACAATTCCATATTTATGTCCAATTTAACAGCTTCTTCTGGATCTATAGGTCTTCGGACCTTCAGTTCTGTCATCTCAGAATGATCTGAGCAACGCTTTAACAATTCGTAAGGAGAAACAGAACAATATGAGATCCTTCAGGGCACTACCTGGAGGGTCAGAGGGTGGAAAGGGATAGAAAAAGGCAGTTAGTTGTTGCATCAGAGTGATGCTGAGTGTCAAAGTCTGAAAATTATACTCTTCCTATCTTAAAGATGTTCTTTGGAACTGGTTCCCTGAATTTGTCAGTGGACAAAAACCAAAGAGGCAATCTTAAACCTTCTGCTGAAAAATCTGTCTATTTCAACAGCTCAAACATGGAGATAAGGAATCCATTTCAGTTTTTATTGGACAGGGAATCTCACTACATTATGTAGGTCAGGGTAGCCTTGAAATCGTAACGACCACACAGTCTCTATTGTTCTGAGATTGTAGTCACTATATGAGGTATTTCAAGATTCTTATTTTTGCATGAAGTTTGTCCATTTGACTACAACATCCTCTAAGGCTGAACCCAGAGAGCAACATAACATGATATATGGTCTTTATAAAATGCAGTTTATTATAAGACTGTGAAAAATGCTTAATTCTGCCTTGGGTAACACATTTTGTCAGAGACTGACTGACTATGATAAGAACTCAAAATACTAAGAACCTCCCTCCCCCCTCCCTCCCTCCCTCCCTCCCTCCCTCCCTCCCTCCATTCCTTCCTTCCTTCTTTCCTTTTCTTCTTTCTTTCCCTGTGATTAATTTTATGTATATGAGTGCTTTTCATGTTTTCTTAATATGTACCTGATATCCACAGAGGTCAAAAGATGGAGTCAGGTTGCTTAGTAACTGTAGTCAAAAATGTTTGTGAATCCTTATATGAGAGTTCTGGGAACTTAATCAGAGTCCTCTGCAAGAGCAACAAATGCTCTTGCCTCTTGAGCCAGTTTTCCAGCCCCACCTATCTCTTCTCAAGTAACTCATACTTCATCAAATTTGTCTTTCTTTATTCTTTCATTTAGTGATATTCTCCCTCAGAGATTTCCAATTCTTAACAGAACTGGCAATTGAGTTTTTTTTTCTCTCCTGTTGTTTCTACTCCTTCATAATCCAATCCTAAACCCAAACTGTCAGATTAGATCCACAGCACCCAAACCTGAAGACACAAAGTCTTTCCCTTGGCTGTAGTAGTGTAAAGATCACTATCTCCACAGAAAGTTTGGCTTTCGGGAATTCCAAATGGGCACCCAGAGTGAGACTGGAGGGTACCCCCCTCTGCACTGACTGCAAAGTGAGGAACATGTGGAGCTGCTGCAACACAACACTGATGAACCTGCTTTCCTCTCTGCCCTGGAAATTTGGATATAAAATCGTTTTATACTCAGCTTGGAGTCTTTCTTCCGAGACCCTTTGCACACAGGTGTGGCACGATTAACACATTATTTATAACAACCCAGTGTTATCTCTCATAACTAGTACTGAGTTGGGGAGCAGCCGCGTAGCTGCTCATATCTGAAATAAACAAAGAGGCAGTGTCTCTTAAAATAAAGAGCTCAATTCATAACAAAACTGCACACATTTTTAAAATAGGAAATAGAGCTATTTTGTAGAGCTTTCTCTCAGACAGTGAGATATGTTATTTTACACATTCAGAATTAGCAAATTTTAATTTTTCAAGAAGAGTCCTTCTCAAATATTTTAGAGTTTTGTTGTTTTACCATTTTTTTTTTATTTCATTAAATCAGTTGAGTGAAGACTACCTTCTGGAGGTCAAATACTTGATTGACAGCAGAACCCTAATGTGAGCAACCAGAAGGCACTGTGTGATGGCACAGGTGACAAAAACAGAGGAACATTCGATCAAAAACAGGTTAGGGCCCTGGGTGAGGAGTGGTGCCTCTGGAGAGAAGGGAAACTGAGGAAACTGAGGGTGGCTGAGGGCCAGTGAGA
The DNA here is from genome assembly GCF_000001635.26 of Mus musculus. Taxonomy (NCBI): domain Eukaryota; kingdom Metazoa; phylum Chordata; class Mammalia; order Rodentia; family Muridae; genus Mus; species Mus musculus. The sequence goes on along the minus strand of NC_000068.7, from coordinate 134,461,993 downwards.
GGAAAATGATGATGGGAGATTTCATCCAAGACAGAACTGAGAGGGGTGCTGTATAGTGTCGGGATGGGTTCAAGTGCGATGGACATTTTCAGTTGAGGTCTCTATGTAGAGAACTTGCCAAGTCGCAGTCCTACACTTGAGTACCAGGTTGGTTAAAGGAAAATCTATGAAGGAGGTCAGGACAGATTCCAAGATTCTGCCATGATTTTCAACACTCTCAGTGTTTTGGCAGATTTTCTCTATGCAGGTGTTCAGACCCCACATTCCCTTCCCCTGAACCGCAGGGTCACCCACATTGTAGCAATCAGTGAATAACTTTTACATGCCAAACTTTCCTCTCCAAAGTCTGATTCCTTCTTTGCTGGTATGCTTGTTCCTTGCTGGAGTTAATTTGACAACTGACTGGGTGTCAATGACGGATAATTTTGTCCTCTCTCTCTCTCTCTGGTCATATCTTCCCCGTTCTTAACAAAGTCAAGTGGAAATTCTGCTGGTTTTGGAGCAAAGAAGCTTTCCCCTGATTTGTTCAGATGGAAACTCTGAGTAAGGAGGACCCTGGGCATGGGCACGTCACTTCTGTATTCTGAATAGCTGTATTTTAGAAGATAATAAAGACAAGTATCACTAGAAGTGTCAGTTAGACACTGGAAGGAGCATGGAAGCAACCTGTGTGGAAAGGCTGGAAGCTTGACCAGAGATGGTTTAGGTGGATAGCACAAAACATTTAAAGGATTTAGTGGATGGCTGAGGTAATCCCATGAACTATTTTTCCTAAACCATAGTTTGAGCTAATGCATTTCTCCAGGATGGCTTCTCTTTTCCCCTACTCTGTGAATGCAGCCCAGCCTCCGTTCTGCTAATGTTCATTGGTTCTGTTACATGTCTGAGATGGAAAAGGTTGCTTAGGTGTCAGCCAAGACACTCCCTCTGCTTGGGGGGAGAGGGAGCTGCCAGCCCGATTCTGGGTTTCCTGCTAGCTTAAGGAGCTTATGACTCAGAGTCAAGCAAAACACTGAACTAAAGCAAGAGGCAAGGGAGGGAACCTAAGCTCTGATCAAGGCTTGAGGGCCAAACAACATCGCTGAACGTTTCACTTAGGGGAACCCAAACCCATCGCACTTGAGGCTGTGTGGTCCTGGGCATGCTCTCTGCTTTGAAAGCACCTGCCTGTGTGAACACAGGGGCTCCCTTTCCTTCCTTCTCATAGACATATCCTGCCCGAGTTAGAAATCTGAGGCTCACTCACCTTCTTGCAGGAAAAGCTTCTCTTAGAAGCCAACACTACTCTTGATCGTCTCTCAGGTCCTTTGACAGCAGAAAAGTCCTCACCAGATGCTATGACTCAGCTAGGGTTTCCACTCGTTCCTCGTTTCCATTCCTCACGGAGAGAAGTGTTAGGGGAAGACTATGGACATTTCTTGGGAATAACACTGAAACCCAGACGCTGTGTTTCAAAGTCCTCTGTGGTTTCAGTAGCTTACTGGAGATTGCTTTAGTGGCTGAACTATTGCCAATATTGACTTGCTGGTCATAGGGAAGCCAAACTCTACCCCTGAAGAGAGGTTATGGGTGAACTGAAAAGCTCTGATTTGCCACCTCCTTTCAGCTATCTTTCTTTGAGTAAACCTTAATCATTTCCCTGTTGTAGCCTTACCTCTGTGCACTGGAAATGAACAGACAGTTCTTGGGTATCTGTTCTAGTTTGGATCTTAGGTGTCCCCAGTGCCTGTTTTAAAAGTGTAGTCCTCTGCTTTGGTGTTATAGGAAGTGGTAGAAAATTCATCAGGAAATGCCCATTGTGATGCCTGGGTCTTTAGGTTACTGGGAGAAAGTCCTGTGAAACTTCTTAAATATTGCTTCCTGGCTATGTGGAGTGCAATTTCACTGTATGACAATATATACCATGATATATCTCTCCTTAACAAAGACCTCTCCCCCACACCTAAAACCTATGAGCCCAAATTAACTCTCTTTACAAGGTGATGTGTCTCCGGTGTTTCTCAAAGTAGCGGAAAAGTGTCAAGCATAGAACTCAGCCACAAACATTTGTATGGAACAGAATTTACAGTGTGACTCCTTCATATCTGAGTACATAGGATATGCACAATCCTTTTAATAGTCAGTGCATGTCATTAACTTTGAAGAAATCCTAAATGTTTCATCATCAGCCACATATGATATCTCAGTGCCCTTTGCAAATACTCCTGGCCTGCATTCAGCTTGAGTTTCTAGTTTTATGTCACTGGGTCCACTTCTCTTTATACTAGCTGGACTGGTCTACCTGATCAGTTAATTACTCTTCTCTTTTAGACTGGTTTTCAAACATTTACCTAGCTTAAACTATAATTAAAAACTGAGCCTGTGTCAATCAATTATCTTTATTGCAAGGGGAAAATAAGGACAGTAATTAGGAGGAAAAGACAGCAAGAAAGTAAAAACAAATAAAGAAGTTGGCTGTGTTGTAATCCTGGGGAAAACCTGGGCATAAGAAATTGTATATGAGACCTCTCATCCCTTCACTATTTAGAGAGTCTCAAAATATAGACTCGATGTACTGAAGAGCTGTCAACCCCAGCCAGGGGACTCCATTTCCTTCCTTCTGGAGTGAGGTCATATCTTCACACTTAACAGTGACAGACACAGGGAAACTCAAGTCTTGATAGGTGCAGTGAATGTTGAGTGGGTTGGAGGAACTAATGATAGTTCCAGTTTATCCTCATGTTCTCCAGCTTCTGCGCTTTCAGACTTTCCTCAATGGTCAATCTAAACTGCTGGCAGTGGGTTCTCAAGGTTAAGTCTCCGTTGATATAAGGCTGCCTCCCATTCTTATCAGGCACACTTTTGTATTCTTTCAAATGCTTACACGGCACTTCTGTGTCGAACAAGACTTAGAAGGTTGGCTCCTCTTTGTCTTTAAGATGAGACTGCACATCTCAAATGCATCACCTGAAAACTTGAAGGAAGGACCCTTCTAGGAAGCCTATAGTGAGCTTTCTTCAAGGTGCCAACATCAATCAACATTGGGTATAGTGTTGTCTCTATCAGCTTGTCAGTACACACTGCTGGTTTACAGACAATCTGTGACATTTGTGGACTATGCAAATTTGTTTTGTCCAGGATATGTAGTCTGTAGCTTCATTAATGATTCAGAATGACTAGTAGAAGTTTCCCAGAAACCTCTGGGGCAAGAAAAAACAAAAAAATGAAAAACAAAAAGCAAAAACCCAATTGTCAGACAAAGCTTTGGATAAGAGAGGAGGGGAACAGGGTTTCCATTTACTGAAAAATACAAGTTGGTAATTTATATATTGTTTCGATGAAAAGCACTTCAGACATGCTGATGCAAAACAGGTCTTATTTCATAGATTAAATTAAGGCTTGAGAAGTTTGATTATTTTATTCAAGCTCAAAAAATGAGTGACCAAACAAGCCAAGAATCAACATCTTTTAATTTCCAGGCAAATGGAAACCACCTTCTTAAATCATAGTGTAATTCTAGAGTGTAATTGAAGACATAGTTTCTGAATATTTGTACCTTACGATGGGTTTCCAGGATCCAACAGAACAATAGACACTAACGTTAGGCAATTTCATTTTTGTTGGCAAACAATTAGGTCAGGAGTTCTTTATGTTCATTATAATGGTAAGTACTGAAATCGACTTTGTCATGGTTACCATGGAGTTAGACAAAAATTTCAACATAAGCTGTATGAAGCCATTGGCATAACCACTCCAGATGTCATTTCCAAGGTAAAGATTGTGGTGATGGCGACTCCCGGGAAGGAGTCAGCACTTGGAACTTTGGACAAATGAGTTGGAATGCCATTCTTACGTTTATTTATTCTGTGCTGGACGCGGTTTGGAAATAGTGTATGGTTTATTGGTTGATACCATGAAGGCAAAAGAAACAGTTCTATTTCACACTTTCCATCACCTCGACAATTTTTCTGCCGCTGTTATTTTCTTCTATCTCTTGACACTGAACTCAAGTCCACTGGAAAAGCATGTGCTCTTAATCAGTGAGACACACTCTAGGACTTCCAATCATTTTCACAAAAGCTTACGAATGTATTTTATTTGCGTCCAAATGCAAATTAATTAAAGAAATGCAAGCTTTAAATATTATAGAAAAATACTAATATGACACACTTTAAAAAATAAGAATCAGGGTCTGGAGAGATGTTTCAGTGGTTAAGAGAACTGTCTGCACTTTCAGAAGACCGGGGTTCAATTCCCAGCACCCACAAAGCTGCTCACAACAGTCTGTAACTCTAGTCACAAGGGATCTGATTCCATATTCCGGCCTCCTTAGGCACCAAGCCCACATATGGTACACAGACAATATATAGGCAGGACACACAAATAATATTAATAAATAATAATTTAAAAAGAATAACAAAGTTTATTTGATAACCAGTCATAGAAAGTTGGTCCATTTTATGTACTTAAATGAATTTTGTAATTAAATTTTAATTTTGAAAAACTAAGTTTTGGTAGTGATGAAAAAGATGTTAAGAATTACTGTGTAGATAGTTTGTATCCTTTAAATCATTTTTTTTTTACTTTTTCTTTTAATGGGTAAATTTTTTTCTAATTATAAATAACAAAATAAATGGCCTTACTTAATGTATTGTTAATAACCCAGGAAAATTACTATTCCAAGTATCTCAGTGATTTTTACCTTAAGCAGGTGTTACCTCAGGGTAGGCAGGAAGCTCCTTTCATTGGTTTAAATGACAGGTGACAGTTACAAGCACTTACCTTGCTGAGCATGCTCTGGGGAAATAGAACTTTGAGGGTGAATCTAGTAAGTGTATACAGCTAATTAGACTACAGATAGAAGTTCACACTCCAAACACGTTCATATGAGCATATTGGATTGCTTGTGTGCCACAGACTTGAATAGTAGAGTTAACTGAAGAACCATAGCTCAGTAAACTACCAACTAACATGTAAACACAATTCCACCAGGCATGAATCATTTAAGTATTGCAAGCATTATGTCCTGTGTGTTTTATAACAATTCTAGAAGACTACCTATCTGAGCAATATTTAGTCTGGCTAGTAAAGTAAGTGTAATTATATTTTGTGGTGTTTAGAAATTGAGGTTGATATAACTTACCAAAGACAGACAGACAGACAGACAGACAGACAGACACACACACACACACACACACACACACACACACACACACACTATTTGCTTAAAATAGAATGCATCTTATTATGTTACAAATATTTTTCCTTTCAGTATTTTTTTTCCCTCTCCAGAAAAATCACCTTGTAATCTAAAATAGTTTTGAGGAGGTTTTTCCATCACCAAAAGCAAATGAGATGGAAAGCAGAAGAACAATACTCTTCTCTAATTATTATAAACTATTAAAGAAAACTAATTTAGTCCTGCAAATAAGCACAAGATTAAAGGGCAGAGATGAAAAGTGCTCGGCGGTCATTCTTATTTTCCTCTATGTTGTCTGTTTCCTGGATACTGGAGAGAGCCCTATACGCTGGCAACAGGAGCATCTACCAGGAGCCTGTTAGAAATGCAGACTCTCTGTTCCCACACAGAGCTCAGAATTTGCATTTAACAGGATCCCCAGGTAACTCCTGTGCATGTTGAGCGTTGCCCACTGTTGATATGCAGCGCTTTCTTTCCTTTCAATGCCCAAGAAGCTGAGCTATAGAGTTTCGCTGATGATGTGAATAAATCAAGACGCCCCACCCTTTCCTATAGGAGCAGAAGTGGAAGGATCTGAAAGCACCAGTCCAGCTGGCTGAGAAAGGACTCTTTTTCTACTGCTTTGGTGGCTTCTGAACATCCGCCAAGTCTTCTAGGGGTCAGATGTGCGCTGCCACCCCATGCTGTGCTTGTTTCTTCATTTGCTTTTCACAAGAGGAAGGGCCAGGGTCATTATAAACAGAAGGAGATTGTTTGCTCATGTTAGATTACACTCGTTGTTTCTGGTGAAAATTAATTTTCCCTTTGGAAAAGTGTGCTTGCTTCCTAGGGACTGAGAGGATAAAGTGCCTTACTGCAGTGAGGAGCCCAAGAAAGATTTAAACTTCTCTGCCTGGTCTTCAAATGCAACGATGACTATCCTTTGGGAGCTGTGTCCAAGCCTGTTGCTCTTTCCAGTCATGGCATGGTCAATTCATTTTAATTCTTTTATTCATTTAACATTTTGGCAGCCATGTTGACGGAAGGGTACTGTGTAATTTGGGTAATAACAAAGAGATAGCAATGCCACGTGTCTTCTCTTTTAAAGATGTGGACTGAAGATGTGTAGAAACCAGGAAAGGAAATGGCTTACCTCCCGTGTATGCGACTGAATTGACTCACATGTGAGGCGGGGGTGCTCCCTTTGATTTCCACAAAAAGAAAGGAGGAGAGCAAGCTTTATGTTATCCATAAACATGCAATCTCTTGGAAGATCAGATAACAATTCACAATGAAGCAAATAGTAATGCTTAAAGACTTTCACTAAACACCAAAGTGAGCATGGGGCTGTCTCCCTTGGAGGTAAGGCTGACAGTCTTCTTAAGAGGTGGCCAAGGAAGAAAAGTCAGTAAAGAATATGCAGATGTCTCTGGTCATCTTTGAATTAGTGACCTTCAACTTTCCTGCATGCTAGAATGTCCTGAGAAGGCTTTCAAATACCTGGTTCTCTTGCAGCTACCACAGAAACATACACACACACACACACACACACACACAAAGAAACAAACAAAACAAAACAAAACCAAAAAAAAAAAAAAAAAAAGAATCATAATGTTGTTCTGTTACATAGTAACCCAGGCCAGATGTGGTTGAGAGCAGTTAATTATACATTGCAAGATGAGTAGAGGAACAGGGCGCCAAGGTTCACAACACATAGAAACGATACTCTAGGAGCCAGAGACTATCATTATCCTTATTAGATCATTACACACTGTACACACACACTGAGTTGCAACGCTACCCACAAACAAGTACAGATAAGTGTGACTGAAAAATAAAAAGGAACAACTCTACCGCACTCAACATTTCTCTAGAGTAGTTCCAAGCCCTGGGCTCTGTTGTAGGTACTGTAAAAAACAGCATCAAGAGAGGTGAACACGTTCTACACATATGAACTGGAATAAACAGAAAACTTCAAACAGAATAACCAAATAATGAATTCTACAAAGAGGTTTTAGATAAGAAGAAAATAAAACAAAATAATGTAGTAACTCATGTCTTTTTAACTCATTAATTATATATGTATTTATTCTGACTAGTAGAGTGGCTACAGTCTAATTTTAAAGTAATGCCAGAAAACTTTTTTAAAAAAGAAAAGCCTTTAAGTTTTTAGACTAAAATTGCACCCTGGTGTGATGATTTTAATTTGGGAACTCAATCCAAAGGCCGTCTCTCCTGATGGTGGTCGTCTGACCTTGGACATACACACAGAGACTGGCAGCCTGTGGGACAGTCAGAACAGCAAGGGAGAGGACTGTCAAGTATCCACTCATCAGAGGGCAGCCAAGTCTTCACACCTAGCTGGTGACAGGGTGACAAGTTTCAGAGTCAACAAGAGGTCACCACCAGCAGAGATGAAATTTATCTACCAGTAATGGCATAAAGAGTCCCTGATTCTGAGGACCCTTCTGGGAACACCTCCCTTGGAGGTGGGGCTTCCAAATGGCTGCTGTGACTTCTCACTGAGCAGCACAGACACCCAACTGCACCCTTGCTCCACTTATGAGCACTCTTATTTCCTCCCCTCAATTGGGCAGAGAAAGAGGTGCTGAAAAGGAAGGCTTGTCTGACCAGAAAATGTGTGCAAGCCCCACTCTCAAAAAGCTAAATTTATACCCATATATATATATATTATAGTTATATATTAAGAAGAGGAAAAAACCCTTCCTAAAGAGAAACCCTTGAAGAACCCAAATGGCTCAGGATGTTTATTGTCCTCCTACGTACAAAGATTCTCTTATAAAATCTTACAGCTCAATATTGAAGATACCCTCCCACCCTCTTGTGTTCCCCCCTCCCAACCCTCTTCTTTGTCCCCAGAACCCTGGACTGCTCCCTGGTCCAGCCGAGTGGCATCTAGTCTCATCTCTAGCCATCTATGGCTGCCATGGCTCAGAAAACAAAACTTAGAGTTCAGGTTTGACCTTCAGAAATGGTGTGTGACCTTTCAAGATAGTAGTGAAACATTAAAATAGGGATTAGTGTCTCCGAGGGAGCTTTCATTATTATTTTATGTTACTGTAAGAATCATACAATAAAGATTATTTTATTGTGTATATTTAAAGTATTCTTTTTGTTTGAAGACACACAGTGGTTGTCTATTTTTAATGTAACAAAATATTGTAATATTTTAGAATGTATTATTATGTATGTGATTTAAAGTCTTTGGAAGATTATTGAGGGATAATTTAAATATTTTAGGAATTGGCCTATCTCCAAATAAATTATGTTAAATTTATGTGCTTTCTTATTTTGTTATAAACGTTAGAGCATTCTGTGGATAATATGCTTCTTGTTTTAATTTTTTAAAATTAGGTATTTTCTTATTTTACTTTTCAAATGCTATCCCAAATGTCCCCCATACCCTCCCTGCCCGACTCCCCTACCCACCTACTCCCACTTCTTGGCCCTGGTGTTCCCCTGTACTGAGGCATATAAAGTTTGCAAGACCAAGGGGCCTCTCTTCCCAATGATGGCCGACTAGGCCATCTTCTGCTACATATGCAGCTAGAGTCAAGAGCTCCGGGGTACTGGTTAATTCATATTGTTGTTCCACCTATAGGGTTGCAGATCCCTTTAGCTCCTTGGGTACTTTCTATAGCTCCTCCATTGGGGGCCCTGTGTTCCATCCAGTAGCTGACTGTGAGCATCCACTCCTGTGTTTGCCAGGCACCAGAATAGCCTCACAAGAGACAGCTATATCAGGAATTTTTCAGCAAAATCTTGCTGGCATATGCAATGGTGTCTGCATTTGGAGGTTGATTATGGGATGGATCTGACAACATTTTGGCAAGACATTCACGCTAATTGGATGGAACAATGAGGCTGTTTATGCTTGGGACCTTTCACTGCTGCTTACTCTGCATTGATGAGGAACTCTGTGTTGTTCTAATGGAATTGGGCTAATAAAACTTTAGAGGTGAAAGTGCATAGATGGGATTCACAGTTAAAACTTTTAAGTGGCTGAGGTGGGAGGAGAGATAAACAATACATGATGCTGGAGAAAGCCAAATAAACATTATTATTCTGTAATTTTACATATCTATGGATAGATATGTATTTGTGTGTGTGTGTGTTCGAGCACACGAGTAAGCAAGTACATGTGTTCATTTGTGTATGTGTGTATGTGTGCGTATGCGTGTGTGTATGTGTGTGAGTCTGTTTATAGAATTCTCTGGTGGTGGTGCTCTCCCAAGAGCTCTGAACTATCAAAGAAAGCTCCCTGTGCCAGATATGGGAAATTTTCCCTTAAATTGTTTGTTAGGGGAATATAAGACTCTTTCAAAGCAATATGACCTATTACCATTGCCCTGAGTTGCCTTCTGGAACATGAACTTGCCTATTGCTGAAGATATCATACACTTCAGATACAGGACTTGGAGGAATGTAGCTGGAATTAACCTTGAAACCTCCACCACGAGGACTGGCTCTCATAGTATCTGGAAATGGTATGCAAGTGGTAAAGCCTATGGACCACCATGACCAGTTAATCACTATGCCATCAATTGTTCAATAGTGGCACTTTAATCTTGGGAGTAGCTAACATGTGCTTTATTGGACTTAAGTAAACTCTCAGGGGAAGGGAATTCATGCCTGTTACTATAAACCTAGCCAAGTACCCTTTACTAGAGAGGTCATAGACTCTAGAGAGTACCTACTAATATCATTTCCTAAACTCATATGAGTTTTAACTGAATCTAAATATGTATGCTTATATCCACAAGTATGTGTAACCTTCATCTGCCTTCAAAGAGGCTTTCTTATGTAACAGAGAATATTAAAGAGGGCTGCACTTGGTTAAATGCACAGAATAACTGGGCATGCAATACCTGGGCCCAGTTGGTACATCTCCTATATAATGCCTACAGCTAAGACTCCAGGAACATCATGGAATAAGGGGAGAGTGCAGGAGTATTGTAAGAATCTGAGGACTAGCATTCCCCCTGGAGAAAGTGTCCTAGGCAGGAAAGGAAAAATACATCCATGAGATCACAACAATATGATCACCTAAACAAGACAAATGTGGGAAATTCTGCAAGGTTTCACCCCCTTGATGAAGAGCTGTAGGCTGCTAAAAGAGAGAGAGTAACTTTTCTTGAAGGATAAGCTCTGATATAGGTTGTTTAACCTCCAGTGTAACCCCCAGTAACATCTCTTGTGTAAAATTGGGAGCACAGGGTCTTTCCCTGGTCAGGGAAAAGACCAGGGATGAATCTGCAGAGGGCTCTCTCTCTATGTATATATGAGCAATGCTAAATAGACACAGTAGGATATATGCATATCCACATGTATAAGTGTGACAATAATATGTCAATAGTATAATAAAGATGTCATAAATTTAGAAGGGCAGAGTTAGAGAGGAGGATGGGAGAGGGTGATATAGAGGCAATGGTCACGTATGAAGCACACAAAAAATAAAACAAAGTGTAAAAACCAAACAACAGAAAAATCCTTAAGTGAAAAACCCAAGAATAAAGATGATCTCAACTACCAGAGACACACTGGGCAGACACCAATGAAATGACATAAAACAGAACCAAGTTTCAGATTCTGTTTAGGTTCAGAAGTCAGCTGCATGAGAATGAGCTGGCTTGGCCACAGCACAGATGGCAAAACTCTGGGATTTCCATCTGATGACAGCCATAACATTAGCCAATAGCATCATGTGGCTGTTAGAAAAGTAGCCTAGCACAGTCTTAGGTTGCATTTATGAAATATTGCATCTAGCACAATGGAAGCAATTGAAAAGACAGGATAACTAAATCCTGTGCTAGAGAAATGGCCTCGAGAGTGACTCTATAAATCCCTTGTTCTGTGCATTAGCCCCTTTCTATCTGGAGGACACTCAGAGGAAGGAACACTGAGTTCCCAGTAACATCTCTTGTGTAAAATTGGGAGCACAGGGTCTTTCCCTGGTCAGGGAAAAGACCAGGGATGAATCTGCAGAGGGCTGCTCTCTGTTTATAAGCCAGACAATACTAGCTAGAATGTTGACTTGAAGGAAGAGAGGGAGAAATTTACTCTGACATGAAAAACACAGTAGCATGTTTAATCCTTTGTGTGCATGTGCGTGAGTGTACGTGTATGCATGATTTCAGGAGATTTTTTTTTAGCATAAAAAAGTTCTCTGTGCATCTATTGGGGCATGTGACTCTCTTTCAAAAACAGCTTTATAAGGTAAGGATCAACATGCAACTGAGGCTGCATCATATGGACTAACAGCCTCTCCAATGTACATTGACTTCCCTGAGCTTGAGATGAACCAAAACGTCCATCTCACAGTGAAACGTGGATCGGACATTATTTCAGTTATCCATCCTGAATTACAAAATGTCCAAAACGTGTGCTTCTACAACAGTATTATTTTGCTCATACTTTTACGGGTCAGGAATTCAGAGAAGTTGTCTGGGAAATTGTTCCTTGAAGTGTCTGCCGCCTTGCAGTTGAGGCCTCACTGAGTTGGATGTTGTAGGTGGCTCTGTCACCTGGTCCCGGATTTTGCGGGCAGTTGACTGGAAGCTCCACTTGAGCAGGCAATCACAGCAAGGACATATGGTCTCTTTGTGTATCATCAGCTTCCTCCTAACATGATTGTATCCAAGCTGTTGGTTGGGCTTTTAGCTCAGGGATGTGGATGCACATTGGAGAAGACATTAGTCCGTATGATGCAGCCCCAGAAGCATGCTGGTTCTTTCCTTATAATGCTGATTTTGTAAGTGAGTCGGATGCCTTAAAAGATACATAGATTTCAATTCTGAGGGAATGGATGTCCAAAATTCCTAGACATTGCACAAGCAAGTAATTCCATGGAAACTGTAAACCTTTTTCAAAAGACTGTTACAGTGATTGAGTTATACCTTTAAATGCACCCAGTAAGTAATAGAAAAGGAAGGCTTTCCAAAATTTCTAAAAACTAATGCTTTAAACCTAAAATATGCATGGTTTCATTAATAAGAGAGTACAAATCATCTAATCCCAATCATTTTAATTATGTGTGTATCTATTACCACATGACAGATAGTTCTTTAGGAGATGATGCAGAATGAGCCTATATCATCTGTAGCCCAAACACTATCTTAGCAAATGCTCCTGGGAAGAGCTAGACTTCTTATGATTTGAGCCAAATGACATGCACTTGTAATCCCCAATTCCAGCCCTCAGGGAGCTGAGGCAGGAGACTGAGGCCCTCTGTCTCTCTGTCTCTGTCTCTGTCTCTGTCTGTCTGTCTCTCTCTCTCTCTCTCTCTCTCTCTCTCTCTCTCTCTCTCTCTCTCTCACACACACACACACACACAAAACTTCCATTATAGCATAACTATCACACATTATTATTTAAAAAATACTTGTGTTCTATTTGTGAAAACTTTTATTCTGTTCCCTTGGGACAAGATATTTAAAAAAATTCTTTATCTACCAAAGAAAGATTCAATAAATGTTTGAAAATAAAAGCAACAACAAAAATTCTATCACAGATACCACCTTTAATATTCTGAAATGTATACATCTGATTTTGTAAATTTTACTGGGTAATAGAAAGATTGTTTTTTAAAAGGAGATAGGGAATGTTGACATCTTCCTCTGTACATCTTGACCAATGTCAGAATTTTCTTAAAATTATTATATGACCTGTGACATAAAAAACATTTCAATTTGACCTAAGCACATGGTGTACATTATATAAAATATAAAATGAAGGCTGTGAATTGTCTGAAGGTGTTGCATGTCATGAACCTGTTTTGCAAATGTGAGGCTCTGGAGCAGGCAGGGTGATCACTCAGGGCTACTCAGCTGCAGGGGGTGTGTAGTGAGACATGCATTCATCTGACAAGTACAGATATTTCAGGGTTTCTATACAATTTGTTGAGTATACATAGATACTGACCCCCTCCCCCCGAAAAAAAAGATTTACTCACTTAGCTTGGTTAGAGAAACTCTTGGGATGTTGTACGTTCCTGGTATAGGGAGTTAGGCAACTTCAGACAGAGACCCAAGCTGCTGATAGGACCTTTGTCCCAACAATCATTAGAAGACAAGAATGAGCTCACTGAAGTTATTCCTATGTCCAAGACACTCTAAGAGCCTCAGTGCAGGCCCAGTTATCATCCTCATCTTCTAATATGTTGGAGTGCTCTTTGGATTCTTCTGACAATGGCTCTACCCTTACCTTTGTTCAGTGGTTTTCAACCTTCCTATTGCTGTGGCCCTTTAGTAAACTTTGTCATGTTGTGGTGACCTCCAACCATAAAATTATTTTTGTTCCTATTTCACAACTGTGATTTGCTACGGTTATGAATTGTAATGTATATATCTCATAGGTAGGACCTTTCATATGCAATTCCTGTGAAGCGTTGTTTGACTCCTTAAGGGGTCGAGACCCATATGTTGAGATGCTTTGCCTTTGCTATGTCTGCTATGGTGACTGGCTTTTAGCCTTTCTTTCTGATTCATAGTAATGTATAGTCTCTGATCCATCCTGGTGCATCCTGCTGGGTCATTTAAAGATGCCTACTCTCTACCCTTGCTTATTGCAGTTCCCATCTGAAATGTTCGCGAAGGCCATGACTTCCCATAGCTTATTTTTCTCATGGCAGAAGCAGGTCATAAAAGACTGTTGTTGACCTCATGGTGACTGAGAAGCAAGAGAACTGAACGCCTGGGTTCCAAATCCCTTCTAGGGTTTACCCCTAATGGTTTGACTTCCCACCACTAAGCCTTACTACCTTAAAGATCCAGCACCTCAAGTGACGTCACAAGGGGATGACCAGCTTTTAGCACATGGTCCACACTATAACAGCAATTCAGTACTTGTCTGAACTAATCAGGTTTCAGTTTTTCCTGTTTCCTTGACAAGTAGCCATTTCCATTGTGATTCCCCACTGACTCCAAGTGTTTCTGTTCAAGTTGATTAATGTTTTCCGGAAGCCATTGCAGAATTTTGTACAGAATTCCTGGCCATTGCTTTTCTGATGTAGGACTAATTAAAGGTCTTCGAGGCAATGTACCAAAGTAAGCTTTCAACTGAAGAACTTAATCAACTATTTGATGAATAGCCTTATGTTTTCTTATTTTGCACATATACATGTACATATTTGTGTATAGGTAGCCATAGACTCATGCATATATACACCAGATGCAGATATTGGGTGTCCTCTTTGGCATATTTCCTTCACATAGGGTCTTTCCTTGACTCTGAGCCTTATTTTTTCTTTTTCAGGAAATCTTGCATCTAGCAAGCCCCAGAGATCCCACCCCCATTCCTATCTCAGAACCACAGTGCTGGTGTTACAGGAGTATGAGGCTCATTTAGTTTTTAAAATGGGCACTGAGAATCTGAACCCAGGACCTCATGTTTATCAAACAAGTTCCTTTACCCTCGTAGACACCTTTCCAGTACTGTTCTGATATCTTAATTTAATTTTTTTCAGATACTACTTCAATTCATTAGACCCATTTATAGTACGATTAAAAGCCAAAAATAATAGCTGAATAGTATTCCATTGTGCAAATAAACTACATTTTCTTTACCATTCTTCAATTGAGGGTCATCTGGGTTATTTCCAATACTATTGGGCTATTAAAATATAAGGGCATCATGCGTTTTGCAGGCATATGTATGGAACTAGAAAATATCATCTTGAGTGAGGTAATCCAAAAGAACATGATGAGTAGTGTATAATCACTTATAAGTGGCTATTAGCCATAAAGTACAGGATAACCACTCTACAATCTGTAGACCCAAAGAAGCCAAATAACAGGGATGGCCCAAGGTACGATGCTTGAGTCTTATTCAGAAGGGCAAATACAATGGACATTAGAGGTAGATGGAAGGAAGGAACTGGGTGGGAGAGAGGATGGGAGGGGAATAATGTCGAGTGATCAGGTGTAAGAACAGTTGGGTAGAGAGAAAGGAAATCAGCAGTGGGTGGAGGGGGGTGGACATCTCTAGGACCTTTCAGACACCTGGGACAATGGGGAAAGTCCCCAGAGACTCTATGGGGTGACTCTAGTTGAGACTCCTAAGAGTTGGGGCTATGGAGCCTGAACTTGCCACCTCTAGCTTCCAGGCAGGACTCCAAGCAGAGGGATGAGAACTCCAACCCACCCACAAAATCTTTGACCTAAAATGTGTCCTGCCTACAAGATATGCAGGAACAAAGTAAAGAGCAGAGACTGGATGCAAAGATAGCCAACCAATGACTGGTCCAAATTGAGATTTATCTCATGGGCAAGAACCAATCCCTGACACTGTTAGATATTCTGTTATGCTTGCAGACAGGATCCTAGCATAAATGTTCTCTGAAAGGCTCCACCAAGCAGCCAGTGGAAACAGGCACAGAGACCCAGAGCTGAACATTAGATGGAACTCTGGGGAGCCTTGTGTAAGAATTGAGGGAAAGCTTGGGGGGGTTCAGAAGGAGATAGGGACTTTGCAGGGAGACCAAAGGAGTTAACTACCCTGGACTCTTTGGGGCTCCCAGAGACTGAAGCTGGTGGTTCAAAGAGCTAGCATGTGCTGGACCTAGCCCTCCCACATATATGTAGCAGATGTGAAGCTTAGTCTTCATGTGACTTCCCCAACATTAGAACAGGGGCTGTCCCTGACTCTGTTGCTTGCCTTTGGGACCTGTTTCCCTAATTGGGTTGCCTTATCTGGCCTCAATGGGAGAGGATGCACCTAGTCCTGTAGTGATTTGATGTGCTAGGGTGGACTGATAGCCAAGAGGACCTCCCCTTTTCAAAGGAGAAGAGTAAAGGGATAGGGTGGGGCTGTGGGAGGAAGGGGGTGGGAGGAGGGGGATTATAAAGGGAATTAATTAATTAATTAATGGAAAAGAGCAAAAAATAAGAAAAAATTTGACCATAAAATTGTATGCTGTCAAGACATTCTCATGGAGTCTAAAGTACTGTGAAAAGTCATGAAAATGATCATGGAAGCCAGCAAGGTCCCCAGGGGTGGGCATTTATAAATGGGAAATCCAATAAGCAAAATGTTGACAATTGGGCTTTCTAAGGAGACACTTTTCTCATCCCTTAATCTTTTCCTCCTCTTTGAATAGCAAAACCAAATTTATTTCTAGCAAGCCTTGCAAGGCACACAGGGCTCTTCCTTCATCGAAGGCTTGCCCAGGAGAAGATTTACAAATCTTCCTGACTTTTCATAGTCTCAGTTTGGGGTAACCCAGTTATGTCAGATATGTCAAGGCATCCAGGTATACTTCAGGGCAGAGCTTGCCAGTGTTTGCAAAATCCAGTCAAACAGATTGTTGTTATTGTTTTTGGAAGCTGAAAGATGGTCAGAGTCACTGTGCCAAGTGTTTTCCCGAGAAGTCAGAAAAGTTTCTAAATGTCCAGTTAGGAAGAAGGAGAGGCAGGCAGCCTGTTTTCCAGGCTTCCTGCAGTCTTTCTGTGACATCAGTGACATCAGTGTCATTTTTGTCTCATGACTTCCATCTCTTACTGGCATGGTTTCTAAGAACATGGCCAGAAGGATGTCAAAAGGAGGAGAGGGTGCAGATTCTCATGATGTCATTATGGCTTGGTGTGTTGGGTGTTTGTGTGAACTCTAGACTTTCTATGTGAAGCCTGCTTGGGTCCTTCACTTGCTATCTCATTGGCTCTGGGTAGTGTGCTATGGATCCAGAACCTGAGCTGTGAAGCAGTTCAATGCTAGTGTCACCAAAAGACGACAACAGTCTTTAGCCTAGCCTTACCAGACAGGCAGCTGAACTGCAAACGTGGGAACACAATCTTTAGAGTGTTCAAGTGATGTGAAGTAACAATTACAAGAAAACCATGTCAATAGTTTTTGTTATTTTTACATTTTCGTATATGCACTATATTACATCATTACCTGCTCCCTCCAGTGTCTACAGTGTCTATGTTCATGCTTTCCTGCAGGAAGCGGGTGGCTGCAGGCCCCATGAACCCACTTGTTTACTGCCTTGGCTGAACATGTGCAGTGAGGCTGCATGCATGGGCTGCCTGCCAGGCTGGACTGTTCCTCGTGATCAGGACCTGTCAACCTATCTGTGAATGATCTGAGCGCGTGCCTGGAGCATGTGTGAATTCTGATTGGATGAGGTGGGGTGGAGCTAGAAGAAAGTGAGTCAGAGCGAATATAGTTTTTAGCCCTTGCCCTGAGTAGAAGTAGTAGTAAGAGAAGCTGTTGTAATAGGAGTTCAGCCCTTGCTGCAAGTGGTAGTAGAAGAAGCTTCTGGAGAAGAGAGCTGTAAAGGAAAAAGCCCGAAGTAAAAGAACCCGCCTTGGTGTCCGTGTCATTTGTGTCGCCGCCGGCTCGAAGGACCTGTGGCACTTTCCATCTTTCAGATTGATGGCTTCTTCTTCTTCTTCTTCTTCTTCTTCTTCTTCTTCTTCTTCTTCTTCTTCTTCTTCTTCTTCTTCTTCTTCTTCTTCTTCTTCTTCTTCTTCTTCTTCTTCCTCTCTCTCTCTCCAGTCTCTCTTTCTCTCTCTCCTATCTCCCTCTCTCTATCTCCCTCTCTCTCTCTCTGTCTCTCTCCTGTCTTTCTTTCTCTCTCTCCTCTCTCCCTCTCTCTATCTCCCTCTCTCTCTGTCTATGTCTCTCTGTCTCTGTCTCTGTCTCTCTCTCTCTCTCTCTCTCTCTCTCTCTCTCACACACACAAATTCCAAAATACAACCTGCTGAGCTCATTTAATGTTGATCTTATGAGCATGTGTTTTGGGTTGACCGTTTGGTGTTGGGTTGCTGACCTCATCCTTGGGAGAGATTGATAATCCCTCTATGGACAGTTCCTAATTATGTCTAGATCTTCATCTAGGAGCAGAGCCTTAATTTTTTTTTTCTCCATACAAATTGGCAGGTCAGTTGGGTCAGGTGTTGCTTTGGCAGCCATATTGTTGAGGTTTCCTTACTGGAGCTCTCCTGTCTTAGATGTGAGTCACAGTCTAGCACTGGTCACACTGATCATTTGGCTCTTAAAATATTTCTTGCCCAACTTTAACAGTATTCTATGAGCCTTAGGTATAAGGATTCTTCTGAAGAAGGATCAGTTAGCTCTGGCCACCCTATGGTCAGTGGTTCTCTGCTTTTTGACTAGTTCACCTTTCAATAATGGTTTCCATCAGTTGCAAAACAACAACAATAAACAACAAGAATAATACCATCTTCTTCAATGAAGGACAGGAGCTGGCCTTCTTAGACTGGCCCTGAGCATGGAATATCTGCCCCCACCCCCAAGGTAAGGCCCTAGAAGATTGACCTGTCACTGTGAGATTAAGTCAACTGAGAAGACAAGAGTAACACACAGGATATACAACCAGGACTGAGCCTGGGGTTTGGATGGTGAGGGTAGGGCAGGACAGACTTCACTGTTTATATGTCACTTCCTTCTAAAGATTCAGCAAATATTTTGTGAGCTAGGAACTATTGTTAAATATTTATATTCTATCATTTAAATCTTAATAAACACTTCTTGGGGAAACATCTTGTGTTCTAAGCTATATAGAAGTACACTGTAGACTAAAGATAGATTTCTTCTAACAGTTTTCTCTCTCTCTGCTCATCAACATTAGACATGTCATTAGTTTGCTCACTAGGCATTTCAGCCTTCTAAAATCTGCATCTCCCATGATACTTTTTAAGGTCACATGACTCTTTTTAACCTTTCATCTTTTATCCTGAAAGATAGTGACAATATCCTATATAAAGACTGCTTCCAGAATGGAAAGGGAGGCAGAGCCATATGGAGTAATATCAGCTCACAAAGCTATGTGGAGAAACACGTGTTCTGGGTTAAGCTACTGATGTTGCAGTTACTCGCTACCACAGCCTAGCCTCTGCTAGCTTGGATGATTTCCTCTGTTATATTCTGTCTTCCTTTGGTTTTCTTAGGTAACTGTTTGGCTGGTTGACTTCTTTCCCTGATAAACATTTGCTTGGTTCTCTCTCCTTCTCTCCCATTCTCTTTCACTTTTTGCTTCCTTCCTCAAATCGCCCTCCTGATGTGGTGTCCTGTATAGTCTGTGCTGGCCCAATCCTACTGATTCAGCCTCCCCAGCCCTGACTTTCAGCCACATTTCCATGTTTATGGCTCACAGTGACCTAGGGAAATGTGTCACAATTCTGCTTGCCCTTCTTTTTGTCTTACCCTTTTTAGAGGCAGTTCTACCTGCCTTTGAATAACTTGGTTCTTGTCACAGCATCAGCTTCCCATTACTGAATTAAGTGCAGCAAGTTCTGCATCCAAAAAAATCCAGACTATCTTGCAGGTCACAACTGTGGAATGCATGGTATTTTACCAGATGTTTTGTAGATAATAATCAGTCAGTAAATTATTTGTTTAGTGAATGAATAAATGAGCAAGCATGTTTTTACTACTTTCCTGCTAAGTTGCTCTCCCATAGCACAAAGCTGACCATCCCCCTCTCCTTTGTCAATAACCTGTCCATGTTACAGGCAGAGTGATCTTGGTCCATACTTCATTTTTCTTTTAAAAGCATAAATTATGCATCTTACTGAATTGACCATTTATGGCAGACTATGCATGTTCTTTTTCCAGTTTGAGTTGGATTTCTGTCACAGTTGGAAGATGACGAATGTTGTCAAATGGGTTCACACAGATTTGGTCTGTTTTCTTCTCTTCCTGTTTGTCTCCTTCCTTCTCCATGACATTGTCAGGCTGTTAAGATCACTGAACTCAAGAATATTAAAGCCACTCATCAGACAGCAATAAGGCACTGGTCTGACTGTCACTCTAATTATTTTCTTCTGAATGAAACAACTGGCATAGTTGTAGGACACACCAAGTTCTCAGCTCCAGAGGAAGAAGGACAGGGAATAAGAGACAAAGACATGACCTAGAGGATGAGAAAAAAGAAAAAAAGGAACAAGGGAGAGGAGGGAGGGATATTTACCCAGGAAGGAGAAAGAACTGTCTCTGGATAGATAGGAGACAGACATGGCCCATAGGCAAATGGCATTTTATAAAAGATAAAGGGAAGCTCTGTGTTAGGATGAGTTAGTTCATTTTGATTGGCATGTTAAATAGGTGAGGCAAAAGGGCCTTTCTGCTTTCTGGATTTCAATACGTCGATAGTTGGACATTGGTGGTCATCACCAGGAGTAGGAAATGGCCAAACAAAGGAATAGATCTTGGTGGCTAGCTTTAGGAATGTAGCAAGGGTAAGGGAATGGGGGAAGGGCAAGGCCTGTCATGGCCATGTTTGCCATGCTTGGGCCTACTAAAGCCCTTCACTAATAGAAAAATTTGAAAGGTATTTGGGGATGTTTGAAAAATTAGTTATTTTAGGTTACCAAACCACAGAGACACTAATCCATTGTAACCTTGGTATAAACATCTTCTGTGAATTAACTATACTAACTGAACACAGTCATATGAGCACAAACCAAAATCACTCACATAGACTCGTCTGAGATTTGCTGGGATAAGATGTTTCAAGAACTGATTTTAATTACATTGTTTTTCATCTTCTGATCTAGACAATTCAGTGTGAAGAAACACTTAGAACATACAGTGAGTTTATCCATGGTTCATGGTTCCCACTCCTGTCTGGTTGCGTCCTTTCTCTAATAGTTCTTTATAAAACTCACCAAAACCATCTCTTTACTGAAGGTTTACATTTTCTGTCTCATATATAAATAATAACTCACCATTTATATGTATGTAATAGGTAAGACACTTATATGATAAGTAAGATATTTATATAATAAGTAAGATACTAGTATTTGAATTGTTGTAATGGCTAAACTTTCGGTGTGTTTTATTTTATGTTATTTGGTCACAAATGTGTGCACCTTTGTCTCCGCTTTGAAATTGACAATTTACTTTGAAACCTCAGTACAGCCTTCTTCTCCAGACTCTAATACTAAAAAATGTTTTTCTCTAATATTAGGTTTTTTTTTAATTAGCTATCCTGTCCTGGTTAAGTAAACTATGTTTCCAGATGTACGCAGTACAGTCTGTTATAAATGAAAAGGAAGAAACTGTCAAAAAACATGGCATACATTCTGTGCATTGTATTGGAAGCATGTCACTGCACTGAGGACAGTGCAGGTCTCTAGCTGATTCATTTTGCTGTCTTGCTGTGAGTGAGTTCAGCAGTCTCTCACCACCCTAATACTCTTAGCTTTCAGGTCAGACAGGCCCACAATATATTACTGTTTTACATACCACACACATGTGCCACAGATGGTCATTTTTAATTTCATAACTCAACTGCAATAAATTCTGCACATTATTATTTGGCTGAGATTATGTGTGAGGAGACTATCACAGAAAGCCCATCAGTCAAGATCATCTCTGACCAGACAGCAGTGTTCCTGTGGCTACAAGTCAAACCTTTGTTATGCTTTCTCCTGGGATGTAGGACCCTTTTGCTCTGTGGGAAAGATGTAAATCTAGTCCACTGGTCCACATTTGCTTACAAGCTGTGCAGAAGAACTCAGGACCTACCCCTTCCCTTCTTTCCTTTCTTTCACCCAGCATGTAACCCAGGCTGGCCTCACACTTACTAATGTCTCCAGAGTGTTATACCACTATTCCTAGCTTCTAGATGCTAGAGAATTTATTAGCTTCTAAACCAAATTACATTGTGATTTGATGGTAGAAGCAACATTCCTGACATGTGACAGCAACTTAGTAAATATTTGGTAGACGAATCTATAAGCTAATGAATAAATAAACAGTATCAGATTCAGGTTTCTAAATATCTAAATTGATTATATTTTTAGAAAGTATAAACATATGGTCAGAAATATTAGAGAAGTGTCAACAAGAGCCATAGAAGCATATCACCAAATTTATTTGTAGATGGCACTAATAAAAATATGACCAAAAAGCTCTCTGGCAAGAATGTCAAAGAGTTGGAGTCTCTAGGCACAATTTCTTTCTTTCTTTTTTTTTTTTTTTAATTTTGTTTCAAACGTTATCCCTGTTCCTGGTTTCCACTCCAAAAAAACACCCTCCTCCTATCCCCTTTCCCCTCCCCCTGCTCACCAACCCACCCACTCCTGCTTCCTGGCCATGGCATTCCCCCACACTGGGGCATAGAGCCTTCACAGGGCCAAGGGCCTCTCCTCTCATGAATGTTCTACTAGGCCATCCTCTACTACTTATACATCTGGAGCCATGAGTTCCATCATGTGTACTCTTTGGTTGGTGGTTTAATCACTGGGAACCCTGGGGGTACTGGATAATTCATATTGTTGTTCCTCCTATGGGGCTGCAAACCCCTTCAGCTCCTTAGGTCCTTTTTCTAGCTCCTTCATTGGGGACCCTAAGCTCAGTTCAATGGATGGCAGTGAGCATAGACTTCTGTTTTTGTCAGGCACTGGCAGAATCTCTCAGGAGACAGCGATATCAGGCTCCTGTCAGCAAGCACTTGTTGGCATCCCCAACAGTGTCTGGGTTTGGTGATTATATGTGGGATGGATCCCCAGGTGGGTCAGTCTCTGGATGGTCATTTCTTCAGTATCTACTTTGTCTCCGTAACTCCTTCCATGGTTGTTTTGTTCCCCATGCTAAGAAGGACCGAAGTATCCACACTTTGTTCTTCCTTCTTGAGTTCCATGTGGTTTGTGAATTGTATTCTGAGCTTCTGGGCTAATAAACACTTATGATGTGTGTTCTTTTGAGATTGTGTTACCTCACTCAGGATGATATCCTCTAGATCCATCCATTTGCCTAAGGATTTCATTAATTCATTGTTTTTAATAGCTGAGTAGTACTCCATTGTGTAAATATACCACATTTTCTGTATCCATTCCTCTGTTGAGGGGCATATGGGTTCTTTCCAGCTTCTGGATATTACAAATAAGGCTTCTATGAACATAATGGAGCATATGTCCTTATTACATGTTGGAACATCTTCTGGGTATATGCCAAAGAGTGGTGTTGCTGAGTTCTCAGGTAGTACTATATCCAATTTTCTGAGGAACCACCAAACTGATTTTCAGAGTGATTGTATCATCTTGCAATTCCACCAGCAATGGAGGAGTGTTCCTCTTTCTCCACATTCTCACCAGCATTTGCTGTCACCTGATTTTATGATCTTAGCCATTCTAACTAGTGTGAGGTAGAATCTCAGGGTTGTTTTGATTTGCATTTCCCTGAGGACTAAGGATGTTGAACATTTCCTTAGGTGCTTCTCAGCCATTCAGTTTTCCTCTGTTTAGAATTCTTTGTTTAGCTCTGTATCCCATTTTTTAATAGGGCTATTTGCTTCTCTGGAGTCTAACTTCTTGAGTTCTTTGTATATATTGGATATTAGCCCTCTATCAGATGTAGGGGTGGTAAAGATCTTTTCCCAATCTGTTGGTTGCCTTTTTGTCCTATTGACAGTGTCCTTTGCCTTACAAAAGCTTTGCAATTTTATGAGGTCCCATTTGTTGATTCTTGACCTTACAGCACAAGCCATTAGTGGTCTGTTCAGACCCCCACCCCGCCCTATGTTTGAGGCTCTTCCCCACTTCCTCTTCTATAAGTTTCAGTGTCTCTGGTTTTAAGTGGTGGTCCTTGATCCTCTTGGACTTGAGCTTTGTACAAGGAAATAAAAATGGATAAATTTGCATTCTTCTACATGATAACCGCCAGTTGAGCCACCTCAACTGCTGTCTTTTTTCCCAGTGGATGGTTTTAACTCCTTTGTCAAAGATTAAGTGACCATAGGTGTGTGGATTCATTTCTGGGTATTCAATTCTATTCCATTGATCTTCCTGTCTGTCTCTGTACCAATACTATGCAGGTTTTTATCACTATTGCTCTGTAGTACGGCTTGAGGTCAGGGATGGTGATTCCATCAGTGGTTCTTTTATTGTTGAGAACAGTTTTTGCTATCCTGGGTTTTTTGTTATTCCAGATAAACTTGGAAATTGCTCTTTCTCATTCAGGGAAGAATTGAGTTGGAATTTTGAGGGGATTGCATTGAATCTGTAGATTGCTTTTGGCAAGATGGTCATTTTTACTATATTAATCCTGTCAAACCATGAGCATGGGAGATCTTTCCATCTTCTGAGATCTTCTTTGATTTCTTTCTTCAGAGACTGGAAATTCTTATCATACAGATCTTTCACTTGCTTACTTAGAATCACACCAAGGTATTTTATATTATTTGTGACTATTGTGAAGGGAGTTGTTTCCCTAATTTCTTTCTCAGTCCGTTTATCATTTGTGTAGAGAAAGGCCATTGATTTATTTGGGTTAGTTTTATATCCAGCTACTGCACTGAAGCTGTTTATCAGGTTTAGGGGTTCTCTGGTGGAATTTTTTGGGATATATATATATATATATATATATATATATATATATATATATGATACTATCATCTGCCAATGGTGTTATTTTGACTTCTTCCTTTCCAATTTGTATCCCTTTAATCTCCTTTTGTTGTCGAATTGCTCTGGCTAGGACTTCAAGTACTATATTGAATAGGTAGGGAGAGAGTGGGCAACCTTGCCTAGTCAATGACTTTAGTGGGATTGGTTCAATTTTCTCTCTGATTTAAGTTGTTCTTATTTGTTTGAAATTCATTATTTACTTTACATTACAATCATAGTTTTCCCCCTCCTCTCCTTCCAGTCCCTTCCCCTCTGCCCCATCCTCACCTACTCCTCCTCTCTTTCTCCTCAGAAAAGAAGAAGCCTTCGATGTATATCAAGCCACCTTGGCATATCAAGATTCACTAAGACTAAGGCATCTTCTATTGTGGCTAGGCAAGGCAGCCTAATAAAGAGGAAAGGGCTCCTGCTCCTGTTGTTAGGAATTCCACGTGAAGCCTGAGCTGCACAACTTTTATTTATGTGCAGAGGGTCTAGGTATGCCTCATGCATGCTATCTGGCAGTTCAGTTTCTATGGATCCATATGGGCCCAGCTTCACTGATTTTGTATCTTTTCTTATGGAGCCCTTGACCTCTCTGGTTCCTTCAATTCTTCCTTCTCTTCTTGCATGGGATTCCCCAAGTTCTGCCTAATGTTTGACTCAGGGATTCTGCATTTCTTTCCATCAATTGCTGGATGAGATGACAGTTATTCTAGGCCTCTGTATGCAAGATATTTTAATAGATATTAAAATATCATCAATAGTGGTAGGGGTGAACTGTCTTTCGTGACATGGGCACAATTTAAGTATTATATGCCCATTGTAAGCATTTAAGAATGTTTTGGTGAATTATGGAGAATATCTTAACTTTATTTCCTGTTCTCACCACAGTAGATGTGGTACTTGGCATCATCCATAAAACAGTATAAGCCTGGGAACAGTCTCGCGTTTCCATACAATGTGTGATCACTATTCACCAGTATCAGCTGGGAGATGGTTAAAATTGCCAAATTGTTACTACTTCCCAAACCTACAGAACCTAAATTTGCAGTTGAGCATGATCCTAAATCCTGCTTTGAGACTCTTTTCTTTTCCTTTCCTTTCTTTTCTTTCCTCTTCTTTTCTTTTCCATCTTTCCTTCCCTTTCTTCATTTTTGTCTCTCTTGAACGAACATCTTTCCAAATAAAAATATGAGTGCATATGCTGTCAAAACAAAGTTTCATTTTTATAGTTCATCTTAAAATTTCAAAATAGAATTAGTTTGCTTCAAAATAAGAATAAGAAACCATGTGCAGTAGGTCAACCCTGTAATCCCTTCACTTGGGAGGGTGACACAGAAAACTTACTCCAAATGGGAAGCCAGCCTTAAGTGTAGTGTGAGACCATGTTTCAAAACCAAACCAACCCAACAAAAACAGAACAAAACAAACAAAACCAGACCAATTGAAAAAAATCATAGATTTGTAAAAACACAAGGAATATTTGCCATGGGCTTTTATGGTTAGCAGTTACAGAATTCCATTCATGAAATGTTTTGCTATGCAATTTATTTATATCAGGGGAAGGTCATGGGCTGAGGCTCTTAAGACCATTGGGCATCACTTACTACAGTATTCCGTGTTCACCTGCCGTGCTTGATCCTTGTCCATTGGAGTAGATGCTGCTTCCTATATTCCCCTAAATGGGGAGCAAATTTCATCAGTAGTTGTGTGATAACTGTGAAGCATGTAGGGAAGTATCTTGGCTACATCAGACTGTGACAATAAGGGACCACAGAGTGAATGGGCTGAATACATGACAGAGTGATTACATGACAGAAATTAATTCCTCAGTGTTTTGTTATACTTCAATGTCAACACTTCAATGAAATTAATTTCTCAGTGTTTTGTAATACTTCAGTGTCTGAGAATTGGTACACGCATGGTCAAGTTCTGCTTAGGCTATTCCATCAGATTGCAGATTGGCTGCTTCTGACTGCATCTTTTCATTGTAGAAAAGGGCTGAGATCACTCTTTGATGCCTTTCCTGAAGAAACACCAGTCCTATTCTCAGGGATGAACCTTTATGACCTAGCCACTTATCACGGGCTTTACCTTCTGATGGAGACAGACACCAATTTCTGTCTATTACAGGATTTTTCCCCAAGTAAAATGTATGTCTGTTGATATAGCTTAATGTACAGTTATTTTATTGTGGTTGAGATTATATCTAACTATATTCCCAGTCTTCAGGAAATAATTGGGTATTTGCACAGTTGTGTACTTTTAAGTTTTGAGTCTGAATAAAATATATCTCTGTCAATATCAAAGGTTTTATGTTATTGTTCATATCACATCAGATCTATTCTATTCTGCTTTTGTGTAATAGACATCACAATATACGGAAGACTGTGGCCATATTTAGCTCAGTTACTTATTATTTTTTTCCAGAGAATCACATGCTTGGGGAAGAGCAAGAAGTTAAATGACATACTGTCAGTATGAAGGACATTTTAGCTGTGCAATATGCCAACCAATAATTATCTTCACATCAAATATTTCATGACTATTTGAAGGCAAAATCACTCTAATTTGGTTATTGTAGATAAATGTGTGTTCTTCAAGCAAATGCAAGAAGAGAGATAATAATAGAAGCTAAACTTTTTAAACATTCAAGAGTTTAAGCCGGGCAGTGGTGGTGCACGCCTTTAATCCCAGCACTTGGGGGGGGCAGAGGCAGGCGGATTTCTGAGTTCGAGGCCAGCCTGGCCTACAGAGTTCCACGACAGCCAGGGCTACAGAGAGAAACCCTGTCTGGAAAAAACAAAACAAAAAAACAAAAACAAAAACAAAAACAAAAAAACCCAAAAAACCAAAACCAAAACAAAACAAATATTGTCTTAAAAAAAGAGTTTAAATAGCCAAGTACTTCAAGGGAGTGTGCATTGTATCTTGTGCATCATATCCTGAGAATTCTCTCCACATGACTTACAAACCTGTCTGCTCCTCCCATGTACACTGGAAAAATAAACAGGCACAAGTTTATATTCAGTCTGGACAATGGTAGGCACTTGTCACAATCTTGGCCCAAATGGGATTTCTGAGAGGTAGGAGACATCACTGAAGTTTTCCATGTCCAGGCACCAGTATCGGCTTCATTGAATCAGACTCTGGAATGAGTCAATACTGGTGAGTCTATGCCCTCTACCACAGAGCAAGACCACATCTAATTGGCCAACCACAGACACATCAGAATCAAACCTATTCTGATGGTTCTTTGGGGAATATTTCACAAGTTCAGCTATTCATTCATGTGTCATATGATTCCTCTCATTACAGGGTTCTTTCTTGTGCCCAATTTCTGAATTTGAATACTCAGCCTACTTTCACGGCTACATTTCTGTAGAGATGAGAAAAGCCCACTTACTGCCTAATCAGAGCCATTAAACCCCCTTTACCCTTGCAGTGTTCAGTTAACAAATTAATCTCTTCTTTCAATTTCTCTGATTAAAACATTCACCTTGATATAACTTTTTGAGATCATAATGGTCACAGTACCTCTTCCAGTTGGTACTGGGAAAGGATTTCCCCCTTTTATTGAATATAGATTCTTTTCTTACATAATATATCCTAATAATGGTTTCCTGTCCTTCTACTCCTCCAGTAGAGGATATAAAAATATCTCATAAGAAAGCGGGCTCTTTTACAAGCTAATGTTCTTCCTTCCTCGCCTAAATGAACTTCCCCTCATTTAATTAAAACAAAACCTAGCTTTCCAAAATATACATTTGAGAATAGAAGGCCTCATAAAAATATGGCTATTTGGAAGAATATGGTTATTGTTAAGTGCAAGGTAAATTGTTATTATTTAAAGTCTGGAAAATGAGAATAAAACCATTGTGGACTTCTCCTTACTTTCAAGCAAGCTGGTTCCACACTACCTGTGATTCTGTCAGTAGAGGCTGAACACAGTGCAGCTTGTGATCACTTCTGGTCTTGGTTCAGGGTTTCTGGTGATACAAACAACCAATCATGGTAGAGCCGCCACTGCTGACTTGTGTTGGTTCCAGAACTAGACTGCAAGTCATAAATTCTACTGGCTTCGACTTGTGCTCCATGATTGCATGCTATATCTCTGACCAAAGAATGATTCTCACCTTTTTAAACACAGTCTTCCTCCATAAGTAATAATGAAAACCAAAGAAAAAGGAAGCATTGCTTTGAGAGGTGATGGTGGGGGGCAGGGCAGGGAGGCTACAGGGAGGAAAGCTAAGGGTGAAGTTATGCAGTCAAAGTTTGAGTAAAATATATTTTAAAAAAGAAAACGGAAAAAGCAACAGAGGCATTACTGATTTGGGGATTATAGTACTTAGAGCGCATTGTTAAGGGTCTTGCAGAGATTACATAGTTTAATTCTTCAGCGACATTGTCAAGTGTATTGGCTTCTCCTGTGAGCTTTACTGACAAGACAGCACAGACTAAGAACCTTAACATATTTCCCCCATATTCATAGCTAAAATCTCACAAAACCAAGGTTTACTTTAATTTAATGTTACTAATATGTTTGAAGTAGAAACTTAAGGGTTCTTTATAAAGTCAGTTGGATGATGTTCTGCTGGGGCAAACACGTGAAGAAGTGTTTTCCTGAAGTGAACACAGGTGAAAGATTAAGGGAGACTTGTGAAGGAACATTTCGCTGAAGCAGCCACAGGTAAAAGGATGTTCTGCTATAAAGCAAACATATGAAGGGACAGGTGATGAACGATTCTTTGCTAACAGCATGTATGTATTCATCTGCCTTATATTGTATAGTTGAGATGCATTTGTCAGAACTCCAGAGAGAAATACACCAAAAACTTCTGGTGGTGTGCTGCAGTTTCTTGAAGTTTCCTCAGACTCAGGCTGATTGGCAGAATGGTGTCAGCTGAGACAGATGCTCGTGCTGAGGCAAAACATGTGCTGAGGTAAGACCTGTGCCAAGGCAAGACCCATAGAGGACTTGTGATGTTTGAAGGCTATAACTAGGACTCAATGTACAGTGATGGAATCTGAGCTAAGCTTGCTTATAGAGCTAGCTGAGCAATGCTTGCGGGTATCCAGTCTTTGGTGACCTTTGCTTCCCTGAGAGAGGCACAGCTAAGAACTTCTAGGGTTCTTCCTGCTCCCTCTTGCTGACTCAAGCCAAGCTGAGGCCTGGCTGTCTCTAGTAAGTAGTGTCGCTACTGCTGATTTGTGTTTGCTATCCCGACTCTACCAAACTGGAGTGCTGGTGTATCCACGAAGTGTTTGCGAGTGAATTGAGCTGCCACTGCTGACCTGTGAACTGAACTGCCGATTTCCACATGATTACAGACAGGAGTTGCTCCAAAGACCCTTTCTAAACATGTCCACTTCCCTGTATCCTTTCTTTCCCACTACCTCTGGTGGGTGGTGGGTTACAAGGAAGGTTAAAGCGTTTAACAACCATCATTAAAAATAAGGTTTTCAAGAATCAATGGTATATATGTTGCTGCTACTGATCTCTCTCTCTCTCTCTCTCTCTCTCTCTCTCTCTCTCTCTCTCTGTGTGTGTGTGTGTGAATATGGCATACCTGTTATGGAGCATGTGCAGAGGCAAAAGGACAACTTGGAGAAGATGATTCCATCTTTCCATTGTTGAATGGATCAAATGCAGGTCTTCGGTATTGGTAGGAAGTACCTTTATGGGCAGAGTCAACTCATTGCGCCACACAGCTAAGGATGTTGACTCCTAAGCCATGGAAGTAAATGTTTTGCCTTCTCTTTACTCTGCTCATTGAACTTCCTGTTTGCAGTAGGTTGGTTTTGATAAATGGACATAGTGTGTAATCACATCCCGTGCAATGTTATACTATAGCCTTTCAGTTAAGAGACGAGATTCATTTCTCTACTTTCCTGGCTTTATGATTAGATTTTGGCTAATACAGTGGAGCAAACCAGCAGTGTAGCAGTTGTAAACCCAGAGAATTGAAACACTGAGATACTCCATATTTCTCTCCATGAACCTGAGAAGTCCGTGATGGGGTATAACACCTAATGGAGTAAGTGATTTTTTTTTTCCGTTAAAGCTGTTCCAGCCACAGGAGAGAGACTGACCATGGTCAGTGAATAAAAACTGCAAACCTGGGCATGCAGTCAGCAAAAAATATAAAATCTGAATTCCAAGGAATATCAAACTAGAGCCTGTTCGAATTTCTCAAATTGTGTTGATTCTGAGAAGCAGATTTGTATAAATTTGTAGTGTTCTTTGTGTTACTTGATCATAAACTTCTAGGAGGTAAGTTTTCTTATCAGCATATCGTGATATTCTTTTTTTTTCTTTTTTTTTCCATTTTTTATTAGGTATTTAACTCATTTACATTTCCAATGCTATACCAAAAGTCCCCCATATCCACCCACCCCCACTCCCCTGCCCACCCACTCCCCCTTTTTGGCCCTGGTGTTCCCCTGTACTGGGGCATATAAAGTTTGCAAGTCCAATGGGCCTCTCTTTCCAGTGATGGCCGACTAGGCCATCTTTTGATATATATGCAGCTAGAGTCAAGAGCTCCGGGGTACTGGTTAGTTCATAATGTTGTTCCACCTATAGGGTTGCAGATCCCTTTAGCTCCTTGGCTACTTTCTCTAGCTCCTCCATTGGGAGCCCTATGATCCATCCATTAGCTGACTGTGAGCATCCACTTCTGTGTTTGCTAGGCCCCGGCATAGTCTCACAAGAGACAGCTACATCTGGGTCCTTTCAATAAAATCTTGCTAGTGTATGCAATGGTGTCAGCGTTTGGATGCTGATTATGGGGTGGATCCCTGGATATGGCTGTCTCTACATGGTCCATCCTTTCATCTCAGCTCCAAACTTTGTCTCTGTAACTCTTTCCATGGGTGTTTTGTTCCCAAATCTAAGGAGGGGCATAGTGTCCACACTTCAGTCTTCATTCTTCTTGAGTTTCATGTGTTTAGCAAATTATATCTTATATCTTGGGTATCCTAGGTTTGGGGCTAATATCCACTTATCAGTGAATACATATTGTGTGAGTTTCTTTGTGAATGTGTTACCTCACTCAGGATGATGCCCTCCAGGTCCATCCATTTGGCTAGGAATTTCATAAATTCATTCTTTTTAATAGCTGAGTAGTACTCCATTGTGTAGATGTACCACATTTTCTGTATCCATTCCTCTGTTGAGGGGCATCTAGGTTCTTTCCAGCTTCTGGCTATTATAAATAAGGCTGGTATGAACATAGTGGAGCATGTGTCCTTCTTACCAGTTGGGGCATCTTCTGGATATATGCCCAGGAGAGGTATTGCTGGATCCTCCGGTAGTACTATGTCCAGTTTTCTGAGGAACCGCCAGACTGATTTCCAGAGTGGTTGTACAAGCCTGCACTCCCACCAACAATGGAGGAGTGTTCCTCTTTCTCCACATCCACGCCAGCATCTGCTGTCACCTGAATTTTTGATCTTAGCCATTCTGACTGGTGTGAGGTGGAATCTCAGGGTTGTTTTGATTTGCATTTCCCTGATGATTAAGGATGTTGAACATTTTTTCAGGTGCTTCTCTGCCATTCGGTATTCCTCAGGTGAGAATTCTTTGTTCAGTTCTGAGCCCCATTTTTTAATGGGGTTATTTGATTTTCTGAAGTCCACCTTCTTGAGTTCTTTATATATGTTGGATATTAGTCCCCTATCTGATTTAGGATAGGTAAAGATCCTTTCTCAATCTGTTGGTGGTCTTTTTGTCTTATTGACGGTGTCTTTTGCCTTGCAGAAACTTTGGAGTTTCATTAGGTCTCATTTGTCAATTCTCGATCTTACAGCACAAGCCATTGCTGTTCTGTTCAGGAATTTTTCCCCTGTGCCCATATCTTCAAGGCTTTTCCCCACTTTCTCCTCTATAAGTTTCAGTGTCTCTGGTTTTATGTGAAGTTCCTTGATCCACTTAGATTTGACCTTAGTACAAGGAGATAAGTATGGATCGATTCGCATTCTTCTACACGATAACAACCAGTTGTGCCAGCACCAATTGTTGAAAATGCTGTCTTTCTTCCACTGGATGGTTTTAGCTCCCTTGTCGAAGATCAAGTGACCATAGGTGTGTGGGTTCATTTCTGGGTCTTCAATTCTATTCCATTGGTCTACTTGTCTGTCTCTATACCAGTACCATGCAGTTTTTATCACAATTGCTCTGTAGTAAAGCTTTAGGTCTGGCATGGTGATTCCGCCAGAAGTTCTTTTATCCTTGAGAAGACTTTTTGCTATCCTAGGTTTTTTGTTATTCCAGACAAATTTGCAAATTGCTCCTTCCAATTCATTGAAGAATTGAGTTGGAATTTTGATGGGGATTGCATTGAATCTGTAGATTGCTTTTGGCAAGATAGCCATTTTTACAATGTTGATCCTGCCAATCCATGAGCATGGGAGATCTTTCCATCTTCTGAGATCTTCCTTAATTTCTTTCTTCAGAGATTTGAAGTTTTTATCATACAGATCTTTCACTTCCTTAGTTAGAGTCACGCCAAGATATTTTATATTATATGTGACTATTGAGAAGGGTGTTGTTTCGCTAATTTCTTTCTCAGCCTGTTTATTCTTTGTATAGAGAAAGGCCATTGACTTGTTTGAGTTTATTTTATATCCAGCTACTTCACCGAAGCTGTTTATCAGGTTTAGGAGTTCTCTGGTAGAATTTTTAGGGTCACTTATATATACTATCATATTATCTGCAAAAAGTGATATTTTGACTTCCTCTTTTCCAATTTGTATCCCCTTGATCTCCTTTTGTTGTCAAATTGCTCTGCCTAATACTTCAAGTACTATGTTGAAAAGGTAGGGAGAAAGTGGGCAGCCTTGTCTAGTCCCTGATTTTAGTGGGATTGCTTCCAGCTTCTCTCCATTTACTTTGATGTTGGCTACTGGTTTGCTGTAGATTGCTTTTATCATGTTTAGGTATGGGCCTTGAATTCCTGATCTTTCCAAAACTTTTATCATGAATGGGTGTTGGATCTTGTCAAATGCTTTTTCTGCATCTAACGAGATGATCATGTGGTTTTTGTCTTTGAGTTTGTTTATATAATGGATTACATTGATGGATTTTCGTATATTAAACCATCCCTGCATCCCTGGAATAAAACCTACTTGGTCAGGATGGATGATTGCTTTAATGTGTTCTTGGATTCGGTTAGCGAGAATTTTATTGAGGATTTTTGCATCGATATTCATAAGAGAAATTGGTCTGAAGTTCTCTATCTTTGTTGGATCTTTCTGTGGTTTAGGTATCAGAGTAATAGTGGCTTCATAAAATGAGTTGGGTAGAGTACCTTCTACTTCTATTTTGTGAAATAGTTTGTGCAGAATTGGAATTAGATCTTCTTTGAAGGTCTGATAGAACTCTGCACTAAACCCATCTGGTCCTGGGCTTTTTTTGGTTGGGAGACTATTAATAACTGCTTCTATTTCTTTAGGTGATATGGGACTGTTTAGATGGTCAACTTGATCCTGATTCAACTTTGGTACCTGGTATCTGTCCAGAAATTTGTCCATTTCGTCTAGGTTTTCCAGTTTTGTTGAGTATAGCCTTTTGTAGAAGGATCTGATGGTGTTTTGGATTTCTTCAGGATCTGTTGTTATGTCTCCCTTTTCATTTCTGATTTTGTTAATTAGGATTTTGTCCCTGTGCCCTTTAGTAAGTCTAGCTAAGGGTTTATCAATCTTGTTGATTTTCTCAAAGAACCAACTCCTCGTTTGGTTAATTCTTTGAATAGTTCTTCTTGTTTCCACTTGGTTGATTTCACCCCTGAGTTTGATTATTTCCTGCCGTCTACTCCTCTTGGGTGAATTTGCTTCCTTTTTTTCTAGAGCTTTTAGATGTGTTGTCAAGCTGCTAGTATGTGCTGTCTCCCGTTTCTTCTTGGAGGCACTCAGAGCTATGAGTTTCCCTCTTAGAAATGCTTTCATTGTGTCCCATAGGTTTGGGTACGTTGTGGCTTCATTTTCATTAAACTCTAAAAAGTCTTTAATTTCTTTCTTTATTCCTTCCTTGACCAAGGTATCATTGAGAAGAGTGTTATTCAGTTTCCACGTGAATGTTGGCTTTCCATTATTTATGTTGTTATTGAAGATCAGTCTTAGGCCATGGTGGTCTGATAGGATACATGGGACAATTTCAATATTTTTGTATCTATTGAGGCCTGTTTTGTGACCAATTATATGGTCAATTTTGGAGAAGGTCCCGTGAGGTGCTGAGAAGAAGGTATATCCTTTTGTTTTAGGATAAAATGTTCTGTAGATATCTGTCAAGTCCATTTGTTTCATAACTTCTGTTAGTTTCACTGTGTCCCTATTTAGTTTCTGTTTCCACGATCTGTCCTTTGAAGAAAGTGGTGTGTTGAAGTCTCCCACTATTATTGTGTGAGGTGCAATGTATGCTTTGAGCTTTACTAAAGTGTCTCTAATGAATGTGGCTGCCCTTGCATTTGGTGCGTAGATATTCAGAATTGAGAGTTCCTCTTGGAGGATTTTACCTTTGATGAGTATGAAGTGTCCCTCCTTGTCTTTTTTGATAACTTTGGGTTGGAAGTCGATTTTATCCGATATTAAAATGGCTACTCCAGCTTGTTTCTTCAGTCCATTTGCTTGGAAAATTGTTTTCCAGCCTTTCACTCTGAGGTAGTGTCTGTCTTTTTCCCTGAGATGGGTTTCCTGTAAGCAGCAGAATGTTGGGTCCTGTTTGTGTAGCCAGTCTGTTAGTCTATGTCTTTTTATTGGGGAATTGAGTCCATTGATATTAAGAGATATTAAGGAAAAGTAATTGTTGCTCCCTTTTATTTTTGTTGTTAGAGTTGGCATTCTGTTCTTGTGGCTGTCTTCTTTTTGGTTTGTTGAATGATTACTTTCTTGGTTGTTCTAGGGCGTGATTTCCGTCCTTGTATTGCTTCTTTTCTGTTATTATCCTTTGAAGGGCTGGATTCGTGGAAAGATATTGTGTGAATTTGGTTTTGTGGTGGGATACTTTGGTTTCTCCATCTATGGTAATTGAGAGTTTGGCCGGGTATAGTAGCCTGGGCTGGCATTTGTGTTCTCTTAGTGTCTGTATAACATCTGTCCAGGCTCTTCTGGCTTTCATAGTCTCTGGTGAAAAGTCTGGTGTAATTCTGATAGGCCTTCCTTTATATGTTACTTGACCTTTCTCCCTTACTGCTTTTAATATTCTATCTTTATTTAGTGCATTTGTTGTTCTGATTATTATGTGTCGGGAGGAATTTCTTTTCTGGTCCAGTCTATTTGGAGTTCTGTAGGCTTCTTGTATGATCATGGGCATCTCTTTTTTTATGTTTGGGAAGTTTTCTTCTCTTATTTTGTTGAAGATATTAGCTGGCCCTTTAAGTTGAAAATCTTCATTCTCATCAATTCCTATTATCCGTAGGTTTGGTCTTCTCATTGTGTCCTGGATTACCTGGATGTTTTGAGTTAGGATCCTTTTGCATTTTGTATTTTCTTTGACTGTTGTGTCGATGTTCTCTATGGAATCTTCTGCACCTGAGATTCTCTCTTCCATTTCTTGTATTCTGTTGCTGATGCTCGCATCTATGGTTCGAGATCTCTTTCCTAGGGTTTCTATCTCCAGCGTTGCCTCGCTTTGGGTTTTCTTTATTGTGTCTACTTCCCCTTTTAGTTCTAGTATGGTTTTGTTCATTTCCATCACCTGTTTGGATGTGTTTTCCTGTTTTTCTTTAATGATTTCTACCTGTTTGGCTGTGTTTTCCTGCTTTTCTTTAAGGGCCTGTAACTCTTTAGCAGTGCTCTCCTGTAATTCTTTAAGTGACTTATGAAAGTCCTTCTTGATGTCCTCTATCATCATCATGAGAAATGTTTTTAAATCTGGGTCTAGATTTTCGGTTGTGTTGGGGTGCCCAGGACTAGGTGGGGTGAGAGTGCTGCGTTC
Organism: Mus musculus; assembly: GCF_000001635.26. Classification (NCBI taxonomy): domain Eukaryota; kingdom Metazoa; phylum Chordata; class Mammalia; order Rodentia; family Muridae; genus Mus; species Mus musculus. The sequence continues at coordinate 134,425,527 of NC_000068.7, read as the reverse complement.
TGATGATGGTGAGTGGTCTTGATTTCTGTTAGTAGGATTCTTACGTTTGCCTTTCGCCATCTGGTAATCTCTGAAGCTAGCTGTTTTAGTTGTCACTGTTAAGAGCTTGTTCTTCAGGTGACTCTGTTAGCCTCTATAAGCAGACCTGGAGGGTAGCACTCTCCTTAGTTTCAGTGGGCAGAGTATTCTCTGCAGGCAAGCACTCTTCTTGCAAGGCAGGTACCCAGATATCTGGTGTTCGAACCAGACTCCTGGCAGAAGTTGTGTTCCACTCAGTAGAGGTCTTAGGATCACGTGTGGAATCCTGTGTGGGCCCTTGCAGGTGTCAGGCGACTCAGCTGGCAAGGTAGCCCGGGGCTCGAGTCGAGCAGAAGGGACTTGTGCCCCAGATCAGGCCCGGGTAGCCTGCTTCCCTATGTCATATCGTGATATTCTAAGTCCTTAAATTATTGTTGCTTTTTTTTTTCTATTGAATTGCTGGTGAGCGGCTTTCAATAAGGCTGGAAATAGCTCGCATCTAACTTGAGGAGAAGATTAAATGTATCAATCATATGTGAGCTTCTTGCCATTGTGCTCAACAGAAAAATGCAGTCGAATATTTGTTATCAGTGACCTTTTGTGGGCTGGCAGACTGTCCCCCTATACCACTAAGATAGGAAACCACTGGTTTAAATTTGATTCTGAAAAGGTAAAACCTAAAGTGGAAATACTTTGGAAAAAAAACATATTGAGGAAGAACTTTTAAGAGAAAGTGAGTGAGAAAGGCATAATAAGTCCTGAGAAGATGCTGAGCAAACATAGTATCTGTCTAGATGCAAGCTAGCAGAAGGACTGTGGGAAGCCCAGGATGATGATCTGTGCCACTTTGATACAGGTGGCTGCAGTACCCACAAAACCTCACAGGGATTGTGTGCTTGTGTGTGTGTGTGTGTGTGTGTGTGTGGCCTTCAGACATTAACAATTCTGTAGACCAAGAGAATGCTATGGGTTATTAACTCTCAAAGCATCTGTGGGACTGATCTGGTGATAGAGTGACAGGAATTTGGCAAGAAATAGGTTCTTTTTTAAATTTAATTTTAATCTGGGAAGAAATAACATCATAACCATGCCAAGTTTAGGACATTGCAAGGTGAAGAAATGGATTCATGTATATTAAGATAAAGGGAAAAGAAAAATCAATTCAACAGGAGTCTACATATGTGCTTGTATATCAATGCACATAATTTATGGGTATTATACGTTGTTCGGACAAAAGCGACTTAGTCACAAGTGGCTTTATTTTGGTTCACAGTCCAGGGATCATTCACCCTACAAAGATGGGGAAGCCACAGTGTCAGGAGGTTTGGGCTGCTCCTCTCCTTGGATTTGCAGTCAAGAAGTGGAGAGTGTTGACTGTTGCTGTTCAGTTAGATTCTCCCATTTTGTTCAATTTAAGGTTCTAGCAAACAAAGTGGTGTCATTGACCTGTAGAGTAGGCCTTCCAACCCACATTAAGCTTATTGAGGAAACCCCTGCAGGCATGACCAGAGTCTAATCCAATCTAGATAATACCTTGTAGGCATAATCAGAGGCCTGTCTCTTAGGTGACTCTCAATATGTCAATTTAACAATACTAACCACAGCAACACAGTACTTAAAAAGCCCTAACTGGTCACCTCTTGACTCCATAAGCTCAAGGCAATCCCATAACAAAAAACTCCACCCTCTGGTTTCCTAAAATTCCCTCAGGATCTTTAACAACTGAGAAAAGGTTTTAATTTACAAAAGCCCAGGGCAAACATTCTCATTCCAGACTGGAAGCTTAGGGAAATAATGAAGAATGACCAAAGCAAGATGGAAACAGGGTCTTTATATTATTTATTATTTTAGAAATGTTTCTTACTTCTGCATATCTGAAATGAATAATCATAAAGAACACGAAAAATGTTGGAGAAATAATGCAGAGTATTTAAATTTTGTTTCCTCATACGTTGTATGGACATGCTGTACAAGTATTAAGAGATTTCGTCAGAGCTTGGGTTTTGCATCAACATTAACTCAGTGAGTAAAACTCTCCAATAATACTCATAGAGGTGACAGATACTGTTACAAACAAGTGAAAACTTTTCTTTTAAATGACAAGAGACAAACCAGGAACAAAACATACACACACACACACACACACACACACACACACACACAAAAAAAAAAACAAAAAAAACCCATAAAACATCCTGAGGACTGGTCCATTTACAGTAAGAAGCCATCTTAGTTTTTACTGAAAATTATTTACAGAAAGTTTTTTTCACTGTATTTAGAAGCACTTAAAATAAGAAGAAAATACTTTTGGTACCCTAGAAGGGAGAAGCAGACATTTTCCCAGGCTATAGGTCTATAGAAGAGGGGATCCCAGAAGGTAAGTCAAGTGCTGAGCAAGCTGTGCTGAGAGTGCAAGAATCCAAATTCATAGACTCCTAAGACAAAGAGAAAGATTTGTGCAGAGTCAACACCAGGAAGTTGGGTCTACTTTGAAACCAGAGCTTAAAACCATCCACAGTTATGAAGCATCCTTCTAACTCTATGCCACACACTTACTATAAATTTGAGAGCCCAAATCAATTTTTTTAGCATCCTTGTTTGGATGTCTCACAGGTACATTTAGCTTAGCATAGCCAAAACAGAGCACTTCATCACTTCATTTCTCCCACATGCCTGGATCTCCTCAGCATTTTCCATCTTTGTAAAGAGAGCTATCATAGAGTAGCTACCCAAGCCAATAGCCTGAAAGTCATTCTTGACTCCTCCTTTTCCATCATCTTCCATATCTAATTCATCAGCAAATCCTGTCAATTCTCACTCCAAAGTCTACCTCATACTCATCTACCTTTTCTTGAGAGCCCATTCTCTTGAAGCCACTTTCATGATCTACCCAGTGATTGACAGTAGCATGAAGACTGATTTCTTAAATTTCCTCTCTTGCATAAATATTTTTGTCCACATCACAGTGATGGGGAGCTTTAAAAGCTAAACAATAATCAAATTAGAACATCTTTTAAAGTCAAATACTCTAATTCTTAGAATGCGGTGGCTTGGATAGGTGTTACCCAAAACCCATTCATCAAAGTCTTGACTCTAGTCCTTGGAGCTACAGGGAAATGATGGAGACATTAAGAGATTATGCTTAAGACTTAACTCTTTTGGGTGCTGGTGACAGTGCCTTTGAAGGAGATGCTGAGACTCTAGATTTTTTTTATTCCCGTTGTTTTGTTTTCTCAGTTCCATGAAGTAAGCATCGAAGTCTACCACTTAATTCTATTGTGATGCATTGCCTCAACTAAGGACTAAAGGAAAAATGACCATGATCCCTTGACCTGGATCCACAGGAGTATGGGTAAAGCAAGTCTTTCTTCTTCCTAAGTTGATTATCTCAGTTATTTGTTATAGTCATGGGAATACAACTAACATGCAAAAATTACCATCTATGCTCTTAGGATCATTTGCATGGATCACAAATGTGTGCATGATCTGCATTAATTCCCCCATCCCTTTTTTAAACTGAAGCAAAATTATTGGTCTATTACCCTGCCTTTATGTATATAGAATCTTCTTACTACAGCAGGCTTTAGATTAGTGATGATAGAAAATATTCTGCTGGTATTTGATACATATTAAAAAAGATGACACTTTTGGAAGGTGCTCAGATCATAAATATCTGTTCTTGTGATACAACTGGGACTGTTATGAAAGGCAGACTTAGCTTCTTCTTGTTTGCTGTCATCATCTTCCCTTCCACTCGTAGGACAGTGGAAGAGGAGATTCCTGTTGAGTTGCTAGAACACTGATATAATTCTCTGCCTCTACAACTAGAAACCTGCAAATTCTTGTTCAGCATTAATTATCCAGGCTCCTCTACTGCATTATTACAATATAAAGTGAACTAAACCAGACCACAATTATATTTCAAATGAAAATTATAATGTTATATTTGGGATATTGCTTAGTTGGTGAAGCACTTGCCTGGCATGCCTGGGTCACTGTACTGCATAAATCATCATAGCACAGGCATGGAATCCAAGCACTTGGGAGGTAGATTCAGAAGGACTAGGTGGTTAAAGTCACTGTAGAATACATAGTGAGTTTGAGGCCAGCCTGACCTACACAAAATCCTTTCTCAAAAATAATTTTAAATTAAAATATTAATATTAAGTGAAAAATTATTTGATTATAATTATAGTTTTGCATTCTATGCCTGTTATAATAATTATATCTTAGAAGTTATAAACTTTGGCTTTATGTTATAAAATCACAGTTATAAAATCACATCTATTTCAAGAATTAAAACAAAAAAAAGCAAGAAAAAGTTTTACTATTTTCTTGTTACTTTGACTTTTTTTTCTGTATTAGGAAAATCAATTCCCTGAACCTTCATCTTCCTCTCTCTCTCTCTCTCTCTCTCTCTCTTTCTCTCTCTCTCTCTCAAAACCCTGACAAGATAATCTTGCAACCAGAAAATTGTTAAACTTTCAACAAATAAACAAGAAATTCATTAAAACTTTAATGTACAAATGCAACATTGTGACTTTTAACTGTCCATTGTCACAAGGATATCTATGTAAAACTCATTAAAGTTGTTAATACCATGTCAGTACATGTTGTACATAATGATAATTGAATGTTTGCAAATGTACACATACACTAGACATTTGTATAGACATAAGACTGCTATGCTTCATTGCTGACTAAATAATTTTCTGTCTTATGATTATAACGCAAACAAGCCTGACTCCCAAGGTTTTTACTACAATACAATTATGTGCCAGTTAAAGACAGGGCTATATTCTAAGGAAAGTGTCATTAGGCAAAGTCATTCTTGTGCTCATATGAGTGTCTACTTTGACATAAACTAAGATGACTATGAAATCATTAGGTGATATTATCTAATGTATGCAATCCGTCCCTAACTACTTGACCACGTAGCCACCCAGTTAGTGTCCTATGTCTCCGACATGGTTACCTAGCTTGAGTCTGAGTGAAGGGAGAGAAACTGACTGCAGACTTTTTTATGAAGCATCATTTGGATTTCTCAGTGCATATTGTTAAATCCTCTTCAATGTTCTTCCAATGCAACTCTTTACTTAATCAGTATTGTTGGTGTTTCTAGTCGTAATGTAAGCTGTGAGGGTACAAAGGAAGTCTTAATTTTATTTTGTAGAATTTCAGACCTTGAGATGAGTTATTATAGCAAACTTCTGGTGAGCTCACAAGGTACAGGTGATTTTTTTTTTTTTTTCATGGAAGCTCCTGATCTCAGGCTAACAAATAAGCACCTCCCCAATACATACAAAAAGCACCCATTTTCTCTTATCCAGATCATTCCTTGCAGCGGACTATCAAACTAGTGTCTAATTGCCAAGATGTTGGCTCTGGTTGTTTGTTCTGTCTGGTAAGTTACATTCATCAGAGTCAACAGAATTTAAAATTACTTCCAAATGGCTACTCAAGGAAACAGCTCCTGGCAATTAAAAAAACAATAATTTATAATCATCATATATTGACTAAGTTTGGTCATAATATTTATAAATAACCATAGAAACACATGACTAACTATATCTACACAGTTGTTTCCAAACGTCATTCCTGGTCCAAAAGAGTCACACAACACAATCTAAATTGCCAGGTGATGGTGACTACTTGTTTCACCAAGATAGAGAAATTACGCTTGCCATAGTGATCCCTTGATGACCTATGTTGCAAGCAGACTCACCACATCCTCATAGTGTCCTCATGACTGGTGATTGATGGAAGTCTCATCCAGCCACTGTGTGATGATGTCAGAAAGGGGAATTGCAGAAGCAGTATAAACAAAGTATAATTGTTTTATATTCTGCCTTCCATGACTTCAGTTATGAAGCCAGGATGAAAATGAGTGCAATATTGTCTCATATTGTGAATTAAACCAAGATAATGAATGAGTGCTGTCAGGCAGCTGTGGAACCAGGACCTAGGGAACCAGTCCTCTGTGAGGATACTGTTTCTGTCTAATAAGGTCTGACCTATGAAACCACACACGGAAAGGCTTGTATCACATAGCCATGGTGACTTTAAGAGAATGGTAACAGTTTTGTATGGCACTAGAATGACATGAACATTAGTGGCTTTTCCATGATCTGAAGAAATGTTCAGCCACGTGCCAGTTTTGATGCATTGATGAGATCCAATCTTTCCAAGTAAACAATTATTCAGGACATTTTAAGCAAGGTTCAGGTATTCTGGCACCTCAATCCTTAGGATATTACAATGAACAGAGAGGAAAGACCTGCTTTGACTGTAGGATCATGTCTGTACATTGAGTAATTGGCTAGAAAGACCACATTTTAAGCTTCATTTTTGATGTCAGTCTAAGAGTTAGCTGAAAAATTCGACATCAATAAATTGGTGACATGAACACTCTCTGCTAGTTCCTTATTTTTGTCCATTAATAGAAGGTAATTTTATTTGAAATTTGTGCAATTTTTCTTCTTAGACAAACCCTTTAATTTGAATCCATTTAATAAAATTTGAGTGTGTAAGAGAAAGAAGTTATAAATTCTCAGGTGCTCTGAATCTTTTCACTTCCTAACACTATACTTATTTTCTTATGTAAATACAAATGACAATTTTACTTGAATATACACTAGAAAAATACATATACAAATATACATCTATGTATTTTATATATGTTTCATTTGGTCTTCCATTTTTTTGTATATATTTTTATTGGATATTTTCTTTATTTACATTTCAAATGTTATCCCCTTTCCTGGTTCACCACCCCTGGAAACCTCCTATCCCATTCCCCCTCCCTCTGTTTCTATGAGGGTGTTCCCCTACTCACCCAAACACTCCTGCCTCCCAGCCCTGGCATTCCCCTACTGGCACATCGAGCCTTCACAGGACCAAGGACCTCTCCTCCCATTGATGTCCCACAAGGCCACCTCTGCTACATATGTGGCTGGAGCCATGGGTCCCTCCACATGTACTTAAAAGACACTGAATAATTATAGAAATCAATAGTTAAATATAGAAAATTTTCCTGTTCCCTTAAGGAAGGCGTCTCTGTTTTGTCAGTGCCAAGTTTGAGGATTGTAACTCGAAGAGCAAATTGCTATTGGCCTTTCTTTTAGGATTCAATGAAACAAGAAGGAATTGTGAAGGCAGTGTGTGTCCCCACGCTTGTGAATTCCCTCAATTACTTGTGGTTTGTAGAGAAAACTTTCCTGTACATGATAAGGTATGTTTCCTAAACATGAAGGGAGGCTGAGTGAGGTGGCTCGTACCTTTCACTTAAGCACACAGGAGAAAGGGGCAGGTGGATCTCTGTGCACTCTAGGCCCTCCAGGGCTAACCCAAGGTCTCATATTAACATATCCTTCTATGGCAATTTATTTGTTACTGTGATTATTTCTGGTCTTTTGTGACTGTAACATCCCAGGAGTCCACAGAACAATGACCTTGAAATGGCTGTTATTCTTTTTTTTAAATATATTTTTATTAGATATTTTCTTCATTTACATTTCAAATGCTATCCCCTTTCCTAGTTTCCTCTCTGAAAATCCCCTATCCCCTCCCTCTCCCCCTGTTCCCCCATCTACCCACTCTTGCTTCCTAGCCCTGGCATTCCCCTATACTGGGGCATAGAATCTTCACAAGACTAAGGGCCTCTCCTCCCATTGATGGCCAATTAGGCCATCCTCTGTTACATATGCAGCTAGAGACACGAGTCCCACCATGTGTTTTCTTTGATTGGTGGTTTAGTCCTAGGCAGCTCTGGGGGTACTACTTAGTTCATATTGTTGCTCCTCCTATAGGGCTGCAAACCCCTTCAACTCCTTGGGTACTTTAGCTCCTTCAAGTGGACCTTGTGCTCCATCCAATAAGTGACTGTGAGCATTCACTTTTGTATTTGCCAGGCACTGGCATAGCCTCACATGAGACAGCTATATCAGGGTCCTGTCAGCAAAATCTTGTTGTCATCTGCAATAGTGTCTAGGCTTGGTGGCTGTTATTCTTAATCTCATGCTCAGAATCAGGCATGCTCCTGGCAGGAGGACCACAGGGGATGCCAAGGGCATTGTATTGGGATAGTGAGCTTTGAAACAAGAAACCGTAAGTATCAGTCAGTATGGCCCAAACAGAATTCTGTAACTCAACTCTGAAAACTTGAGTTTCTTTGTTCCCATAAAGGGAATATTATTGTAAACCTTATACTATCACTGGAAATTTTCATAATAAGCTTTTGGATGTATATAAACTGCTCAGCAAATACTAATTGACTTTGCCTCTGTCTTAAAGCTGGGTATGAATGAACCCTCAGTATAGAGGAACTGTAACTGCGCTCCCCTAGCAGCTCAAAAAAGTCGTAAGATCTTTGAGATTTATTGTTAGCTTTGGCAAAATCTTTGGGAGGAGGCAGAGGCGGCTGCGATGCCTGTATCAGGGGAGGCTCAGAGTGAGTCAGTCAGTTCATCAGACTAAGCCTGGTCACAATATCTCATGGAAAGATGAGTTTTATGTCCTCCTGCAGCCAGACAGTCCATGAAAATCCATTCCCCAGGGTGTATCAGCAAGCCCAGTTTGGATTAGAGGAAAGTGTCAAGCCTGTCACATTGGAAGGACAGACTACAGAGGCTGATCTGAGCGAGCAGCTGAAAGACATGTGGTACTTAATTACGCTTGTTTCATCTAGTGGGAGATGAGCTTTGAAGAGCTGAACTGCACTCAGATTGTATTGATTGACACATTGTGTCTTGGTCAAAGTTTCTGTTATGACACGGACTCAAGGGGCCTGGGATTTAGAATGTTGAATGGAAGCTACACAGATTATTTTCAACTATCTCTTGCCTTCACCTGTGCATCACTTTTACAACTACCAAAATCCCACAGAGAATGACACATTTGTCAGAGATGTACTTCTCCCGCTGCTTCATTTTCAACCCATTGTCTGTATTTTCTAGTAGGGTTTACTATTGCTCTTGCATCTGTATATTTTTACAGATGAGTAGCCACTGTGTTATGAGTATGACCTAAGTAATAATTTAATTGTTATAAGCATTCTTTGCATATTCATCCTTTCTACTCTTTAACCTGAGGCAAATACTGCCATTTTTATTATTTCTATAAGTATTCCTATTCCACAATGTTCTATAGTTGGCATCATACAGTAAGTGACCTTTTCCATTTAGGTACTTTCATTGAGTTTGGTTTACCTTCCTGAATGGTTTGGTAAGACAATTCATGTTAGTGCTCCATATGATTCCATTGTACAGGCACACTACGTTAATATTTCCATTCACCTACTAAATGGCATCTCCTTCAATCAGCTCCTTCCAAATTTTGAAAATTGTGAATAAAACTCTATATATGTTCTTTTGCACATATTTCTCAACTGGGCAGAGTAAACACAGCAGAAAGAAATTGCTGGATCATATTATTAGAGTATCGTTGGTTTCTCAAGAAACTGCCAAATGGCCATCCAGGATGTCTGTGACAATTGTTTCTCTCTGCATCCTCGCCAGAACATAATGTTATCAAACTTGTAAACTTTGGGTATTAATATTGATATGTAGTAGTAGCTTACTGTGATGTCTTGATTTACAGCTCCCTAATGAAATATGATATTGAGATATTTTTTTCTCCTTCCACTTGTCTTCTCTTTCCACTTGTCTTCTGTCTATCTGTTATTTTGGATGAGTGCTGTAGTCTTTCACCTTATAACGTTTTTCAGTGAGGATTGATCTTGTGGCATGGTACATGAGATGTGAAACACTTGCCTATGGAAATGCAGTCACAGCCTTTTTTACCTGGTTAAAAATTAAAGTGTTTCCAGTTTCTGGCTATTATAAATAAGGCTGCTATGAACATAGTGGAGCATGTGTCCTTCTTACCGGTTGGAACATCTTCTGGGTATATGCCCAGGAGAGGATCCTCCAGTAGTACTGTGTCCAATTTTCTGAGGAACTGCGAGACTGATTTCAAGAGTCGTTGTACAAGCTTGCAATCCCACCAACAATGGAGGAGTGTTCCTCTTTCTCCACATCCACGCCAGCATCTGCTGTCACCTGAATTTTTGATCTTAGCCATTCTGACTGGTGTGAGATGGAATCTCAGGGTTGTTTTGATTCGCATTTCCCTGATGATTAAGGATGTTGAACATTTTTTCAGGTGCTTCTCAGCCATTCGGTATTCCTCAGGTGAGAATTCTTTGTTTAGCTCTGAGCCCCATTTTTTAATGGGGTTATTTGATTTTCTGGAGTCCACCTTCTTGAGTTCTTTATGCCCCTCAACAGAGGAATGGATACAGAAAATGTGGTACATTTACATAATGGAGTACTACTCAGCTATTAAAAAGAATGAATTTATGAAATTCCTAGGCAAATGGATGGACCTGGAGGGCATCATCCTGAGTGAGGTAACCCAATCACAAAAGAACTCACACAATATGTACTCACTGGTAAGTGGATATTAGCCCAGAAACTTAGAGTACCCAAGATATAAGATACAATTTGCTAAACACATTAAACTCAAGAAGAACGAAGACCAAAGTGTGGACACTTTGCCCCTTCTTAGAATTGGGAACAAAACACCCATGGAAGGAGTTACAGAGACACAGTTTGGAGCTGAGAAGAAAGGATGGACCATCTAGAGACTGCCATATCCGGGGATCCATCCCATAATCAGCCTTCAAACGCTGACACCATTTCATACACTAGCAAGATTTTGCTGAAAGGACCCAGATATAGCTGTCTCTTGTGAGACTATGCCGGGGCCTAGAAAACACAGAAGTGGATGCTCACAGTCAGCTATTGGATGGATCACAGGGCCCCCAGTGGAGGAACTAGAGAAAGTACCCAAGGAGCTAAAGGGATCTGCAACTCTATAGGTGGAACAACAATATGAACTAACCAGTACCCTCCAGAGCTCGTGTCTCTAGCTGCATATGTATCAGAAAATGGCCTAGTCGGCCATCAGTGGAAAGAGAGGCCCATTGGTTGTGCAAACTTTATCTGCCTCAGTACACGGGAATGCCAGGGCCAAGAAGTGGAAGTGGGTGGGGGAGCGGGTGGGGGACTTTAGGGATAGCATTGGAAATGTAAATGAAATAAATACCTAATAAAAAAAACAAGATTAAAAAAAGAAATTAAAGTTTTATTTTTCTTACTGATGAGCTGTGAGAGAAGCTTTTACTGGATAACTGTCCTTACTCTGTATTCACTTCACATGAGTTCCCTCAGTCTGTGGCTTCTCTTCCAAGTCTCATGACAGTGGCTTTCTAAATCAGCGTTTTCCAATGTAAAGACATGAGCTCACCTATTCTTTTGTGCATCCTATCCGTGGTGTCCTATGAGGACATCAAAACTATGCATAAGGTTATCTTGGTTTTTGCCTCCATTGTCTTTTAGAAGATTTGTTTTTCTACTTTCTATTTAGGTATATGAGCTATTTTGGCATGTGTTTTGAGGTTGCATATGATCTATTTTAAGGGTGTAGGATTGTGCTTGTTTTTAGAAGGGCTTAAGATTTGTACACATAATCCTTTTATCTATCTATCTATCTATCTATCTATCTATCTATCTATCTATCTATCATCTATCTATCTATCTATCTATCTATCTGTCTGTCTATCATCTATTTCTCTTCATTATTGCTTTCTGCAAGATTGAGTGAAAAGAAGAGCTTAGAGGAGACATCTTTGTAGTTACATTACTAGGAGGGGCATCTAGTAAATACTTATCATTAAGGTTAATGTTTACTGGAGGTTTTTGTTTTTGTTTTTTAAGGAAGCTGTTTCCAAAGTCAAAGAGGGTCTTTTCTTTCCTTGTTTCCTTTATTAAAAAAAAATGTTAAATGACTTTGTTAGTGATTTTTCTGCATATGTTGACAGAATAATGTGATTTCTCTCTTTAAGCATGCTGATATTAAGATTCATACTAGCTGACTTTTGAAGACTGAAGCAGCCATGCCCACCTGGGTTAAATTGCTTTGGCTATAACATACAATTATTTTAATAGTTTGAGAATTGGTTTGATAGTATCTTTTCAGGTAATCTTTTCATCTTTGTCAAGAGAGGTATTGATCTCTAGTTTTCTTCTGATGTCTTTGCCTGGTGTTAGTCTTAGGCTGATGGCAACCTCACAGAGTCAGTAGAAAGCTTAGGTTCTGGTTCTATTTTTGAAAGAAACCATAGAAAAGTAGTAATCCCCTCTACCAAGTGATTCAACAAATCCCAAAGAGCTCATCTGGGCCTAACACTTTAAGCAGGTATGAGTTATTGAATGAATATCTTTAATAAATAGAAGTCTACTCTGGTTGTCTAATTTTGTTGTGTAGCTTTAGCATATGGCAGTCTTCTAGGAACTGACCTATTTCATCTAGTTCTTCAAGTCTATGAGAACAGAATTTTTATAGTAGTCTATGATTCTATCTTTTGATCTCCATCAATTCTACAATAATGTCTTTCCATTTTATTAGACAATGTGGCTAGATATTATTTATTTTATTGCCCTCTTTTAAGAATCAAGCTGTTGTTTTGTTGATTTTTTTTTCTACAAAGATGAGGAAATCTTTCATGGATTTGATGCTTTTCAAATTCATTGATTTCTGCTTTGTTGATTTTATTCATTTGATTAGATCATCACTAATTACTCTTATTTTCTAATTGCCCAACGTGGCAGCTTAGATTACTGATTTATTTCTTTTGCTTTTTCTTCCAGAGTGTTTTTATTCTCTTCTATTTCTTTATGGTTCTAAAACTATCTAGAATATCCACTTCTATTCTTCTATCCAACTGTTCTTTTATACTACCTCAGAATATTGAACCCAGAATCATCAGAACATCATCCATAGAAAACTTTATTTTCTGGGTTGTTTACAGATTCTGGCTATTATAAGTAAGGATGATATGAACATAGTAGAGCATGTGTCCTTGTTACATGTTGGAGCATCTTTCGGATACAGAAAATGTGGTACATTTACACAATGAAGTACTACTCAGCCACTAAAAACAATGACTTCATGAAATTTGCAGGCAAATGGATGAAACTAGAAAATATCATCCTGTGTGAGATAACACAATCACAAAAGAACACACATAGTATGTACTCACTGATAAGTGGATATTAGGAAAAAAAGCTCAGAATACCCATGATACAACTTACAAGCCATATGAAGCTCAAGAAGAAGGAAGACCACAGTAAGGATGCTTCATTCCTACTTAGAAGGAGAAAACAAAATAATCATGGGAGGTAGGTAGTGGGAGGGACTTGGAGTGGGGAGGAAAAGGGAGGGCAGGATCCGATGTGGGAGAAGGTGGGAGAGATGTACAGAGGGTCAGAAAATTGAACAGCGATGTGAAGTAATGGGGCATGAGGAACTGGGGGTAGCCAAAAGAAATTCCCAGACACTAGGAAAGCAAGAGGCTTCCAGGACCCAATGGGGATGACATTAGCTGAAGTACCCAACAAAGGAGATAGCAAACCTGTAGAGACCATATCCAGAGGTTAGGTACAGGCCCTAGTTGAGGTATGAAACCACCCACCCTTCTCAAAATTTTAACCCAGAATTGCTCTTGTCTAAAGAAAATATAGGGAAAAGTAGAGCAGAGACCAAAGGAAAGGCCACCCAGATACTGCCTTACCTGGATATCTATCCCATGTGCAGCCACCAAACCCAATCACTATTGCTGGTGCCAAGAAGTGCTTTCTGATGAGCCTGATATGGGTGTGTCCTGAAAGTCTCTGCCAGAGCCTGACAAATACAAATGCAGGCAGTAAACCATTGGACTGGTCCCCAGTGGAGGAGTTAGGGGAAGGACTGAAGGAGCTGAAGGGGTTCCTATGGGGTAACCCCATAGGAAGAACAACAATATCAACCAGCCAGAGCCCCCAGAGCTCTCAGGGACTAAACAACCAACCAAAGAATACACATGGAGGGACCCATGGCTCCAGCTGCAGAGGATGACCTGATCTGGCATCAATGGGAGAAGAAGCCCTTAGTCATATGAAGGCTCAATGCCCCAGCATAGGGAAATGCTAGGGTAGTGAGGCAGGAGTGGGTGGGTGGGTGGGGGAACAGCCTCATAGAAGCAGAGGTAAGAGGTGGGATAGGGGGTTTTGAAGTGTAAACCAGGAAGGGGGGATAACATTTGAAATGTAAATAAATATTGAATAATTTTAAAAAAACTTCCTTTTCATATTTTCAATACTCTTGGATTACCTGAGTCTAATTCTGACCCTTGTTTTGTCTCTTCAAACTGCAGTGTTTACTAATCTTAGTATGCTCTGTTAATTTTTCTTGACAACCAAATAAGAGGCAGTATGTAAGAGTAATTATAATTAATACTATCTAGTACTGTGGTGGTCAGATCTAACTAGAGGGAGAAACTATACTTTTCTATAGTTGTGTGGTTTTAGAACTCAGAAAGTTAGAGAATATATTTCTTTGGACTCTAAACTGTGTATCAAGGGCCTCTTAGCCCTCTTGCCTCTCACATGCCAGAGACCTGGGACAGGGGAGGCCTCAGGGATTGGGGATGACTCTGAGACTCCTAGCAGTGGGGGATATGGAGCCCTAAATGGCCACCTCCTGTAGACAGGCAGGACTCAGCAACCAACCCCCAAAACCTTTGACCCAAAATGTGTCCTGCCTACAAGAAGTGCAGGGACAAAATTAGAACAGTCTGAGGCCAACCAGTTACTGACCCAAATTGAGACCCATCCCATGGATTAGAACCAATTCTTCACTCTACTAATGTTACTTTGTTATGCTTTCAGACAGGATCTTAGACTAGCTGTCACCTGAAAAGATTCACCCAACAGTCACTGGAAAGAGATGCAGAGACCCCCCAACCAAGGATGAAAGCTAGGAAGTCATATAGAAGAGTTGGGGGAACAATTGCAGGACTGGAAGAGCATAGAGGCCAACAGAGTCAAATATCTTGGACCCTTGGGAACTCCCAGAGACTGAACCATTAATCAAAGAACTAGTAAGGGCTAGACCTAGGTCCTACCCTACTCACATGTACCAGATGTGAAGCTTGGCTTCATGCTGGTCCCCAATAATTGGACTGGGGCTATCCCTGAATCTCTTGCCTGCCTATGGATCCACAGACTCAAGAATGATTAGTTTTCTACAGGTTGGAGAAATATAAATACATCTATGCAAGGAACACCTTGACCATCCTTCTGTTAACATCCATGTGGTTACAAGAAATATTTCCGCAAACACAATGAAAACTTGAAGGCAGGAAACTGTTGCCTGTATGTAGTATGTATTTCTCTGGCTGAGCCTAAGTGGGAGAGGAAGCACCTAGCCTCACAGAGACTTGAAGTACCAGGGTAGTGGCAATACCCAGGGACCCCTCACCTGCTCAGAGGAGAAGGGGAGGTGGGATGAGGGAAGGATTATGGGTGATTGGGAGCAGGGCAGTACGTGGGATATAAAGTGAATAAACAAACAAACAAATAAATAAATAAAATAAAAGAAGCTAGAATAGAAAGTTCAATCAACTAGGGTTGGGGTGGGACAATGCTGATATCAGATTCCTCAACAAAATGGAACACTTCAGAGCCTGAAAACCAAGAAATTTGCAGACAGACAAACAAAGAACAACAAAACCAAAACAACAACAACAGCAACAAAATGGACATTTGATGCTGGCATACTCATCCTAAAATAAACGTAAACAATTACTCACAGGCAGAAACGTGGGAAACAGATTCAGATGAAATGCACAAAATACAAATTTAAAAATAATCATAAATTTAGTTCTCACCTCAATGATTGTATTAATTTTAACTAAGATAGATGTCTATTAAAGGACAAAAAGGCACATTAGATAAAAAAGCAAGATCCACTACAAGATCAAAATAAGTTCAAAAACAAAATCTATAAGAAATTCACTTCAAATAAAAAATTAAGAAGACTAAAGGTAAAGAAAAAAGATAGAAAATTCAATATCAATCAAAGGAAACCAGGGAGAGCTATGTCAATATCAGTGAAGCTAACTTTAGAGAAAACAGTATCCTAGATAAAGATAAGCACTGTGTATGGTAAAAGGAGAAACCTCCCAAGATGGCACAAGGCTTTAATATATGCGTGCTAACAAAGCCAACTAAAAATAAGAGGAATAAGAAAATTGGATGTGGAAAGAGGAATAGTCAAGACTACAATTATGGCTGGAGACACTGACAATCCTCAATCAAATTTGATAATAACTGGACAGAAATCATCAAGAAAGAAGTCAGTATGATCACTAACAGAGTCACCCCATCCCATTGAAATTTGTAGGCCATTCTATAAAATATAAAACTACCCGTTGTTTTATGATATGCAAAGAAGATACATTCAAGTAATTTGTATCATAGACTAAAAGCAAGCCACAAGATATATAAAAGGATTAGCACCATACTAAGTGTTCTTCACTCTTAATAAAACAGATTAGAAACTTCTGGCAGAATAACAATGTAGAAAGAAAGTAATATAACTTTTGAAATAATCTGTTCCCAAAGAAGCATCATCAAGGGAAAATGAAAATACACTTGATATCATTAATGTAATACATTTACATGTGAGATGTAATACAACCTAGAAATCGGTATTAAGTGCATATATTAGATGAGAAAAATGTCTACTAATCACCTTCATTTCCATAAGAATTTAGTTAAAAAAGAATAAAACACAGCCATACTTCTAGTAGCTTCAAAATTAAAATATCTTGAAATTAATCTGTTAGAAATAAAAAATATGTATAATAAAAATTGGCATTAAAATATTAAAACAAGGAAGATACTACAAGATGGAAAGTTCTACCATGCTTATGAATTGGTAGGTTCACATGATGCTGTAGAAATGACCATCTAACCAAAGTAATCCATAGTGAATGAATCACATCTTTTTGAGTTGTTAGTGAGCTCTTATAGTCCGCTCAATATTATAAGCTATTGACCTCACCCTTCATTTCTCCTCCTACCCAGAATGTGTGGAAAACAAAATATAGTTGAATCATATAGCAATGAGAAACCAAACTGCTGCTGATCTTGAACCACCCTTAGTGGTTATCTTTTACAGTGTTGAAGGATCCTATGAATGCTATTAGAATAGAAAAGTAATATCAATCTTACATAGGTGTAAAATAGAGGAGTTATAGTGACTGTCAATATATGCAAAACTGGTACAATAGTGGCATTAATGTTATGGTAGGATCAACCACTTTCTGGTTGGCTTTAAGACCCATCCAGTAGATGGAATGCATTCCTGGCACCATTATCAAGCCAAGAATCTGGTGCTAGCTAGGTCATTGGCCCCAAAGGAGAGCCTACTATAGATTTTCTGCTAAATGAACATAGTATTAAAATTACTCCTAATAACTCATTATTATATCCATAGATTAGTAAATCTCTCTACCCTTCTTAGAGAGGCTTCTTCTCATAAGAGATGACAATTAGCACAGGGGACCACAAACTGGTCACCATGGAAAGAATACTGGTCTTAAATGGAATGTATCAGTCTATATCTCACTCATCCTACAGGTTCAGGGATAATGGCAGGGATTAACTGTGGTCCTTCTCTCTCTCTTCAGAGGCTAGGAACAAAAGGAACTGGCCAAAGAACTGGGTTCTTGTGAGTATGTACAGAATGACCTCGAGAGATGATACATCAAAAGGAGTCTACATTGTTGTATCAGGGATAGGGTATGGAAGGGCTTTTTTAGGTGTATGTGTGGAAAGGGCTAATTGGTTATAATATCACATGAGTGGGAAGGTCTGATTGGCTATGATACAGCATCTAATTATCATAGGGGTGATGGGCAGAAGTCAGAGCATGACGAGTGTGCTAAGTTATACAGCCTTGCAGAGAGCTCTGTACAAGATCACTTTTCAGACAAGGCCAGCCACATGCATTCAGAGACATTCTCCAGACAAAGACAGGCGAAGACAGGGAAGCTCCTCTAGGAAAGGGAGGCTTCCATTTTGTGCTGAGCTCAGAAAACCATCTGTTCATGGGAGACTGCTATCTTAATAATGAGGTTCCGCAACAGGGGTGGACAGATTATAAGAACTAAAGGTAGTGGGCAAGTATAAGGAAATAGTATTTTCTGGAGCTAGGGCAATTATACAAAGGAATCCATAGCTGTTGAGACAGCATGCATAAGACCACCACAAACTCAAGCTACACATATCCCCACACTGAATGGGAAAAGTAGGCATGAAGTTCCTACCCCTAGTTGAGGATCTGTGTCATTTGACAACTACTAAGAGAGGGGGATTGAATTTTCTTTAAGGGTGTTAGCCCTGATAAGTTGATCATACTCCAGTGTAGGCACATACCCAAGAATATGTGGCTAACCAAATTAGGTTTGGGGCTGGAGAGATGGCTCAGCGGTTAAGAGTGCCAACTGTTCTTCTGAAGGTCATGAGTTTAAATCCCAGCAAACGCATGATGGCTCACAACCATCCGTAATGAGATCTGATGCCCTCTTCTGGGGTGTCTGAAAACAGCTACAGTGTACTTACATATAATAAATAAATACATCTTAAAAAATGAGTTTAAAAAAGAAACAGAACATTAAGTTGGGTGGATATTGATATGGGGGTAGACTTGGGAGAAGCTGGAAAAAAATGGATAAATATGATCAAATTATATTGCTTAAGATTCCCAATGAATAAATAAAAGTGCTATTAAAAGTTAAGGCTAAAATAATCTTGCTATTCCCTGAAAGCATTTGTATCTAGACTGGAAGGAAGCACTAGTTCTGTCTACTGCAGGATCTGTTGCTGTTGGAATTCGTCCAAAGAGACAATACGGTGTCACTTGTGAACAAAGAAAAATCTCCATTTGCTTGAAAAATTTGTTGTTATTTGTGCCAGCACTCCTCTGGCTCTCTAAGCTGTCTGAAGCCGACACCCTCCTGTGATACCTCTCTTAGTGTTGGAACATGGGACCCATCAAAAAGACTTCACTTGAGTTGTCTTGTTTGCTTGCAGTGAGGTGGTAGTATGTGCTGGTAGCACAAAGCAAAAAAGCAGCAAATGAGACAGAGGAGTGGAGTCAGTGAGAGCAGAGACTGTGCATTGGCCAGAAACTTTGATTCCTCAGGAAGAGTTGGAGCCTTGGTTTTACATAAGCTTAGAAACTAGGGTGTGTGGAATCATGGGATCTTGACAGCATATAGCCTTGACAGCTTTATAAAGACAGAGCCCAGAGGGCAGCTGCAGGAAAGTGTCATTCTGGAGGCCCTGGTTACAGGTATCCACAACAATTATAATATCTATTGCAAATATAATAGTAGCAGCAGCAGAAGTAGCAGCAGTGACCTTAGGATGCACACTCTGACACCACCACTTTACATAGCCTGGGAGCAGTAACACTCACCAGTTTAGGGGTTGCTATGCACAGGCCCCCTGCGAAGCTTCCCCACCACCCGCTGCTATGGAATGAGGAATCCTGACTTCCTGGGCTTACATAAAAGCTGTAACTCTTGCAGGGCTATGGGTCTCAGTGCCCAAGGATGGCAGGAGAGCTGTGATGCTAGCGGTTACCATCTACTATGACATCCAGCTCTCTGTTGCTTCTGTTCTCTGTGGTCAGATATAAAAGGATGCAAAGCTGACAAAACCCAGTACTGGAAACACTTCGAGCCTGTCTACACGTTCTGTTTACTTAGGGCACAATACATGAGCTTCATGACTAGTAGCAGAGAGGGAAAGGAGACTGAGTAGTGACTGGTAATATTCTGGACTCTTAAAATCTTGAAGATAACCTAGTCCTGCCAAAGAGATAGGTGCTGGAAAACATGTAGTAAAAATATGAATGAGGTAGGATGAATGGCTCACTTATTTGATGAAATAAGAGAAAAACAGGAAAACAAAACAAAATCTGAATGGTTGTGACATGTCACTGCACACGTCCCATATGACTAGGGTTATATTTTGTAGTCAATATTGTATTAATGCCGTTCAAAATCGTGAAAATTTCAGTTTACTTTGTGTGCCAACCTAGGAAGGTTGTGCTTTGTACGGGCCTCATTATCCTCTTCTGATCATGCATTTGCTGTGAGAATTAAATGAGAAATCTAACTGTTTATAACAAATGATTTCTAAATATATACTATGCATTCATTATGTAAGGGAACTGACATAGGTATCCAAAAATGCCCTAACATCCTTTCTTCCTTCAGAAGGAAATAAGTATTGTGAAATGACTTGTCGTAATTCCATCTTCACTTTGAACATTCCACAGGTCGGGACAGCTCTTGTTTGAGTTAGTGTTCTGCACTATTCTCCCTTTGATAATGTTACTAGAATGTTTTATGCTATACTCACAAGGAAGTGTAAGACTCAAATTTTATTTACCAATAACTTATTACAAGGTAGAAGAGCTTTGTGTAATGTCCTCTGTCTAAAATGTCCGTCTCATCATCCAAATCATCAAACTCAAAAACAAAAACAAACAAACAAACAAACAAACAAACATTTCAAACTTCTGGAAAGATTTCTGCTACACCTGGAACTGTGCCAATGTTTGATGTCCTGATTCAACCCATCTATAGGTGGAGCAAATGAGGGTCTGTAGTGTCATCTGTATCGAATCTAAGTGCACAGCCCTTGGAGTAATCATAACTGTAAGATTCTGAAACAAGAAGAAAATGATGGTGGATGTGCAGTGGCCCCCAAACCCACCTCTGCCTTGTCTGATGTCCTTCATCTGCCCAGAGCTTCATTGTTATGTTGCTACCAACCTCCTCATAGCTCTAGGAAAGTGATATACAGGCTGTAGAGGAATATCACAATTCCAGTTCTGTAGAAGTGAACTGTTACCTTTGGTGTGTTGAGTTTTGGTTTATCGATTATGCAAAGAAGAGCTTGACAGTGTGTCTGTCCCACAAAATATGAAACACCTGGCAATCTGCCATATCCTGTGGAGCTGAGAGTTTGGCTCTTGATTGGAAAAGCAGCATTATGTTTGGGTTTCCACTTAAGTGACTTTCAACTTGAGTGAAAGCATGTTTTACCAGGTGTTCTCCAAGCAAGGTTGCTCAGAAATCTTCCAGAGAAATTGGTAAGTGATTGGTTCATATGCATCGTCATGCAGACTCTCTGACCTTGAACAAGTAGTAAAAATAGAGATGCATAGTAAATCCATAACAAACCTGTTCTTTGTGTTTTTAATGACAAAAGGCTAAAGCTGTGTTTAAGCCTAACAGTAGTATGGGAACACAGAGTTGATGAAGTCAGACCACATCATGGAAGACTCAGAAGTCAGTATTTACTATTGCACAGGGAAACTTTCTGCTCAGATAAAAGGGACAAGAAAAGTGCCTTCTGGTGTTTGAGTCAGCTTGAAAAATGGAATGAAATTGTAATGGGACTTGGCTCTAGGTGGAGTCCCATGCATCAACCCATTTTAGCTAGAAATGTTCATGGTGAGCTTTTGGAAATGAGAAAGAAAAAAACCAGGATATAGCAGAAGGGGAGTGCAGAGCTGGCCAAGGAGTAGAGTTCAATGGCTAGACCAGACTTAGTTGCACCTGTGAAGATCAGTAGGCGAAACCTCTACCATCTCATTCAGTAGACTTTAGAAATGGGGCAATCGGCTGAGCAGGATCTATCTGGACCAAGAGAAAATAGACAGTGAGCATTCTGATAGTGCCAATGTGCTGGAAGCTCTGGCCTCCATGGAGGCATTTGTAAAAGGGGGTATGCCATTTGCCAAGTGCCCCACTCTTCCTCATCATTGATTTATGTACTGTGTCTCTAGTTTTTAAGGATAGTTTTCGGTTTTGCCACTTTATGTGATACTGCAGAGAGTGGCAATTCACAAATACTTTCTTTGCGGTTACAAAATGATATCGATCCAAGCTCATTACTTTGTATTAATTGAGTATTTATGCATTTATTAAATTATGAGTACCTTTAATAAGATATTGATAACATATCTCTTTCCTCCCCCAGTTCACAAAAGCATGTATAATGAATGGCATTAAGTGGAGTTAAAGTACAGTGAGACTTAGTATTTGCTTGGCACCCTCAATGTGAGGTCTCTTACCTCTACAGGATTACTCTCCGAAAAAACACGTACTATCACCATTTATATTGAACCTGTTCACTCTTTCTGTCCTACAAGCCATTAACTGTTCTTGCCGAACAAATAACATCACTCAGGACTGTTTGAGAAGTTACCAATACACATTATACTATAGGGGAATGCAGATTTTAGTGAGTTTCAACAATTTGGTCCTATTCGTGCTGTTAGGATTCTGGGTCTGCATGTGAATCGTCAGTATGAGCTGGCTAGGGAGGTTTGTGTGTGTGTGTGTGTGTGTGTGTGTGTGTGTGTGTGTGTGTGTGTGTGTCTTCAGTATGAGCTGGCTAGGGAGGTTTGTGTGTGTGTGTGCATGTGCGTGTGCGTGTGCGTGTGCGTGTGCGTGTGTGTGTGTGTGTGTGTGTGTATGATGGAGTAAGACAGTCTTTTGAGGATATCAACTTCATGAGACTATGCACTGGTAACTGTTTTCTCGTTGCATTTTCTTACTTTTTACTTATTCAAAATTAAGAAATGTGTATCCCTCACCTCTGGTAATTTTTCTCATCTAATATGAAATGCATACTCTCTTCTTTCCTGCTGTCTACATTTGGAGCATCTATTTCTCATGCTAATTTCACAACCTTCTTACTTTTTGTCTTAGATTTTTGTTGTTGTTGTTGTTGTCTGTTTCTTTTCTCTTATGGTGTGAGATGTTTTCTGGATATTATCTTATCAAATAGTTTTACTTTGGTAATTCTATATTTAAAACCCAGAATTTTTGCACTGTCATTTTAGAATTCTGTGCAATTCCTGCTTCCCAGCTACAGGGACTTCTTATTTCCCACTTTTCAGTTCCATTAACATTTCTAGGTAAATTTGTTTCGTGTTTTTCATTTTCGTCTCAGGATCTGGTGATCTTTGGTTTCACAGTTCACACTGACCAAAGGAACTAAAGTGTTCTTTCAACTTCATATGCTTTAGTGGGGCTTTTCAGCTGGCAGATCTGCAAGGAAGTGATTTTCTGGCCAGTGGGCAGGGTACTTAGCACTAGGACTAATGGGCAGGGTACTTAGCACTAGGACTCATGCGGTGATGCAAATGATGCTGTTTATTTTGGCTACTCAGGTCTGCAGAAAAGAAATATTTCACAACTTTCCTGGTAACTGCAAGTTTGATCTTAATCATTCTATAGAGATTATATTAATAACAGGTCTTAGTTTTCAATGTTGCAAGTTGTTTGCTCTGCTGTCTTTCCCCTCCAAGTGCCAGGCTCTTTAAGGAAAACCACCATCTCTCATCTTCCATACATCTTTATGGTGACACGATGCATGATTTTTTGGCATCTATTCACCTAGTTGCCACTCCCCATGTCCTCTTTGCCTCTCCTTCCCTGCTGAAGTCTTCTGAGAGTTGATGAAGTCTCTCTCTTCTCTCTGCCCTCTTTGTCCTTGATTTATAGTGTATTACTCTGCACTCTTATTTTGTAGCAATTCAAAAGAATGAATGCTTTTGTATGAGACTTTACTTTTTATTTTTGTGACGCTGTTGAGCCAGCTCTGGATCTTCCAAATGCCATGTAAGCACTCTACCACCAAGCTGGATACCCATCATATATCTAACTCCATAAGCAAGACTATAGGGCATTTGTAAATTAGGCTTCTCAACAGTGATCAGTCTCTAAAACGTGGATAACCTTGAATCTAGCTTAAGAAATATTCTGCATGTTTTGTCATGTATCTGTAACTTTGAGATTAAAATTGTTTATTTACAACATACAAAACATAAAATCATGAGTTCAATTGCTTTGATAAACAAAGGAAGTTGAATCTTTTCTATAATATCACATATTTTCACATATTTTACTCTCTCTCTCTCTCTCTCTCTCTCTCTCTCTCTCTCTCTCTGTGCGTGTGTGTGTGTGTGTGTGTGTGTGTGGGCATTTTGCATGTGTGTGTCTGTGTCTGAGTATCGGTATACACATATGAGTACTTGTGCCTAAGGCCAAGGGTGTCAGATCCTTTGCATCTAGAGTTACAGGCAGTCAACTTGACATGAATTCTGGAACTAAACTTTGGTCCTATACAAGAGCAGTAACACTTAACTTTTGAGCCACCTTTTCAATCCCTAAAATATATTCCTCTTTCTTTCTTTCTTTCTTTCTTTTCTTTTCTTTTCTTTTCTTTTCTTTTCTTTTCTTTTCTTTTCTTTTCTTTTCTTTCTTTCCTTCCTTCCTTCCTTCCTTCCTTCCTTCCTTCCTTCCTTCCTTCCTTTCTTTCTTTCTTTCTTTCTTTCTTTCTTTCTTTCTTTCTTTCTTTCTTTCTGAAATTAAATGGATTTATTCACAGTTTTACCAGAGCTACAGAAAACTTCTTTTGAGTTTCTCTCACCCAGAATTAACTCTTTCATACTTGTTTCTGTTGACCTAACAGTGAGCATCAACCCACCTGAACTGCTGAGCCATCTCTCTAGTCCCTAAATATAACTGTTTCTGCCTGGTCATAAGTGAACTGCACTTATTTCCTTAAGTGAAATTTTTTGCTAAAGTGGAACATGGGGACTGCTCTAGTAGGTATCCTTGATTCCTAAAAGCTCTTAACTAAGCTCAGATGATGAAAAGTCAGAGTGCCAGATGATACCTTCCAGATCTTAAGTGTATGTGGTAACTAACACATCTCAAATGTAGGATGCTATTCGTATTTCAAGGAGGCAATAACTCAAGACATTTATCTAACTCATTAGATTTATTTATTTACTCCTTAGGAAACAGCTTGCTTACAAAGCTTGGGGATATTCCATCGTGTTGGGAAAATGCTTCAAAATCTTGAGCTGGCACTCAAAAGACTTCAGAGTTTGCAGCAGGCACCGATGTAAACACAGAAGTAGTAATCCTAGAGCAGAGTGTGTTCTGTCTGTTTTCAGATCCACTGGTGATTCAAATGCATAGCAAATCCAACACCAAAAAGTAGTATCTTCATTGCCACTTCCAACCCGAGTGTGTCCCAACATAGACTGTAGGACATCATATCTCAAAACAGAGATAACCGAACCCTTGAGTCCAGTAATTCTGACATTTTGGTCTTGAGCAGAGCCTCAAAATGTGTATTTCAAACAAGCTCCAAGTGAGGTTGTAGCTCTTCTATACCAGGGCCATATTGTCTGGGCCAGGTTCTTCCATGAATGTGTTTACCTGACAGTTTTAGTCAAAAGAAACAAAGCATCAACACATTTATGTTTTAGAGAAAATAGTCTAACACAGCCAGTTATTTTTAATGGTCTCACACGATCTTTTATTTGACAGCCTAAGAAATAGCAGTAGCGATGTCAAAGAGCAAGTCTTAATGGCTTTACTTCCTCTCCAACTTCTAAAACAGCCAAGATGTTTAAATGTTCCACTTTCATGGTACTTACACAGAAGTGTTGCTCTTGTAAAATGCAACAGATTATAATTAACTTCATAAAGTATCTGGTTAGTTTCCTCTGGTTCAATTTCAACTATAACAGTTGGAGCATCAGGGAAAGAGGGTCATGTAATCGCACCTCAGTTCGCAAAAACCAACAGTTCTTACAAAGTGAGAAAACTTTGAAATAGATAAATATTTTGAATTGTCCTTTGCATGGGCTTTACTTAGAATGTCTGCTGAGATAACCTTGGGTCAGCATTCCCAGGAATCCATGGGTAATAAATAGCCCTGACATTCCACTGGCAAAGGAGCCTCATAATTCTGTCACAATTGCAATACAATTTCCCAAGAGTCTCTGTTTTCCTCTCTCACTTAGGTCTACCTCCCACCAATGGTGAGTGCCTCACTTGGTCAAGCCTCTACTGGCTGATCCAAGGCACAGAATCTGATAGTCTTGTCTTTTGCAGGGTGCTTCTGGTCTCCCAGGAATACCAGAGATCGATTCTGAATCTTGGTCCAAAAGACCTGGGGTAAACACACCATACAACCCTGTCTTCTGAGTAGTTTGTATTCATTACATTAAATGGATGCTGGAGGGAACAAGATAGCTATCTACAATTATGCCACAGTTTATAGGGGAAGGGTTTTTCTCTGGCAGGAGATCCCCCTGGGGATTCAATGGTGCTTGCCAGATTTGCAGTCATAAAAGTGGGAGTTATGTGATTATTTATACAAGCATGCATTGGTAGCCTGTGATTTTAGTATGTCTCAGAGGCATCATTCTTTATTCTTGGGTTGTTTGGTGGAGTTAATACATACTGATCCAGACATCACACTAAAATACTAGGGTCCCTTCAAGTGTACGGTGATCACGATTCAGAAAAATTTACTGTAATCCCAGTTTACTACTGCTAAATTCATACAAATCCCCATTCATGTTCACGGGCTTCCCCTCGCCACTGGATAGTGTGGTGAGGAGTTTGGGTTTTTACGAGAGTCTCTCACAGTAAAGATGGTCTAAACTCTGCACAGAAGTTGATAGAGTTCAAATCAAGTCAGAAATATTTTCTGCCAGCAGCTTTATTTCCCACAGAGACCTTGGATTGTAAACATTTATATGATTTTCTGGAAATGAGAAATTTTTGAAGAAGGTATTTGTCTTAGAGTTTCATTACTGTGAAGATACACCATGATGAAGGCAACACATATAAAGGCAAACATTAATTAGGTCTGGGTTATAGTTTGGAAGGTTCATTAATTACCATCATGGTGGGAAGCATAGCATCATGCAGCCAGACACGGTGCTGGAAAATGACCTGAAATCTCTGTATCTTGATCTAAAGACAGTCAAAGGGAGACTTTCTTCTGCATTGGGTGAAGTTGGAACACTCAGACACTACCTAGACATTGACACACTTCCTCCAACAAGAACACGCTTATTCCAACAAGGCCACACCTCCTAATAGTGCCAATTCCAATGGGCCAAGCATATTGAAACAACCACATTCAACTCCACTGCCCCCTAGGCTTGTTCAAACATATGAGTCTATAGGGGCCATACCTAGTCATATCATAATGCAAAATACATTTAGTCCAACTTCAAAAGTCCCATAGTCTATCACAGTCTCAACAATGCTTAAAAGTCCAAAATTCAAAGTCTTTTTTTGAGATTCATGTAATCCCTTAACTGTAATCCCTTATAAAATAAAAATCAAAAACTAGATCACATACTTCTAATATCACACGATATACACTACCATTTTAGAACATCATAGTGAGAATATACTGGACCAAAGTAAGACATAAAAACAGCTGAACAAACTCAAGACTCTGCATCTCTGTGTCTAATGTCTAACTACTTTTATCATTGTTAACTACAACAAACTTCTTTTTCTTGGGCTGGTTCCTCTCCATGTTAGCAGCTCCATGTTTGCACATATTCCATGACTCTGGCATGTCTAACATCTTTGGGTATCCAAGGCAACTTCAACTTTACATCTTGTTCCAATATCTGGGATATATACATAGTCTTCTGGGCTCCTCCAATGGGCTTGAGTTATTTTTGTAGCTCCCCCCTCTATAGCACTCTAGGCTCTGACCAACTCCACTCCACTGCTGCTCCTGATCTTGGTGGCCATCCCATGATGCTGGCATATCCAACATGCTGGTGTCTTCCACTGCAACTAGTCTTTACCAATGGCCTCTTATTGGCTTTCTTCATGGTGTTAAGTCTCAACTTCTTTCCATAACCCCTTCACTCCTGGGCCATCAACTTCAAGTGAGGCTGTACCTTCACCAATGTCCTTTCCTGGCCTCTCATAATGACAAATTTCAGCTGCTCTCCATGACTCCTCTTCATGCCTTCAAAACTAGTACCACCAGGGGGATTCTTACACATTACCAAGTACAGCACCAGCCCAATGTCTATCTCTGGAACACAGTTTCTTTGGGCTCCCATAAAATACTTCCTAGAAGAGTTTACCACTATGATGCTGGTTTCTTCTCAATCACTACTGATTTCTTAACTCCAGATAACCAGCCTAAATTGTCCCAGTAACCCCTACTCTTCTTGATTCTAAAGCCAGAGCCACATAGTCAAAGCTGCTGAATTCTGCTGCTTGCTGGGGTTGGAACATAGCCTCCTTGTTCTATTATGTCATCATCAGCATTCTATTTTCCAACTCCTTCACTGACTAAGCTTTGCTGTTCTGGAACTTGATGTGTAGACTTGCCATGAACTCAGAGATCTACATGTTCTCTCTCTTAAGTGCTGGTGTGTACCATCACACCTGAATTAAGCCTTTCTTTACCTTTTCACAAGATCTTTGTAAGTTCTGGATTGTAGTGCATTCCAGATATAGTCAAGTTGACCAAGAATATTCATTATAATTCTTCTATTGTCAATTTGACACATAATCATATCTTCTTATATCTAAATAAAAACAGTAACTAGGTCATAATAATGCCCAACATGATATAACTATTCCATGTTCAACTACAAATGCATAAACAATAAACTTAGCTGGGTGGAATCTTGCCTCAAATCACCACTCCCTAAATTCCTTAATTTAATATCCTTGAATACAGCATTTAGTTCCATTCTACTTCCTGGTACCCTTTTAATTTTTGCTGCATACACTTTGTATTTTTTCTTTCTAAGCTTGCTACATTTGATCAAAACTTTCTCCATAAGAGTGAACCACAGGACAACGTCTAAACTAGACCTTTTTAAGACTTCTTTTGTCAATGCAACTAATCTAGATCTCTTTACTAGCCTTAGGCAGACTCTTCAGAGAAGGGCAAAACACAGCCACATTCTTCACCAAAATATCACAAGAATAATCATTAGGCAACACACTAAGATTTTTCTCTGAAACCTCTTGAGCCATGCTCCTAGAGCTCCAATAATCATCAGCAAAAAATGTATTCTATATTTCCACTAGGATGCTCCACTTAAAGCATTCCATTGCTTTCCAAAGTCCCAAAATTCACATTCTTCCAAACAAAAACATGGTTGGGCCGATCACAGAAAGACCCCAGTCCCTGGTAAAAACTTATGTCTTAGGATTTCTATTACAGTGAAGAGACACCATGATCAAAGTAATTCATATAAAGGCAAACTTTTTTTTATTTGTTTGTTTTTTGGTTTTTCGAGACAGGGTTTCTCTCTGTAGTCCTTGCTGTCCTGGAACTCACTTTGTAGACCAGGCTGGCCTCGAACTCAGCAATCTGCCTGCTTCTGCCTCCCGAGTGCTGGGATTAAAGGTGTGTGCCACCACGCTCGGCTAAAGGCAAACATTTAATTGGGGCTTGCTTAGAGTTTCAGAAGTTTTGTTCATTATCATCATGGCAGAAAGCACTGCAGTGCCCAGGCAAACATGATGTTAGAGGAGACAAGAACCCTACATCTTGATTAACAGGCAGCAGATGGAGATGATTTTCTGCAGGCAACCAGGAAGAGGTGCTCTTCCATACTGGGTGGAGCTTGAGCCAAGGAGACCTTAAAGCCCACCTACACAGTGACATACTTCCTCTAACAAGGCCATGCCTCCTAATAGTGCCACGAGCCAAGTATATTCAAACCACCACAAGCCTGTATTCCCTATGTGTTCCCTTTGTGGTTTTTAATACAGTCAAAATTGCTTTTCAACTCTTGTCAGAATCATTGAACACAGAATGTCAGTAGTGTTTGTTGACCTAGAGTTTAACATTAAGTTTCTCAAGCCTTTTTTGCTCTAAAATGATCTACCAATGTTTTGTCATTTAGCTTCTTAGAAAAATTTTGTACCCATTCCTTTTGGTTGGAGCCCCCCCCCCCCCTTTTGACTATTTTGCACTCGTTTTTTTCTCCTTACCCCTTGATCTCTGGGGCTTCTTTACTTTGTTCAGAGTCCTTTGCTAGGACCCTACTTTTCTGAGGAATGTGCTAGATGAATCCCTTTTCTCCACTTAAGCTGCTTTTGATGAAGCAAGGACACTGATTTTCATTGGTTTCTCCAAGTGTTGTTGTTAGACCTTCAGTAATCCAGATGCTGCTGTGAGCTTCCCGTGGAAATTCAGGTTTCCCTCTCCTTTCCATTCTTGTTAATCAGAACACTTGGCTTTGATTCTCAGCAATTCCCTCTCATAAGATATTCAAGTGATCGATTTGTACACTTAGGTCTGAAATTGATCCATAACAGGGATGAACAATATTAGAGTTTGTAGACTTGTCAGCTAAGCTTATGTCTTGATGAAGCAAGGTACTTTAAAGTCTTAATGACTGTGTAAGTCAGGTGTATAACATTTTGAAATTCTTCAAATTTGGTGAATTGGTTTGGACTCTCAGCCTTGATTTCTCATGCCAAGGACCAAGCTGCAGGCACTTTCAGAATGCCTCCTAACAGCTCTGTACTCGGATTTTGTTATGCCCAGGCACTTTCCAGATTTGTCTGATAGCAGATCTGATTGCTCTTCTTTCCCTGCCCATGAAAGGGCACCCAGGGACAGCGCAGGTGCTTTGCATTTTCTGACATTCATTTGACCTGGCTCCTACATTTATAAACTGGAAGAATAACAAGGAGAGTTTGCTTTGTATTTGTAATTGATGGTTTTCAAAGACATTATTTCCAAATCAAATACCTAAGCTGGCACCCAATTTCCAATTACCCACTGATTCTCAAAATAGTTCATGAACTCCACCAAGTAGAAACGGGAAATTAACTAAAACAGGACATCTGCCTAACCGGATGGATGCTATTTGAAGCACTACTTTTAGATTTCCCTTCAGTTTTAAAAATTTGTTGCTTAGAGTAGACAGTGTACTTGGCAGTATTTTGTTTTGATGGAAAAATAATTGCAGAGCATTTTAGTGTGTTTTTTTATTTTTTAGGAGAGTTGAATCTTCATGTTCATATTTTTGTTCTGAAATCTAGACAAAGATTTATTTTTCACCTGCTAAGTATTATTCACAAAAAATACATCCTAAACACCCTCCATAATCAATGGGCTCTGTAGTTCTCAATTCCCCAGGTTCATTCTGTATTAGCATTATCTAGTGCATGTGAAACTCATTGCATAGTAGATTGTGGCTTACTTATCAATGGGATTCATATTTCCCCATTTCCAAAGTTCATTCTGTATCAGCATTATCTGGAGCACGTGAAAATCACTACATTATAGCTTGCACAGCCATAGCCTTGGGCCATACTGTTCTTCAAGGCAGAACAAGTCAAATGGTGTAACCTGGAAGCGGGATATCATGGGGTAGGGAGTTGGTGGAGGGATAATCATTGACTGGAATGATTAATGAAACCAACCAACTAACCAACCACCCAACAAAAAACAAACATTCCCAGATGTGTCTAAGGGACAGGGAGAGTAGCAAACTCTATACCATAAAGGAAGCCTTTGAAATAATTAAGACAATGGTCAAGGTGATACATGATTTTAGTTTTTTTATAATTAACTTTAGGAAAAAATCACATTCACTTAACAATTTCATTTTTTCTCAAATTTCTATGTAAATATAGGTTATTTTTGAAATAAGGTAATGCACAAGTATTTTACCTTTAGAGGAGAAGCAAACAAAATGTTAATCCAAATTAAGGCAATGCTCATCAACTAGACAAGACCAGTGGAAGCTGAATAATTACTTTGTATTATAAAAATTTACTGAGGATTTTAAGAGATACGCATTGGGCTTTGGTTACAGGAAGTTAGAAGGTAGACAACACATTCTTTTATTTGGAGACATGGGTACAGGCAACATTCTTAAATTTTATTAGATCAAACAGAAGCACTTATTAATACTAATTAATAAATACTTATTAAGTAAAAAAAACTTTATTGTAAGGACAGAAGGGGAAGTTATTGGAGGAAAATTGAGAAAGCATGAAAGCGAGTAACCCATGGATAGCAGTAAGAGAATCTAGACAACTGTCTCATGGAGATTCTAGTGTTAGAGTGAGGGAAATGAGGAAGGATGTAAGTGGTATTATGTAAGGAACCATAGTGAAAGCAACTAGACAACTGTCATATTGGAGCGGGCCCATTCCACTTTTCTTTTCTTCCAGGTTTCCGTTACTAAATTTAAGGCACAAATTAACAGAATTGAAAGTCCAAGTTGTCTGGATTAAGTCATATACCCACAAGTTTGGCAAACAAGGCACCTTGATTTATAGCCTCAGGAAGAATGGACATAATGGGAAATGATTCCCCTGAAGGCTAGTTCTAAAAGAGGGATGCTGAGCAGCTGAAGGAAGTTCTTCTTGGTCACTCACTAAATACTTCATCTGGAAGGCAAGCTAAGACATACAAGATATAGTGTTCTAATACCCACGTGGATGACATTGTTTATGAGTCCGTTTTAGCTACTTATAAAAGGCTGAAGACATAAATGTTATAGTCCTAAATTTGTGTAGATAATGTGAAAGGTGAAGGACAGAGACACTTGATTGGCGGCAAAGGTCTCCTAGATAATGTGTGTTGGTGCTGGGGTACAAACTGCAGGCTGCCAGGCTCCATCACTAGATATGTTCCTACCAGCTGATTCCTAAGATCATCACAGACATTAATACGGAGAGAAAAGAGTGACAGGTGATAAATGTCACAAGAGGGATTTTTCTTTTGATAGAAAGGGATTGGGTAGCCTTGTAGGAGTCTTAGGACCGGTGGTAACAATAGTTACCAAAATGTTGGAAGTAAAGGGAGAGAGAAAAGAACAAATAATCCCTCTAATGAGTTCAAAAGAACCAGTCTTGGAGTGTTGATAGATAGGTTAAGTGGGGTTTTGAATTGGCATTTTGTTTCCACAGTAATCGGAAATACTGAACACTTTTTGATTAAGAGTAAAAAAGGAGGGCCATGAAAATCTGTGTTTAAGTAACTCTTGGTTGTGCTCAATATCTATGGATTGAGGAGGATGGAGGTGTTTAACACTCTGGGTCAATAAGAAACTTGTGCTTGGCAAAATGACATAGCCAAGAAATTTACAAGTAAAATTATCTGTGCAAAGATGCTGCTGGACAGCATCACAGGAACAAGAGCAAGCAAGCTTCTTATACAGTAGAAAAGTCAGAGAAATGTGCTGTTTCATCTTTAGGATATTCCCTAAAGTCAATCTGATCTGATTTTGGGTAAAAGAAACTGAGGGTTCACTTATCT
The DNA here is from genome assembly GCF_000001635.26 of Mus musculus. Lineage (NCBI taxonomy): Eukaryota > Metazoa > Chordata > Mammalia > Rodentia > Muridae > Mus > Mus musculus. The sequence goes on along the minus strand of NC_000068.7, from coordinate 134,392,444 downwards.
ATAAACTTTCTAGTTTTTAAAGAAATCATGAAAAGAACATTATCCCATGTTTTAAATATTACAGATTTTAGAAAATTTGGAGCAATCCTTGCTTAATGAGACTCAGAATTTCTTAATTTTAGTGAACATTTTATATGAGGTTCAGGATTCAAAAGAAAAAAGAAACCCTTCCTTTCTATAATCAGGTAGCAGTTCTGGAACAGCAGAAATGGAGAATCAAGACCTTATATTGGTGAGCTATGTCTTTGTTCAGATTTTTCAAAGCTATTTGTCTAGTGAGAATACTGAGAAAGAAGATAAGGAGAACATAATCTCACAGGAAACTCGTGAGGTCATCTGATAAACATTGGGGTAGTGTCACGCTCTGTCTGCCTCCATTTCTAACTTCAAGTGTTTGTGTATTGTCTCTGGTATCACATAGACAATTCTGGTGAGTTTGTCTGCAATTTAGCTGGTCAGTGCCCAATTTTCCTGAAAAATAAAAATATGGTCCTCAAGTAAATGTAGAATACTTTAGAATACAGGCAAATGAAATAAAATAAATGTGGAATTCTTGTGTATTTTCTGTGTACTATATAAACATGATTGTAAATCTAAAATAATAGAACAACAACACTTCAAGTTAAAATCTTAGAAAAATTGTAAATATGGCTCAAGTAGTCTTGAGGATTAAAACTGTCTATCAGGAAAAGCGTATGGAAACTCTTGTGCTTCTGAAGTAAGAGCCAAAATAATCTAAAGACCCATTGGATAATAATACTATTATTTCTAGGTTGTATATTATAACTTAAAAAGGTAATTTGCAACTCCACAGGGTCAACATGCTTTTTAATATTATCATTTTTTGTTTCTGTTTTTATCTTTAAATTTTAATTAAAATGTAATTTTACTGATTTTCCCTTCCTTTTCTTCCCTCCAGTCCCTTTTATTTTCCCTCACTTCAATCCCCCCCCCCAATTTATTCTTTCTCACTCTCTCTCAAGTTGATGGAGTTGGATGAGTAGGGAGGATCAGAGAGAACTTGTGGAAGCAAACAAGAGTGATCATATTATAATAGTTATATTAATTATATTAATTATATTATATTATATTATATTATAGTTTTAATACAAAAAGATGGAAATGTAATGGTTTCTATCTTCCCACATGTGATGCTTGTCCTTATTTTCTGGCAAAAATACTTTGAATTAACTAGGTTAAAGGCTCTATTTCTCATGGTGAAGATGTCAATGAAGTTTGGAACTGAACATAAAATGTTCAGAAAATTAAAAAAAATCACAGTATTAAGCTATCAAAACATGTTGGTTCAGTGGTTCATTTTTTTAAATGCATAAACCTATTCAGCCTAGCAGAGTACAGAAATCTCATTTAATATATAAATTTATGCTTGCAATATTTAATAATGAACATGCACCAACAAAAATTTTAGTCAGTTTACTAAATTTATTTGAATTATAGAGTTTAGCTGGCTAAAAAATAGAATTGTTAACAGTATATTTAACATTCAGTTAAATAATTAATATTTCAATAAATATAGCTAAAAGCAACTATTTCTAAATTTGTCCTCTACAAACTAACCTTACCTTTATTGTTAGGGAATAACGGTGTGTAGTAAGTGCTTGTCTATGTTGTAGCCAGATCACACTGTATTCCTAAAAAGTCATTGAATGTGATCCCTTGCCAGAGCAGCTATGTTACTTGAATAAAATTCCTCTTCATAACCTTGCATAATTTGGAGATAAATATTCCAAATCTGTCATTAGAGAACAATAAGCATTAACAGAAGAGTCTAATGTCCCATCTCTTGCTGTCTGGTCAATTATAGTTTTCCAGCATGTTACCAAATATCATATGTAGATAACACAGGTAGTCTATTTTAATGCATATTTTGAATTTAGTTGTAAATTATCAGTGTTCAGAATTTTCATAGTGTTGGTTTAACTCTTTTGTATCTTAGGGTTTTTGTTTCCTAATGGTATTTATTTGTACAAAGACCCCGAACTTATGTCTTTCTTTTTAAAAAACCATTTATAATATTTTACATTAAATATACTTGCATCATTTCTCCTCTCCCTGTATTGTATTTAAATCCTCCCATATTCAGCCTCTTCAGTCTCAAATTCATAGCCTCATTTTCTAAACTCAAAAATACACAAGTGCTACCTGCTTAGTCCCTTTAGTGTTGCTCATACATACATGAGTTTGTCTCTTACCACCCTGTCTTGCATAACTAGTTGGGAGAACCTCCCTGGGTAAAACTAATTCTCCCTTTCTCAGCATGAATTTGTTATTATTGTAAAACTATTTCGTTATTACCAGATTAAATGCAAATTTAATAACTGTCAATATTTCAAAAGGGGATAACATTTGAAATATAAATAAAGAAAATATCTAATTAAAAAAAGAAATAAGAATAAACTAGATTCTGGGGATAATATTGGGTACTGAAATGAAAAGAAAATCCAATAAAGTTATTTATATTAAAAAAAGACCAATATTATATTTAGGGAGAAAAGAAGTGAGATAAAATAATTCGGAAGAAGTTTAAAATACAAAAGTGATTATTTTTCAGGAATAAAGTGCTGGAATGAATCTCTAGTAGTCTATAGAACAGAAATGGGGTGTCATCCTGTGATCCCAGCACTTAGGAGTGAGGCAGAGGATTAGAAGTTTTTTAAAACTATCTTTGACTATATGAGAGACTGATCCCAGTTTGGGGTACACATACTGTCTAAAACAAGCAAACACAAACACAAAAGTAATTAAAGACACTAGTATTTGGCCATATGATGCTGGAAAAAAATTGGTTGTGTTGGCTAGTTTTATGGCAGTTTTACACAAGCTAGAGTCATCAGAGAGACAGTGGCTTTGATTTAAAAAAAATGCTTCCATAAGGTCAGCCTTTGGAATATTTTAATTAGAGATTGATAGGGAAGGGTCCAGCTCATTGTGGATGGTGCTATCCTTTGGCTTGTTGTTCCTGTGCTCTCAAAGAAAACAGGCTGAGCAAGTCATAGGGAGTAAGCCAGTAAGCAGCACTCCTCCATGTTCTCCACATCAGCTCCTGCCTTCAGATCCCTACCCTGCTTGAGTTCCTGTCCTGACTTCCTTCAATGATGAACAGTGATGTGGAAGCATAAGCCAAATAAATGTCTGTCCCCCCCCCCCCAAGTTACTTTTGGTGCTCATATTTTATCACAGCAGTGGCAACCTTAATTACAACACTGATATTGCAATTCATTTATGAATGGACATTACCTCAATATATGATGGAGCAAACCCATAATTATATCACAAATCATATTTTTAAGATCACTAAGTTTATCAGACAGTTATTTGGTTGTATCTCATTATCATATCACTGTGATATCAATCTTATTATGGACAATGACTTTATTTTCCTCTCTGTGTTGTGTTTGTGTAACCCCACTTAGAAAAAAACACTACATTTTGCTTCATACATTCTGAATAATAGCATATAAGATTTCTATTGGCTTGATATTCATGTATGAGTAAAGTAGAAATAAAATTGTATCTTTCTCCAAGTATAAAGTCAACTGTTCTTGCCTGATAGACTTAAAAAGCCACACTTTGCTATTTCAGTGCTATTTCTGTCAAACCCAAAACCACATGAGGTCTGCTTCAAGACTCTCCTAAGTTCTTTGTGCCCACTTGTCTCTGTGACTATGTTCTATCACTTTAATGTCCATGTGCCACTAAATCTGAACTCCATTTATTTTAATAACTTATTTTAAAAAGGAAGAAACAAATGATATAGATCAAGTATAAGCTGATATAGACAAAAAGAACATTATGATTTTAGAGATATTCAAATGTTGAATACTGTCAATTTTTGCTCCTTTAAAGTAGATACTTGGAGGGAAAGTTATTTAGTTTAATCTGACTGATACTTAGCATCTTTATTTTTATTAAGTGTATTGTAGTAGACAAATAATTTCATCAAAAATTCTGCTGGGCTTAGGATAAAATTGTGTTAAGATGGATCTGTGTTGTTTGGGAACTTGTCTCTCAGTCATGAATGTACAGTATGTTTGTGTTAGCACGGATTAGGAGACAGTTCTTTCTATGAAACTGAACAGCTTCAGCTGGGGTTTTACACACTTCTTACCATCATGGTTCGCAGTTACTTCTCCCTACCTCTTCCATTGGGAATTACATCACTGTTTAAGTTACATTTTCAACATATCTGTTTTTGTCAATCTCAATTGCTAGGTCTAATTAGATACATATTTTAGGTGGAAGGGCTTGGAATGTAATTCAGAGATAAATCACTTGTCAAACATGTTGAAGAACTTGGGTTCTAATCCAAACAATGTAATAGCAGAAACAAAATAATTCCTAGAAGCACAGTTAGCTGGTAGCTCTGTAGGCAATCCCGTACCTGTGGAATATTACCACTTTGATTTTTCATTTCTTCTTGCTTTATTTATTTAGTTAAGTGTATGTATGTGTGTGTGTGTGTGTGTGTGTGTGTGTGTGTGTGTGTGTGTGTGAACACGTGCCAGTGCATGTGAGTGCCTATGGATATGTGGGTATTATTGTTATGATTATGTTTTGGGGGAATGCTACATCTTCTTTTGTTTCTTAATATCCATTTGGGGTTTCTACCCAACTTTTACCTGTTCTGCTCCCAAGAAAATGACCCAGAAACACTGTAATTTATTAAAAAGATGTTGTCACAATGCTGGGCAGGTTCTGAGCTAAATTAATCCTCCCATGCTGTTAAGCCTCACATGAATAGTCAGTTACTTGCCAAATTAGTGTCTCCTGGTCAGTTTCTGCTATAATTGTCTATCCTCACAATGAACTACTTTTGGCTATGTGCTTCTGGTCCATCCCATCAAATGGTGACCTCCTTCTCTTCTTCCCATCTTCTTCCTTCTCCTCATGGTCCCTATCTGAGATACACCCCCCCACACTCAACTTCAAGTTTCACCTTTTTCTCTCTCTTGTCCAGTCATGGGCTCCAGCCTTTTATTAACAAATCAGAGATTATCCTGGAGCATATTTTACAGAACATTGGAAAATAGAATGTCCATGTCTAGACTCCTGCCAGATCTTGGGGCACAAATTTCAGCATCAGAATACACAATGCATGAGACCAAACCCAACAGGCTATGTATCCATATGTGTGCAGTTATATAGAGGCTAAAGGATAAACTTTAAATGCCCCTCCTCAGCTGTAGAGGCTCTGCACCACTTTGGAAGTCTCTCTATAACCTGAGGCTCACCTATTAGGCTAACTTACTGGCCTTTGAGTTGAAAGACACCTCTCTGCCTCTCCATGTCTAGAATTACAAGGCATGCCTCTATGCCCACATTTACATGGGTACTGGGGATCGAACTGTGTTCTCATGATTTCAGTGATAACATTTTACCAGTGAATTTATCCCTTTATTTTACATTTGACAGACATTATTCATACAGGTTCCTGGTCCCTCTCCTGTGTGGCAAAACACAAGAACATATCCTCTCATTTCTTCGTCTTTTCTCATTGCACAATGTTGAGAATTCAGACAACGCTTGATGGAAATAATGATAGCACGTACCTTAATTATGTTTTTGATAAAATGGACTTAATGTTTGGTCATTACCTGTACTTAGATTTTTGGTTCATCAGCTTAAGAAGACGACTTGCTTAAAGCTCATTACTTTTTCATAAGTACACACTGAATTTATGTTGAAACCAATGTTTATTATTGTAAGATTGAGAGGTGTGACATTTTTGGAAATAATTAGGTCATTTTCATGAAGGAATTGCCTTATCAAAGAACTAGGGGGAGTCAACTTAGGTCCTTCCTTTTCTTCTACTGTGTGAAGACATCATGATGCTCACACATCATCTTTTATGCAGAAAACTGGCTGTCCTCAAAATATCAAACTTTATGGTCTTATCCTAGGATGCCCTAGGCTCCAGAATGATGAGGAATCGATTTTTTTCTACTGTATAAGGCATATGAGGCATTTGTGAGGCATGTGTGTGAGGTATTTTCTTATGGCTGGACAAGCAATATGAGGTAATTGATGATGACATCTTAATAAGTGTTTTATCTAAGTCTTTTGAGATGGTCACAAATGTCCACTATTTGTGAATGAGATAAACAATACTATGTGTATTAAATGTAAAAATATATTAAATCTATATTTAAATTTTAAAAGTCAACTAATTTAATGGTCACCTATTAACTTTCAACAAGAAAAAATAATATACTTTATATTTTAATATCATTTTATGAATTTAAGTCTATACTACCAAGAATTGATATCAATTTTTCATTTCTTGTACACTTATTTTCTAGCTTGACTATCAACATTTATTTTTAAAAAATCTCATAAAAATGTATATTCTTTCATTTTATGTTTTCCAAATCAAGATAGGTTAAATATGCTGTAAACATCCTGAGTTGGGTGTTTATTTGTGTGGTTGCGGTTGTATGGTATGTTTTTAAGAAGTAATTCACGTTAATGGTCCCTTGATAAGTCACCTAAATATTTTTGAGTTACTTTTGGTCAGGTCTTTTGTGATGTATTTTATTCCTATAGTTAATCATCAGCATAAAATTAGTTGGTGAGTAATGCTTTAAATGAAAATGAACATAACATGAGGCTCATAATTTGAAAAAAAATGAAGGTATCAAAGTAAGTCTCAACCAATCCCAAAGTACCTTAAACATGAATCGCTCAGTCAACTAAATTATAATTAGGACAAACATATTAGCATCAAATAGCAACAATTTTAATTATAGATAGATGGGGTTAGATACCAGCAATTAGTGATATCACCAAAAAGATATGGTTTTAAATTTAAAAGTATAAGATGAAAGTATCAAAATATTTACCACAAAAATTTACTGAATGATCAGGAAATGTAGAAAAATACATGACTAAATTTAAAGATATTTTTAAAAACCTCACCTTTTTTCAGTGACCAATGTGGAAAAACCAGTAAAGGTACAGAACAAACACTTCAACAGCATCATTAATCAAGAATATTTGACAATTAAATTATTATGGAATAGCCTATGAGCCGCTAATAGGTGGTCATATTTCTCATACACTTTAAAATTTACCAAATCATTATAATAAAACAAGTCTTATTAAGTTTCAAATACAATCAATCACATAGCAAACAAAACTACCGAGATGATATTAGAAAGTAAAAGTGATTATCATAAAAATATTATATACTTGTGGGGTACAGTTAAAAGCCCAGTTCAGGGGCTATTTAAATTCACTGTTAGATATGATGAACCACTTGATGTGGATCTAGGAAGCTATGCAAAAATAGTGAAGGCAAAGAACCCTCCATTATAGTCAATGTTGGGAAAGAACAATACTTTGCTGTACTAGCACACTGGAAAGTATACATCTGCTTTTGTGAATGAGCTGGGAAATTGGATCTCTAAACAGAGAAGACTGAAAGCACAAGCTCTTCTCTATCCTGTACATAAATCAATGCTGACAGGATCAGAGACCACAAACATAGCCTGAGAATTTGGAACAGCAAGAAGGAAACACAAATTATGTCAAGATACGTAATAGATAGGCAGTATCTTTAAGGATAGAACTCCAACAGTGTGGGAAATAAGAGCAAGAATGGATGAATGGGATGGCATAAGATTAGAAAGATTCTATACAACATAGAAAACCATCGACAGAATGAATTGAAAGCCTACAGAATAAGAAGAAACCTACATATGCATCTGTCAGGGGATTGATATCAAGAATAGATAGCAAATCTTAAAAATTAAATAAGAAAAGAACAAATAACCCAAGAGATATATGTTCATTGGGAATAACATTCTTCACATAAAGATGTTTAAGTGGCCAATAAATATATGAAAAGGTATTTAATGCTATTTACTATTAGGGAAATACAAGTCAAAACCACATTGAGATTGTATTATTATTCAATTCTGCTATTCTATAAATGACATCAGAAAGGCAAACAATAATTACTGGGGAGGGACTGGGGAGAGAGGAACACTAACTGTTTGGTGGGAATGTAACCCAATACATCCAATATGGGATTCAGTAATGAAGTTCTCCAAAAGTTCAAAACAGAACCTCCACGTGGTCCAGCACACAACTTCCAGGTGTATGCACAGCAGAAGCAAAGGTGGCTTAGTGCACACATACCTACACACGCATGCTTCTGCAGACACTATTTACAGTGTCAAAATTACCAAATCTGCCTAGGTGCCTGTCAACAAATGATGGAAAAGAAAAGTGTGGTGAATATGCACAATGGACTGATAAAGAATGAAATTGTGTTATTTGCAGATGAATGATAGGGTCTGAAGTTACTGTGTTAAGGGAAATATGATCATTTCACAAAAATTGAAAAAATGTATATTTTCTTTCATGTGTGAGTTAAGAATATTTAAAAAATGAAACTACGATGGGAAGCAGTAACTAGGGCGGTAGAAAGGGAAGTGAAGACACAAGCAGTCGTGAGAATACCAGGAAGATGACTTTGACCAGAGCAACTATATGCTTGTATGGAGATGCCACATGGAAACCCATTTTATAATAATATCTAGAAATAGGAAAATACAAGTTAACATTAATATAATAAAATAAGAGATATAGGAAAATATGAGGTACAAACAAGGCGAATATGTGGCTTGTAGTGAAAACAAATAAAATGATGTTCGGCTGACAAGACTGGGATAGATGCAGAAGTCTGTGAAACAAATGGACAGCTGCATGGTGTCTGGGACATGTGAGCATTGTCACGGTGCTGCTGACACTGAAGGACAGAAAAGCAGACCTATCAGCCATGCTGACTCTGTGGCAGAACTTCGAAAAAAATTAAAATGAAACTATATAAAATTGAAAGAGAAAAAGTAAAGCTTGCACATTTCCATATGTACTCATGACACTGAATCTATAATTTAAGTCTGGTGGAAGGTATGGGATAGTCCATATTCAGGTGTTTATTTCTAGTGAGCTAAAGGATACCTTGAATCATTACAGACACATAAGAAATTAGAAACACTGTTTTGTTTTGTGTGTTACTTACCAAGCTTTCTCAAACAATGAAATATTACCGTTAGATTTTAACAAAACAATCTTGAAAAATAATAACAGCTACTCACCTCAGAAACTATATAAACACTCAGAAACTAGAAAAATGTCATCACTCCAAACATCTTTATGAGGCCAGAATCGTCTCAGTGAGAAAAACCTGGTGAAGAACACACATATAAGCAGTACTACTGGTCAATCTTCATGATTTAAAATACCAAATACATGAAAGGCAAATATCTAGTGGTGGGTAGCAATGAAAACATCATAACTAGATTGGGCTTGTTTTAAAAATACATTGGTTGTTGATTGCAGGCACCACATTCCCAGAGAAAAGCAAAAAAAGATTCATATCATCTTATTATGTTAGAAATGTATCCTTCAATTCAAATTTCTTTTATATGAACAATTCTCAACCAACCAAGAATGGGTGGGAAGGTCCTCAATCTGATAAAACTTTATCTCAGGAGCCAAGCGGCAGTTATGCCTTGGGAGAATACTCAATATGTTCCCTGGGAAGTCAGGGATGGTGGGAGGTCTTGCATTTAAATGGTGCAGTAGTTATACCCCAAGATGCAATGACTATTTTCGAGCCTTTGGACACTTTTCCTTTTAGGAAAGTTCTAAAAGTAATTGACAGTATTCACAAGTGGGCCTGCCAGCAGAGCTCCCTATGAAGAAATCTATTGTCTTTCAAAAAGGAAAGGGTTTGACCAAAAAGCACAGTGACCTAACCCAGCTATTTTAAGTGGCTTAATTGTATGTTTTGTTCTATTTGGGTTGGAAGGTAACTATGAAATTAAAGATGATGCACCCTGCTAATGTTGAAATCTGGCTGGGCTGTGATTAATGAGACTCCTCAGACTCCAGTCACGTGGACTGCCTTTATCCTTATCCATCTTGTTTTCAATACTTTAATTACAACAGAAATTTGTGTAATTTTTCAGTACATTGACATTTTCTACCCAAAGAAATAAAGTTAACTTACAGTACTTGTTAAGAAATGAGCATCAGGACTCTTGTTTTCCATCTTCATGAATGTGGTACCACCTAGGGAAAATGATTTAAAAGGCTAATTTTCTATTATACATGAAAATAGAGCTGGGAAAAAGTTTGCTTAATTGAGAGATTAATGCATATTCCCACATTTTATGTGACTACACTGCTTCTCTTTTTCCCCCATTCCTATCATAATATTAGTGTTAACATTGTTAGCTTAGTGCTTTTGTGGGACTCCTAACAGTGGGAATGGGTATGTCTGTGACTGTTGCTTGCTCCTAGGACTCTTTCTCCCATTGGCTCGCCTTGTCAGGACTTTTGCCTTGTCTTACTGTATTTTGTTTTGTCTTGTTTGGCTGCTGTCTCTTGGCGACCTTTTCTTTCTTGGAAGGAGACAAAGAAGATAAGGAGAGAGTAGATCAAGTGAAAGAGGAGTCGGAAGGAAGGCTGGGAGGAGTAGAGAGAGGGGAAACTGTGGTCAGGATGTATTGTATGAGAGAAGAATCTATTTTCAATTAGAAGCAATAAGGGTGAACAGTCAACTTTTCTTAAACCGACTTTTTGTATAATGTGCATTGTTTTTGAAAATCTGCTTTCCTTCCCTTGTGAGGATTTGAGACAGTCTCCCTTTGATTACTGTAAGGACTGCAGGGCTGTCTCTTTGTGGTCAGACCATTGTAGCAGACCTGTCTCTTTGTGGTCAGACTGTTGTAGCAGACCTGTTAATTAGAAGTATCTTTCTTTGGAGTTTCATTAGGTCCCATTTGTCAATCGATTCTCGATCTTACAGCACAAGCCATTGCTGTTCTGTTCAGGAATTTTTCCCCTGTGCCCATACCTTCAAGGCTTTTCCCCACTTTCTCCTCTATAAGTTTCAGTGTCTCTGGTTTTATGTGAAGTTCCTTGATCCACTTAGATTTGACCTTAGTACAAGGAGATAAGTATGGATTGATGCGCATTCTTCTACATGATAACAACCAGTTGTGCCAGCACCAGTTGTTGAAAATGCTGTCTTTCTTCCACTGGATGGTTTTAGCTCCCTTGTCGAAGATCAAGTGACCATAGGTGTGTGGGTTCATTTCTGGGTCTTCAATTCTATTCCATTGGTCTACTTGTCTGTCTCTATACCAGTACCATGCAGTTTTTATCACAATTGCTCTGTAGTAAAGCTTTAGGTCAGGCATGGTGATTCCACCAGAGGTTCTTTTATCCTTGAGAAGAGTTTTTGCTATCCTAGGTTTTTTGTTATTCCAGATGAATTTGCAGATTGCTCTTTCTAATTCGTTGAAGAACATAGTGGAGCATGTGTCCTTCTTACCAGTTGGGGCATCTTCTGGATATATGCCCAGGAGAGGTATTGCTGGATCCTCCGGTAGTACTATGTCCAATTTTCTGAGGAACCGCCAGACTGATTTCCAGAGTGGTTGTACAAGCCTGCAATCCCACCAACAATGGAGGAGTGTTCCTCTTTCTCCACATCCACGCCAGCATCTGCTGTCACCTGAATTTTTGATCTTAGCCATTCTGACTGGTGTGAGGTGGAATCTCAGGGTTGTTTTGATTTGCATTTCCCTGATGATTAAGGATGTTGAACATTTTTTCAGGTGCTTCTCTGCCATTCGGTATTCCTCAGGTGAGAATTCTTTGTTCAGTTCTGAGCCCCATTTTTTTCAAAATCACCTCTTTGATCCTTTAGATGTTCTGAAGTCAAGCTCAGAAGATATTTGAAGATGATTTTAAAATGAGTTTTGTTCAACTAAATTGCAATATGGTATGCTAAAATCAGTTTTAACTGATATATATTATATAATTTATTAGTGAGTTAAAATTTTAAAAATATGACAAAAAGCCTTAGTGTGTTGACAAAAATGATTGTGAGTATTTCTCTGTGGCTCAATTTTCTGTTGCCTGTTCTTTTTAATTATTCTCTGCTTCAAGATTTCTTAAGTGTTCCTTATTTAACAGCGTTTAGTTAGACTGAGTCTACTGACAAGAAACTTTATCATTTCTGTCCAAAGGAAGAAAATAATAGGATCACTCAGTAGAACTTATGAGCAAGTTGAACCAGTGTTGCTATTGGATATGAGATGTTTCCACCTTGGGATGCCAGATGTTCAAGGTAGTGTCTCCAGCTGGTGATACTATTGAGAGATGATTGGATCAGGAGAATTTGGCTAACTGCCCAGGGCTAGTTAACTCATGCAATCACCACTTTATCAAACCAACATAATACCTAATTATATCCCAAGTACTTGTCCTTTTATCCTTACAGAGAAGTGTAGTTTTCATTCATTGTCAAGGAAACTTATTTTGTAACACGTGGAGAAACGACCACCACTGCCTTACTAAACCAGCACAATCTCTAACTACAGTCTACACATCCTAAACCCAGAACGGAGTAGAGCTATCACCTTTCCTCAAGGATACTTCTCTTTGCAACAAACGAAGATCATCACAAAAAGCCACAACTGATCACAATGCAGAGTCACAGAGACGGTCTTAACCGATGCCTCTACAATTCATCTCTTATACCCAAGGTTCAGTGTTCATTGCAGAAGATGGGGTGGAAAGACTGTAAGAGCCAAAGGAACATCAGCTTTCGGTGAGATTATGTTTTCTAGAAATATCACAAAAGCTATCCCCATAATGTCTTACCAATGTCTCACTCTGAAAAGGAGAATGTCACTTGACTAACTAGCATCACAAGGGAGAGTCTCAGCAGGTCTCAACATAGATGAAGAACTATATGAAATGAAGGAATTCTGGGAGTAGGAGAAACAATTTTCCTCAGGGAAGAACACATCAATTGGTTACACAATACCAGCTGGTCACCCCTGAAAGGAATAAACACAAGAAACGTAATACAGACTGGGCAGGTTGTATTTATGTATTTAAGATTTATGTATGTAACAGTAATTAAAGAAAAAGAGACTATGAATGTGAAAGACAGCAAGGAAGGTAATATATGGGGGTTTGGAGGGAAGAAAAGGAAGGGAGAAAATGATATAATTACATTATAATCTCAAAAATTAAAATAATATAATTAAACACAGCAATTCATATTGTAGAGCAATGGTTCCAGAGAAAGATCTTTCAAAGGATTGAGACCAAATGAAAGGACATGGTTCTGTAGGAAAAAGTGATTCAATTTACATTCATATCCCAAATGAAATCATTTCCATATGGGTTGTAGATATAAGTGTAAAAGTTAAGTAGGTAAATTTTGGACAATAGGGTGAGATATAATACATTCATGACTTAGGAAAAAGGACATCTCTTTTGTCAAAAGAGGGATGACTATATTTGACTATGTAAAATGAATATATATATTCAAAGGGGGAATTTTTCTGGGCTACTTAATGGAATGTTAGAAATAAGTATAAAAAAGAACCACAGAGCAGTAGATAAATACATGTTAAAAGTCATTCTTAAAGGCATGTGTGCCTGAAGACACACTAACCATCACTATTAATTAAACTAAGTCACAGGGACATACTGTGAGTGGTACATTTATGGAAGGATGTAATTGAAATGACTCTTCCATAAGAATCCTGAGGATTCATCCACTGTTTGGCTGTGGATGTTTGTATGTATCTGAGTCAGCTGTTGAGTGGAGCCTCTCAAAGGACATTAATAGTGTTAGAGATTAGTGCTTGCTCATGGGGTGGGTCTCAAGTTTGGCTGATTATTGGTTGACCATTGCCTTAGTCTCTGCTCCATCACCTGTCCCTGTACTTCTTGTAGACACGATAAAGTTTGGGTTGAAAGTTTTATGGGTGAATTGGTATCTCTCTTGCTCCACTGGGGTTCCTGCCTGGCTATAGGAAGTAACCTTTTCAGGTTCCATGTCCTCAGTGTAGCAAGTTACAGCTAAAGTCACCACATTTATTCTTGGGTATCCCCCTTATCCCAGGTCCCTGTCTGGTCCTGAAGATGTCCCCTACTACCTCACTCCATTAGTCACAGATATCCATTCCTTTTCATAGACATCTAGCCATCTCTCCTGTCCTTCCTTACACCTGATACTGAAACCCCCATTCCCCTACCCATCCCTTCCATCCCAGTTCCCTCCCTGCATCTGCCTCTAACCTCTTATGAAAGAATAGTAGGAAGGATTGAGGGCTCCAAAGGGGATAGGAACTCCACGGGCAGAACAACAGAATCAACTAACCTAAACCATTAGGGCTCTAAGAGTCTGAATCACTAACCAAAGAACGTACACTGGCTGAACTTAGGCTTCCCGACTCATATGTAGCAGGTGCATGTGTTGGTCTTCATGTGGGTCCCTAACAGCTAGAATGGGGGCTATCTGAAAAGCAGTTGCCTGTACATAGTATATGTTTTTCTAGCTGGGTTTCTTTGTCTGGCCTCAGTGGGAAAGGAAGTGCCAGGGTGGGGGGCTTAACCATGGGGGGGCACCCACTCAGAGGAGAAGGAGATGAGGGAAGGATTGTGGGAGAGGGGGCTGGGAGAGGTCAGTGAGCAGAATATAAGTGAATAAATAAAAATATAAAATTAAATTTAAAATGATTCCTAGTCATTTTCATTGGAGCAGGGGGTCAAAGGGAATTGTCATCCAGTGGTACTGACAATGTCAGTAGTACAAAATGTGGACAATATAATGAGTTCTAATATCAGATTGAAGCTATGTTAAGTGTAAATCATTTCAATATCATTCTTGAAATGCATACACAGAGGCAGCAAGAGAGTTCCTATCATTATTCTTAATAATTTCAATCTTGAGGTGTCCTGAAAACGTACCAGTTACAGAGTCCATGCTGCACTTGTACTTGAAGCCATACACACAGCACCAAGAATCTGTTAAACTAGATGATTTTGCATTAAAGTTACAAAGAAGGCAAAACAAATTATTAAATTTGCACAAATACATAGGTACACACACACGGATATGTAAAAACATACGTACACATAGAAACCAACACAGACACACACACGGACATGGATACAGACACATGGAAATGCAATCTATACTGTTAAGAAATGTATAGCCAACCTATAGAGGAAATGAGGAGACTAATCTCAGAAGCAGTAGGATTCTGGACAGCTGGAATGTGATACTGATTGAGGGAGATCATGAGGGGAACATTGGAAAGAATGATCATATTATTAAATTGCTGTTACAAAGATAAGAAGACATCTACTGTGGTTACCTACTCAGGATCTATACAAGATCAGACATGATAAGCAATTCCAGCATAGAGTGAGGAAGATGCCACCAAGGGACATTCTTAGCTGAGGTGCTACTGGAAGTTGGTGGCTTCTGGGAAAGAAAGAGCCACTTTTCTTTTGGGATGTGTCTACTGGTTGGTTCCCCATGCTTCAATTAATGGTTCCAAAATGATGCACAAGTATGTGTCTCTAATTAAATTCAGTGCATAAATAGCTAAACAAGTAGAGGAAGAATAAAGTTTGAGGGAGAGATGTGATATGTGCATAATGGAGGGAGGTGGAATGTGGAAGGATACATCCAGTCAAGATACACTGTATGCATGTATGAACATTTTTAGATTAAATTAAAAAGTAAATTTACTATCTATCTATCTATCTATCTATCTATCTATCTATCTATCATCTATCTATCTATCTATCTATCTATCATCTATTAGTTTTGCATATCTTTTAACATATTTTAATTTTTATTTGAGAATCACAAATATAATTTGGTCATATTCACTTTCCACTCCAATCTCTTACATCTCTAAAATCCAGCCCCACTTTGATCCTAATCCCCATCTCCATGTCTTTTTATTAAAATTAACCCAAATTTGCATTGTCTATATATTCCTGGATATGAAGCCATACATGGGATCTTGGTCAAGTAGCCAGGAGCCACACTTAAAAATATAAAAACGTCAGCTGTCCATAGAGTCTCAGGCTTTAGAGCCCATGAAAACCTTTCTACTCCATGCTAGAATGTTGGCTAGTTTAATCCTCTATAGATCTTATGTAGGTACCAGATATGCTGTGAGTCCATATTTCTAGTAATTTTACAATCTCAGAAGACATCTTTGCTCTGGTCCTCCAAAACCTCTGACTTACAATTTGTTAATTTTGAAATTTAAAAGTCCTTTTTGCTTCTTCTTCCCTAATGGTCTCTGAGCTTTGACAGATTCAATATCCTTGCATTCCATATCCTTACACTGAAATAACTGCTATTTGAAAAAAACAAACAACAACAACAACAAAAGTGGTGGTCTGTAATTTAGGTGTCCCATTGTGACTGTGTAGTCCACTGACACTTATTCTCCTTGACTAGTCACAGCCACCATCTACTACAGAAATAAAGTTTGTTTATGTGGTCTGAGAGCTGACTGTGAAACTTTCTACATGCATATTTATTAAACATTTTCAACAAAACCATCAAGTACTTGAAGAAAAATAACTTACTAATTTCTATAGTTTATGATTGAAGAAAACTAATATAGTACATAAATGAATGGACTGGTAAACTATATTTAAGAACAAAATAAAGTTGAAAACAGATATATACAGAGGCAGAGGCAGTTTCACTCTCTCTCTATATGTGTGTGTGTGTGTGTGTGTGTGTGTGTGTGTGTGTGTGTGTGTGTGTGTGTATGTGTGTGTGTGTATACATATACAGTCCACATCCCTTAAGGGCTGGTTTTAAAGAGAGGGATACTGTCATCCCTTGGTATCCTAGAGAGATTCATTTCAGAATATATTCTCACTCTATTTCACAGATAGTTTCTTTTTTTAAAAGATGTAGTAATATTTGCTGGTGACTTTCACATGTCCTCACATATATTTTAAGTCCTAAGCTGAGTACAAATATATTGTACTATAAGTGTTGTAGAAATAGTTCTGTGTTGTTTAGAGAAAAATAACAAGAGAAAATGTGAGTATGGGTTCAAGTCATGTGAAGTCTTTTTGTTTTTTTGTTTTTGTTTGTTGGTTTGTTTGTTTTCTCAAATAGCAGTTACTTCAGTTTAAGGATATGGAAGCTAAGGATACTGAATCCATGAGTATGCAAGACACTTGGCACTAAGCCTGTAGGTTCAGTGCACACCTGTGCTGGCACAAGGCCAAGGAGCACATGAACTCCACTGATGTGGTAATGACTCTCATCCTTTCATGCCCTGGGCATTTCCCATCTTGAGACATTCAATGAATTGACCTTAGATTTATGTTATTTCTTTCAGTGGCCGTAAGAACTCCATACTACAGTAGTAGATGATCAAAGATGATCATTAGATACAACGTGAGAAGTCCAAATCCCACCCCCATAGTCCACCCAAGGAAGCTATAACAAGGGGAGTAAGGCATGAAGCTGAGAAGAGGGGACTAAGTATGAGGTTATATGAGAGCAGGAGGCAGGAAGCTGTGTAGAGATGGAGCTATATGGATGGGAATAGGCATGAAGCTGTATGGAGAGAAGTGTCCAGTGGTTAACAAATCTCTGAGCTATAAGTTTATAAGATATAATATAAAATGATGGTTTTACATAAGTATATTTTGGGGTTTTCTGTCAAATATTAATAAATGATACATTCATATTACTTTCAAAACTCTTAGTTTTTCTTTGTTAACAACCTCAAAATTGCAAAACTCTAATTATTCTTCAAGTTATATAAATAATATACAGAAATAATTATACAGAAAGACAGTAAAATTCATTACCCTTGCTATTTAAAAATATCTTACTGCCCCCTTTCATTACAAGCTAAATTCCATGGCTGATATTATGTTTCTGAACACTCGCCTGTTCTTTGCAAACCCCAGTGTATGTTCATTGCCCATCTCCTCAAAGTACACTCTTGCATCTATGGAAATGGGATAAAACATTACAAGTTCATGATCACCAACTTCAAATACTGTGCACATCTATCATTTGCATTTTCCCAGATCATTTGCTCTTGCTCACTCAGGTCTCTACCAGGGGTTTTTATTTGCCTTTCAGCTCTGAGCTTATATTTGAATAACAGCATTTGCTTTTGAGGTTATTTCAACAATAGAAAAATCAGACCCTAATAATTCTACTTTCACAAATACATACCTTTGTGCCTCTTACTACCTTATTTTAGTATGTTTCTGTAAATCCACTGCCAGCATTGCTACTTTTCAGTAGCCCTCTTTTAACGTCTAAAAGGAAAACCCCAACTTTTCCTCTGTCTATTTCATCAACAGTTTTCCTCTCTATTGGATCAAGTCCATAAAAAACAAATAAGCTTTAATTCCCCCTATTAAGAAATCTCCTGCTTGTTCCAAATGCCCCCCAGCTAGAGCAACTTAACTGCTCTCCATGAGAGGGCTGACTCTGTATAAGGTTGTCTATTTGGTCTCATTTCTCCCTCTTCCTGTCTTGAACTCTTCCACATCAAGCCTTGAGTTTTATGCTCCTGTGAAATTGTTCTTGTATAGGTCATGTAACTCCAACTCCAACAGTTCACAGAAGTCAGCTGAATTAGCATATCAACAACGCCAACCCTCCTTATCAAAACACTTCCTAACTTGACTCTACAGTCACTGCTCTCTCCAGGCTTTTCCTTTAAATCAATTCCCAACTATCCGCTTATCAGTGAGTGCATATCTAGTGGGTTCTTTTGTGACTGGGTTACCTCACTCAGGATGATATCCTCCAGATATACCCATTTGTCTAAGAATTTCATAAATTCATTGTTTTTAATAGCTCAGTAGTACTCCATTGTGTAAATGTACATTTTCTATATCCATTCCTCTGTTGAGGAACATCTGTGTTCTTTTCCAGCTTCTGGCTACTAGAAATAAGGCTGCTATGAACATAGTAGGAGCATGTGTCCTTATTCCAGTTGGAACATCTTCTGGGTATATGCCCAGGAGAGGTATTGCTGGATCTTCTGCTAGTACTATGTCCAGTTTTCTGAGAACCACCAGACTGATTTCCAGAGCGGTTATACAAACTTGCAATTCCATGAGCAATGGAGGAGTGTTCCTTTCTCAATGTCTTTGCAGCATCTGCTTTCACTGATAAACGGATATTAGCCCAGAAACTTAGAATACCCAAGATACAACTTGAAAAACACAAGAAAATCAAGAAGAAGGAAGACCAACGTGTGGATACTTCATTCCTCCTTAGAATAGGGAACAAAATACCCATGGAAGGAGTTACAGAGACAAAGTTTGGAGCTGAGATGAAAGAATGGACCATCCAGAGACTGCCCCAACTGGGGATCCATCCCATAATCAGCCACCAAACCCAGACACTATTGCATAAGCGAGCAAGATTTTGCTGAAAGGGCCCTGTTATAGCTGTATCTTGTGAGACTATGTCGGGGCCTAGCAAACACAGAAGTGGATGCTCACAGTCATCTATCGGATGGAACACAGGGCCCTCAATGGAGGAGCTAGAGAAAGTACCCACGGAGCTCAAGGGTCTGCAACCCTACAGGTGGAATAACAATATGAACTAACCAGTACCCCCCAGAGCTCGTGTCTCCTAGTCAGCCATCATTGGGAAGAAAGGCCCTTTGGTCTTACAAACTTTATATGCCCCAGTATAGGGGAACACCAGGGCCAAGAAGTATGAGTGGGTGGGGAGGGGACCAGGGCCGGGGGAGGGTATAGGGGACCTTTGGGATAGCATTTGAAATGTAAATGAAGAAAATATCTAATAAAAAATAAAAATAAACAAAATACATTTTTAAAAAATCACTTCCTAACTTGACTCTAAGGTCCCTGCTCTCTCCTGGCTTTCCCTTTCAGTCACTGCTTCTCCTTCTCCATTACTATTGCTTGTTTCCACTCTTCATTAACTCTACCCTGAGTTGTTCCAAGGTTTGATGCTTAATATTTCTTCTTTGACAATACCTGCTGCAATGCATACCTGAGCTCCACCTATTCTATTCACTGACTGCTCCATGTGCATTCCTAGCCTGAACTCCCTCCTTGAAATCTGACATCTTGTATACATTTTCCCACACTGTATTTCTATTTAGATACCCACATGATTCTTACCCTTGACATGCCCATGCTGACATCCTCATAATCTCCCTAATATTCATACTTCTCAGAGTTTCTACCACTAACTCACTGTAAACTCCATCTTCTCAAACATTCAACCCCAAATTTGCAGTCATCCTTGATTACTTTCTTCTCTTTCACTTCATGAAATCTGTCAGTAAGTCCTGTTGGCTCTACGTTAAGTACTGCCAAAAAAAAAAAATGCACTATTACCACTATAGAAGCCATAACCTTTTCTGAATTATTCTACATGTTTTTATTGTCTACTTGATTTTATTCTTGACCAAGGGATCTTTGCTCACCATAAAACACAAGATCATCATGCTAGAAAATAATTTGGAGTATGAAAACTGCCTGAAAAAAATGTCTGCTTTCTTTCTATCTTAGCCAGAATTAAAGGTAAAAGCTTTATAATGTTATTGAGGACTCTTCCCTTTTTTGTGACTTCACCTTATCCCACTTATGGCATCAGAATGCTAAATGTCTGTAAACTCCACAGACAAACCCTTGTTTTCCTTGTATTTGTTTGTTAGCGTCCTTGGTGTCTCTCCCAGCTGATACACCTGACTCATCCTCTTCCTTCCATATAGCTTTTCCTCAAAGATCATTAAGGTCTTTCAATCATGTATCTGAAGACCTGTGGAAAAAGTTTCTTTCCCCACAGTAAAATGTTATATTGGTTTCTTGTCTTACTTTTTTTTCACTGTGGGTATTTATTAATTATTTTACCATTAATCTCAGTCCAAGAACATTAGCACCACTGAGGTAATTACTTTCACTTGTGTGGCTTACAACACTCTGCACCGCACCTACAGTGGCTCCTAGAACAGGATAAATGCTCACTGGGGAAATTAATTAGAAGCTGAATTGGACAAACTGTTCGGAATCCATAGCATACAAAGAATGTTAAGACACAATAATTCTAAGACATCTGGATTACAGTTAAAATGATCATTGTATGAATGTATGAAAGACTAGGGTTGTTTAATAAAAATCCCATTGCTATCCCATGATTTGTTTAAAAGTAAACTGCTAATACCCAGGGATAGTGGAAAAAGTTCATAATCTTTTGGGAAGGCAATTTGGCATAGTGTATAATTTAGATTCCACTTCACTCAGGAATGGCTTGGCAGGGCTCTGTTATAATTACCATTTCATAAACTAGAGAATTCAAGCCTAGAAAAATTATGTAATTTGTCTTCGGGCATGCAGAATATAAACAAAGAAACACTAGCATTAAAACGATTTTATCAGAGTTGAAATATTTAACAACTGTTTATTATTTTCAGTTTTCCAGATGAAGATACTGGAGGGAATTTCTGGGGTTAAGCAATTTGTCAGTCAGGCAGTTGGAACCTAGAAATTATTTTCTTAATTGTTATTCTGTATGGCATTTTTTGTGGGAAACTTTTAACTGAAGTACTTGTTCATTACATTGAACTCTTAATTCTACATTAAACTTACAAGCAGAGTGGAGCTGGTGCACCAAAGGGCATTAAGATTCACCCCATGCCTGCTACACTCTCATTCACTTTTGAGTAAACAAACAGGCAACATGTGCTAGTTAGAAATCAATAGATTATTCTGGCCACCACTGAAGACAGCTCCTTGATATTCTTCTGCTTAAATTATGCCCCTATTTCTCCACACTCTTACATAATAATTTTGATTTGTTTTTTAAAGTAGCAAAGATTTCTCAAAGAGACATTTTAGGGGTCAAATGCTTATTTATATTTTAACAGTATTAATTCAGCCAAGCATAACTCAGGCAGTAAATAAGTTATAAATCCTATGTCAATAAATACATAAATAACTTATCAGTGCTTAACTGTGGAAGGCTTTCAGTTTGATTTCAAGCTTAATCTTGGCTAGACTGCTATCAATCAGAAAGCACCATGCCAATTACTCTCCAAAAATCCAGCTCTTAGAAGTTTGAACCTAGCTCTGTTAAACACATCTGAGGAATTCCAGGATACTGGGAGTAACCCAGAGTGCTTCCTTTGGCAAAGTTCTTAGGTCAAACACGGGTGGAATGAAAAAGATAGGAGTGATTGAGACCAGAGTTCAGGTCAACCCTTTTAGTAAAAATATATTAAGACTCCACCCATCTATTTTTATCAGTGAGATGTGTAATGATGATATCACTCCGAGGAAGTGGGACACAATTGTGTCTGTAGAACAGAATTGACACATTCTATGGTTTTTTCAATCCATTATTTATGTTCCAAAGCATATCTTTGAAAACTCTCTCATAATGGCTACAGTAGAATTGTATTTCTCTTAGTTTCCACTCCTTAGGTATACTTTGTACTTTGTGGCGTTTCGATTGTGTTTTCCAATTTTTAAGACAATGACTGGAAAACATTTCATTAAGAAATATGAAAATATTGATCCTTTCCTGGGATTGGGAGTCTTGTTCTATCTAGGGGCATCAAGTAAGGCATCTGAAGGTCACATGCATGCCACCATATTCAGAGTAAAACTGTTCTAATCCACTGTGACTCCTGCAAGCAAGTGAACATCGTTGGAAAACTGTAAGTGACAGGTCGATGTCTTTATATGTTTATATTGTCATTGACTTAGTTGCTTGGGAAGTTTCAAATGTGCACTGTGCGATACTTTGCCCCTTCTTGGAATTGGGAGCAAGGCACCTATGGAAGGAGTTACAGAGACAGAGTTTGGAGCTGAGACAAAAGGATGGACCATCTAGAGGCTGCCATACCCGGAGATCCATCCCATAATCAGCCTCCAAATGCTGACACCATTGCATACACTAGCAAGATTTTGCTGAAAGGACCCTGATATAGCTGTCTCTTGTGAGACTATGCTGGGGCCTAGCAAACACAGAAGTGGATGCTCACAGTCAGCTATTGGAGGGATCACAGGGCCCCCAATGGAGGAGCTAGAGAAAGTACGGAGGGAGCTGGGGGGATCTGCAACCCTATAGGTGGAACAACAATATGAACTAACCAGTACCCCCCACCCCCACCCAGAGCTCGTGTCTTTAGCTGCATATATGTATCAGAAGATGGCCTGGTCGGCCATCAGTGGAAAGAGAGGCCCATTGGTCATGCAGACTTTATATGCCTCAGTATAGTGGAACGCCAGGGCCAAGAGGTGGGAGTGGGTGGGTGGGGGAGTGGGTGGGAGACTTTTGGGATAGCACTGGAAATTTAAATGAAATAAATACCCAATAGTAAAAAAAAAATGCAAAGCTTCTGTAAGGCAAAAGACACCTTAAAAAAACAAAAACAAAAAACAGACTTCAAGGGAGTTCCTGAAAGTATTTATCAACCAACCATCTCTGCCAACCCTCAAAACAGTCTTACTCTAGTCACAGTTTGAATTTGAGCATTAAACATGATGTGTAATATCTGTGGCAAAGTAGGATAATTGTAATTGTCAACAATAAGTAAGTTAGATGCTTCTTAATAACTAATGGAGAGAATTTAAAGTAGTCCCCAAACAAAATGAAATGGTCCAGTCTGAAGTAATAGATATGGCAATTCCTCTAGCCTTACAACATGTATCCTATAGGTATATTGGCATGTCAGATTGGGTCTGTCTATATATGCATTACTAGATATCAATTTAATGAATGTAAAATGTCTTTAGTTTTTTAAATGTTATCATTTCATGTACTGCCTGTGGTATTGTTGTGAGGATGAGCAATAACCATGGGAAAGGAGATGGATTGGTGGGGAAGAGAGACACACACACATACATACATACATACATACATACATACATACCCAGACACACACACACACACACACACACACACACACACACACGGAGGGAGGGAGGGAGGGAGGGAGGGAGAGAGAGAGAGAGAGAGAGAGAGGAGAGAGAAGAGAGAGAGATCACTCTCTTCATTTCTGTAAATTTAAGTGTCCCAAGGCAACAATATGTTAAGGGGATACCCACACATTGTTTGGCTTGCCACATGTGAAATGCCAAGTTGCCCCTCAACACTGAAAACTCTAAATTTTCTGTTTTCCATCTTTATGTGGGTGTGCTTAAGATTTAAGGCAGCAAATTAAGGGAAGAAATCTGAAGACTTTCACTAGAGAGCATTAAGCTATCTTTTAAGTCCGTTGCTATGCAGATTGGAGTGAGAAAAAAAAAACAACTAAGAGAATGACCTGTTCGATTTAAGTTCCTCTTCAGGATTAAGACAACACAACTGTTTCCTTAGGAGGAGTCAGGAAAAAAAATGAGGTTAAAGCCTTTCATGTGCAGTAATGCAAAATTTTGCATACTCCAGGGATGTAAATATTTGCATGTAAATATATTAAACATAAATTAATTGGATTATTCTTATCAAAATTCTAAGAGCATTGGTAGCTATTACTTTAGACATCTTTACTGTTTTCCTGTTATGAACATTCTCTTTTATGACTCCTATAACATTTATTTTTATACTCATGTTTATTTATATTTTCTGTCACTTTATTTTACTTGTAATATAAAGTTTAACCAACTTCATGTAAAAATCTGTATGGTTTGCACATCTAGCAAAGCTTTTGTCCTTTCTTCATAGGACAGAACATGGTGTCCAGTGTTCACAGTGCCCTTTCATTTGGTGACAAGTTTCTTAGGCTTGCTTGATTGAAAGAGACCATAAAAGGATAATAAAATAATCATATATATATCCTAGATTCATGGAAACCCTTTAAACACATTTTTTATAGCTGCAAACATTTTATTTGATGTTCTCTAGCTTATTTTTATTTTGGTAAGGGCATTTTACAGGAGCCTTATCTGTCCCTGACGAGTTTGAAGTGCACAATGCAGTACTGTCCCTTCAGGCAACGCTACAGAGAGACTCATAAGGTCGTATGACTTTTTGCACAATTGAAATTCTGCAATGAACAACTACTTCTCTTCCTTTTATTTCCCGGGCAATTATTCCATAGTGAATGACTATATGAGGTATTCCATCTAAGTGTAGCAGACTCAAGTTTGTTCTGTGACTGACTCATTATCTTAGAAATACATTTTCAGCTCAGCCATGTAGTTTCTTATGCTAGAACGTAAACCTTGAAAGTTTAAGTTTGAAAAATCTAGAAACCCAACTTCTGATTATCTATGCAATATAATTGAAACCAGAAACTCAAAGAGGTCCTAACTACCAAATTATGTACAACACCACCATCACTATAGATATGTGCAATCTTGATACCAAGGTGATTATATTACCACCTTTATGGTTCTTTTTAAATGTAGTTCGAAAATTCTGACCAGCTCCTGAATAGCACATGGCCTTTAAAACATGCAAGATGTTAATTATGCATAACTGGGGGATAACTAGAAATATTTAAGATGCGATGAATGTTTTTTTTTTCAGATTTGCTTTTTGGGTCATAAAATTGTTAATTAGAAATTTGAAGTAAAAACAGCCAAACTGTTCAAGTATTATATCTAATAAGAATCACATCACATGATTACTACTGCTTTGGACTAAGAATAACAAAGCCAAAAGGCACATTATATTCAAATGGAACTTTTATCAACTTATTTGCATTTGTGCTTTATTATAGTGTGGCACATCACGTATTGGTCAAGAAATGTAGGTTGTGGGAATTAATCTTGCTAAGGAAAGAAACAAATTCTTGATCAGAAAAGTTAAGCTTCTAAACTGATTTCAACATCGTACTAGTAAAATCCTTAGTAAAAGTCATATTTTGTTTATTCACTTTTACATTTGCGTACATGTGTGCAAATGTAGTATACGTGTGTGCATGCTCATGTGTGTCTAAGTACACTTGTGTATGCAGGTAGACATGGAGGTCAGAATCTGACCTCAGGTGTTGTTCTTCAGTGCCCCATCATCTTTTTCGAGGCAGGCTCTCTAACTGGTCTCGATTCATCTAGCAGCTCAAGGTAGTGGTAATGCTGGTTATGAAGAACAGGGAACCTACTTTATTGTCACCGTCCAGCACTGCTGTGTCACACGGGCACATCATGGAGCTCAGATTTCTTTTCTTTTAATTTTTTGTCCATTCTGGGGATCAAGCCGACAGGGTCTTATTCTACCACGTTGGCCTGTAATCACTTAGTTTTTTCCACTACTATTTTCATGGTTTTCAAGTTTTTCTGTAAGGTACATTTCCTCAGAAATGCCACTCAACAAATAAGAATTTTCTTACTCCATTCATTCTTAGAAATAAAAGAGGTAAAAGAAGTGGCCAGTACATAGTGTAACTGCTGCCAATCGGCTGGTTTACTTGCTCCTTGCATGAATCCACCACTGAAGAGCTCACAGACCTACTAACAGCATCTTCAGAGATGTGCTAGAGGCCAGCTTGTTCTAGGTAACAGGCCTCTGTGCATGTTTCCTATGATAGCATCTGCACGTAGCTCCATCTCCCTGTATCCTACACAATGAGCTGGTTTCACATTTTTTAGCACATCACGGCCAGGCCAGAGTCTTTTGCAATTGGTTTAAAAATTAAGCCCACTGTGAAATGATGACAAATGCAGGAATAATAGTGACTAAAGGAAATCGGGAATTTAGCCTGAAGCTTTGTTTTGCTTTTTGAGGCTGGGTCTGTGTGGCTCTGATTTTCAGGCAGCTGGCTATATAGGCCAGGTTCTACTTGGTTGTTTCTACTTCCCTAAGGATGAGATTAAAGTTGTACACACACACACACACACACACACACACACAGAATTTCAAGATGAAGAAAGATTACAGTCATTACAGTCATATGTCTACAGTTTGAGGGGAAGAAACATTTCTTTGCAATAGAATTGAAAAAATACTTACTTCTTTTGTTTTATAAAAGACATGAAAAGGATTTGGACCGCTAAAGGTCAAATTCATCATGCTTTTAATGTATCTTTCTATCTCTGCATATGTAGTTTGACCTTTTTTTTTTCAAAATTAAAATTGTACTTCTCTGTGACAAAGTTTTATTTTTTCACTTCTCGAATCAAATGCTTATATATTATATTAGTAACTATCATTAAATTATTTCCATCCCTTATAAGTGTTCAAAAATTTCTGAACATTTTTGTATACCCTTCTATTCTAATAGTTATTTCTACTTGAATACAGATTTCAAGTTTGAGCTTATATTGATGCATGAATACATGTATAAGTATGCATACATGCATGTATATATGTATGTATGTATGTATGTATGCATGTATATGTTCAAATACACGTAAATACAACCCTCTAAGCTGGTTTATTGCTGTGTGTATGGTTTCAGGGGTGACCCCTCTACTTTGGACAATAAGTAAAAGCCACTCTGTACTGAATAATAAGTCAAAAGGTTCATTTGTTTTTTCCAGTGGCTAATTCTCATTCCTTCATTGGGCATTCGTTACCCATAGTTCTTTGGCTAGAGGTGATATTCCATTAAACTTTTCTCCCTTGTATGCTAGCATGACCATTGGTATTGCCATTGTTCCAGTCTTGCTAATGTGACAATTGGCAGGAGAGACTGTTTTAATGTAGATTTCCTGGCTCTTACAACTGCTCCACTTTGCCATGTTCACAGAGCCATAGGTGTATGAGCTGTGATGTAGATGCATCTCTTTGATCTGGGTTCCCCACAGTCTGATCTGTTGATCTCTACCTTCCGTCCTTTGTGGCTTTCCGCGATGTTCCCCATTCACTGGGAAGAGAAGCTTCTTTTTTTTTTTTAAATATTTTTTTATTACGTATTTTCCTCAATTACATTTCCAATGCTATCCCAAAAGTCCCCCATACCCCCCCCCCCACTCCCCTACCCACCCATTCCCACTTTTTGACCCTGGCGTTCCCCTGTACTGGAGCATATAAAGTTTGTGTGTCCAATGGGCCTCTCTTTCCAGTGATGGCCGACTAGTCCATCTTTTGATACATATGCAGCTAGAGACAAGAGCTCCGGGGTACTGGTTAGTTCATATTGTTGTTCCACCTATAGGGTTGCAGTTTCCTTTAGCTCCTTGGATACTTTCTCTAGCTCCTCCATTGGGGGCTCTGTGCTCCATCCAATAGCTGACTGTGAGCATCCACTTATGTGTTTGCTAGGCCCTGGCCTAGTCTCACAAGAGACAGCTTTATCAGGGTCCTTTCAGCAAACGCTTGCTAGTGTATGCAATGGTGTCATCGTTTGGAGGCTAATTATGGGATGTATCCCTGGATATGGCAGTCTCTAAATGGTCCATCCTTTTGTCTCAGCTCCAAACTTTGTCTCTGTGATTCCTTCCATGGGTGAATGTTTCCAATTCTAAGAAGAGGCAAAGTGTCCACACTTTGGTCTTCGTTCTTCTTCAGTTTCATGTGTTTGATGAGGTTAGTAGTTACATTCTCTGTGGAAATAAGAACAAGATTTTTAGAGTATTGAAAGAAATAATGGTCTAGCATAGCCTCACGAGCCCCAGGAAGCTGGATAGGTTTCTGGACCAAGCATGATCTCCTTCCTGTTGAGTGAGCCAATTAGACAGCTGTTGGTTGGCATAGCTCGTCATACTGTTATCGTCATGGTTCATAGGTGTTGCAGCTGGGTAGGACTATTTAATTGTTTCCTCCCTTGGCAGTTGGCATGGTATTTTCTGCAACTGTGGAAACTTGCTTTGATTTCTTTTATATTTAAGTTTCCTTTTCACTTTCTTAGCATTCTGAGTCTTACATGTCATTCCTTTGGTACCACGTTCTAGTTTTATTTTAATGTGATTGGAGTGGGTAGCAAAAATTCAACACCTTAAAATTTAATGAGAATAGTTTCCTTAATTCCAGTAGCACTAGTATTTACCTATGTTCCTTTGTATGCAGATATATGTGGCTCTTAACCCTCATTGAAAAAATAGAGACCATTACAGAAAGCTGCACACAACTGGTCAAGATACAATTTTCCATAGGTTTCCAGAGCAAAGTATATACATCTATTAGAGAGATACACTATTATTACACATATACATTTGAGAGGACATTGGGGGAGACAAGGAAATGTTAGAAGGAATATAGGAAGAGAGAAATGATGTAATTGTATTTAATTAAAAATAAATTTGGAAAACTTAGTCTATCTATCTGTTTTTTCCAAGAAATACATCCTATTGGCAAAAACATCCACAAAGTGGGTGTCAAAGAACTCAATTTATCAAATGAATGGAAGATGAAAAAAAAAATGTCCTCTATTAACCTTTGCCCAGGATTTTATTGTTCTTTTCTGTCTACCAGTTTTGTGTTTGGTTTGTTCTTGTTTTTCCAAACTATTGAGGTGCATGTTTAGTTATTGGTGCTCTTTCTGATTTTCTAAGCACTTAGCATTAGAAATTTCTCTCTTAGGACTGTTTCAACATGTACCAGAGATTTTGGTGGCTTGTTTTCATTTCCATATAGTCCCTGAAAATTTCAAATGTCCTTCTTGATTTCTTCTTCAGGAGTGCATTGGGTAACTTCCATGAGTCTTTGTGAACTTTACTGCATTGTGATCAGAGCACATGGAGCTATTTTAATTTTTCTATATTTACTGAGAGTGGCTTTGTCTCCCAATATATCATAGATTTTAAAGAAATTTCCATGGGTTACTAATAAGAATGTGCCTTCTATGGTGTTTGGTTGGAATACTTTGTATATATATTAAGTTTGTTTGACATATTATATTATATAATTCTGATTTTCTGTTTAATTTCAGATGACTTCTGGAGAAGATGGTGCTTTCAAATAACTATTACCTGAGCTTAATTAGTGACTCTAAGTCAATGTTTTTATTTATTTATTTATTTATTTATTTATTTATTTATTTATTTATGGTGAACTCAGTGGGCCAGAGTTTAAATTTATGCCTCCTGGTTGACTCTTCCTATGATTGAAATGAAGTTTCCTCCTTAATTAATTTTTTATTATTTTTTAGTTTGACATCTATTTTGTAAAATATTTAGATAATGATGACTGCTTATTTTATGGTGCCATTTATTTAGGAAAAAATTTTCCATCCTATCAGTCTATGGCGATGTCTGTCTTTAAATATAAGCTGTGTTTCTTGTAGAGAACAAACAAAAAATTTTTTTTCTTAATTCATTTGACTAGCATGTGCATTTTGATAGAGGAATTGAGGCCATTAATATTAAGTTATTATTGAAAGGTGTGTTGGCAGTTATCATATGTTGTTTTTTCTGTGTTTGTTCTTGTTTTATGATTTACTTATTTATTTTAAGTTTGCAAGTACACTGTCGCTGGCTTCAGACACACCAGAAGAGGACATCAGATCCTATTACAGATGTTTGTGAGTCACCATGTGTTTGGTGGGAATTGAACTCAGGACCTCTGGAAGAGAAGTCAGTGCTCTTAACCACTGAGCCATCTGACCAGCCTCTGTGTTTGCTTTTAGTCCTATTTTGTATCTCAGCTTTTATATCTTCCTTAGTTTTCTTTCTCTAGTCCTTTGGTTATGCTTATCGCTCCATTCAGTCCAAAGTATTGCTTCCAATATGCTCTGAAGGGTTGGTTACAGTGTGTATGGATTCTTTAGCCTGTTTATATTTTGTACTTTAAATAACTGTCAACTGCAGCTGGCAGTTTTTCTGGGTAAAGTAATCTTGGTTGGCTTCTTTGTTCTTTCAGAACTTGGAGCATATTGTTCCATGCAATTTTGGCTTTTAATGTTGGCAGGTTTGCCTTCATATATGACATGTGACTTTTCTCTTGCAGCTTATAATGCCCTATCTTAGTTTTGTACTGGATTCTTCTTTTTACTACAATATTGTGCTAGCAGTTAGTTTAGTGTTTTGCGTATCTCTTGTATTCACTTGAATGGGCCTATCTTTTCTTAGTTTGAGGAAATTTTCTTTTATGATACTGCTTAAGATTTGATCTATTCTATTGACTTGAGATGATTACTCTGTACCCACAATTAGTAAATTTGTTTTTTTTACCATGGTGTTCCAAAGTTCATGCATTTTTCCATATTTTTCTTCCATTGGCTGGTCCAGTTTTCTACTTTATTCTCAAGTCTTTTTTTGTTTTTGTTTTGTTTTTTTTGTTTGTTTGTTTGTTTTTAATTTTTTTATTTTTTCGAGACAGGGTTTCTCTGTATAGCCCTGGCTGTCCTGGAACTCACTCTGTAGACCAGGCTGGCCTCGAACTCAGAAATCCACCTGCCTCTGCCTCCCAAGTGCTGGGATTAAAGGTGTGTGCCACCAATGCCTGGCTATTCTCAAGTCTTTTTTTTTTTTGACATTTAATATATTTTTTAAATTTTTTATTAGGTATTTTCCTTGTTTACATTTTCAATGCTATCCCATAGGTCCCTCATATCCACACCCCCATCCCCTACCCACCCACTCCCCCTTTTTGGCCCTGGCGTTCCCCTGTACTGGGGCATCTAAAGTTGACAAGTCCAATGGGCCTCTCTTTGCAGTGATGGCCGACTAGGCCATCTTTTGATGCATATGCAGCTAGAGACAAGAGCTCCTGGGTACTGGTAGTTCATATTGTTGTTCCACCTATAGGGTTGCAGTTCCCTTTAGCTCCTTGGGTAATATCTCTAGCTCCTGCATTGGGGGCCGTGTGATCCATCCAATAGCTGACTGTGATCATCCACATCTGTGTTTGATAGGCCCCGGCATAGTCTCACAAGAGAGAGCTATATCTGGGTCCTTTCAGCAAAATTTTGCTAGTGTGTGCAATGGTGTCAGCATTTGGAAGCTGATTATGGGATGGATCCCTGCATATGGCAATCACTAGATGGTCCATCTTTTTGTCACAGCTCCAAATTTGATCCATTCTACTAGTAAGCTTTATACAGAGTTTCTTTTATTGGGTCATTGAACTTTTTCCAATATCATGTTCATTTCAGCTTGGGTTGTCATCATTATTTATATGTATCCATTTTTTTGTGTTTTCAAGATCTGTATTGTCTCTGTAAGCCCACTAAATCATTTGTTTATGCTTTTTTAGACTTAAGTCTGTTGTTTATCTGTCCAAATTGCATTCCTTCCCATGTTTGTTCATGACCCTTTTATATCTCTTCAATTCTTTGGTCATGCTTATAACTGTCCTTTTAAGTTTCATGTCCTGAGTTTCATCTAGTTGATTCTCACTGAAGAACACTTCCAGAGGACAGAATATCTTGTTTTTTCAATGTTTTGATTTTTAAAGAGGACTTGGCCATTTGAAGTTAGTTCCTTGGCTATGTATCTGATGCCACTTTCTAGGTCATATATAGTGAATGAGAGCTGAGTTTTGAGTTTGCTGTTACACATAATTGGCTAATTTCCGATCAGGTAGAAGGAGTTTATATTTCAGTTCTTCCAGTACTTGGTGTAGCTTTTTGATTAGAGATTCTGGGGTGATTTTGATTTAGTTGCTACCAGTCATCACCAGTGTATCCTAGGGGGTTTCAGACTTACTGTGTGATTGTGTGAGGTAGAATAATATCCCCTAATGTGGTTCCTTGGTAGGTCTCAGTTTGGTGAAGGGCAGCATGGAATGCAGGACTCAGAAAACTCGTTAGAAAAGAAGAACATAGATGAAATTCCTGGCCTAGCTTGGGTGGAAAAAACTAGCATAGTGTAAGGGACTATATAGTTTCACCAAGAAAGCCTAGGAAATTGCCTCCTGGGAGCTGGGTGGAGCAAAGTGGGTACCTGAGTTAGGCTATTAATTGCTATAATAAATAGTCATTACCAAAAGCTCCCTGTGGAAGAAGGGATTTAGTTTGCTTATACTTGCACATCACAGATGATCATCAAAGAAAGTTAGGGCTGGAACTAAAGGTGGGAATCTGGAGTCAGGAACTGAAACAGAAGCTATGGTCAAACACTGTCTACTGGCTTGCTCCCTATAACTTGCTCGGACTGCTTTCTGATACTATTCAGAACCATAGCTCAGAAGTGGCACCACCCACAGTTACTGGGTCTTCCCACATCAATCATTAATCAAGAAACTGTCCTACAGATGTACCTGCAGCAAATCTTAAGGAGACATTTTTTCAACTGAAAGTGCCTTTTCCGAAATGAGTGTCAAGTTTCATAAAACTAACATCACTGGCAAGTTGAGGGAGGAGATAGAGTTAGCTAGGAAACTCAGAATGTTGCTTCTAGTGAGGTATCTGTAGAAAAGACTACATGGGAGTAGGAAGAGTCTTTCTCATTATATAGGGCCACCTTCATATCTGTTAACTGTCCCTGACCAAGATGGCATAATGGCTTGTATGAGTGTGTGAGATTTGCTCTCTATGATTTTTTTCTCTTAAATAACTGTGCTGTTATTGGACTATGCACACTGTGACATGGGGACTGTCACATCAGCCTTCATCCAGGTTTTTATACCATGAAGAAGATAGATAAATATTTTAAATGACTAAATAAATGACTAAACGTTATTAATAAAATACAATTGACTATTTCTGAATGAAAAGTTTAGAATACTTCAAAATCTCCCATTTTTCCACAGTCCTGACATTATGCTTCACATATTAACAAAGTCTGAATAATATCACTAATTGATGTGTTTCTTTTTGACACAGGTTCTTACTGTATGGGCCAGGCTGGATCCAAACACATGGTCTTGTTTCAGTCTCTTGAGAACTGGGATTTACCAGTGTGTACGACCACACCCAGAACCTTTCATTTATTTTTAAGCAATATGAACTTTTCTTTTTCCTAACCAAGAATCCCTTTTTGATGATTGTCAAATTTTATAGTAGTGCATATGACTGTTACTCAGACACTGTCTGCGCTGAGGCCGTTACTCAGTACCTTTGCTCCTGAACCACACATGCCCTATAATTGAGTTAGTTTCTTGGTTTTGATTCATTTATTGGTCAAATGAAGCACCTCTTTGAGTAATTTTATTTTCAAGACAAGTAAATGGGTCACATACGCCCTGACTCATTGTGTCTGAGAAGGTCTTTCAGTCCTCAGTTGTGAATGTAGAGCTGGTGGGGGTAGAATTTTGGCTCATAAATGGTCTGGTCTTCCTTTATGCTCTGTTTCAAGTAGTTGAATGGAAGAAGAACCTCTGCATATCCTCAGAGCTCTCCCTTTAAGCTTGGCTACCTGGGAGACTTTAGAATATATCATTGCAAACAAAGTATCATTGTGGCTAAGTTTTCATCACTACTTAATGTTTATTCATCTCAGAAATGACTGAAATTAGCTTGGTTGTTGAATCTCTGCATTTATAATTCTACTTTCCCCACCCTCAGTCTCTTTTTCCTATAACCTTGCCATCTTTTGCTGTTGACTTTCACCTCAAATTTCGTATCTTTGCCTTTAAGATAACGTGTTAGAATTTCCATTCTATACTTCCTTCAGCTTTCTCTGCACTGTGGTCTGCTTATGTCCTGGTTTCAAAATGAGTGGTGATGATTTTCCCACATGTAAGGCATTGATAATAGCATCTTTTCTTTGTCATAGATGTTTGATTCTTACAGATTAGATAGGAATGAGGAGTGGACATTTTAAAGGGGAAATTAATTTTTAAGAAATACACACGTGGATGCTTTGGCTAGGTCCCTTTGTTGAATTGCTCTATTTTGTCACACTGTTTTTTAATGCAGAAGTGATTATGGATCATGATTTATTCTGTGATGTAACTCATAGAATACCAGCTTTTGGCTTATCTACTCTAGTGAAGCTATCTGTGTGTCTAGGTCCCAAACTCAGGAAGTGTTAGGGCCTTGCAGTAGCAGAATTTCATTTATATTCAAAACTATCTTCTGTGCATTACCTTAAAATTTTCCTCAGCAACAAGCGGCACAAATTACAGAGAAGTAGATTCAATGAAGTGGTTTGTATTTCTCCCCTTGCTGTCAGGAAAGATATAATAACATATGTGAAAAATGTGGCACAAGACATTATTTTATGAACTGGAATTAAAAGAAAGCCAGAGGCTTCAATGAAGGAATTTAAGTCAAATAATTGTGTCAACTAATTTAAGAAAAAGGGATTTTGAATATTAGATGAAAATATTTTGTTTTATGATTCAGAGATATTGAAAACATGTTGTTCAATGTGGTGACATGGATTATCAGCTTATAAGTTACAATAGAGTTAGGCTTGAATTTTGTCTTTGCTACATTTTGGTCATGAGTCCTTCAACCACAACTGTGTCTTGGTACCTCACCTGTTTCAGGCTACATGGATTTTCCCAAGGTATTAAGCACCCATGCAAAAACATCTGTGAACTTACACATGCATGAGAAGAATACTCTTTAAATTTAGATATTCTCATCATTCCAATTTTCAAGAAAACTAGTAAGCATGACTTAAATGTGAGTCAACAACTAGAAAAAAGAATATGTCTCTTATGAATGTGTAACCCTGAGAAGGGTGAACACAATTGCTCACTGAACACACATGCTAAGGTTTCAGGCTGTTATGATAAATACCCAATGTTATATTTAATGAAATGCATAGCATTAATAACTTCCAACAATTTCCAAATACAGGAATATAGGTTTTGTATGTACCAAGAGCCTCCAAAATTGTTTTTATTTTAGAGATGTCTAAATATCTCTTTAAAATTCTGAATCTCAACTTGTACTATATAATTCATAAAGTACATTGAGTTTGGCAGAGTCTTCAGTCTATTTTAAACCCTTTAGATGATTCCAATGGGTACGTGTGGAAATACTGTCCTTACATATAAAACTTTTGCCTTATATTTAGTTTGATTATTTGTGAAATAGATGTCTAAAGATATCTACAAAAAGGTGAACTTTAGGATCAAGTAAGAAAAGTGAAAACAAAATTTTAAATATAGCTTAGAAGTAGTGTGGTCTACAGACTTACATTTCTTTAAATGGTTACCTTTGATAAGTTGGAAATTTAGAAAAGAGAACTTTGTATTTCCTGAGATAAAAAATATTTTATGTCTTCTTAAATTTTTAAGTGAATGAGAACAATAGTTTCTAGAATCATGTCAATAACCCTGACTTTTAAGTCATTTTCACCCACCCGTTGTTACTAAGAGCATACAAGTGTTTATCAATTCTGACTGCAGCATGAGCAACTCGTAGTGTACATTTCTGGAATATTCTCATCACCCCGGGCACCATATTTTATAGACGTCAGAGTTCTGAAACAATTTGTTTGCTAAATGTCTCGCCAAATCAGTGACAGTAAAAGTCTCAAGAATTTTTTTAAATGTTGTTTCTGGCCTGAGATGAAGCCATGCAACATCCACAAATGTCTCGAAATATTATTGCCTTTTAATTTAATGATCTGCCCACAAAATATGTAAGAGAGCATTTTAAAAAATGGCAGACACCATTATTTATTTTCAAAATGGGGCCAACTAACATATTTGTTCTCTTAGCATTATGAATTTTTACATGCCTTGACCACTTTTATAATGCATGGCACAGATGAAGTTGTGGAGGAGAGAAAGTAGACCCTCTCAGGCTACTGGGGAGGCCATTTACAACTCTTACAGAAGGTTTAGACCACTGTAGGATGAGAATATATGATCAGATAATATTCTTGGTATGAACTATAAATACATTAGTGCATTATGTGAAGTATCATGTGCATCTGTAATTTCATTTGTGTTTAATTAGATTCAAATTAAACACATTCAACTCTTTATATGGGAATGGCCTCCCATGTAAATCACCTATGGTGCCACATTTTATTGATGTCATTGGTTGGAATTAATTTGTTTGCTAAATGTCTCACCAAAGTAGTAAAATGTTTCAAAAGTTTTTTTTTTTTTTTTTTTTAAACTGTGGTTGCTAACATTTCAAAGGAAAAGAATGCTGACTCAGCCATACTTGACTATAGAGATGCCTGCCTGTCTGTTTGTGGGTGCTACGTTGACATTAGGAAAGAAAAGCAACAATCTTAGCTGGATGTCAGCAGATGAATGTGTAAGGGAATGTGATACATAGATACCGTGGTATATGCTTCAGCTGTGCAGGAAAATGAAAGCATGAAGTGTGTAGGAAAATGAGTGAGCCTAGAAAGGTTAAGCAAAGGGATCCAGACTGAGGGGGGGGTGGGTCCATGGCTTTTAATGGGCACTTTAATAGATGTAAACAGGTATAAGTGTGTATAGAGTCTAGAAAGGAGAACAAAAGATGGTAATGTTAGGTATTAAAGAAAGATGTACAGTAGGCAAAAGGACAAATGAAACATTGGATAAGGGAAGACAGTGGGAAGGCAGATTTCACAACAACAATAACAACAACAACAAAAGCAAACCACCAAACCAAACAAACAAACAAAACCAAGGAAGACAATGGTGTTAGAGAGGACAGGGGATAGAGAACCATAGAAGCACACTTTCTTCAATTAAGTCTTGAAAGTATCTAGCATATCATACGCTGATTCTGGAAAATGTCTAAATGAAGTCAGAATATATTGTTGATTCATAGCAAGTTAAGATAAAGACCCTTTCATTAGATCCTCAAAGACATGGTAGGAAATCAAACCACCGGAAAGAACTATTTTATATTTGACAAGATAAAGAAGTTGAAAATGGTTTTAGGTTAACCATTATACATATTGCAAAATAGAGATTCTAAATTCGTGAATGAAATGCTCATATTTAATAGAGAACTTTAGATTTTATTATCAGTTGTTATTTCAGTATTCGCATGAGCTTTCTTGAAGTCAGAGTATTACTATTTAAGAAATGTGAATGTCTAATCCTGGTGTAGGATGTTTCTAAAACTGTGAATCAGCCCTTCTATACTGACATGAGCTTTAGTTGCCAGATGGAAAAGATATTTAAGTTTTTTAATTGTGCTTCAAACTTCAGACAAAAAAATATAAAAAGTCTGGAAAAAAACATTCACCAAACTCCAAATACTTCTAAGTACTTGTAACAACTCTTATTATGGTAATATCTCCTTGGAAATCAGTGTTCTGTAATTCTGGAGCTAATCAGTGAGTGCTTTCTGATTTGGGAAGAGCTTCATACATGATAATTATCTAGGAATGGTACACAGCCTCCAAAAGAGACAAGTGGGTTAGGAATGATGGAGCTTGGCTGTAAGATTATCAGAAAGTCCTAAAAGTAGGCACTCGGCAAGATCTCTTTCTTAAGTATGGTGCTTCTACAGCCCCATTTTTTACTGGACATTCACAGACAAGGTTACTCAGGGCATAGTTCAAAGCCTGGTAGACTAATTTTGCACACATGCACTGTAATGCTCAAGATTCAACACATATTCAGCTTTAAGACCAGCTCTCTGGTCAATGGAGTGGAAATACTCCCTTTGAAAAAGCTGTCAAGAGCAAAACGAGAGAACACACTACAGCATTTGTCAATAAATAGCAACTCTTCTCAAATGCTTACATGACTCTCCATTCTTGCATACAGAGAAGTATTTTCTTCTACTCAGATACAGAAATGTATATAA
Organism: Mus musculus; assembly: GCF_000001635.26. NCBI lineage: Eukaryota > Metazoa > Chordata > Mammalia > Rodentia > Muridae > Mus > Mus musculus. The sequence continues at coordinate 134,354,108 of NC_000068.7, read as the reverse complement.
ACGTTTTTTGTATATGGATAGAATTTCATAAAGGTATCTTTCAGTTCACTTTATTCTCATTTGTAAAAAAATGTCAAGCATAAACTAGGGGTTGTGGAGAACACTCAGTGGGTACAGGATACAGTGTTTTCTGTGCAAGTATAAGGAAATGAAATCCCTAGTACTTATATAAAAGTGGGGTTTAATGGTATGTGTCTGTATTCCCAATATTGGATATGATAGAGACAGGTAGATTCCTAAACAGCAAAGCTAGTTAAATGTATGTGGTTCAAGCTCAGAGAAATACTGTTTCAAAGAACAGATTGGCAAAATGGTAGGGAAAAGACATTGGATGTCAAATTTTGACCTACCCAACACCTCTCCTCCATGAACAGACATGCACACCCACACAAACACAAATGTATGCAACATATATACAAAGAAAAGAAACAAAAATAAACCTACAAACAAGAAAAAAAATCTAGGTTTCAAGTGATATAAAGAAATTTTCATTGTGATGTTTAACTTCATGCTACCACAGTTGGCTCATCTTGCCCTTTCAGGAGTCTTGAAATTAATCATAGAAGACTTATTTCATCTTCTATTAATTTTTGTAGTTAACCATTATCCTCTATTCATTAGAATCTATTAAATGCTAAGGAATAGAGATTAAAGACAAACCTTATTATGTTTATCATGTTGTTGGGTTTTATCAACATATATAACTAACTTTTTTCATTTTAGAAGTAGATAGATGCATGTACTTTTTGGCTACAAATACTGAAGCAAACAGAATGATTAAGTTTTTAAAATCAGCCTTATAAGTGAATGTCTTTGTATCCACATCAGATTCAGCTTGTAGGCATTTGCTGCTTATATTTTTCATCTTAATTTCTCTTTCTCAGTCACTCCCATATTATAATGTCGGGATTGGGGCTATTAACTCCTTATTTCAGGGCACTTTGGGTAGGAACTGATGAATATTAGTTAAGATTTTAATATTCACCAAAGTAAGGTGCAGTAAGCTTATGTAAGTATGGATAGATGGGAAGGATATGATAAAGATGGAGACAAAAGCAGAATGTTCTCTAATGTCACTAATGCTGCCCTGTAAGAAGTGCACAGGAAGAGGTAGATGGATGTCAGAGCCCTAAAGGACTCTACCTAGAATGAGGACCAAAGGGCACCCTGCATGCAAAACTTCAAGTCTGTGAAAAGGTCCTTGCCATCATTTATCAACAGTGAAATGCAGATTGAAATCACAGTGAGAAATAATCTCAGACCTGATTGAACAGCCATGACCCAAATGAAAAAAAAAAATGGTGTTGCCAAGAATTTGAGAAAAGGGTGCTGTAGGTGATATTAGTTATGAGGTTTTTTTTTCCCAAAAGTTAACAATAAAAATTTCATATGGGACAGAAATCACACTTTGGGTGTATATCCAAAGGAAATTGAATCATTTAAGGTGGTAAAGCTGCACTCCCAAATTTATTGCAGTAATATATATATATTACTGCAATAAATTTATATATATATATATATATATATATATATATATATATATATATATATTCAATTAAGTGTACTTTGACAGTTAAATAGATAAGGAGAAATATATATTTATTATTTATAATATATTTTATTCCACATATCTCTATCTATCTATCTATCTATCTATCTATCTATCTATCTATCTATCTTAGCCATGGGAAGAAGGAATGTGATCGTGTGCAACCGCTGGGAAGAATCTAGATGACATCTATTATGCTACATAAAGCCAATGACAAAGAGCCATCTTTGACTCTTGTAAAATATATAAAAGTTCAGCTCAGAGAAATAGATAGCAGAGTAGTAGAGTGCCATTTACTAGGGGCAGGGGCACTGGTAAAGGAAAAGAAGGTAAATGTTGGTCAAAGAATATAAAAGTTTAGGCTGATGAGAAAGCTCAGCCCAGAAAAATACTGTAGAAATTTGAGAACTTTAATTATTCCCTGGAACCCATTAGAAGACTGCAGGATGTGATGCTAGGCGTCTATATCCCTGGTACTTCTGAAGCAAAATGGGAGGGAGCAACAGAGGAATTTCCCAGAATCCCATGGAGCAGTTAGCTAGGAGAATGCAACAGAGCAGAAACAAGGAGACCCTGCCTCAACAAGGTGCAGAGGAGAGCAGATACCTGAAGGCTGTTCTTTCACATCTCCACCTGTGCTATGAGATATGTATGTCCCACATCTACTAAAAACAAAACAAAAAAAAAAAGCAAGAAAATGAAAAATATTAAAACTTCCAATAGGTTACAGAAGCTTGAGAAGTCTGTTGTGCATTGCAGAGAATGTAGTAAACCATCGTGTGGTTTTAGATTGCTGGCAATAGGTAAGTGTTCCTACCAAAGGCATGACAATTTTCTTAGGTAAGGCACAATTTTAAAAAACAATTTAATTATTTCGTTTTAGTGTTTGAAACAGGACTCACTAATTAGCCCAGAGTAGACTCAAATGCTCTACTCTTTTCACTTGATCTCCTAAAAGCTGGTATTATAAACCTGCAGATCCAGACCTGTCCCAAGGAAGGCACATGTTAATTATCCATAGTGGTCTATCACACAACACACATATTTGGAATCAATAGTATTCAACAAATGCATTGAATCTTATCCACCCAAAATGGGGGAAACAAAACAAAATTGTTTTTAAAATTCTACCAGATTTAGTTTTAGCATTTAGGTATCACAGGGACAGGGAAAGCATACATTCAGACTGGCCATACTTGGGAGGCTGTATGGCAGCTTCTTGCTAACCGCTCATATAGGAGAAATATGCTTCTCTCTAACTATGCTTTTGCATGCCAAGTCTGTAGAGGAAAACCATCTGCTTAGCTATTGGGATAGCACATTCTGCTCGCAACCTTTGCTCCTAAAATCTCTAGATACCTGGGACAAAATAACGAAATTGTTGGCCATTTTTGTACTTTACATGCGCAATGACCTCATTCTCAGCTGTTTGGTGTGTGCTGACAGAGTCCGGAGCTCTGAGCAGTTGTTCACAATCAGCTGCACCAATTAAGGGAATCCTTCCCTAGCTAGGTAGAAAGAAATGCCCAGAGACTCAAAAGGAGCCCCTGGGGAAGCACTCGCATGCACAAATGAAATCATAATAATATCGGTAAAGAGGATACCTGTCGGACTTTTTCCTTTTTTCTTTTTCTTTTTCCTAGAGCAGAGGAAACCTTAGGGGACCTGAACACCTGGTGACATGGTTTGCTCAAATTCATTTGCCAGTTTGTTCTCATTCCTGTAAGGGAATTAGTAGAGAGCAAAAGGTTTTTAAAGAATTCGGATGAAAAGCCATCTGTTCCCTGGGCTTTGTTCAATCTCAATTTAAGGATGGCTTTGGAGATTTCCTATTCCCTAATTAATTCCTCTAGATGAGCTTGTGGGGTTGGCTCAATTTATTTTTTGAGAGATGGAAAAAAAATACTGCCATCAATTAGTCCTTTGTTATGCTGTGACTGAGATGGAAATAGCTTTTTGCCAAATGGAGCAAAGAGCTGAGAGATGCTTGTATTTGCTGTGGCCAGGTGTCCTGTGTCATTAGGCTGGGCTTTGATGTAAGTACCATTCTCAGGGTCTTTCAGATAATTGGTGAGAAAGCGTGTAACTTTGCAGAAATCTGAGTAATTTTTAGACTGAAGGATGGAGACAGGGAATCCAAAGCACTGAATAGGAGTCATATTTGAAAGCATATAATTCTAACAGGTTTTCTGTACTATAATGTGCAATGCGTGTTAATTGAAGGCTCCCAGGACCAGGTTCTCTGTGCAATCTACAGCCAGCAAGAGGGTTTAAATGGAAAAGAAAGGAAGGGAAGCAAAGGGAGCAGAAAAAGAGGAGAAAGACACAAGAGGAGAGAAGGCAAGGAGGAAGGCCTATCCACAGATGGACTACAGGTTTGACAAAATATATATTTTAAGAAAAAGAAAAAAGTGAGACTGAACCTGCTTTATTTTTTGTCCCTGTCAAATTACCGCTCCACACACCTAGTTCATGAAATAGGCATCACCCAGAGAAAATTGCAAGGATTTTTAAGACTCTCAATGCTACATTAGGCTGGAAGGAATCCAATCTATAGATTCTCTGGATGGCACATAAAGAGATAAGGTTTTTAAAGGAAAAATACCTGAGTATTTAATTTTAGCATATTTACTAAAGGATCTTCATTCTGTTATTTGCATTTCCAAGGTGCCTGAGTAATTCTATGCCCAGATTATGTCTTATTCTCAGGTCATAGGTTTCGCTCCTGAAACCATTTAAATATTGAGGTTCAGAGCTGCAAGAGGGTTGAAGGGAATTAGACTGGGGAAGTGCAGCCAGCATGGCGGGACAGAAAGCTTTTGCTTTCCTGCCCAAGTGGGGTATGTGAAGGAGAAAGGAAGGAAGGAAGGCAGTGTGTGGGTAGGGGGCTGGGGGTGTTAGAACCCGGGTTTTAAACTTGCAGCCTAAAGTTCCCTCCTTTTATTTATTTATTTTTAGAATAGTTAAAGGATAGAAAACAGATGTAATTACCTCACTTTCTGTTTGACGTTTTAGGAAGACTGCCTGTCAGAATAACCCAACGCAGTGAAACACATTGATTAATTGGCAATGTAGCATGTGTGTGATGTGATGGAATGTGATGGGGTGGAGTGGGGGCAGGCCTGTGTTATATGCAGGCATCTAGAATTTCTGTCTGTCCCATTGAGGCAATCATTGTTGTTTCTGGATGGGTGGGAGGTAGCAGTATAGGCATGGAAATCCCTGTAGATCCTCATCCCTTGGGGGGCTGAGTGCCTTGCTGGGATTGTACAGATGTCTGGGAGGCAGACACACAGATTTTCATGTAGAGTCAAGGCAAACATCATTAAACAGAAAGGACTACTACTATAAGGCCAGAGATGGCAAACTGTGGAGGCAGGAGCAATAAGTATCATAGCAACACTCAACAGGCAAGCGGTGGAAAGCAGATTCCTGACCTGGCTGCCATAGTGGTCCAAAGACACTCAGAGTTTTCCAACATTTCCACATCTCCATTCACACAGGCATGTATCTGTGCATGCACAGCATCTCATGATGGATCACCACTGAAAAGAAGAGCCCCTCATCACATTGTACATGGATGTGAACTGCCAAAGGCCTCTTAGACAGGTTATGCCACATAATTACAAGGGAAGGTGATGCTGAAGAAGATGATTTGACTGACTGTAGGGGAAAAAGTCGTTTAGCATGCTACATTGTTTTTACCCACCTGAATGTAGCAAAAGAGTATTTGTACTTCATATGGTAGGAACATCTCAAATACAGACAACCAAGAAAATACATTTGAGAAGGCCTTTTAAAAATTTTAGGGGAATAGCTAAATTTGAAAATGTTATTTGGGCTCTAGTTAAGACAGCACAGTACCTAGAAGTGGGCTGCAGAGGGCAAAGGGGCAGCACAGGGAAGCCCAAGTCAGGAAGGAAGAATGAATGTGAATAAAATATGCATAAATACTCCTGTGGAAACCTATTAGTTTCTGCGGTAACTTCAACATTAAAACATAATTGCTTTGGAACTTTGCTTTAGCCCTTAGTGCCTTAGCTTGAAATTTGAGTTCCTTTCCATGCACACTGAATCTTACAGGGCTGGCCCCTGCTGTCTCTCTTCATTGAATTACCAGCCTCCTTGTTTCCTTTCCTCCTGGTTCCATGAATTCTTCCTCTTCTATTGGATCTGTCTTCAGCTTCATGCGTGCTACTCCTTTTGCCTGGGATCCATCTCATTTCCTCCGGAGTGACCAACATTTTCCTTTATCCAAAGGTTTTCCTTCCTACCAGCATTCAGAATCTGACAGAGGCCCACTCTCAGAGCACCTTCCCCACTGGATGCCAGGGACAATCAGTTCTGGGAAGATTGAGGAAGAGCTTTGGTTCAAGCTATGTTATTACCCAGCATAGATGGGCTTAAACATTGACCTTCAAAGCATTGGGGTTTGCACAGAGTACTGCAAAAGGTTTCCTTTATGACAGGATAATCTTCAGGATTCAGCTATGGATAAGTTAGCCATTATTTCTTAATTAATAATTCATCTGTTCTTCAATCTTCTTCCGTTTTCTGAAACTTTACTTAGGATCTGTTGAAAACAATAAGTTAAACAAAACATTTAAAAGTCTGGGTACAGTTCTTGACAAATATTAAAATGACAGCTTTCATTTTATCATCTTTTGTTATTACCACCATAAGGTGCTTCCAACAATACTGCTAAGGAATTCTAATAATATTTAAGAGATAACGCTTTCTTTAAGTTACTAAGATTCTATTGTCCTTCCAGACTCACCAGCCATGTCCCAGACATGTCTGCCCTTCTGGGTGTTCCCCTGACTGAGGACTAGCTGAATCTCACATTGCTCAGCTCTCACTCTGCTTGCTTGTCTGCTTGTTAAGTTTGCCTACACTGACAGTGTTCACTCTGAGCAATGGACTCATCTGTTCAATAATGCCCGAGTTCTTTCCACTCACAGTACTGTTTGGATCTACTCTTCTCTGGATAGACCAAAGTGTGGATACTTCATTCCTCCTTAGAATAAGGAGCAAAATACCTATAGAAGGAGTTACAGTGGCAAAGTTTGGAGCTAAGATGAAAGGATGGACCATCCAGAGACTACCCAACCTGGGGATCCATCCTATAATCAGCCACCAAACCCAGACACTATTGCATATGCCAGCAAGATTTCACTGAAAGGACCCTGATATAGCTGTCTTGTGTGAGGCCATGCCAGTGCCTGGCAAATACAGAAGTGGATGCTCACAGTCATCTATTGTATGAAACACAGGGCCCCCAATGGAGAAGCTAGAGAACATACACAAGGAGCTAAAGCTGTCTGTAACCCTATAGGTGGAACAACAATAGGAACTAACCAGTACCCCCAGAGATCGGGGTGTCTCTAGCTGCATATGTAGCAGAAGATGGCCTAGTCGGCCATCACTGGGAAGAGAGGCCCCTTGGTCTCACAAACTTTATATGCCCCAGTACTGGGGAACGCCAGGGCCAAGAAGTAGGAGTGGGTGAGTAAGGGAGTAGGGCAGGGGGAGGGTACAGGGAACTTTCAGGATAGCATTTGAAATGTAAATAAAGAAAATATCTAATTTTTAAAAAAGGAAAAAATAAAGAAGCGATGATGGTTTAAAAGAGAGCTCTGAAACCCCATTTTGCTGCTGACTAGCTTGATGGCCATTAGCAAGTGGGCAGTCTCCTCGTTCATAGCATAGTGTCTTCACTCTTGACTTTGATACAAGCACTTAGTGTGGACAGTTGTCTCTTATCTGTAGACAAAAGAAGATCACATATAAATATTTAGCCTGACTACTTAAAAGTTACACTTATGTCATCTCCTTCCATTGTAGTAAGAATGACTCCATTATATCTTCATTTACAGTGCCGATCCAAGGAGCCTAGGCATTGTCCTGCTTTATTCCTGCCAGTGTTAATATACTCCGTATAGTTTTGGTAAAATTTGCTAATTGCTTTTATGCTTTTTCTCCCTTCACCTAGATCACACTATTTATCAGAGACAAGGTTTGGCAAACAACATTGAGAACAAACTAAAGAAAGCATGTGTGTGTGTGTGTGTGTGTGTGTGTGTGTGTGTGTGTGTGTGTGTATGTGCAGAAGCAAAAGCAAATGACCATCATGGTAATAAGAAGATGGTAAATATTCATTTGCCAGGGGAACTTGAGGACACCAGTGGTAGTTATTGATGAGATAGTGGTGATTCAGGAATTCTCAATATATGGACACTTTGTGCTAAATGGCACTGCTCACTTTACGTCTAGGGCCAAATTTAATAAGGAGAAACTAAAGCATCAGGCAGCAAACTGGTTGTTTTGGAGCTTGGATTTAAAAGTGGAAACCCCTACATTTTAAAACATTTCTTAATATTAAAAGCAAAAGTCATGGTGAGTTCTCTAAAAATAGGAGCCAAAGTTACTTTCCATAAAAGGAGACTGAAAGATGAAAGGGGTTCTCTCCACATCTATGGTTAGAGAGCCCCTTCTTCCTGAGTGGGAGGAGTGGGGCTCAAGTCTTTACCCTGTCTATGAGTTAGCCCCAAGGACCAATGACAAACGGGGGGGGGGGGACATGTGAGCAAGGCAATGGTCCTGTACCTCTGACATCTGGTACTGCTCAGGGAAAACCCGTTATTGTTAGCCTTCCCTGCCACCATTCATTTAGGGTTTGCGATTTCTGTACAGAATTTTTGTTATATCAGTCTTTGCTATAAATATTAACTTCTTAGTACAAAAAATGGATATTTTCTCAGAGAAGGGGATTGGCATTTCTGATCTCCAGACAAGACAAAGAGGATGTCCTTAAGAGCCTGGAACTTTAAAATCCTCCAATACAATGAAAAAGGATGTTTTTAGCCCTGTGTTTTTTCAGTGGGTGTTGTGGTAACATAAAAGGAACTTCAGAGCATGTGGTGATATCATCAAGTGAACTTTCTGGAAAACCTTACATTAAAACCCATCCAATGATCTTGGGTTATCATTAGTGACTGAGGCAGGGCTATAACTGTTAGGAGTGATTTCATTTGCCACCCTATCCAATACATATTTCAGTTTATGTTTTCAATACCAATGAGCTAATAGAATCAGGAAAAATCCAGATTCTTTTCTCTAAGCAACTGGCATCATGACAATGTTAGATATGTCCTTGTGGTAAGGGACTAAAGTATTACTGGCTTTGTTTTGAAACTGTGACACAACATGTGTTTTTGGAATCTTTCTGAGGTGGTTTGGACCCTCTGCTTGCCTGGTAACCACAGTGTCTATGTTAACCCTCATTACAGTTTGGGAATTTCCAAAGTGGCTATTAACAAAGGGGCCATGGTTTATGTAATACTGTATCCTTCAGTTTGCAGCTTGCTTAGAAGCAGGTGAGCAGACTGTCTTTAATCAGAGTGTGGGAAAGTCTTCACACTTCACTTGCAGCCCAAAGGCCAGAACTTCAACAACTGTAATGTGTTCGGAGATCACAGAGTCTTCTGTATAACTTGTTGAATATATAAGTTTAGACTGAGGCATCATTGAGTGTGACTACTGGTAGTCCACAGGCCATGGTCGGCACTGTGACTGGATGGGATTGTACTCCTTTAGAGCACTCAGAATTGATGATTCTTGAGTTATCCTCCTAGACCATTGTAGTGATGTCAACCAATGATTTTCTCAGCTGTGGCAAACTTGCCTAAATTCATGTATTGTGAAAATGTCTATGTAGGTGATTTTCTCTGTGACATTTGTGATTCACTGGTGGAGTTTGCTTGTTGTTTCTCTGTTACTTGACTTCCTGAGGAGGTATTGACCATTTGAATCCTTTAGCTCCTTGCTGTCTTGGCTTCTTAACACATAGTCCTTCTGCAGACTTAAGTTGTGAATGCTGGTTTTCATTCTTAACTTGACAAATTATAGAATCACCTGCAGAAGAGAGTTCTTATGAAGGACTGTCTGGATTAGCCTAACAACTGGACATATCTGTGTGGATTGTCTTCATTGTGTTAATTATGTAGCAAGACCAAATCAGAAAGTAATGGGCACTACTCCCCCAATTTGGGCAATAGGACATGTAAGAGTAGAGAGAGCAAGCTGAGAACCAGTAGCCATGTGCAGACTCTCTTCCAGACATGACCAACTCCCTCAAACTCCTGCTGTTGTGATTTCTAGATACAATGAACTGGAATTTGGAACAATGAGCTAAAATAAACCCTTTCTCCCCTAAGCTGTTTTTATTAGGATATTTTGTCTCAGTGACTGTGAGTGAACTAGGGTACATGCCAGGATACCAGACAGAGACTTTCTGATATTCTATTTCATACGGAGCTCTCATTCAGCCCTAGGATATTTTTAAGGATTATCTTTTAATGAAACCCACATTAAAAGGGCCCACACATCTGATCTTATTGTTCATCATCTGGGCTTTGTGAGTATGTGTTAATTATACTGGAGTTTTCCTCTGCATGTTCACATCTGTGTGCAGCATCCTTTATCCTAGTCACTCACCATTAACCTTTCTTATCCTTCCTCTTGCTCATCCTCTTTATCATTTCAGTTGCCTATCAGTCTCCCTTGTCCTTCCATGCCCCTGCTCCCAGTTAAATTCATGCACGTGGGAAAACATGCTCTACTTGGCTTTGTGAGCCTGATTTGGCGAGAAGTGGAAGGCACTAGGAGATCATCGTGTCAAGTAAAAGACATATTTGTAAGTGCAATTGTCACTGTGAAGAGAAAATAAAATGGAGACTAACAAGGGAAGGAAGCAACGACAACCCAAGGGACTGAAAGTGGCTTTACTTCATTTCATCTACAGCATGAAGGCCGTAGAAATTGGACAGAAACATTTTAGACTCAGAGGCAGGGAACTTTGGCTAGGAAAAATTGGTAAGTAAAGCCAGGGGTTGTTACACCTGCATTGCACTAGAGAGGCTGAGGCAAGAGTATTACCATGAGTTCCAAACTAGCTTAATATCCCTAATGGAACACTATCTCTAAAAAAAGTAGCAAGAAGAAGAATGAGCTGATGTGCCTTGTCCTGTGGAGTTACCGTTCCTGAGAGCTAACTGTGGAATGGGCTCTGAGTAGCTCTGTCACAAACACTGTCATTTGGAAATGATTTCTTTAATTGAAAACTGAATTCATAACGGTTATTTCCAACAATTGAGACCTGTCAAATGTTCTGGATTTTAAAAGATTTTCTAAATGCCAGCCTTGCCCCTCTCCTAGTTCACTGGTCAGTAGCAGTATTCTGATCTAGTTTTTCTTCAGTGTATAATTGAGTGAAAAGCTGCTTCCCTCAAAGTGTATTGCTGCATTTCTGTGTGGCTGTTAATCAGAAAACAAATGGGCACTCACCAGGGTCTTCTGTTTGCACATGAAATAAAAGCCTTGTGGTCACGAAGGCTTTTGTGCTAACCAAAATTGAAACCCTATGGGACAGAAAGCATAGGACTGACGACTGAGTAGCATTTATGATAAACATATATGAAGGCCTCTCTTAATTTCATACTGATTTTCTCTTTTCTTCTAGCAAAGGTGAGCACTCTCGGGATTTTTTTTTTCTTCTGTTGTTCACTCATCAAGCACTTTCCCCTTTTCTATGACTCCAGCTTTTAGTTGAGCAACAGAAGGGTTGAATCATAAAAGAGGAGTCCAAAAAAACTTTTATTTGTTTGAAGGAAATTCTTTCCATCTGTCCCTGTTCCTTCCTTTGCTAATTTGGGTCATGTGCTTGGCTTTAGTCATCCATCCCAGGCAGAGAATGTCCAGGGTCCTCCCCACTGGCCACAGTAAGGTCTGGAGGTCTACAAGTGGTAACTGAAGACTGGCAGACTAACCACATCCTACAGAAACGGTAATAGCTGCTTTGGGCTGAGAAGTTCCGCTGGAATTTGAGGCTAAGAACACAAAGTAAGCCAAAACCTCAAAGGTCTGCAAGGCAGGGCGTAGCTTGATTGAAGGGGAAAGAAAAGAGGTGAGGAGAACAGCAAGGACCACTTGCCAGAGGACGCCAGGGAACCCTGTTGAAAAGAAGGAATTGGTCATTGAGGACCCAACTTCACATTAAGAAAGGAAGTCGGTCTGTCAATGCAGACTGCTGCTCCTGAAGATAAAGCTGTATGCATGTTCGGAAAAGAAAATCTTCAAAGGAGGAACCACATTTCATCTATAACCTTTTCCTTTATGTTTGGGAAAACTTATGGCTTCCCTTAGATAATCTATATTGTCCCTATAGAAACTGGCAAGTGTTTCTTAGGAGCTATGCTTGATTCTTCTACTGTTTCCCTACAGAACTTGGTATACACTGAAGTCTATCATAGGGTTATTTCTGGTATAGATTCTTAATCCATGTAGCCTTGCTTAAACCTTCTTTTCTCTTTCATTTATGTTGACTTTCTATTTGCCTAAGTGGACCTGTTTTTAAAGAAAACATGCATCCTTTTATAATTTCATCTGGAGGCTGGCTATCTGTCTCACTCTATTGAAGTTGTATGACATTGTGACTGTTTCAAATCAATAAAGAACAGCAAAAGTGAGGCTGTTCTACAAAACCCACAGAGATGCAAAATTCAGTCTTTTCCAAGCTGTGTTTATGAAAGACAATAGAGACTCAGCTTGCTTTTTGTTAGGCTTCCTCTGGGAGACCTGGACCCTTTTCCAAGTTTGACCATTAAAACCAGAATGCAGAAGCTACATGTAGGTATTTAAGTTCAGGATAAGTTCATCTTCCAGTATCCCCAATGCAGGGCCAGATTTCTATTTTAAAAGTATCCTCTTAAACATTTAGGTTCATCTAATTTGAGGACTGAACACTTGAGGATGGAGAGAAGACACAGCTACCAAAGTCTCTGAAAGTATGATGTAGGCTTTGTGGTTTAGCAACAAAGAGTACTTGGGGAGCTGGTTATGCAAAAGTAGAATGCCAGATTCGATCTCCCCCAACTATGTTTCTAACCACTTGAAAATAATTTCAGTGAAGCATTAATGGTAAATAGGAAGAGTAGGGACAAACCCAAACATGGCCTTTCTCTTTTACTGTAGAAGTTAAGCTATCTGCAAGTAACTACTCCTCAAGGTATAACTACGATTTTAAAAAGACTGACTGGCACTTAGGAAAGAGTCATTAATAGGACTGCAGCTACTTTCTAGTTTCATGTAATGTACTTGTGACTTTTGTGAATGTGACAAGGAGTTGGACATGGCTATATCAATTACACACAGGTGATGGGCCTGGTCTCTGTCAATAACCATACTCCTTTGACATTCTGTCACCATGAGGCTGGCTTTCTGGCTAGGGTTGTTTTGTTTTTCCTTAAAGATTCTATCTATCTATCTATCTATCTATCTATCTATCTATCTATCTATCTCTCTGAATGTATGTATCTGTGTGAATGTGTGTGCATGCATGTGTATATGCTTTTGTACCTTTGCATACAGAGACCTGAAGAGATCACTGGATCCCTGAGTTCTGGAGGTTAAGAGTTTCAGTGATGTCTGGCTTATGACTTGGCTGCTTAGATATGAGCTATGACTGCATAGAAAGTATTTTTAAATGTTGAGACCTGTCTCCAGTACCAGTTTATTATCAGCCTTTTGGTTGTCTTCTTGTCCTACGCTATACCTTTCAACACTCTTTTCTGAACAAGTGAGTAATACTACTTGTCTTCAGACAAAATTCTTAGATTGGGCCCAAGATTATTTTCTTCTTTTGAATAGAGGAAATATTCACTAAATATTGGATGATGAGTTGTTAACTACAGAATAGTTTGCATTTCAAACCTTTGAGATGAAATTGAGAATTTCTTTGCAGCATAAGATTGCTCTGATCACTTTCATAAGTCCACTAGCAAACAGTATGGTGTAAATGTAAGGAACTGCAGATCCCAAGAACAGCAGCTGGAATTTATAATTAGTTCCATTCTATTTGGAAGAAGGTTATGTGAACCACTGCTCTTGCATAGGTGTTTCTACTTTAATGCTTTTATTTTACTTAAAATTTAAAATTTAGTTTTAAATCTTCAAACTTTGTATTGTTTATTTCTCACATAAACTTACATTCCAGGACAATATTGTTTAGTTGTGATCTCCTGGTTTTAATGGAGATAATTTCAAAAATTGTATTGTTAAATATATTTGTCGAAAATGTTAATTTAATTAGTTGTAACTTTATTACTACTGTATTCATGCATTATATTTCAGTCATATTCTTTCTTTCCCCTTTTCCAACTCCTCTCAGACTCTTCTCCCACTTCTACCCACCTAAATTTATGTTCTTTTCTTGCAATTTTTAACATGACAAGAAAAATTAGTATAAATGAAATTAAAAAACAAGTTATCTGTTTTTCTTCTTAAAAATACCATATAAAATGTAAAATATCTAAAATATAATTTTATAAAATTTTTATAAAATAAAAATATATGTGATACATAACTGTGTTAATATGGTTATAATGTCCTTGCAAAGGTAGGTTCCATTGAATTTCAATATATTCTTTAAGACTCAGAGTTGATTTAAATGTATTAGAGCTAACACATAGGTTAAAGAGCGTTTGTCCTTTCCAACTTGCCTGTCGAGCAAATACTAGTGTATTGCAGTCCTAGCTCTAACTGACTTGACATATAATCATTAAATCATACACTATTTTTTATACATGAAGGCCATATGTATTAAATGAAAGCATTGGACTCATCCACAAATCTTCACTGCTTGATCTCCTGAATAATCCCTGTAAAATTAGTCCTGTTTCATGCTCCTTGTTGTTTATCTGCCAAGAAGGCATAACTCCCCATGCAAATTAAAGACTAAGACCCAGAGGAACAGAATGATGAATAACATCAACTTGACACCAGCTGTGCTAAGCATCATGTGGCTTTGAGTGATGGACCAATTCGGAGGATGCCCCTGAGTGTTCACTTGAATTGAATGAAGCCCTGTGTCAGGGGTAGATCATGGCCATTGGTTCTCAAGCATTAAGGAATAAACACAACTCGGGGACTTCAGACAAAGTGATGGGAGAACTTTTCCACTGAAATTCAGTGTAATTTTTGTATTATTTTCCAAAAATGTCATGTACTATATTTTTATCACATTCTTTCCTTTCCTATGCCCTCCAGATCTTCTATTTCCTCCCTAGTGATCCAACATTCAACTCCATGTTCTTTTCCTCTTGTAATGTTTTAGATGACAATTAAAAAAATAATATGAGGGAAATCTGAAAGAACCACTCATCTATTTAAGTTAATATAGGAAATGGATTTACTTCGATTTGATTCCTGAAAAAAGAAAAGAAAGAAAGGAAAAAGAATCCCCCCCTCCCCCGCTAATCATAGACTAGGAACCCATGAACATGTAGAAGCAATTGTAAAGAGCCACTGGTGTCCCCATTTCATCCACTGAACAGGAGTCCAATGCTTGTCCTTCCCAGCGGTGGCAATGTCACCACTCATCATGGTCTGAAGCCTGCAATGAGTGATTAGCAGAAATGCCAAATTCAGAATGCAGTAGGTTTGAGACCTGTTTCCGAAGCCAGATTTGTTTAAATTCTCTTTTCTTCACCATCTATGGAACCTATTTTCTGGAATTTCTGATTACTATTTTGTTTTCTGTTTTTAAACATTTGCTAGATGATACATTTAATGCACCTAGCACAGTACTGACACATGAAGATACTTGATACGGATTGTTGAGTTCTTATATTTCCTACCACCTGGACTTTAGAAAACTCTCTCTCCTGTGTATTTCCTTTGAGCTAAATGAACGATAAGTAATGTTTACTCTAACTTTATATGCCCTAGTACAGGGGAACGCCAGGGCCAAAAAGTGGGAGTGGGTGGGTAGGGGGTTGGGGGGAGGGTATGGGGGACTTTTGGAATAGCATTGGAAATGTAAATGAGGAAAATACCTAATTAAAAAAAAAGTAATGTTTGCTCTAAAAATTAAAGTCATACAGAAGGAAAGAGCAGACAACAGCATGTGACAACCAAAACATTAGCTTTACATAAAATTTATTTTACCACCACGTATTTGGTTTACTTTAATTTTTAAATTTTTTATTTAAAGAAACATGTTATTTTTCTAGTAAAATGGCCATATTTTGATGGAAGTTAAACATGAAAAATTTGAAAAGTGCTGGGATTATTATTTTATGAAATAATAAAAAATGTATGAGGTGTCCTCTCTTGGTGGTGTGTGGCAAAGTTGGTACATAATTGCAGTGTCAGGCCATGGCTGTTCTCTACTCTCTGCTACCCAAGCACCGTGTGCAGACTGTGCACACCCCTTGTCTCTCCTGCCTAAAACATCATGACAGGTCGGCTCACACCACTATGGCTTTATCTTTAACCTCACTCAAAGAGTATTTTCTTTATATCTATAAAGACATTTCCAAATTATGCTAAATGCCCATTTGGCAGTTGTATTACTAGAGAGCTTCAGACGTAGTTGGATATCAGTTTCTAATGTAAATGCTATGCCTGGAATCAGCTTTGGAGAATTTCGTTTGTGTTCACAGAGGAAGGTCTGTGTGCCATGCTGTGGACAGTGAGACTGCATGTGTGATCCTGTAAGAGTTCTCAGGTAAGAATTTAGAGTGTTGGAGAGGCATGGTGGTGCTCACCTTCAAGCCCAGCACTTAAGAGGCAGACACGGGTGGATCTATGTGAGTTTGAGGCCAGCCTGATCTACAGAGCAAGTTCCAGGTCAGCAAGGACTGCATAGATAAACCCTGTCTTTAAAAACCAAATGCTGACACCATTGCACAAACCAGCAAGATTTTGCTGAAAGGATCCTGATATAGCTGTCTTGTGTGAGGCTATGCCAGTGCCTGTCAAACACAGAAGTGGATGCTCACAGTCAACTATTGGATGGAACACAGGGCCCCCAATGGAGGAGCTAGAGAAAGTACCCAAGGAGCTAAAGGGGTCTGCAACCCTATAGGTGGAACAACAATATGAACTAACCAGTATCCCCGTATCTCGTGCCTCTAGCTGCATATGTAGCCATCATCGGGAAGAGAGACCCTTTGGTCTTGTAAACTTTATATGCCTCAGTACTGCGGAACGCCAGGGCCAAGAAGTGGAAGTGGGTGGGCAGGGGAGTGGTTGGGGGAGGGTATGGGGGACTTTTGGGATAGCATTTGAAATGTAAATGAAGAAAATACCTAATTAAAAAAAACAAGACAACAAAGCAAAGAAAACAAAAATATCAACAGACAACAAATAAATAATGAAAAGGAATTTGGAGATCTGTTTTGTTTCAAAAACACACGTGTAGTGATTTGTGGCACTGTTGATTACAGATGCTGCATTTTCCATTTACAGGTGGCTGAACACTAAAACAATTGTTTTCCCTTCCTGGACCACAATTTTTGAAAGAAGGGGAGAATGTAGTGATCATCTCTACTTTACAGCACAGGAGAGAAGAATTCTTCTCCCTTTATATTACACACTTCTTGTGACCCAAATTAATACAGATATGTTTTCGTGTACAAAATATCGGCACGCTCCCTAGAAAGCAGTCTAGGATGTAGACGAAAGCCCGAGTTATGGATAGTGATTAAATATCTGATGCTATTGCATTTGCCTGGTAGTACAGATGGTGAGATAAGAAGGGTGTGTATAAACCTAAGGTACAGCTAGGGACTGAGGAGGTATAATTGAGTCCAATTTACTGCTGTGTCCTGATACTATTCTTGCTGAACATTTAGGGTACCTTAAGGTACATCTTCTATACAGTGGCTGCTGCATAAATCATACCATAATGTTCACTGAGTTTTGATGAAATAATGGAGCCAGAAACCACATCTCTTTTCTACTTTTCTGTCCCACTTTTTTCTGCCGAAGGAATCATTAAAATAAAATCTGTGTATTTTCTAGTCTGTCTTTTAATATTTTTCTTGATTCATAATGTATTAATAAATATTATCTATGATTACCTTCTTTTAAAATTTCCATATATTTATCTTGTGACTATTATTTTCAATAATCAATTTGCTTTTGAAATTCAAGTTGATGCATACATGCACACACACACACACACACACACACACGCACACGTATGTTGTATAGAAGGCCCTTGAGCATGATGCATGGATAGACCTGAGGAATTCTGGAACCAGCCTTAAAGTCTACTGACATACAACTGTACATTCCTTCAATTTAACTATTATATTATATAAATATATAAATATGTTAAATAACACAGCATACATTGCACATTTTTAGTTATTGATTTTCATTATAAAAATTGTCAAGCTACTTATGTTTTTGTTTTACTTTTGAAATTGTGTAGAATTCAAATTACTTTTCTTTCTTAGACTATAAAGTAGCTAATCTTTTCTAGAAGTAGAATCAAATCTGACATAAAGTTAGACAATTATGTTTTCAAATGAGAGTGAAGGAAATAGTCTTTTAGAACTTGGATTCGGCTTTTAGAACTGCAGAAGTGGGCATAGGAGAATGACTGGGCAGTTCACAGTTCCACAGTTCTGACTAATGAGAGCCAAAAATTATGTCTCTGTTTGGGAATGAGATATGCTCAATGATGTGCTAATATAACCATTTCAATTATTTTCAACTATGTTAATTCAACTACATGAATAGTATGTTTTGTTAATAATTTCACGGCCAAAAGCTACTGTTTCAGTAAAATGAAGAAAGAAATTCCCCCCAAATTTGTCAAGCTATAGATATTTCAAAAAACAATTTCAAAATAATTTCTGTTTGTGTTACAAATCCCGGTTAACATGTCTTGACACAATGAAATAATGGCTTCCTTGGTAGCAATGTGGGCTTAAAATACGTTCCTTCTATTCCTTTCAAAACATTAGCCTTAAACATTTGATTTTATATTACTCTGTTGCTAGCATATTATCTAAGAAAAAAGTACATATCTATTACTGAACTTATCCTTTAGTAAATATAAAGTTTTGAAAGTTGCATAAATGTATCCGGTAAGATATTAAAGAAATTAAAATTACAAGTACCAAGGTAATAGCTTAAGCACTTGGGTAGAAATGCTTCAAATTGATAGATAATCTTGGAGTCCATGGTTCAACCTGTCAGTTAAATTGGTAATATCTGTAGGGTTAGAGAGGCAGAGGAACTTTTCATTTGTTATATATTTTTGGAAATAAAAGATTCACTTTTATATTTCTCAGGTATTATTTTGCCATGAAAATAAAACACAAATGTGAAAACAAACCTTTTTTCCCTTCTTTCTTTCGATTTATCCCCCCCCCCCCATCTTAGTTAGGGTTTTACTGCTGTGAACAGACACCATGACCAAGGCAAGTCTTTAAAAAAAACATTTAATTGGGACTGGCTTACAGGTTCAGAGGTTCAGTCCATTATCATCAAGGTGGGAGCCTGGCAGTATCCAGGCATGCATGGTGCAGGAGGAGCTGAGAGTTCTATGTCTTCATCCAAAAGCTGCTAGTGGAAGACTGACTTCCAGGCAACTAGGGTGAGGATCTTATACCCACACCCACAGTGACACACCCATTCCAACAAGGTCACACCTATTCCAACAAGGCCACACCTTCAGATGATGCCACTCCCTGGTCCAAGGACATACAAACCATCACACCCCCCCTTTCCTTGCCTCTCCTTGTTCTTCTTCCTCCCTTTCTTAGTGGGCCCTCCTCTTCCTCCTTGTCCTCTTCCTCCTCCTTCTCCTCTTCCTCATCCTTTTCCGTCTTTTATCTTGAGACATGGTCTCTCTGACTTGGGGCTCCAAGTATATATAATTCTAATCTTACACTTGGGATCCTTGTGATTACAGCTATGTTCTACCACATGTGGTTTGGAATTCTCCTGTTTTGAAGACCCATTTCAAACAGTCTCCTCCATAGGAAAAAGAAAGATCTGAAAATTTTAGATGAAAAATTCCACTGAATGATGTTTTAAAAGAATTTAACAAATAAAATGGTGTCATTATAAGCCTAATCAATTTTAAGCACTTTACAATACAATATCATATTTTACAGAATATTCTTATTTAAGGCACAAGTAAATTGAGGCACAGAAACATAATTGGTTGAGTAATGCAGTCAGTAAACAACAGAAATGGACTGACCCAGGCAGTCTTCATCCTCCACTGAAGCCCATGGTGATAAATACCATACCCGGAGATCTGTGTGGAACCACAGTTTTCCCCAAAGGAGACCTATCTTGAGCGTCTAATAGTGAAGGGGTGCCAGATATAGTAGAAAGTTAGGGCTTTTACGTTTATGTGATTTCTGTGTAAAAGAAGATGTGGAAAAAGAAGAAATTTTAAATTTTTTTCAATGATTTTATGCCAATAGAACACTTCCTGAAAGTGATGCTCACAAAGGCTGGCAATGGTTCTGTTAGGTTACAACCACTCTGCTTCCATTTCCACAGGCAGGAAGTTGACAAGATGCTTCATTAATTCTAACCTTAGAGGAGCTACATATGATGATTTCATGATGGGTTTCATTTTTGGCCTGGATCTTACTTTCCTTCCTTAAAATTGCAATGCCTTAAACTCTGGGACCATAAATATTCCTCTACTTATTTCCAATAAGTAGTTTTACTCTAACAAAATATATCTGTATACAATTGTTCACATATGTACCTATCTGCTTCTTTTTTGAAGGGAAATGTTTGATAGTTTGTTACCCTAAATTCTATATTATTGTATTATTGAATTGAGGTTTGTTAAATTCCTTTAGATTTGAGACAAAGTTCCCTAGAAAAAATTATTTTCTAATCCAGTAAATGTTTTATTGTTATAAAATGATACAATTATATGCATACATATACAGAGAAGAGAGAGAGAGAGAGAGAGCGCATAGCTGTGAATAATATTGATGTTCTCCATTTGACAGTATAACATAATTCCTGAGGTTCAAGATATTGAACTGCATTGGGAAAATGTCTGTACACTATAAAAATAATTGAACTGCAGATGGTGGCATCCTTCCATCTGCCACTGTACAAACACACTTGGGCTGTATCACATGTGGATAAAACACGAGCTTCTAGTTGGCAACTTGGCGGTTTTGTGTTTCAGAAGACAGTATGTCATTTATATGCATCTATTACTTGATTAATATAAAACAATATATAAGTATCACTTTTAATGCTGTTAGGGATTTTTAAAGTGTATTATTTATAACCAATTTGATAAGCATTAAATAATTGTGGGTGGTGATTCAGAGTTAGTTATGAAGAACTTTCTCCCTATGATTAAACAATTGAATGGAATGTTTATTGTACAAACTCATTTTAATCATTTTATTTGAATTTTTTTTTTGAGACAGGGTTTCTTTGTGTAGACCTGGCTGTCCTGGAACTCACTCTGTGGACCAGGCTGGCCTCAAACTCAGAAATCTGCCTGCATCTGCATTCCAAGTGCTGGGATTAAAGGAGTGAGCCATTATGCCCGTCTTGCATTTGTTTTATACGTACCTGTTAATTATGCAAGAGACAGATATGTCTTGTATACTCAAAACATTTTTGAGACTGTCTTTACAACCCAGACAATTGGCTATTTATATGAATGTCCTAGGCACTTGAAAGAAGGTTCATGTTCTTTTCTTGGGTGGCATGGTCTTGTAATTATCAGTTGGTTCACACTAGTTGTAAAGCTCAAAACAGATTCACCCTGATTCTCTGGACACTTGCTTATGGAAGTCATTAGTATTTGAAGATTAGTTAATTTTCCTTTTATTATGTCCATTTATTATTTTCCTTTTATTATGTCCATTTCTGCTTTGTATATTTGAAGCTTTATGAGTATGAGTTGTTTATATATGCTCTGGTTGAACTTTAGTCTCTAATAATATTCCCTATCCTAAAGTACATTTTATGTTAATGTTACAGCCAAATCATACCATACCCATTTACCCACAGGAGGATGTTGTCCAAGATAACCAGCATATATGCCTGAAGTCATTGCTATTAAATGACATAACATGTATATTCTGTGTAGACTCTCAGCACACACACTGCCCTACAACCTTATGATTAGTGTTTTTTTCAGTATGTTTTTTAATCCTTTAAATATATTTACATCTTTTTAATGACTGTCTATATTGTGGAAAGCAATTGAGAATGTAGCTCGAAGACCACTTTTAAGGGAAGGTCAGGCCATTTGCATCCATCATAATAATTCACACTGATTCAGTTCAAATCAATCGCCTTGCCTATGACACATGGGTCTCCACCCATGCTTCCCTTTTCTTTTGTCTCCACCTAGCTGTGTTTTGGCTTGATGGCCATTTTGAGTTTGTTTGTTTGTTTCTTTTTTTGGCTATTTGTTTGGAGGGTATGTGTGCTTGGTGTTTACTTGTTATTGTGTATGTGGCATCATGTCCTAGAGTGCACGGCACACTTCTCCACTCACAGTACTCCCATAAATAGTTTCACACCACATCACAGTAACAATAGCCTGGGAGATAACAGACCAGCATTTCTCCACTGCTTTTTCTGTGTGAGCCATCACACATGATGTTTCTCCACTTACTACAAACTCTATGATGGGTTGTTACTGCTTCTCATTTTCAGGAGTCTTCACTACCTTCCAGGTAGTAAAATATTTAGGCTGCACAAACTTAGTTAAAACTACTAAGGAACATATAGAAGAATACATATGTATATGTATATTTTAAAAATTGGCATGAGTACAGTAGCCATTCTGTTTCTAAAACAGATTTCTTCCTGTTTTCTTATTCCATACTTGTCCTTTGTGGAGTCATCCTCCCCTAGTATGATGATGTAGCCCTACTGTCAGTCAATGATCCCTGTCCTCAGCAAGCTTACTGCATTCCAGTGGATAAGATTCACATGGGTAGCCTCCCTGAGTGTGTTCTCAGCATGGAACTAAACCTTCCTGGTAACTATGTAGCAAGCATTGGGGATGCAGAGAAAGCATTTGACAAAATCTAACACCCATTTATGATAAAAGTCTTGGAAAGATCAGGAATTCAAGGCCCATACCTAAACATGATAAAAGCAATCCACAGCAAACCAGTAGCCAACATCAAAGTAAATGGTGAGAACCTGGAAGCAATCCCACTAAAATCAGGGACTAGACAAGGCTGCTCACTTTCTCCCTACCTGCTCAACATTGTACTTGAAGTCCTAGCCAGAGCAATTCGACAACAAAAGGAGATCAAGGGGATACAAATTGGAAAGGAAGAAGTCAAAATATCACTTTTTGCAGATGATATGATAGTATATATAAGTGACCCTAAAAATTCCACCAGAGAATTCCTAAGCCTGATAAACAGCTTCAATGAAATAGCTGGATATAAAATTAACTCAAACAAGTCAATGGCCTTTCTGTACACAAAGGATAAACAGGCTGAGAAAGAAATTAGGGAAAGCATTGGGAAAATTCAACTCTGTGTTTAGAACCAAGCTCCTGGAAACCCCCATTTTGACATCTGGAACTCTGTGTAGTTGCTGCTGCTGCTGCTAGCACCACCACCACCTCCTCCTCTCCTCCCCCTCTCCCCTTCCTCCTCCTCCTCCTCCTCCTCCTCCTCCTCCTCTTCTTCTTCTTCTTCTTCTTCTTCTTCTTCAGAAATTTATTGGTCTTTAAATGACTCAACTTGCAAATAAATGAACCAGTTAGTGTCATCAGGCCAAGATATATGATGCTTCTTTGTTAGCTGGATGCATAGAACCTAGTATCCAGAGCAGAGCGAGAAGGCCACAAAGGAAATTGCAATGTTAGTGGTTAGGACCCTGGTTCAAGTCTGCAATGAATGCATGCAGCCATGCTGGGCCTGTTGATTGGGGTTACACAGTGAACTCTAATTCTGCACATGGCCTAATCTGTGAAAATATTAAATCAAGCCCTTCAAGGACAAATATTTATGATAAGCTGAATGCAGTATCTAGACAGTAGAGTCCCTGAATGCCTGTCTCTGGAAAGTTCATGTACACACTTGTTTCCTGGAATACTTGACTGTCTCTTTGACCTTATGAAATTAGGACTGTACAATAAGAGAAACTGTTTAGTCAAATGTCTTAGCCCCACAGAGGAAAAAAAAATCTAATATTGGTCCACTTTCCATTGAAATTATACTCCTAACAGCATGCTTGAATTTTTGCAATGAAGCAGTTGAACATGTATGGCACAGACTGACCAGATGTCAGGCTGTGATGTTTCTGTGTAGCTTCTCCCCTTCCCCCTCCCTCCTCCCCCTCCCCTTCCCCCTCTCCCTCCCGCCCTCTCCCCCTCCCTCTCCTTCTTCCCTCCCCCTCCTCCTCCTCCTTCTTCTATTGAATATTTCTTTATTTACATTTCAAATGTTATCCCCTCTCCAGGTTTCCCTCCCTCCCAGAAACACCCTATCACATCCTCCCTCCCCCTGCTTCTATGAGGGTGTATGAAGGATATTACCCCTCTATCGGATGGATGTAGGATTGGTAAAGATCTTTTTCCAATCTGTTGGTTCCCTTTTTGTCCTAGTGATATTGTCCTTTGCCTTACAGAAGCTTTGCAATTTTATGAGGTCTCATTTGTCAATTCTTGATCCTACAGCATTAGCCATTGGTGTTCTGTTCAGAAATTTTTCCCATGTGCCCATGTGTTCGAGGCTCTTCCCTACTTTCTCCTCTATTGATTTCAGTATATCAGTTTTGTTTTAAATTTAATTTTATTTGTATTTTATTTTTTACACTCTGTATTCCATTCCCCACCCCTCCCTATCCACCATCCACTGCTTCCCACCCCACCCCATCTCCACATGGAAGTACCCACCCCTCTACCCTACCTGATGTCCAAACACCCTGGGGCTTCCAGTCTCTTGAGGGTTAGGTGCTTCATCTCTGAGTGAACACAGACCTGGAAGTCCTCTACTATATGTGTGTTGGGGGCCTCATATCAGCTGTTATATTCTGCCTGTTTGGTGGTCCAGTGTTTGAGAGATCTCAGGGGTCCAGATTAATTGAGACTGCTGGTTCTCCTACAGGGTTGCCCTCCTCCTCAGCTTCTATAAGCCTTCCCTAATTCAACAACAGGGACCAGCTGCTTCTGTCCATTGTTTGGGTGCAAATAACTGCATCTGACTCTTTCAGTTGCTTGTTGGGTCTTTTGGAGGGCAGTCATGATAGATCCCTTTTTGTGAGCATTCCATAGCCTCAGTAATAGTATCAGGCCTTGAGACCTCCCTTTGAACTGGATTCCACTTTGGGCCTGTTTCTGGACCTTCTTTTTCTCAGGATCCTCTCCATTTCCATCCCTGCAATTCTTTCAGACAGAAACAATTATGGGTCAGAGGTGTGACTAAGGGATGGCAACCCCATCCTATACTTGATGTCCTGTCTTACTGATAGAGGTGGGTTCTATAAGTTCCCTCTCTCTACTGTCAGACATTTCATCAAAGGTCCCTCCCTATGAGTCCTGGGAGTCTCTCACCTCCCAGGTCTCTGGTGCATTCTGGGGGTCCCCCCCAACCTCCTATTTCCTGAGGTTGCCTGTTTGCATTCTTTCTGCTGGCCCTCAGGGCTTCAGTCCTTTTCCCTCACCTAATACCAGATCAGGTTCCACTCTATCTCCTACTACCTGCAACCCTGTCCACATTCCCTCCCAAGTTCCTCCCTCCCTCCCTTTCTCCCTTCCTCCCTCCCTCCCTCCCCACTTGTGATTGCTTTCTTCTCTCCACTTAGTGGGGCTGAGGCATCCTCAATTGGGCACTTCAGCTTGTTGAGCCCTTTGAATTCTATGGACAGTAACTTGTGTATTCTGTTGGGTTTTCACCTTTCTTTCTTTCTTTCTTTCTTTCTTTCTTTCTTTCTTTCTTTCTTTCTTTCTTTCTTTCTTTCTTTTTTTGTGGCTAATATACACTTATTACTGAGTACATAACATGCATGTCCTTTTGGGTCTGAGTTACCTCACTCAGGATGATATTTTCTAGTTCGATCTATTTGCCTGCAAAAGTCAGGATGTCCTTGTTCTTAATAGCTGAGTAGTATTCCATTGTGTAAATGAGCTACATTTTTGGTATCCGTTCTTCTAGGTTGGGACATCTAGGTTGTTTTCAGCTTCTGGCAATCACAAATAAGGCCACTATGAACATAGTGGAACACATTCCCCTTTAGCATGGTAGGGCACCTTTTGGTATATTCCCAAGAGTAGTATAGCTGGGTCTTCAGGTAGATCTATTTCAAATTTTCTGAGGAACCTCCAGATTGATTTCCAGAGTAGTTGTACCAGTTTGCAATCCCACTAGGAATGGAGGAGTGTTCTTTCTTCATATGCTCTTCAAAATATGTTGTCACCTGTGGTTTTTATTCTGACGGCTGTAAGGTGGAATCTCAGGGTCTTTTTGATTTGCATTTCTCTGATCACTAAGGATTTGAACATTTCTTTAGGTGTTTCTCAGTAATTCAAGATTCCTCAGTTTTGAATTCTTGGGTTAGTTAGTTCTATACCTCATTTTTTGATTGGGCTGTTTGGTGATTAATTTCTTGAGTACTTTGTATATATTGGATATTAGCCCTCTACCAGTTGTAGAGTTGGTAAAGATCTTTTCCTAATCTGTTGGTTGCTGACTTGTCTTATTGACTATGTCCTTTGCTTTACAGAAGTTTCCAGTTTTATGAGGTCCCATTTATCAATTCTTTTTTTTCCATTTTTTATTAGGTATTTAGCTCATTTACATTTCCAATGCTATACCAAAAGTCCCCCCTACCCACCCACCCCCACTCCCCTACCCACCCACTCCCCCTTTTTGGCCCTGGCGTTCCCCTGTACTGGGGCATACAAAGTTTGCGTGTCCAATGGGCCTCTCTTTCCAGTGATGGCCGACTAGGCCATCTTTTGATACATATGCAGCTAGAGTCAAGAACTCCGGGGTACTGGTTAGTTCATAATGTTGTTCCACCTATAGGGTTGCAGATCCCTTTAGCTCCTTGGGTTCTTTCTCTAGCTCCTCCATTGGGAGCCCTGTGATCCATCCATTAGCTGACTGTGAGCATCCACTTCTGTGTTTGCTAGGCCCCGGCATAGTCTCACAAGAGATAGCTACATCTGGGTCCTTTCGATAAAATCTTGCTAGGGTATGCAATGGTGTCAGAGTTTGGATGCTGATTATGGGGTGGATCCCTGGATATGGCAGTCTCTACATGGTCCATCCTTTCATCTCAGCTCCAAACTTTGTCTCTGTAACTCCTTCCATGGGTGTTTTGTTCCCAATTCTAAGAAGGGGCAAAGTGTCCACACTTTGATCTTCGTTCTTCTTCAGTTTCATGTGTTTAGCAAATTGAATCTTATATCTTGGATATCCTAAGTTTCTGGGCTAATATCCACTTATCAGTGAGTACATATTGTGTGAGTTCCTTTGTGATTGGGTTACCTCATTCAAGATGATGCCCTCCAGGTCCATCCATTTGCCTAGGAATTTCATAAATTCATTCTTTTTAATAGCTGAGTAGTACTCCATTGTGTAAATGTGCCACATTTTCTGTATCCATTCTTCTGTTGAGGGGCATCTGGGTTCTTTCCAGATTCTGGCTATTTTAAATAAGGCTGCTATGAACATAGTGGAGCATGTGTCCTTCATACCAGTTGGGACATCTTCTGGATATATGCCCAGGAGAGGTATTGCGAGATCCTCCGGTAGTACTATGTCCAATTTTCTGAGGAACCACCAGACTGATTTCCAGATTGGTTGTACAAGCTTGAAATCCCACCAACAATGGAGAAGTGTTCCTCTTTCTCCACATCCTTGCCAGCATCTGCTGTGACCTGAATTTTTGATCTTAGTCATTCTGACTGGTGTGAGGTGGAATCTCAGGGTTGTTTTGATTTGCATTTCCCTGATTATTAAGGATGTTGAACATTTTTTCAGGTGCTTCTCTGCCATTTGGTATTCCTCAGGTGAGAATTCTTTGTTTAGCTCTGAGCCCCATTTTTTAATGGGGTTATTTGATTTTCTGGAGTCCACCTTCTTGAGTTCTTTATATATATATTGGATATTAGTTCCCTATCTGATTTAGGATAGGTAAAGATCCTTTCCCAATCTGTTGGTGGTCTTTTTGTCTTATTGACGGTGTCTTTTGCCTTGCAGAAGCTTTGAATTTTATAAGGTCCCATTTATCGATTCTAGATCTTACAGCACAAGCCATTGCTGTTCTATTCAGGAATTTTTCCCCTGTACCCATATCTTCGAGGCTTTTCCCTACTTTCTCCTCAATAAGTTTCAGTGTCTCTGGTTTTATGTGGAGTTCCTTAATCCACTTAGATTTGACCTTAGTACAAGGAGATAGGAATGGATCAATTTGCATTCTTCTACATGATAACTGCCAGTTGTGCCAGCACCATTTGTTGAAAATGCTGTCTTTTTTCCACTGGATGGTTTTAGTTCCCTTGTCAAAAATCAAGTGACCATATAGGTGTGTGGGTTCATCTCTGAGTCTTTAATTCTATTCCATTGGTCTACTTGTCTGTCACTATACCAGTACCATGCAGTTTTTATCACAATTGCTCTGTAGTACAGCTTTAGGTCAGGCATGGTCATTCTTTCTTGAGAGACTTGAAGTTATTATCATACAGGTCTTTCATTTGTTTGGTTAGAGTTACCCCAATATACTTTATACTATTTGTGGCTATTGTGAAGGAAATTGTTTCCCTATTTTCTTTTTCAGCCTGTTTATCCTTTATATAGAGGAAAGCTACTGATTTATTTGAGTTAATTTTATATCTAGACACTTTGCTGAAGTTGTTTTTCAGCTGGAGAAGTTCTCTGGTAGAATTTTTGGTGTTACTTATGTATACTATCCTATCATCTGCAAATGGTGATACCTTTTTTTCTTCTTTCCCAATTTGTATCTCCTTGATCTCTTTTTGTTGTCTTATTGTTCAAGTGCTATATTGAATAGATATGGGGAGAGTGGGCATCCTTGCCTTGACCCCAATTTCAGTAGAATTGCTTCAGGTATGTCTCCATTTAATTTGATATTGGCTATTGATTTGCAGTAATTATTGGTTTGCGTTTATCATGTTTAGGTATGGGCCTTGAAGTCCTGATCTCTCCAACACTTTTAACATGAAGTGCTGTTATATTTTGTCAAATGGTTTTTCAGCATCCAAGGAGATGATCATGTGATTTTTTTTCTTTGAGTTTATTTATATAGTGGATTACGTTAATGGATTTTTCTCATATTAAGCCATCCTTGTGTCCCTGAGATGAAGCCTATTTGATCTTGGTGAATGATAGTTTTGATGTGTTACTGGATTCAGTTTGCAAGAATTTTATTGAGTATTTTTGCATTGATATTCATAAGCAAGATTGGTCTGAATTTTGCTTTTTTTGGTTGGGTCCTTGAGTGGTTTAGGTATCAAAGTAATAGTGGCTTCATAGAATGAATTAGGTCATATTCCTTTTGTTTCTATTTTATGGAATAGTTTGAGGAAAATTGCTATCAGGTCTTCTTTGAAGGTCTAGTAGAATTCTGCACTAAATCCATCTGGCCCTGGGCTTTTTTTTTTTTTTTTTTTTTTTTTTTTTTTTTTTGGTTGGGAGGTTTTTAATGACTTCTTCTATTTTTTTGTGTGATATGGGCTTGTTTAGATAGCTTACCTGCTCTTGATTTAACTTTGGTATGTGGCATCTGTCTAGAAAACCATCCACTTCATCTAGATTTTCCAGTTTTCTTGTGTATAGACATTTATAGTAGGATCTGATGTTTTTTTGAATTTCCTCCATTTCTGTTTTTATGTCTCCATTTTCATTTCTGATTTTATTAATTTGAATACTGCTTCTCGGCCCTTTAGTTAGTTTGGCTAGGGATTTATCTATCTTATTGATTCTTTCAAAGAACCACCTTTTGGTTTTGCTGATTCTGTGTATTCTTTTCTTTGTTTCTATTTGGATAATTTATGCCCAGAGTTTGACTATTTTCTGCCTTCCCCTCTTGGGTGAGTTTGCTTCTTTCTGTTCTAGGGCTCTCAGGTATGCTGTTAAGTTATTAGTGAAAGATCTCTCCCATTTCTTTACCAGGGCACTTAGTGCTGTGAACTTTCCTCTTAGCATTGCTTTCATTGTGTCTCATAGGTTTGTGTATGATGTGTTAGTATTTTCATTAAATTCCAGGAATTCTTTAATTTCTTTCTTTATTTCTTCCCTGACCAAGTTATCACTGAGTAAAGAGTTGTTCAGTTTCCACATGTATGTGGGCTTTCTGTAGTTTTTGCTATTACTGAAGACCAGCCTTAGGCCATGATAATCTGATAGGATTCATAGTATTATTTCAAACTTCTTGTATCTGTTGAGGGTTCTTTTGTAACCAATTATATGGTCGATTTTGGAGAAGGTATCATGAGGTGTGAGAAGAAGGTATATTCTGTTCTTTTAGGGTGAAATATTCTGTAGATATTTGTTAGATCCATTTGGTTCATAACCTCTCTTAGTTTTACTGTATTTCTGTTTAGTTTCTGTTTCAATGACCTGTCCATTGGTGAGAGTAGGGTGTTAAAATCTACCACTATTATTGTGTGGGGTTCAATGCGAGTTTTGAGTTTCAGTACAGTTTCTTTTATGAATTTGGGTGCTCTTGTATTTGGGCATATATGTTCAGAATTGAGACTTTCTCTTGCTGCATTTTCCCCTTGATGAATATGAAGTATCCTTCTTCATCACACTTCTTCATCAACTTTGGTTAAATTCTGTTTAATTGGCTATTAGGATGGCAACTCCTTCTTGTTTCCTTGGACCATTTTCTTGGAAGACCTTTTTCCATCCTTTTACTCTGAGATAGTGACTGTCTTTGTTGTTGAGGTGTGTTTCTTGTATCCAGCAAAATGGTGGATCTTTTTTGTGTATCCAATCTGTTAGTTTATGTCTTTTTATAGGTTGACTTGAGTCCATTAATATTGAGAGATAATAAGGAGAGGTGGATGTTGTTTCCCGACATGCTTGTTTTTATAGGTGGTTTTATGTTCTTTTGGCTCTCTGTTTTTGACTTTATTGTGAAATGCTTAATATTGTGTCCTTTCTTTGGTGCAGGTATCTTCCTTGTGTTGGAGTTTTCCTTCTGGGATCCTCTGTAAGACTGGCTTGGTAGATAGATACTGTTTGGTTTTGTCCTGGAATATTTTGTTTTCTCCATCTAGGTTGATTGACAGTTTTTCTGGGTATACTAACCTGGACTGGCATTTATGTTTTCTTAGAGTCTGCATGACTTCTGACCAGGTTCTGGCTTTCATAGTCTCTGTTGAGAAGTCTGGTGTAATTCTGATAGGTCTACCTTTGTATGTTACTTGGCCTTTTCCCTTGCAGCTTTTAATATTTTCTTTGCTTTGTTCATTTAGTGTTTTGATAATTATGTGATAAGATTTTCTTTTCTGGTCCCATTTATTTTTGTTCTATACACTTCTTGTATCTTTATGTCCATCTCTTTCTTTAGGTTGAGGAAGTTTTCTTCTATGATTTTGTTGAAGACATTGCCATTTCCTTTGAGCTGGGAATCCTCCTTCTCCTCTATTCAGATTATTCTTAGATTTGGTCTTTTCATTGTGTCCTGAATTTCCTGGATGCTTTGGGTCAGGAGTTTTTTATGCTTTGAATTTTTCTTTGACAGTGTTTCAATCTCTTCTACCATATCTTCTACACCTGAAATTCTCTCTTTCATCTCTTGTTTTCTGTTGGTAATACTTACATCTGTGATTCCTGACCTCTTTCCTAGGTTTTCATTTCCAGATTTGCCTCCATGTGAGTTTTCTTTATTGTTTTTACTTTCACTTTTAAGTCTTGGGTCACTTTATTTAATTCCTTCACCTGTTTATCTCTGTTTTCCTGTATTTCTTGCAGTGAGCTATTAATATCCTCCTTAAAGGACTCTATTATCTTCATAAGATAGGATTTTAGGTCAGCTTCCTGATTTTCAGGTGTGTTGGTGTATGCAGGGCTTGCTGTAATGGGAGAACTGGGTTCTGATGATGCCCACATATTTTGGCTTCTGTTGCTTATGGTCTTGTGCTTGCTTTTCGCCATCTGGATATCCCTAAAATTTGTTGATCTGGGTGACTGTATGGAGTTTGCCTCTTTTGCCTCTGGGTTGCTTTAGGTCTTCTGAGAGGCTTGCAGCACTGGCTATATCAGACCACATGTGGAGCCTTCCTACTGAGGGCTATTCAAAGGGGTAGAGAAGCTGCTGATGTGCTGCCCTTACTGCAGAAGATCTCCTGGGAGGACTTCAGACTGTTGGGTTTTCCATGGAATGGTCAAGCTGTTGACCCAGTTGTCTGAGTGCATCCAATCCTCCACTTCTCTGAGAGCAGGGGATCCTCAATTACTGTGAGTGCAGAGGGTCCTCAACTTCTTAACTGCTCTGAGTGCAGTGGATCCAACTGCTCTGAGTGCAGTGGGCCTCTGGGATGTATAGGGATATGGAGTCTTCAGGGGAGCAGACCAACTAGGGGTCAAGGGATAGAAGGAAGGGGAGTGGTATTTGGGAGGCAGGGGTTTTGGTGGGTGATGGGTCCCAAGTCCACCAGGAACACAGCAGCAGCTCTAGGACTTGGGTCAAGCATTGGGTGTTCTTACCAACTGCTCTGAGTACAGCGGCTCTTCTGGGATGTATCTGGATATGAAGTCTTCATGGAAGCAGACCAATTACCAGTGTATGTGGAGGTTTTATGTGCAGGTCCTTGACCCACTTGGATTTGAGCTTTGTATAAGGAGATAAGAATGGGTCGATTTGCATTTTTCTATATGCTGACTGCCAGTTCAACCAGCACCATTTGTTGAAAATGCTCTTTTTTTCTGATGGATGGTTTTAGCTCATTTTTCAAAGATCAAGTGACCGTATGTGTGAGGATTCATTTCTGGGTCTTCAGTTATATCCCATTCATCTTCTTGCCTGTCTCTGTACCAATACCATGCAGTTTTTATCACTATTGCTCTATAGTATAGCTTGAGGTCAGGGATAGTGATTGTCCTAGAAGTTCTTTTATTGTTGAGAATAGTTTTTCCTATCCTGTTTTTTTTTTTTTTTTTGTTATTCCAAATGAATTTGCAAATTGCTCTTTCTAACTCTATGAAGAATTGATTTGGAATTTTGATGGGGTTTGCATTGAATCTGTAGATTGCTTTTGGCAAGATGACCATTTTTACTATATTAATCCTGCCAATCTATGAGCATGGGAGATCTTTCAATCTTCTGTGATCTTTGATTTCTTTCTTCAGAGACTTGAAGAAGTTCTTGTCATATAGACCTTTCACTTGTTTGGTTAGAGTTACTCCAAGATATTTTATATTATTTGTGACTATTGTGAATATTCCCTATTCTCTTTCTCAGCCTGTTTATCCTTTGAGTAGAGGAAAGCTACTGATTTGTTAGAGTTAATTTTATATCCAGTCACTTTTCTGAAACTGTTTATCAGCTTTAGAAGTTTTCTGGTGGAATTTTTGGGGTCACTTAGATATACGATCATATCATCTGCAAATAGTCATATTTTGACTTATTCCTTTCCAATTTGAATCACTTCACTTTCTTTTGTTGTCTAATTGCCCTAGCTAGAACGTCAAGTACTATGTCAAATAGTTAGGGAGAGAGTGGGCAGCTTTTTCTAGTCCCTGATTTTAGTGGGATTGCTTCAAGCTTCTCTCCATTCAGTTTGATGTTGGCTACTAGTTTGCTGTATACTGCTTTTACTATTTTTTTTTTTAGGTATGGGCCTTGAATTCCTGATCTTTCCAAAATTTTTAACATAAAGGGATGCTGAATTTTGTCAGATGCTTTTTCAGAATTTAATGAAATTTTCATAAGTTTTTTTTTTTTTTGGTCTGAGTTTGTGTATGTAGTGGATTATGTTGATTGATTTCCGTATATTGAACCATCCCTGCATTCCTGCGATGAAGCCCACTTGATCATAGTGAATGATCGTTTTGATGTGTTCTTGGATTCGGTTGGCAAGAATTTTATTGAGTATTTTTGCATCAATGTTCATAAGGGAGATTGGTCTGAATCTTTGTTTGGTCTTTTTGAGGTTTATGTATAAGTGTAATTGTGGCTTCATAGAATGAATTGGGTAGTGTTCCTTCTGCTTCTATTTTGTATAATAGTTTGAAGAGTATTGGTATTAGGTCTTCTTTAAAAGTCTGATAGAATTCTCCACTAAATATGTCTGGTCCTCAGCTTTTTTTGGTTGGGAGACTATTAATGACTGCTTCTATTTCTTTAAGGGTTATGGGACTGTTTCAATTTTTTTTATCTGATCCTGTTTTAACTTTGGCACCTTGTATGTGTCTAGAAAATTGTCTACTTTATCCAGACTTTCCAATTTAGTTGAATATAAGCTTTTGTAGTAGGACCTAATGATTAGCTTCTTGATTTGTTTTATTCTGCTATACAAAATCAACCCATCTCCCCCAATCCCTAAATATACTTGCTATCTTCAGATATCAAGGAATTTCCTGTGTACCACAGTTAGTTTCATTTGCACCTCTGTTTTTAGTCCAGAAGCCTTTCATTCATATGCATGTTACCATTGGTAGGATGAGTTTAGACCCAGATACTTTAAGAATTAAAATACTAGGCATTGATCTGATTTTTCTTTAATGATTATTCCAGATAAATTTAGGTTAACTAAGAATAAATTAATAAATGTGTCATAATTTCTAATGCTTCTAATTTCCATGTGTTTGGGATAGATTTATAAGAATGTCAATAATGTTTTTGTCTTAGAACAGAATTTCAAATATTGGTCCAATAATACGTATTAAATCTCATTATAAGTCTGAAGTACAAACATATAAGGATGGAGAATATAAGTGCATTTCTGTATATACTGTACCCTAGCTACAGACTCATCTTGCTTCAAGGGGGTGCAAATCTTTGCAAACAAATATCTATGTATCAAAACAAAAAAAATATTTTTTTTCTTGAGGATGGGCAATTCTTGTCCAATTCTCTTCTCTTCTTTTTTTCTAACAAAAGGCTTTACCAAGGTATTTATCCTCACTGTTCCTCATGAATAAGTTTCTTTGGAGGTCTACATTGGCTCAATATGAGCATCACATACTTGTTTTTCCGAATCATTGAATGTTGTGTTGGTTGATCCTGCTCCCAGTTTGCTTCGTGACCTGTAAAATGGCCATTTAAATCCTTCTGGCTCAACTTGTTGCAGCTCAGATGATATTTCCTGTGGCTGCTCCTTGCCTTGTTTAGCCCACGTCATGTGTCCAACATCAGAAGTGTACATGTGGTTTAACCACAGAATACATTTCTAAGGCAAAATCATAAATAAAGATGCTTTATATGAGAATACTAAAATATGTACACAATATATGAATTCAAAATTTTCCAAAGGAAAGTAAGAGGGAAATGTATTGTTTTCCTTTCCAAATTCTGTATTGGAATAGACTTAACTTTGAGGTTATTCAGCCACAAAATAGATTTTAAAAAAGTGTTAGTTATAGTTGGGTCAGCTTTCTGTACACTTTGAGATTGGAACCCCAAAGTTTCTGGGGTTAAAGACTTGATTGAAGGAATTTTACTGTTATACCTGTGGTGATCTTTCATACTTGTGCATGCTATATTATCTCTCTGGCCTTTTACTTCATAGGGAGAATATCAAATGGCAATTGTAATAATTTTTGGTATATCTCATTAATGATAAATACATTTACTGAGTGCTGATATCCAAAATTTATAAGGAACTGAAGAAATCAGGCATCAGCAATCCAAATAACTCAATTAAAAATGGTGTATAGACCTAAACAAACAATTGTCAACAGAGGAATCTCGAATGGCCAAGAAGCACTTTAGGAAATGTTCAAAGTCCATAGTTATCAGGAAAATGCAAATCAAACAGATCCTAAGACTCTTACAACCAGTAGATTGACTAAGGTCAAAACTCAAGTGATAGCACATGCTGGTGAGGATGAGGAACAAGGGAAACACACTTCCATTGCTGGTGAGAGTGCCAATTTGTACAACTACTGTGGAAATCAATTTGGTGGTTTCTTAGGAAACTGGAAATAGTTCTACCTCAAGACACACTACTGGGCATATATCCAAAAGATGCCCAGCTATGATCAACTATGTTCATAGAAGCTTTATTCATAATAACAAGAAAGTGGAAACAATCGACATGTCCCTCAACTGAAGAATAGATAAAGAAAATGTGGCACGTCTACACAATGCCATACTATTCAGCTATTAATGCAAGGACTTCACCAAATTTTCAAGCAAACTCCAAGTTGGATCTAGAAAATATCATCTTGAGTGAAGTAACCCAGATCCAGAAAGAGATGTATGTTATGTACTCACTTATAAGTGGATATTAGCCATAAAGTGTAGGACAACCATGCTACAATCAATCCATAGACCCAAAGGGTAATAAGGAGGTACCATGGGAGGATTCTTGAATCTCACACAGAAGGGGGAACTAAATAGTTATTGAAAGTGAATGGAGAGAGGGAACTGAGTAGGCGAGGAAGTGAGGAGGGCAATGGAGATGGGGACCAGGTGTGGGGAGAGGGAAGGGTAGGAGGGGGCTACAAGTAAGAATGGAAATGGGGGATATCTTTGGCAACTATCTAAAGGTCTGGGACAGGAGAGGATATAGACAGTTTATAGGGTCACCCTAGCTGAGGTTCCTACTGGAGGGAAATATAGAGACTAAAGTGGCCACCTCCTATGGCCAGGATTTCCAGAGTAGAGAGGGGGACATCAATTCACCCATACAACCATCAACCCCAAATTTGTCTTGCTTATGAGATATACAGGAATAAAGATGGAGCAGAGACTGAGAGAACAGCCAACCAATGACTACCCCAAATTGAGACCCATCTCATGTGCAAAAGCCTATCCCTGAAACTATTAATTATACTCTGCTATGCTTGCAGACATAGCTGTCTTGTGAGAGGCTTCATGTAACAGCAGCAGATGAAAACAGATACAGAGACCAATAGCCAAACATTAGGGGGTGCACATGGAGTCTGTGGAAGAGTGAGAGGTAGATGTGAGCAACCCTATGGATTCAAGAACACCACAAGAAGTCCAACAGAGTCAATTAACCTGGGACAATGGGGCTCAGGGTGCCTGGGCCAACAGACAGTGAGGATGCAGAAGCTTAACCTAGACCCAATACACTTTTGTAGCAAATGTGAAGCTTGGTCTTCACGTGGGTCCTCTAACAAGTGCAGAGGGGGCTATCTTGATCTCTGTTCCCTTTCTCCCTACCTGGACTTCCTGGATGGGTCTCAGTGGGAAAGGATGTACCTTGTCTTACTAAAACTAGATGCCTCAGGGTGGGGCGGTACCCAAGAGGAGCTCCCCTTCTTTGAGAAGAAAGGGAGGGGCCCATAGGTAGAGAGGAATTTGTAAGAGTGGGACTGGAAAGATGAGGGAGAGGGACTGTGGTTAGGATATAAAGGGAATTTTAAAGAATGTGTATTGTAGTGTATGTATACATATATTATGATCTATTTTCATTTTTTTTACAATTGTTAAATTAAAATACCGCTTAGAAAATGAAATTTCAATCAACCAAGTGGAAACAAGAAGAACTATTCAAAGCATTAACCAAACGAGGAGTTGGTTCTTTGAGAAAATCAACAAGATAGATAAACCCTTAGCTAGACTCACTAAAGGGCACAGGGACAAAATCCTAATTAACAAAATCAGAAATGAAAAGGGAGACATAACAACAGATCCTGAAGAAATCCAAAACACCATCAGATCCTTCTACAAAAGGCTATACTCAACAAAACTGGAAAACCTGGACGAAATGGACAAATTTCTGGACAGATACCAGGTACCAAAGTTGAATCAGGATCAAGTTGACCATCTAAACAGTCCCATATCACCTAAAGAAATAGAAGCAGTTATTAATAGTCTCCCAACCAAAAAAAGCCCAGGACCAGATGGGTTTAGTGCAGAGTTCTATCAGACCTTCAAAGAAGATCTAATTCCAATTCTGCACAAACTATTTCACAAAATAGAAGTAGAAGGTACTCTACCCAACTCATTTTATGAAGCCACTATTACTCTGATACCTAAACCACAGAAAGATCCAACAAAGATAGAGAACTTCAGACCAATTTCTCTTATGAATATCGATGCAAAAATCCTCAATAAAATTCTCGCTAACCGAATCCAAGAACACATTAAAGCAATCATCCATCCTGACCAAGTAGGTTTTATTCCAGGGATGCAGGGATGGTTTAATATACGAAAATCCATCAATGTAATCCATTATATAAACAAACTCAAAGACAAAAACCACATGATCATCTCGTTAGATGCAGAAAAAGCATTTGACAAGATCCAACACCCATTCATGATAAAAGTTTTGGAAAGATCAGGAATTCAAGGCCCATACCTAAACATGATAAAAGCAATCTACAGCAAACCAGTAGCCAACATCAAAGTAAATGGAGAGAAGCTGGAAGCAATCCCACTAAAATCAGGGACTAGACAAGGCTGCCCACTTTCTCCCTACCTTTTCAACATAGTACTTGAAGTATTAGCCAGAGCAATTCGACAACAAAAGGAGATCAAGGGGATACAAATTGGAAAAGAGGAAGTCAAAATATCACTTTTTGCAGATGATATGATAGTATATATAAGTGACCCTAAAAATTCTACCAGAGAACTCCTAAACCTGATAAACAGCTTCGGTGAAGTAGCTGGATATAAAATAAACTCAAACAAGTCAATGGCCTTTCTCTATACAAAGAATAAACAGGCTGAGAAAGAAATTAGGGAAACAACACCCTTCTCAATAGTCACAAATAATATAAAATATCTTGGCGTGACTCTAACTAAGGAGGTGAAAGATCTGTATGATAAAAACTTCAAATCTCTGAAGAAAGAAATTAAAGAAGATCTCAGAAGATGGAAAGATCTCCCATGCTCATGGATTGGCAGGATCAACATTGTAAAAATGGCTATCTTGCCAAAAGCAATCTACAGATTCAATGCAATCACCATCAAAATTCCAACTCAATTCTTCAACGAATTGGAAGGAGCAATTTGCAAATTTGTCTGGAATAACAAAAAACCTAGGATAGCAAAAAGTCTTCTCAAGGATAAAAGAACTTCTGGCGGAATCACCATGCCAGACCTAAAGCTTTACTACAGAGCAATTGTGATAAAAACTGCATGGTACTGGTATAGAGACAGACAAGTAGACCAATGGAATAGAATTGAAGATCCAGAAATGAACCCACACACCTATGGTCACTTGATCTTCGACAAGGGAGCTAAAACCATCCAGTGGAAGAAAGACAGCATTTTCAACAATTGGTGCTGGCACAACTGGTTGTTATCGTGTAGAAGAATGCGAATCGATCCATACTTATCTCCTTGTACTAAGGTCAAATCTAAGTGGATCAAGGAACTTCACATAAAACCAGAGACACTGAAACTTATAGAGGAGAAAGTGGGGAAAAGCCTTGAAGATATGGGCACAGGGGAAAAATTCCTGAACAGAACAGCAATGGCTTGTGCTGTAAGATCGAGAATCGACAAATGGGACCTAATGAAACTCCAAAGTTTCTGCAAGGCAAAAGACACTGTCTATAAGACAAAAAGACCACCAACAGACTGGGAAAGGATCTTTACCTATCCTAAATCAGATAGGGGACTAATATCCAACCTATATAAAGAACTCAAGAAGGTGGACTTCAGAAAATCAAATAACCCCATTAAAAAATGGGGCTCAGAACTGAACAAAGAATTCTCACCTGAGGAATACCGAATGGCAGAGAAGCACTTGAAAAAATGTTCAACATCCTTAATCATCAGGGAAATGCAAATCAAAACAACCCTGAGATTCCACCTCACACCAGTCAGAATGGCTAAGATCAAAAATTCAGGTGACAGCAGATGCTGGCGAGGATGTGGAGAAAGAGGAACACTCCTCCATTGTTGGTGGGAGTGCAGGCTTGTACAACCACTCTGGAAATCAGTCTGGCGGTTCCTCAGAAAACTGGACATAGTACTACCGGAGGATCCAGCAATACCTCTCCTGGGCATATATCCAGAAGATGCCCCAACAGGTAAGAAGGACACATGCTCCACTATGTTCATAGCAGCCTTATTTATAATAGCCAGAAGCTGGAAAGAACCTAGATGCCCCTCAACAGAGGAATGGATACAGAAAATGTGGTACATCTACACAATGGAGTACTACTCAGCTATTAAAAAGAATGAATTTATGAAATTCCTAGCCAAATGGATGGACCTGGAGGGCATCATCCTGAGTGAGGTAACACATTCACAAAGAAACTCACACAATATGTATTCACTGATAAGTGGATATTAGCCCCAAACCTAGGATACCCAAGATATAAGATATAATTTGCTAAACACATGAAACTCAAGGAGAATGAAGACTGAAGTGTGGACACTATGCCCCTCCTTAGATCTGGGAACAAAACACCCATGGAAGGAGTTACAGAGACGGAGTTTGGAGCTGAGATGAAAGGATGGACCATGTAGAGACTGCCATAGCCAGGGATCCACCCCATAATCAGCATCCAAACGCTGACACCATTGCATACACTAGCAAGATTTTATTGAAAGGACGCAGATGTAGCTGTCTCTTGTGAGACTATGCCGGGGCCCAGCAAACACAGAAGTGGATGCTCACAGTCAGCTAATGGATGGATCATAGGGCTCCCAATGGAGGAGCTAGAGAAAGTAGCCAAGGAGCTAAAGGGATCTGCAACCCTATAGGTGGAACAACATTATGAGCTAACCAGTACCCCGGAGCTCTTGACTCTAGCTGCATATATATCAAAAGATGGCCTAGTCGGCCATCACTGGAAAGAGAGGCCCATTGGACTTGCAAACTTTATATGCCCCAGTACAGGGGAATACCAGGGCCAAAAAGGGGGAGTGGGTGGGCAGGGGAGTGGGGGTGGGTGGATATGGGGGACTTTTGGTATAGCATTGGAAATGTAAATGAGTTAAATACCTAATAAAAAATGGAAAAAAAAAAAAAAAGAAAATGAAATTTCTCCTGGTGGCTTTCAAGTGATCTGATGTGTACCATATGTTGTTCACAATCTCATTGTTTACTATCTGATTCAGCATGCTATAAAATGCAAAGGGATTCTTTGTGTATTACTTAATGCTGGTTGCTGTAACAACCACATATGTTGCCATCATTACTGTAATACATAGTATTTCTATGTCTCAACATGGTGTCATATAGAACATAGAAGCTTCATGGAGAACTTTATCCCAGTGTTCAGTGGTTTTGGCTTTTCTCTATGTCCCTTCTGTCTCCTGGCTTTCCTCAGAATCCAGGGCAGACTTGAAGTATTCATCATTACAAATCTGGGTAAGACAGGGAAGGAAAGCTGAGTTCTGAGTTGCTGAAACCTGAAGCTGACATATGTAGCTTCTGTTATACCATTCTTGGCTAGAACTTGACACACATTGTGGCACTGTAGATCCATGGAAGGAGGCAGTTCAGAGAAAGAGTAGGGTCAATGTGTTCTGAGATCCAACACACATAACCCTGTGCCCTCCACCTTTGCCTTACCTGAGGAGGCCACATAGCTTGTAGCCAGGTTAAACTCCCTTTCCCCTTCTAAGCTCATAAAAGGCACATGGAGTTCTTCCTTATGCAAATAAGGCATCCCCAGAACCCTGGCCCATGCACACTGACCTCATACCCCCCTATTCATTCCCCAAAGATTTTTAATAGCCTTTGTTCTCCCCAGTTCAACAAGCCTGCTGCTCAGGACAGTAGGCTTTTCCGGAAGCACTCACTCACCTCCTGAAGTTCCATCACCCCAGATGTTTATACCTCAGTCCCCTTCTCAGGCCACCAGATACTCTTTCCCAGAGATCATACTGTTATGAGTAGGGAAGAGGAGTGGGAACAACAATAAATCTGAATCTACTGCAGAGACAATGGGAAATATATTTCTGGATAGGAGAGAAGGGGAAGTGGGGTTGGTGGGCATCTTGTTATTTTCTAGTAGCTACAACTGTTTCAGACCCCAAATTATTCCCTAAAACAAAATGCATATTTATGTGTGTGGTTTCATCTTAATCTTCAATTGAAAAATA
Organism: Mus musculus; assembly: GCF_000001635.26. Lineage (NCBI taxonomy): Eukaryota > Metazoa > Chordata > Mammalia > Rodentia > Muridae > Mus > Mus musculus. The sequence goes on along the minus strand of NC_000068.7, from coordinate 134,312,554 downwards.
ACATCTTAACATTCTTTCTTCTATAGTCTACATTGTCAACAAATTGTTGATCTTTTAATAATTTCATCATTAATTTCTACAGGTATGAAATAAATACATGAATAGAAGAAGACTGTATATATATATATATATATATATATATATATATATATACACACACATATATATACATATACATATATGTATATTTAAATGCATACATATTCATTTCTTGCAATCTTCTAATAGCCACATTCTATGGTATGTTTAGAAATAGTCTAACCCATATTTAGTTGTTTCACTATTGATAAACATTTAAATGAATTAATATTTTTATATTTATATTATTTCTTTTCTTTTATTGAATACTTTAGCTACATTTCAAATGTTATCCCCTTTCCCAGTTTCCCCTCTGGAAATGCTCTATCTCATCCCCCTTCATTCTGCTTTTATGAGGATTCTCCCCCATCCACCCACTCACCCCCTCTTGCCTCCCTGTCCTGTCATTCCCGTACACTAGGGCATGGAGCTTTCACAGGACCTAGGGCCTTTTCCATTGATCCCTTTTCCATTGATGCCTGAACAAGGCCATCCTCTGCTACCCATGCGGCTAAAGCCATGGGTCACTCCACATGTACTCTTTGGTTGGTGGTTTAGTTCCTGAGAGATATAGGGGGTCTGGTTGGTTGATATTGTTGCTCTTCCTATGGGGTTGCAAATCCCTTCATATCCTTTAGTCTTTTCTCTAACTCCTCCATTGGGGACCCTGTGCTCAGTCCGATGGTTGGCTGTGAGCATGCACCTCTATATTCGTCAGGCTCTGTCAAAGACTTTCAGGGGACAGCTCTACCAGGCTCCTGTCAGCATGTACTTATGGCATCCGCAATAGTGTCTGGGTTTGATGTCTGTATATGGGATGCATCCTCAGATAGGGAAAGTCTCTGGATGGCCTTTCTTCAGTCCCTGCTTCACACTTAGTCTCTATATTTCCTTCCATGAGTATTTTGTTACACCTTCTAAGAAGGACTGAAGCATGAACACTTTGGTCTTCCTTCTTCTTGAGCTTCATGTGTTCTGTGAATTGCTGAGCTTTTGAGCTAATATCCACTAATCAGTGGATGCATACCACATGTGTTCTTTTGTGATTGGGTTACCTCACTCAGGATAATATTTTCTAATTCCACTCATTTGCCTAAGAATTTCATTGTTTTTAATACCTAAGTAGTACTCCATTGTGTAGATGTACCACATTTTCTGTATCCATTCCTCTTTTGGAGGACATCTGAGTTCTTTCCAGTTTCTGGTTCTTATAAATAAGGCTGCTATGAACATAGTGGATCATGTGCCCTTATTACATGTTGGAACATCTTCTGGGTATATGCCCAGGAGTGATATAGCTGGGTCCTCAGGTAGTGCTATGTCCAATTTTCTGAGGAACCATCAGACTGATTTCCAGAGTGGTTGTACCAGCTTGCAGTCCCACCAGCAATGGAGAAGTGTTCCTCTTTCACCACATCCTTGCAGCATCTGCTGTCACTGAGTTTTTGATCTTAGCCATTCTGACAGGTGTGAGGTTTCCACCTCAGGGTTGTTTGGATTTGCCTGATGACTAAGGATGTTGAACATTTCTTTAGGTTCTTCTCCATTCGATATTCCTCAGTTGAGAATTCTTTGTTAACTCTGTACCCCATTTTTAATACAGTTATTTGATTCTCTGGAGTATAACATCTTGATTTATTTGTATATATTGGATATTAACCCTGTAGAGATATAGGATTGGTTAAGATATTTCCCCAATTTGTGGGTTGCCATTTTGTCCTATTGACAGTGTCCTTTCCCTTACAGAAGCTGTGCAATTTTATGAGGTCTCATTTGTCCATTTTTAATCTTACAGCACAAGCTGTTGGTATTCTGTTCAAGAAATTTTCCCCTATGCCTATGTGCTCGAGACTCTTCCTCACTTTCTTTTCTGTAAGTTTCAGTGTATCTGGTTTAATGTGGAGGTCCATGATGCACTTGGACTTGAGTTTTGTATGAGGAGATAAAAATGGATTGATTTGCATTCTTTTACATGCTGACATCCAGTTGAACCACCACCATTTGTTGAAAATGCTGTCTTTTTTCCACGGGATGGTTTTAGCTCCTTTTTCAGAGATCAAGTGACCATAGGGGTGTCGGTTAATTTTCTGGGTCTTCAATTCTACATGCCTGTGTCTGTACCAATGTCATAGAGTTTTTAATCACTGTTTCTCTTTAATACAGCTTGAGGTCAGAGATGGTAATTCCCCCCAGAAATTCTTTTATTGTTGAGAATAGTTTTTCCTATCCCAGATTTTTTTGTTATTCCAAATGAATTTGCAAATTGCTCTTTCTAACTCTATGAAGAATTGTTTTGTCCAATTAACTAATAATATCCACTACTGAAGTGCTTCCCATTAATAATTTCTTATACTGTAAAGTAGCCCTTATTTTTTTAGAAACAGAACAAAATCTGATACTAAGAATATTTTTTAAGCAGGTAAAATTTAGTGGATATAGCTAATCTCATTTAACACCCACCCTCCTAAAAATGTAGTCATTTTACTGACTGCATTTAATATTTTAAGAATATTAGAACACAATTTTACCATTACAATATATTTTAAAATGTTTTTTTTGTTCTTTTTATGCTCTAGAGATTTTCTCTGAAAATAAAAATTGGGTTTATAATCACATTTCAGTACCCCTCAGTAAGATGCTGGTGAATGCTCAAATCTTTATGTTATTTAGTTTAGTTTTGGGTTCTTTTAAGTTTAATTTACTTATTTTCTAATTTTATGTTGTTCTGTTATCTGTTTACCAACTAGGTCATGTGTTATGGCAAGTTCTAGGTGTGCCCTTCCTCTCCTGTTTTATTTTATGTGTTTGCCACGATCCTATCTCCTACCTATTCCTTTATACACACAAACCATTCATTCCAAATCCACTTTGTGTTTTTCTCAGTTCTAGGGACATGGAAATGGTTGAGGTTCACAGGAAGGCCACATTTTAACAGCTAAAGAGAGATGCCACAGAAACAAACAGCATACAGCAACAAATCCCAAGGAAATCAAGTGAGGGGAGGAATCTGGCTTTAGGCAGAAGTGGATAGCATTTGTAACCTCAAGGAAGTTTCACTGGAAAGGTGTGGTCTGAAGAAAGAATATGGAAATGTATATCAGAGAGAGCATGGGACCAGAGGAGTTAATGAAACCTTTGTATGCCTTCAAAGGATTTTGTTATGAACATATTTTAACACTTATTTATTGAATTTTGGTTACAAGAGAAAGATCATCTTTTTAGGAAGATACATTGAAATGAAAATGTCAAAACAAAGCAAAACAAAAAAGGATTTTGAAGAATGAAAAGAAAGGTGAAAAGATATAATTATAATTTCAATAATAGAATCACTACCTGCTAATGGTGCTGTCCATTATTGAGACAGAGACCAAGACAGAAAGAGACAGAGACAGAGACAGAGAAAGACTGAGGGGGGAATCAAGAGAGATATACATATACACACATATACAGAGAGACAGAGAAAGATACACACAGAAAGACACAGAGAGAAACCCATAGGAAGCATATCCTCTCCTCAGTACTCGGGACTCAACAGTACTTTAAAAATCTCTGATATTTAAAATTAATAATGAGGCTTAAGGACACCGAGTTAAATATTAATAAATTGAGTCATTGAAAATCAGTGGAAAGAATAAAACCAAGAGGCTTTTTATAAATGCCCTCATGGAATTAATAATAAAAAAATTGAAATTGGTATTTCTCTTTTAACAGACTATTAAGGAAAAATTGTCTTCTTCAGCTTCGTGGCCAGATGAGCTTCTGGTAAATTCCCCTACTGCACCTTCATTACTGCAGATGGTTTCCTGTCAGAGGACGGTGTAAATTAGCAGCCTGATGTCCTAAGACTGGGTTAAGCTGTGTGTTTTAGACTGAGTAGAATTTATGGTATAAAAATTCCAATGCTTAAGCAATCATAAAAACATTCCCTTTTCTGAAGCCAATTTGACATTAACACTTGGCCTAGCATCTAGCCTGTCATGTCTTCCCTTGTAATCAGAAGGACATGTGTTCTTTATCACAGAAAAGCACAGGCAGTTTGTAATCTTTTGCATGAAAAGAATCTTGTAATAAGATGGGGAAAGAGGTTAAGAAAACAATAGATGTGTAAATGTCATTGGAGAGTGTACATCTGCAAACCATTCCCTCCTGAAATGCTGGAAAGATCGCAATAGAAATACTACTCCATCACATGGTCCCCTTTGTCTAGCTCTTCTGTTGTCTGGAGTCTAGTGAGATGAAATGTACACGCTGAAACAGCATCACTTATGAACCACAGAGGAAGAATATTACACCATTTTGTGGCCCTATTTGCTCTATTTTAGCCCCTGGTATTTTCTTCTGCAGGTGCCAGGTCTGGATCAAGGATGAAGCGCAAAGTTAAAACCAAAGCAATTGCGCACACAGGTGGTTAGACCAGTATGTGAAAACCAGAAGAACGTGTTGTATTAGAATGTGTCCAGAAAATACTAGGAGAAATTTCCAGGATGCTGTGATGCCAGCACAAAGAGTTGTGACTTCTTCACATACACTTGTCCCTTCCACATTTCTTCTCTTCTACACAAACATGTTGCTATCTTTTCTCTAGTTTATCATAGATCAGGAATAATAATAAAAAAAGAACTATTGTGAGTTTTTAAAAAAATGTAGTCTAAACATCTATATTGAAAATGGCAATGCTCAAATTAAAGTGATTATCTAAATACACATATACACCCACACTCTGAGAGAGAACAAGAGGGAGAGGGGGAGGGGGAGGGAGAGAAACAGAAGTGATCTTTCTGTTGGAGAATTGGTTCCCAAGACTCCCCGCAGACACTAAAATCCCCAGTTGTGAATGTTCCAAATATACATTAATATTTAAATGTAATTTCTTTGTTAGACTTGAAGATGACTGTAAATATTCTTGATATTCAAGAGGATATTGACATAGGGAACTACCAGTGGGCTGATGGGCAATGGGAATCTAAACATTATAGATAAATGAGACTTGTCATTTAAACAGGATATCAACAGACACAGGAACAAAATGAATGCCAAAGGATGCACCAGATCCACCAGACTATGGACTGACCAATCATCAAGTCAAGGCCTTGGTGGAGCCAAATGAAGTGTGTTGGGAATTCTCTGTTCAGGTATCTCTACTCTCTCAGTGGACTTGCATTTTTTCTCTATTTTTAAATAAGGAAAAGTTTGATTCCCAGGTTTTAGCTCTGGAGAGTCTGACCAGCTTCACTAAGATCAATTTTTGTATCAAAGGGAGCTGCCATTTTTATTGAATAATGTCTCAGATATTGATCTACACATGGAGCTGGGGTGTGTTCCTCAAACTAATGCAGAACTGCAAATGTCTAGGAGAAGTGCATGAATGGTTTCTGACTGTATCCTGGAATTAGGCTTTGCCTGGGTCGGAGCTTTAATCTGGTTGGAGCCCAGTGGATAAAGATGAAGGCATCCCTATGCTAGTCTCTAAGTTTTAACACAGTTTTTTTTTTTTCCCTGCAGCACCTGGAAGTATCTTGGCAGTTTTTTCTTCTGTGGAATGTTTCCTGACATCCATTTGGAGGTCACTAAGAATTTGTATGTGAATGGAAGAAATAATTGGCACATATGGAGAATGGAAAAGATAAGTAGCAGAAATTCAAGACTATTTTCCATTTGGAAAGAACAACTTTTGCCATCAAATAGATTTGGCCACATATTTCTGGTTGGTTCCTGCTGACTTGTCTTTGTTTATGTTGAAGAAAATATGGGACGAGTTACTCAATTAGCTAGAAGACCACTGAGCACAGGCCTCAGATTTCTATTGTCTATAAATATTTATCATGCACAGGCGGTATTTTAAGAACTGGGGAATACGACTATCATCCGAGGTAGTCTGCTGTTACACTTAGAGGATTTGAAAGGAACATGCACCAGGTTCACAGGGATGGATGACTGCGAAGTTGACCAGAAACTACAGAGTTGTAGGCAGCATGAGATACTTGAGAGGCTTGCTGCTGGGAACAAAGGATTTGGAAATTGATAGAAGGGCAGTCAAAATGAGCTCGGTGACCTTTCCTCTAGAGCAGATTGTTGCGACTTCCTATTGTTGAAGGCATATATAACCTATTTTGTCTTCATTTCAGCTGTAGATATTCTTTTTTCTCTCTTTCCTGGGCTCACTTCTACACATTGGGAATCATCACAATTTATTTTTCATAAAGATGTATCTTTGCAGGATCTCACTGAGATGAATGTTACTGGAATTCTTGAAATGGAGTATCAGATGGGGCCAGAAGTGTGTATGTGTGTGTGTGTGTTATAGTGGATACTCATTGCCTCTTTTTTCTCACACAGGATTCCTTACTTTTATAGTCTCAATATTGGTATACTCGTACTACAAGTACAGAAATATCATAACCCCTGGGAGGATATCTTGAGACATGTAGGACTGACTGGGTTGAAAGAGATGTCCCTGTGTTGCCAGGTGTGTAGATTTTGCAGGATGCTTGACCTCTGTAGGACTCAAAAACACAAACCTCAGAAACAGAATTCTCTGCCTTCTCACATCTCTACAATGAAACAGTTACCAGATGATTATCAATGAATAATGGGGAAAAAGATAAAAAGGTTAGAGAGGGGCCAGTAGATCTTGCTTTAACAGTTTAGTTATTATTACAGTGCTTTTCTTGCAGCCAATGAAGAGGTCAGCTGGTCTTGCATAGTACATCTTTGAGCAAGTTGCCAGGATCATCAATAACTACAATTTAAGCTGTTTCACTGATGTTTTCTCAAGACATCCCTGCTACTCCTCAAAACCTGCTTGATCTCCCTTCCTCCTTTCTCCTCATCCTTCCCCCTTCATTATCCCTCTCTTCACTTTTGAAAAGTGTCCTTGGAGGAAACTACTATTTATACTCAGTAGTGGTAGTACTCTCTTTTCTCAGCACAATTCAAGGTTTAATTCCCCTTCATATTAGACTAGACCTTGCTTCATGTGGAGAAGAAAAAAAAAACCAAAGAGAATTATGGCTGATTCTCAAAGCTCCTTATCAGACAAAGTTCTGACTACGCCATCTGGAGAGATGAGTCCCATGCAGTCTGCCTCTCTTCTCCCACTTTTATCATACAGAGTGGATAACAGAGAGTCCCAGAAGCACACGGAATGAAGTCAAAGACATACTGAAGGTTACTCATATACATAGAGTCATGACTGGCCTCAGTTGTCAGCTTGACCTACCTGAGGAGAAAGAGCATAAATTTAGGCATTGCCACCAACTAATTGACCTATAGACATGTCTATGGACCACCTCTCCAATTGGTAGATGATGTAGAAGGGTACAGATTACTTTATATAGAGCCATTCTTGGCTGGGTGGTCCTGAGTTGTATTTAAGAGAGCAGCTGAATAACATAGCAAGCCAGCAAGTCGTGCTCCTCTGTGGACTTTGGCTCAGTTCTCATCTCTAGGTTACTGCCTTAAGTTCCTGCCTTGGCTTGCTTGAGCTTAGAAGACATGAATGTTGAAAGAAACTCAGACAATGGAGACCTTGCTTGTGATGTTTAAGAGGGAAACAAAGACTGTTTGGTGCTGTTTCTGTGAATCTGTGGAGGTGCAGCCTTCTGTATTTTACTAAGACAATCAATGCTGGTTATACAGACCTAAAACTCAGCTGTGATTAATAAGTGACCAGCATCACTGAGGTGAAATCTTCTGAGAAGTATTTCCCCAGAGTCAGGACACAGAAGCTGTGGTCCATTAGAGGCTAAGGCTGCACAGTAAGCTGGCAACTAACTTGGTAATACGTAAAAATCTCCCACATGGTACTGGTTTTGCTGGTTTGAACGGGTCATGAAGAGCAGTTGAGGGTTGCCAATGGCTGTCAAGGTTGGAGTGAACTTGGAGAGAGGCCAGGAGAAGAAGTAGCCCAGATGTAGTAAAAACCTCAAGATTAAAAAGGTCAATGAAAGAAGCTGGAAATGTACATCATGTGGTAGATTTGGAGTCCATGAAGTAGCCAAGAGAGGTCACTGGGGAAGGTGTAGCCTCAATTGTGACTTAGAACATACTTAATTAAAGAATTGCTTCCAGATCTCATTATATTTCATTTTGTCACATTTGGTTGTTATCTCTTAGAAGTCTGTTTTTTTCTAATGAGAGACAAAAAGGGAATGGATCTGGATGAGGAGAGGTGAGTAGAAATTGAGAGGAATGAAGAGAGGGAACTCCTACATCCTCTGCTTTCAGTTCCTAACTTCAGAATCCTGTCTTGAGTTTTTGCATTATTCCCATAATGAACTGTAACCTATAAGCTGAATAAACCATTTATTTCACCAATTTAATTTTGTGGGTGTTTTTGCACAGCAACACAAAGTTAACTAGAAACAATAGCATGTATCAAATACTCCCATCCAAAATCTAGAGTCAGTGTGCATTAACTTATTTCAAACTAATACTAGCCTCATTTCATGAGCCAGAAATGCTACACTGAGAATGATTCCATACATTTTCAGGAAACAAATGTATAAGTCTGTGTTCCTAAATTCTTTGATATATCACCTCCCATGTATTTTTGTGTATTTAGTTATGGTGCCAATGAGATTAATAGCACTTCAGGAAACAGGTAAGAATAATTTACTTGAAGCAAGACAATCTACAGGTTTTTCTTAACTCTAGGTTCTGAGATGACATTTATGGTGTAGTAAGGTTTCTGAGACACTGAATACAGTTGGCGATTCACTGAAGTTTCCACACAGTGAGTGACTGCATGATTCTGCTGGCTTGCATAATCTGTATTAGTTACCTTTCTTTTGTGGTAAAACACTATGACAAAAGAAACTTGTGGAAGGAGTAGTTTTCCGGTTGGGTTTATGGTTTCAGGAGAGTCCATAGTGGTGTGGGAGGCAGTAGGAGAGCAGAGCCAGAAGCTGGGAGACCACATCTTTAGCCACATACTGAAAGCAGAGGAAGCAAACTGGAAATAAAGCAAGCCTATAAACTCTCAGATCTCACCTCAAATGATGTAGTTCTTCCAGCAAAGCTATAACTCCCCAAACATTTACGAACAGCATGAACTGGGGACCAAGTGTTCCAATCATTGAGCCTCTGGAAAGCAGTTCTCATTCAAGTGACTAAAGACATTAATTTCTGCAATTATCTCATCATCTGTGATAACCAGCTTTCTTTTCCAGCTTTTAGTCATTTCAGAAATATTGCTTAGTATGTGTCATCAATTTTCATGTCATTAGCTTCTTCCTAACTCTTTGTATCCTAAAGTCTGAGACAGTAGGAAAGGCTCCAGGTTAGCACATGGGGAATTAGCTTTCTTTCTGTTCTTCTGTGTTTAATCTTGTGAACTCTGGGCAAAGCTTAGGGACTCAGGTAGAGACAGGAAATTGGACAAAGAATCTCCTATTCTGCTGATCTTGGGGTCATTGTGGGAGTAATATGTTTTAAAAGAACATGATTTTGAAAAAGTGCAAAGGAGTTTGCAGCACAGTGCCCTTTCTTCACAAGGAGTTTCCAGGCCAGATCCCAAAGTCTTTATTCTCTCAGATCCTGTACATACTCAGTGTGGGATCCAGAGACATGGAATCACTCAATTCCACTGAAGAACATATTTTCTTCAGTCAAAGTTTCACAAAGAAGCACTATCTTAGATCAAAGTCATACGCTAAAGATCATATGAAAGGGCTTATGAATTAGAATGGCCATAACCATCAGTTCACAGGAGTTGTTGGAGCAACAGCTTCAAATTGGGAGACCTCTTTGTCACAGCAGTAGATAGTATGTTGATTTAATTAACTCATAGGTGGGCATTAATAGATCACAAGTAAATTTGCTTTCAAATAAACCTTACTTATTTTATAATACTCTCTGTACAAGTGGAATACAAGCTGTAGTGTTTCTATGTTTACAAACACCAATGTCAGACTTGAAGTTTTAAACATGATGCACCTGAAAACTGGATGCAGTTGAATGCTTCTGATTATATAAGTCACAAGAAAGATATTGGAATTTGGGGAGACAAATCTATTGGTAAAACATAGACTACTCTGGACGAGAAAAAAATCCAAGCTACAAGGTATTTGGCAGTGTAATTAAGCTTGGAAAATGAAAGATGTGACATGAAATTTCTGACCTTTGATGACCGGAGTTAGATATAGTGACATGTATTGTTATAAGCCATGCATTAGAGTGTTCCTATAATCCCAAGAAATGAGGTGCATTACAAAAGATGCAGTTTATGTAGTAAAGATAAAATCTAGGTACAATATATTTTCCGTGGTTTGCAAAACATAGGTTGACCTGATTAATGAGTAATATTTTATTTTCTTAGACATATCTGGAACCACAATAAAAAATAAGTTGCATGGTGTCTTTTCTTTGTAAATGTGCCAAATAAAAGAGGCCAGGACCCAGTGATCTGAAGAGGCATTTGAATATGATCCTGGACTTCTATTTCAAGAAATAAGCATGTCTGGTCCATGAGAGTGAATGAGATAAATGTTCAGTTGTGTACATTGAATGAAGATACTTATTCTCCCAAACAGCCCACTTTTATACCAGCATCGTATATCTCCTACCTGCTTAAATTCTGGATAAAGGAAGACCATTTTATCTGGGCTTTTTTCCAATACCTAATGTTAAGCATGCTGTGTGTACATTGCCAAATGTAAACAAAGATGGAAATCTAGCAATGTGTCAGGTGTTGTGTTCTGATGATATAGCCATGCATTGTTATAGCTCTTGCCAGGGGTAATAAAAGGAAATGTGTAAAGGTCATATTACTCATTTTGGTTTCTGTAACACTTACTAGGGTGTCTGTACCCCTTTGTCCCTCTTCTGAAGTGTTTTTCCTTTTTCTCTGTAGTTTAAAGTCACCACTACCATTTGTTCCCATAGATCCTTAAAACTAGAAAAAGGCAACGTATAAACCACATAGAAAGTAGCTATAAAACTGGGTCTCCCTAATTCTGTAAGAGGTAACAGAATTATGCAGATCACCTGTGGGTATGGACTGAGTTAGAAAAGAAGTTGCAGTGTTTTAGCTGTAATGAGAAGGGTTCCAGAAAAAAATGAGATCAACTCTGACAGGGGAATATATACAAGAGGTCATGCCTAGTTGGTGAATAGAATCAACTAAGGTGGAAATAACAGATATTGTTTTACAAACACAGTCCTTTCTTACATGGCTACAGCTCAAGGAATTGCTTTTTGAAGCATATTGAAGCATCAAGCCCAAAGCATTGTTAGAGGGTTGGGATATTGACTTTATACTTCTATTCCAGTTCTTTATTCCCATTAGATTGTCAGGTAATGCATACATTAATGTTTGAGGTGCACTGATTTAGGAATACAAATAACACCATCAGAGATGATGTAAAAAAAATACACAATTCTAAGTGAGGAGGGTTCTTAGCATATGTACCTAGCTTACTTCTTGGATAAGGAAAGTAATTCTTTAGTGGTTAGAAGTCCTGAGCTATGGGGCCTTCTTTCTAACACAAGTGCACACTCTACTGGGCCATGTCGGGAGTCATCACCATTGATACTAGCCATAAGATTTTTGACATGATGAATTAGCAAGTAAGGAGCAGATGAACATTTCTGGTTAAGTGAGCTATAAAGAAATGATGGGACGTGAGTCTACTTGTAAAGTATAGTGGAGAAAGAGGATAGAAGTAATGCTAAGTGGTCATAAATATAATCTTAGGGAGAGTTGATAGAAGGGAGCTGGGAAACAATGGAGAGTGGCATTCTCCACCTATTTCATCTGAGCTAAAAATCATACAATATCTCATTCTTTGTATTGACTCAGCTCATCTCCAGTTCATCATATAAAAGGTGCAGGATATTACTCAGGAATCAGCCCCACCCTTTCTTACCTTATAGGTAGGCCCTTTCTCTCTCTTTCTCATATATATATATATATATATCCAATGCTGACCCTTTTTGAGATTTCTGTGTGTTCAAATGTATTTTTCTTGTAATTTTTCTTAATTATTTGTTTTGTCCTACTGTGTTTTGTCATTGTTTGTTATTTTTATTATTACTCTTTATATGCTGCTTTGTTTTCTAATGAGAGAAAGAGTGTTGATTCAGATGGGAAGGGTGGTGTGAACAATCTGGAAGGAGTTTTAGGGGAGTGGAAACTGCAATCAGGATATATTTCATGAAAAAAAACCCTTTCCTTTTTTAAAAATTTAACTTTTTTTTTACTTAGTCATTTTACATCACAATCACTGCTCCTTTCCCATTAACTCCCTTGCACAATCCTTCACCCCCTCCCTTCTTCTATGAATGAGTGGGATACCCCCCCCCCCCCCCGTACTTCAAGACTTTTTAAGGCTAGGCTCTTCCTCTCCCACTGAGGTCAGGCAAGGCAGCCCAGCTAGAAGAACATATCCCACAGACAAAGAACATCCTTTGGGATAGCCCCCAGTCCAGTTGTTTGGGATCCACATGAAGACCAAGCTACACATTTGCTACATATGTGAAGAGAGTCCTAGGTTCAACCCAAGTATGTTCTTTGGTTGATGGTTCAGACTGAGAGCCCCAACGGACCAAGTTAGTTGACTATTGATCTCCAGTGGAGTTTAAATTCCCATTGGGGCCTGCAATCTTTCCTCCTATTCTTCCATGAGTGTCCCCAAGCTCCATCCAAAGTTTGGTTTTAGGTGTCTGAGTCAGTTGCTGGGTGGAGCCTCTCAGAGGACAGCCATGCTAGACTACACTAGCATAACAGAATATTACTAAATAGAGCCAGGGATTCGTGCTTGCCCATGAAATGGGTCTCAAGTTGGGCTGATTATTGGTTGTCCATTACCTCAATCTCTCCTCCATCTATCATGCTTGCATTTCTCATAGACAACATAAATTTCCGGTTGAAAGTTTTGTGGGTGAGTTGGTGTCTCTATCACTCCACTAGGGTTCCTGCCTGGTTACAGGAAGTGGCCTCTACAGGTTCCATATCCCTAATGCTGTGAGTCACAGCTAAGGTCTTCCCATTGATTCTTGGGCACCTCCCTTATCCTAGTTCTCTGTAACATTGTGGACATGCCCCCTACCTTCCCACACCTGTCAGTTGCAGACTTCTATTCATTCTCATGGCCATCTGGACACTGCTCCTGTCCCTCCCTATAACAATTCCTGAACCCCCTATTCCCCTTTCCCTTCCAGTTACCTCTCACCATGTGACTCTTAAGACTATTTTCCTCTCCCCTCTAAGGGAGAAGAATCTCAATCCACACATCCTCACTTGTGCCTTCCTTCTTGTTTGGCTTCTTTGGGTCTGTGTAGTGTAACATGGTATCTGTATTTTATTGCTAATGTCCACTTATAAATGAGTTCATATCGTGCATGTCCTTTTGGGACTGGGTTATCTTACCCAGGATAATATTCTCAAGTTTTATGTATTTGCTGAAAATGCATGATGTCTTTGTTTTCAATAGCTCAATAGAATTCCATTGTGTATTTGTACTGTATTTCTTTACCAATTCTTCAGTTGAAGGACATCTAAGTTGTCTCCAGATTCTCGCTATTATGAATAAAACTGCTATGAACATAGTTGAGCAAGTGTCTTTGTGAGATGGTGGAGCATCTTTTGGGTAGATGTCAAGGAGTGATACAGCTAGATCTAAGGTAGAACTATTACCAGTTTTTGGAGAAACTGCCAAATTGACTTCCAAAGTGGTTTTACAAGTTTGCAATCTTAGGTTTGCAGGGGAGGTGTGAAGGATCTGGGAGGGGTTTGGAAGAGGGAAAATGCAGTCAGAATATATTTCATGGAAAAAATCTATTTTCAATAAAAAGAGGAATAGAAAAAAGTTACAGTGAACTTGTACAATAGGATCATCCTGTTTATTTTAAAGATAAGGTCAGAAGATAATGAGAACACTTTGAGAAATGAGAATAATGACAGCCGATGTCAGTGTCTTGCCTTTACACACAGGTGCCCATGTTTGTGCACACATACATACATAAACATACAAATAAAATTTAAGAAATAAATTAAAGCCTATTAGTTCATTCAATTACCCAATACATCTCATGTTTAATAAATTCCACTGTGTTCCAGGACAGGCATAATCACAGATGAAAATAGTTTCATAAAGCATACAGTACAGTGGTTATTGAAATCTTATGTGTATAATAATCTAACAGATATGAAAGACAGATGAGATGATTCTTCAACTTCCAGACTCATTTTCTTAAGAGAGGTAGACTGACTGATTCTGTGTTTTGTTTTGTTTGTTTTGTTTTTTATACTGCAGATTGCCTGCTATGTGTGGATTTTATTACCTGCTACTGTTTAATGTATGGAAGGCTGTTTAAGTTGTCTCTATATTCCAACCAAAAGTCTTGTCAAAAGATGAGGAAGAAGTGACAAAGGGGATGAGGAAAGGGAGGAGAAGAAGAAGTGTGTGTGTGTGTGTGTGTGTGTGTGTGTGTGTGTGTGTGTAACCAAGGTCAAAATCTATCAACCCTTGAATGGTCTAGTGATTAAAGATTTCAAGGTAACTGCTGGAATTAGGTCTAAAATTTTATATAATAAAATCATTAGGATAGTACTCTTAAGACTGTCAATAAATCTATCATTTATTATCCTCTTAAATCAAACTAATAGTTTGATTTGTTCTGATAAGGGAATTCATGCAAGAAGTAAACATGGCTTTAAATGGACTTTGTTCTTGTTATTTTACTCATTTTTGTCTTATTTAGTCCTAGGTGGGGGTAGGGGTTGGGGTGGAGATCTAACCCAGGACCATATGACTGATAATCAAGAGCTCTACTACTCTGCCAAACTTTAAGTATGTCTTTCACATTCTTTAACTAACTTTGGAATCTTCAAGTTGTGGACTTTGAACCACAATCAAGCATTTTTGTACATTAGCATAGGTACTAGGTGTCTAGGTTAGGGCTTCTATTGTTGTGATAAAACAACTTGACCCAAAACAACACAACTCAAGAAGGGAAGGTTTTATTTCATCTAACATTCTCTGATCATACTGAAGGAAGTCCTGACAGGAACTTAAAAATAGCATGAACCTGGAGACAGGATCTGATGCAAAGGGCAAGCTTTGGCTTGTTCTCTGCTGCTTACTGGCTTGTTCCTTATGCCTTGCTCAACCTGATTTCTTACAGCACCAAGGAACACCATTCCAGAATTGGTACTGCCTCCATCAATCATTAATAAAGAGAATGTTCTACAGTTTGCCTATTTGATGAAGGCATTTTATCAGTTGAGATTCCATCTTCTCTAGTGACTCCAGTTTATGCCAAGCTGCCAAAAAACTAGCCAGCTCATTAAGCAATTAATTTTCCACCAAGTAACTATCCTATAAAAAAGTGTTATTTTGTCATATTGATTGTTCATTAATGGCATTTCCTAATTTTACCAGCTCATTCTCTGTGCCAATGTTTTATCTCAAGAGTTGGGCAAATTATTACTCTCAAAGTGATACCCACTTTCCAAGGAGCAAAACTTAGCTCTTTGTCCCACTGTTCTATTTTGGTAAATATCAGGAAACTCTCAGAAGGGCTAGGTTTTGGTAGAAGGATTTTATCTCATTGCAGACAATGACATTACAGAGCAAACATTCATTTCTCTTTTTTGTTCTGCAAGAATCTTACTGAGACTTGGCAGCCTTTGAGTGACTTAATTTAGGGCAATTTAAAAGTCTTATTAAAGGACATTCTAACTCTCCTGGGTTTAATATGAGCCCTGGCTGTTGGAAGAATAAATGATATTTTGGGATGTTTAATATGGGCAGAGCTGGATAACTAGGCTGAGTGTCTCTTTAGGTTCAGGAGTTTCCATATTATAGATTGACCTTTTGAGATAGAGAATAATGAAGAACAGCCTACACCAGACTACACCCAATTGTGAAAATTACTTTGGAAACAGTTAAGAATGGCTATGGGGCATGACCTTGGGTCTGACTCTGTATGATAAGAAATGTCTCAGCATGGAATCCTGCTGAGCATGCTCAAAGGGACATGATGCTGCTTCATAGCAGGAAGGACTACTCAAATTAAGAATGATACATATCTTTAGAATTTGTCTCTCCTCTCTTCTCTTTTTATATCTTACATTTACCATGGGTCATTTTTACAGTGGTAGCTTTATTTATTTGCCAAAATGCCTGATTTCTTCTTGAAATTATATTGCCAATCTTCCATCTTGATGCATTTTTTTGTTGTTTTCTTTTGAATGCAAAGGTAAAAGTTATGGATAGTTCGTTCTTCCTTCCTTCCTTCCTTCCTTCCTTCCTTCCTTCCTTCCTTCCTTCCTTCTTTCTTTCTTTCTTTCTTTCTTTCTTTCTTTCTTTCTTTCTTCCTTCCTTCCTTCCTTCCTTCCTTCCTTCCTTCCTTCCTTTCTTTCTTTCTTTCTTTCTTTCTTTCTTTCTTTCTTTCTTTCTTTCTTCTTTACTTCCTTTCTTCTTTCCTTATTTCCTTTCTTCCTTCTTTCATATTTTTGGTGTTTTTGGTTTTGTTTATCAAGACAGGATCTTATATCTCTAGCAGTCTGGCCTCAAACTCAGAGATCTGCCTGCCTCTGACTCCCAATTGCTGGAGTTAATGATATGCACATCTTTGCCTTGCCAGCTTGCTAAGACTGACAAGCAACATTAAATATATTCACAACTCTGTCTCTTTGTCTTTCTCTGTCTCTCTCACATGTGTGTGTGTGTGTGTGTATGTATGTGTTCATGTTATATGATATATAACAGTGAATGTTACTGTCATTGAATGATGAGAGAAGCTCAAATAATTTTCAAGTTAATTTCAGAATGTCCCATTTCCCATAACTGCTTGCTCTTTGTTTCAATTGATGATGGTCTATTCACCATTCTCCCTTGACAAGCAAGGGACAGGAAGCATCTGCCACATGGATGAATGGATGCTGAGGTTAGTGGAGCGTCTATGACAACTGTGAGACCATAATAGAGGCATAGGCAAGCACACTGCCATCCATGGCATGTATACAGAGTCATCATGTTAGCCTGACCATGAAACCAAGGCAGGAGTACTTGCACCCTAAATGCTGTGTAACCAGAGTATGGGATGTGGAAAGACATAAGCAGATGTGTGCATGCATCCATAGTCTCTGTTTTCATACCATCAAAGTAACTTTGGATTACTTCCGTTCTGGTGTGTATGGTGGGTCCACATTTCTAAGTTATGATGTCCTCAAAGTTCAAGATGAAAACAGCTGATAAATCTAGTCTGAATTTTTTCTCTCTTGCTATGTTTTTCCTCCTCCCTCATCCACAGCAAAAATCAACCTTATATCCTCCCCAATGCCACTTTTTCTATTTAGTTAATTAATTAAATGAACAGCTTGGGTGTTTGAAATTTTTATTTTTGTTTCTATAATATATCTATGTTTCTATTTATATGAACATGTATTGTTTTTATAACCAGACACATAAAGTAGTGAAGGTCCAACAATATGGGTGTGCTAGCGTGCAAAAATGTCCTCTATTGCGACACATGGGAAATATTGCCTTGTTCACAGTGACCAAGACATGCTATGGTCAAATAAAATATACACAAAGCATTTATGTTCTTTCCACATTTTTCCTTTGGCTCACAAGAAAATGAAACATACTGTGGTTGAGTACAACGCCTGTGGCTCAACTTGTACATTTCAACTACTCAAGCTTGTGGATCTGAGCTCAACCTTCCAGACCAACATAAAAGGACAAATCATGTCTGTAATCCCAGTGCAGGGGATGTAGGAAGGGTGCAAACAAGTGGATTCTTGCAGCTTGAAGAGGTAGAAAAGTTGATTTAGCAAGCTCCAATCACAGAGGGAAAAATAAGGTGGAGAGGTTCTGAGGAGCAGTGCCCAAGGTTGTCCTATATCGTCAAGATGCACAGGCACATGTGTGCATATGCACACCCACACAATGCTATCATACTTATACACCCAAGCTCACACCCACACATATACCCACTAACATACACGCAAGCATACTCCCAGCATGCACACACACATACATACACACTCACTCAAACACTTATAAATATAGTACTGCTGCCCATTTAACAAGGAAAAACCAGAAAGGTTCTTCCCTGTTGTCTTTCATTCATTCATCCCTCAACTCCAGCCCAGAGTTGGATAGCACTGGGAAGGGAAGATGCGTCCTGGACACCCATTTGCCTAGTTTATATGCCATATGAAGGTTTTTTTTCCTTCTGGTTCCTAGAAACTATCTTGGAGATCCATTAAAACTCCATGGAGAATATATACATCAAGGTCAATCTCTAGTGATTCAGACTCATTTTGGGAGTAATTTATGTATTTTGGGGTATTCATCTTTCATTTATGTTGCTATAATAAAATGCACCAAGAAGAAGAAACTTAGGAGAAAAGGGATTTCTTTGGTTTACAGTAATGGATTATAGTCAATTAGTGCAGGGAAGTCAAGGTGAGAAATTTAACCAGCCTGTCCTGTCAAGTCTACAGTCAAGAGCAGAAGGAAATTCATGCATCCATGATTCATCAAACTCAGGCCTCTTGGAACAGTGAAATAATTCAGGGATCAAACTCCGGACTTGTTCTATCAACTCTCAACTTGATTTAGGCAGTTTCATTAAGACTCTCTTTGTAGGAAATTCTAGGTTGTGTCAAGCTGACAACTAGAACTCACTACCACAGAGTGGTGAAGTATGATGTATTTGATGTATTCATGTGATGCATGGTTATCGAGTTAATTGGTAATTAATATTTATTTGTCTTTGGAGTGTTTAAGTCATTTCTACTAGTCACTTTGAAACAGCCAAATAGTTGGTGTTATCCACAGTTATTCTACTGTAGTACAGAACACCGGATGTTGCTCCTTCAATTCTATTATGTGCCCATTGACAATCCTCTTGGCATCACTCCCATTAGTTAGGGTATTTTTCTTTCAAGTGTTTGATAGACTTCCCTTTTAATTCTCCCACCATCCAGTTTCAACTAAACTCATCTCTTGATGCACACATTTTTTCTATGTGCCCCCTTCAGCATTTGGAAACACTTATTTGTTTCTCAGATCATAATTCCTCTGTTTAATTAAGGATGTTAGCTCTGCTCATCCTCTATTGGGAAGCTGTCTGTCACTAAATATTTTGATTGCCACTTAGCAATCAAAATATGTAGTGATTGCCACTTAGCAATTTAGCCCCTTAACAGTGTTTTCCACACACAAAGCAATACCCCTGACCCCTGTGCCCTTGAACCATAAAACGTTTTATTTTATCATGGTTATTACTTGCTCAATTACTCCTAGACATAAAATAGCCATTTGTGTCTTATACCTGTCCTCTAATTTTCTTGTACCAAATGCTCTCTTCCATTTCACTCTAAATCCATGTTAATTGTTAAGTAACAGATAAAACCTCTGTCCTTTAAGGCTTCTAGGATGAAAAGTATACTCACTAATATGCTATTTTGCTAATTTTTCACAAACATTAACTTAAATCAAACATATACTCACAGATATCTTTTACTTCATATTCTCATTTTAGTTTTGGGTGGGTTTGCTGAACCAATAAAAATAAGAGATTCTTTTTGCAAAAGTATTATTGAATATATTTCCCTCCCCATAAACATCTTACATCAACTGCCATAATATGATTTTGGACTTTATTAGGATTGTTTATGAATAAGAATATCTGAAAAAAAACACACAAGGTTAACTAGAACATCTCTATATAGCATTTTTTCTGGGAAGATAGAACTGTGATTTACACCCTACTGTGGAAATGAACACCTCTTCTTTTGGACTTCAGTTTGAAAATAAATTCTTTGTGCTTTCACAGATGCACTAGAGGCAAATATAATTTTTCCCAAGAGAGAACTCTGTTTCAGATGACATTAATAATAAAATCTAAAGTTACATAATGTCAAGGTTTAAATTTCACCCACATCTAAGAGGTCTGCACCGGAAAGTTAACTCAGATTCCAGTTTTAAGCCAACAGCTAATCTTAAGCAGAACCCTAATTCCATGTGGTTCTGTTGTTCCTTTAGCTCTAGTCTTGGTCCTCACACTAGCTTTAACCCCCATCATAACTCTCCTAGTTCTAAGCAAGCATCCAATTATAGCTATAACCCTAGCCATAAACCCAACCCTCAACCCTAAACCTAATTGAGAAATTCATAAACAACACATAATTAAAAACAAGAACGTTCTACCCCCAAGACATAGAAAAGAGAAAGATCTGAACTTATTATTTATCACGTATGTATTAAAAATACAATCATGAATGAACACTGTAAATCTATTATTATTCTTCGTAATACTGTCTATATAATTGTTTGGTTTGTGTATTTGTGTGTGTGTGTGTAGAGAGAGTGAGAGATAGAAAATAGTATTCTCTTCTCAAAAATTGTGTCTTTCTGACAAACTCTTCATGTAGTATATAGGCTGGATTTGAACTCATAATCCTGTTGTCTCATCCTCCTACAAGCTGACACTCCACAGACACCTTATGAAGCCTGTTAAAAGTCAGATATTCACAAAGAAAGAAAATTGAGTTATTTTTTTTCTTAAATGAATCTGTTTACAAGTTTTTTCATTAATTCATTTTTCTCTTTGACCAAGTAAAATAGTTCCTTCTTTCCATCTAGAGGCCTGATGGTGGGCTGCAATTAGGTTGGGTGAGATGGATTTAGAGCAGTTGTTCCATCTCACTGTTGAGAAGGTTAAGGAGAAGTTGGACAGAAACCTAAGATGCTCTTCCCATGAAACTGAACAGGGTTCATTCATATGGTTCATATAAAAACCTGGAACCTGTGCACTTACCTTGTTTATGAAAGGAGTCTTTGAAGATATAATTGCGTTAAGGATCTCGAGATGAGATCATCTCGACCCAAAGGCATCTGCTCTTATGAGAAACAGAAAGGGAGAGGACAGAAGAGGATGGGAAGTGACTTGTGAGCAGAGGTTGGAGAGAGCTCAAGTGAACGAGGCTAGCAAAAGAATCTTCCTCAAAGCCTCTACCGGAAGTGCTTCCTTACTGACATCTTGGATTTAGTTTCTTCAGTTTCATTAAGATACATTTCTGGTTTTTTGATCCACTGTGATTTTGTCCTGTGCTCTGGTGTCCATAGAAATGTTCCCTGATATGGTAAACTCCATAAAAGCCAGAGAAGCAGAGATCTGACTGCTGACTACAGTCCCTGAGGGTAGCCACTAGATGTAGAAAGTTTGATCAGAAAGCGGGTTGCGGGTGAAAAAACTGGCACTAATGAGATTTGACCATAATATGAGCATTTCCAATGAACAATGGCCTATATATAATTCATTGACTTTACTACAAAAGAAAAAAAAAAAAAAGAAAGAAAAAAAAGAAACAGACTGTGATGTCTCTATTGACAAAAACAACCAGACAAGTATTTCACAGACTAGGCCCTGGAAAGAATGAAGGTGTGATTTGATGTATACTTTAAGCATGTCTTGGGAAATAAGAAGGGAACTCAGGAGACTCATATTTTGGGGGGGAACAAGGAAGGGAGGGCTCTGAAACATCAGAGTTGGTGTGGGAGTTAAGTGCTCTCTTGGATGGTATAAAAATCAGTTCTAATTGGGCTTTTAATATATTTTTAACTTAGCAAACAATTCTGCATGCTATTTATTTGTTTCATGTCATTCCTTTTTGATATCTGATATTCTCTATTGTCAAGTATGGCAATGACAGGAATTCAATACATGGGTGATATATTTTCCATGAATGATCTTTCCACACTGCACTTAACTGTCAGGTAGAGCTAGATGCTGCTCTGGTGCCCCTTCCCTGTTACAAGCAAAGTCTTATACTGTTGACAAGAGTTCTTTGACTGTTTTTGAGGATCCTAGTGTATGATCAGGAGAGGCTCCTGGCACACTATTCCTCTCATATCAAGGCTATGGGCATACTGTGCATTTATTTGCTCATAGTGTCAGCAAATCTTACCTCCTGCCACATAATCTTGGGAAAATATTCAAGGACCTTGGACTTGTGCCTCCAGCTTTGTTCTGGCTTATCACATATCTGGACCTTCTATTAAATGAGCTTTTATCGTCTTGCTTTTTATAGACTCCTATGATTTTTCATGGGATGTTACTTGATTGAAGGAAATCCCATAGGAGTTATAGCTCACCATTAATTAACTTCTTCCACTCTCACTTCAGCACTGATTTACCCAGCAATTACCCTTTGTCGATTGCAAGACTATGCACCAGATAACAGAAATTCTCAGTTTTTAACTCTTGAAAATGACTTTGAGTGCTGGAGAGATTGCACAATGGTTATGAGTGATTGCTGTTCTTCTGAAGGCCAGAGTTCATGTTCAAACACCAAAATCAGGCAACACACATTTGCCAATAACTCCAGCTCTAGAGGACCTAAAATCCTCTTCCAGGATCTACAGGAATCTGCACACACATAGAAGATATACATATATGCACAAGTAAAAATAAAAATAAAACATAAAATTAAAATGACTCTGGAGTCATAGACCCTTCCTTTCCTCATCATTAATTCTTGTTTCTCCCTCTAGAAGACCACTGAATAATCTCTCTAATCACATGGAGCATCTTTGTTTTAGCTTTGTCTCTATTCTCCTTGCTGTGCATAAATTAGGTATTTAGAAAATGTGAATGAATAAATGATTGTACAGTAAGAGTGATTTTGTATTTAGCATGGATAGAATGTGACTGTTTCACTGAGAAATGAACAGCATACAAGATCCTTTAACTTATACAAAGCTTGATAAATTATTGGCAAAGGAGATGCTTGAGTAAGTGTACATAGTTCTCTTCTGGTATTCCTTCTGAGTGAACTACCCTTGGAAATGAAAACTTGGGAGAAAATTGATCCTAAGTAACCAGATGTGATGCCAGGCTGTGGATTTACATAGCCATGGTTTCCAGGAGGCCTGGTTAGAACTAACTAATATGGGTTCAAGGCTAGCCTGGACACACAAAGAATTCTAGGCTTCTTTGATTTATATAGCTAGATCCTGTCTCAGGAGGCATGAGTGAATGGGGATGGAGATGGGGGAGAGAAAAGAATGAAGAAAAGAATGAAGAAAAGAAGGAAAAAGAAATTATTTGCTCTATCTAGAGACTACAATTAGGAATTTCAACATTATTGTTAGTGTCAGCTAATGAGAACACAATTTTAAAATAATACTGTATTTTCCATATTTTCTATTTAAATAGACAAAATTAGTTTTAGATTAAGTATATGAACAACTGTGAAACTTTACTTTTCACTATGGAGAATATATAAAAGCATATGAGAGTGCTCAGATTGTCTGAGCATAACTGAGGTCCCTTTATTGACATTCTGTTGGCTTCAACAAATCTCCCAAACTTCCAAATAGTCAGTTTAAAGACACACAATTAGCTTATAAGGAAATACAAGAGAAAAATAGTATTTTTAAAAAAAATTCGTGGAGACTTGAGTATATATGATAGAACAAAATATCCATAATTTGCTCTGTTCTCTGATAACTGAATAAAAAAGCTAAAAACTGAAGGTCATTCTTTCTGAACATCAAACAATGAACATTCATGCTACAGGACAAAGAAAAGCAGAAGTCATAAATGAAGCATCAAGGCAGAAGGTAGAGCTTGTAATATGATGGTAGATATGAAAATGTATTGATTGTAGCAACCAATTCACTTATGTTACATCTGCCAAAAATGAAAAGTATTCTCTGATTAGATTAAAAGCTTAAACATAGTTAAACCATTGACAAGCAGATTGAAGATAAAGAGATTCTCAAAGTAGGAGAAAATTATGATGGTAAAACCAAGGCAGTTTCAGGATTGAATTTGAGTCAACAATAATCATCAGGAGAGAAGGTACATGGTTCAGAATTCAGATGTACATTTTATTAATCTAAAAGTTAGGCAAACTTAAACATTAGCTGAAAAGTTTCATGCTATGGAGTGAGATTCCTCCATCCAAAGTAAGACAGGTCCACATGCAAAGTAAGACATGTCCAGATGCAAAAATACCAAGGCTGGCACAAGTGTGAATATAAGTAAAAGCTAATGACATATATAATATTAGATAATTAGGAAACCAAACATATAATTTTTTCATGTTTCTATGAATTATTTATAAATTCATACCTTAAAGTAGGTGACCTGGACTGTTTTATTTATGCTATATTTTGTGTACGCAATACTATAAACATTAGAATATTTATATAAGGGAGAAATACACTACCTGTGATTGCTAGAAAACTTTTCTAGTTGCATTTTAAAACAATCTAGTTTAGGGAATTAAACTATAGGTCTCTTTGAAAGCATAATAGTAGTAAAGTAATACAGTGAAATAGAATATGGGTTAACCATCTCTGGGGAAAATACCTTTATTAAATAGCTATTATTTATTACTAACCCAGAAAGAATATAAACAAAATGATTCAAGAAACATTTAATCTCATTTTTTTAAATTAAGAAAAATTTATCAAAATGAATAAATATGAGAGGCAATGCTTTGAAAATAAAATAACATAGGTAACTTACTAATTAAATCTATAAAAAATAGATGTATAAGTATACAAAACTAGAAAAACTGAGACACAGCTACAGTTCTTGAAAGTTATGATTTTTTTTAGAGGAAGAAAGAAAGACAGACAGACAAAGACCAATATCAAGACATAGACAAAGACAAAGACCAAGACCAAGACCAAGACCAAGACCAAGACCAAGACCAAGACCAAGACCAAGACCAAGACCAAGACCAAGACCAAGACAAAGACAAAGACAAAGACAGACAAAGACAAAGACAGACAAAGACAAAGACAACGACAAAGACAAAGACAAAGACAAAGACAAAGACAAAGACAAAGACAAAGACAAAGACAAAGACAAAGACAAAGACAAAGACAAAGACAAAAATGAAGTCAAATTTCAGACAGGATAGTTAACTTCTAAGAAATAACTAAGTAGAACTGACAAATCCTAAGCATCACTGCTGTTCTACTAGATACAAACACTAGACTCAGACCTCAGTGGGTAGGGCAGTAGAGAAAATCTTGGCGAAGTTGGAAGAGGAACTATTAAAATCAAAAATATTTTATAAATGTTTTTATAAATTTTGTAAATAAAAGTAAAAATATTAAAGGGTAAGTGTCTGAAAAATCTTGGCCTTTTTTTTGTTTGTTTGATTTGTTTTTTGAGACAGGGTTTCTCTGTATAGCCCTGGCTGTCCTGGAACTCTCTTTGTAGACCAGGCTGGCCTCGAACTCAGAAATCTGCCTGCCTCTGCCTCCCTAGTGCTGGGATTAAAGGTGTGTGCCACCACACCCGGCTTGGCCTTTCAAGAAACAGAGAATTTCAAGTTTAATCAAATTATTTTTCATATCAGAGGAAATACTTCTTCCCTATTACTATTATAATGAAAACATGCTACAGAGAAGGCTAAGGAAATCACATCATTGAATATATGCAACCTACAGACAATTTGTTAATAAGCTCCAAATTAACACACAATCATCAAGTTTAGCTCCCTAAGTAAATGATGAAAGTCTGAGTGAGCTTGTGCTACAAAAGCAGAAAGCTCCACCAGAGGTAGCATTCAGGATTTTCTGTAATGTAGTATATTTCCTGTAATGTATTTTCTGTAATGGCTAATGTAGCCATGCTAGACAGTGGACTGTGAATGATGTTAGGTTCGTCTGTTCTCATATTTTCATAAACAATTGCACAGAGTCATGACTTACTCATGAAGTGATAATTACAGTGTCTGTAGTTAGTCAGGTTGAAAGATTAGATTATACAGAGGCTACATGTTTCCAGGGATAGTTCAAACAGAGAAGGAAATGCTCTGGTCTCAGCCCAAGCTATATATTCACAGAGCTTACTTGGGTACAACTCTCACCTCACCACTTCATCTGAGGAAATAAAAGTGACATCTTCATATTTTATTCATCTTACATTTTAATTCAGAAGAGAAGAGGTATCAAGCCCTTTAACTTCTGTTTATGAAGAATAGCTCCAAGGCTTCTTGGTAGCCAAATGCTGTGCATAGGGGCTTTAAGGATTTTTCAGGCCTCTGCTGACTCCGTTCTTCATATCAGCTTAGACTTGAAATAAAGAGACAGTCAATCAAATAAATTCAAGGGGCTGGCTCTTCTAAGACTCTGAGAACTTAGAGCTTGAGCTTGCTCATGTAGTGAGGTGTAAGCAGTAACTGTCATGACTGACCTTTGCCTCACCCTGAGGTGGACGAGCATTTGGGTTGCTGTGTAGATAATTCAAATCAAGCAGAACAGAGGTCAGATACCTGTGGTCAAATTCCCCATCATAATGTATTCAAAATATCCCTCAAACATGAATAAAATAAAATAAAGGCCAAGTAATCACTCTTTGACTCTTCTCATGACATGACAAGACGAAGTATCAGTTACCTAAAGAGATTGTGGAGAACTGAGCCTCCATTCAGTGTCTTCTCTTCATAGGGCTCTGGTGTATTAACACAGAACCTTCTTCCTATTATGAATTCACATCCTGAGAAAACTAGGGTGATGAGCATTTATGCCTTAAGAAACATGGATCATAAAATTTACCTCAGTCTTTATGAAGATATTTAGAAGGATCCAAAGACTGCCAGGTAGTGACTTATCTAATATTTAGTGAACAAAGAACCAAACAGAGAGAATAGAAGAATGGATTGGAACTGATACATCGAAAAGAAGAGCAGCAAGCTTGTGCCAAGACATTGGGCTAGAAGTTTCTCAGCCTAGATACTCATCCTCTCATGGATTAGCTGGTGTCTGTGCTGCTATATGAGAATATGTTTTATATATCAGACATCCAAAGAACCCCCAATGTCACTGTAAATCGATTTTAAAAGTCATTAAAAGTAAATGAATGACTTAATAATGTATAAATAGAAACTGGGAAAACTATCCTGTTTAAAAATGGAGCAGCCAGGAGTAACAATACGAACCTTTCTTCACTGTTGCTTATCTAACCTTTATTGTTTGGTAAAATTTGTTACGTATTTGTTTTCATGGTATGAGTTCATTCTGGAGGGAAGAGGGGTAAGGAGGAAATAAATTCTTTTCTTTAAAAATATTCCTTACTAAACCCAGGAACTGTCCTATATTGCCTAGGAAGCCAGAACCATCATGAATTCAGGCTCTATTTTTTTAATTAAAAGGATTCTCAGCTGGCAGATAAGCATCCGGATTTGAGGATGGTTATCTGAAGCCGTGACTGTCATTGTATTTCACAGCAGTGAAAGAACATCTACTCTTAGTTTCTGAATCAACGAAGATTCAATGGACCTCAGCTTGTTTTCTTGCCCAAGTCCCTGTAATATTTCCCAAGTTTGCACTTTCCCAGCCCAAGTGTTGTGGATATCAGTGTTTGATCAGCACTTCCCATCCTGTTTTGTGATACACTGCTTCCTACCAAGACAAGAGCCCTTAAATAAATGATCCTTAGAATAGAGGTCAGGATGGAAAAAGTGTCCTTCCACTTCTCATTGAAGGCATTTTAGTGGTCTGAGTTCCAGGCACTGAGAACCCGAAGTGATATAGAAGCATTTGGAAAGGTAGGTGGAATGTTTCTTATCCTGAGGCATCATAAAGTGTCTGGCACCCAACTTACCTGAAGTCTGAGGATCCGGAGAAGAAGTAGAGATGGGCAGAGGCAGTGAACCATAGCCAGATTACAGGCACTGTGAAAAGGAATGGTTTGGACTGAATCTCACTGTTCCTGTGGCCTGCTTGTAAGAAAAGGTTGTGTCTAACCCACCAGTGGCAGTGAAATGTGACTGCATTATCAATTAGGTTCAAAGATGCAATCAAGTCCTCTTTCTCAAGCTGTTCACATGGACATCCTCAAGGGAAATTCACGATATGTGTGTGTGTGTGTGTGTGTGTGAGAGAGAGAGAGAGAGAGAGAGACAGAGACAGAGACAGAGACAGAGACAGAGACAGAGACAGACAGACAGACAGAGAGAGACAGAGACAGACAGAGACAGAGACAGACAGAGACACAGAGAGACAGAGAGACAGAGAGAGAGACAGAGACAGAAACAGAGAGAGATCAAAAACAAAAACCTGTTTTATCTAATTTTTGAGTTGAGGACAAAATGTCATCCTTCAATTTCTATAACCAATGGCTACTTAACATCTCACTAAGTACGTACTCCTCAGGAGTGTCCCTTACTACTCTTTCCCCTGGAATATGGCAAGATTTTGGAGAATGGGAAAGACATGTGGAGGGAGACAATTGAGGCAGGGGACATTGCCAGAGTTTACTGTTGCTACTTATCAAACAGCTAGGAGATAATGGGAGCAGCAGCTGCAAAGGTACCATGTGAAAAGAGTGTTCCTTATGCTTGCCTAGAGTGGCACACACAGAGTCCTTAAGCACTGATATGATCTATGCTAGAAGGGTGGGGATGTCACCATTATGTATGGACAGGATGTAGACAGCTCTAGGAAAGTAAACTGCAGGAAATGAGGTTTTAACCTCCTTTCTTTCATTGTTCTCCAAGTCCTCTCTCCCAACCCATGTGTTCCTCCTGAGAATAAGCCTGCTGGGTTTCTCATTGTAAGCAATGTCTCCTTTCTTTCAGATGGTTTGCCAGCACAGATATACATCTTGCTCCTTAGCTGACTTTCTTGTGTCTTCTAAGCTTGGTCACTGTTGTAGTGCTGATGTGAAGGTTAAATCAAGGTCAAGTGGTTCAGAGGAGATAGTAGCAATTCAACTGTGAGTCTCACTAAAGAACCAAATTCTTTGGATCTCTATGCAGACATGTATGCTTATACAATTTTTTTCTTAAATACCAAAATGTAATATTTACCACAACTCTTCAGATCCTCATAATTGCCATAGTTGTAGGAGGAGCACAATAAATTCTCTTTGTCCAGGAGTGTACACTTTTTCTGTAGTGTTCTTTAAACCTCTGTTTCCTTATGTACAGCACAATATTCTCAATGAGGTGCAAAATAATTTTGGTTCCAAGCAAGACCTGCATCTCCTTTGCAGGTCTACATTCCAGCTTCTTGAAGTCTGATATGTTACTCTATGAGGGTCATGATGCTGAGTATGGCTGTCACAGAAAATCTGACAATAGTAAAGAATTTCTGAGTGGACAACAATCAAAAATTAATTTTGAATACAACATATAAAGTTGAATTACAAAAAAGTAAAAAGAAAACAGAAATGAAAACCAAAACCAAGCATGGAGTAAAAATGAGGTCCCTCTGGCCATAAGTAGCCATGCTGCGGTGACTAAAACCTATCCCACCAAAGAACACTTAGAAATGCTGTGGAATACCTCAGCTTAGATTCAAGACAATTTTGTGTTAGGACAGCCCAAATGCAATGGCCTCTGGTAGGATGTACACCTTCGTATATCTAGGGGGGCACCAGGTTTGTGGTACACTTCACACCTCAGAGACTCATTTGGAACCTGGTTAAGGCCAAGCCCATCACTGAATAAGAATCACATGTCTATACAGGGACCAGTACACAGGTTGGCATGCTCTCCGTTTCTCTATCATGTCTTTCTTCATCTCCCTTTGCTTGAGCACATGACTGTCTGCCTCAGATCTGCTTATGAACAGCAGCATCTACAGTAATGACCAGTGCAGTTAAACCCTTAAGCTTATTTATGCTGCTGTTTGTCTCATAGAGATAATGGTTTAATTTGGTGGTATTTTGTGGGATCATTAACTTCAAATTAGTTTTATGATTCCAGCTTTAATTATAATGCCCTTAAATTATCCTTGGCATATTATTTAGAAACATAAACAACATTTGAACTTACCCAAGACTAGTTTTCATAAACGGTGAGTAACAATTTGTATTTGGCCAGACTATCTCTAAATGAGAATAATTATTCCCTTCCAAGTTAACCAAACATAAAAATGTGATCCCTGTCAGTCATTTGTGCAACTTGGCCTTCTTTTCCCTTCCATTATTCATTTGTACAGAGATTTCCAGTTGTGTTTTGGGACACATATTGACCCTTCTTTCCAAATGTTTAGAGCTAACTTCCTTATGGAAAACAATCAAGTTTTACGGGAAGGAAAATCATTTAAGCATTTGTACAGTTTGTCTCTTTCCTAAAATGAGGTATGTCTTATATATGAATATTATGTGGCAGTAAAAATAAGCAAGAAACAATTTTCTGTTTATTTAGGATTATCCATACATTTTCAAGAGATAGCATACTATTTATTTTCTGTTCATGGGGCATAGGTAGCTCACTGTGAGAAAACAGCTATCATTCCACAAGTTTTTAATGCATGACCAATGCTAAGTGCATTTTACGTCACTTAAGAGGGAAGGGACTCCAGCAAGTCAGGCAAGTCTCCATTCCACTGAAGAGAAGCATTGGCATTGTAATAAACTTGCTTATTATAAAATCATATGATCCTGAAGACAATTAATTTTCAGAGCATAGGGAATGAATCACAGCTGAAGGAAGATGTTTTAGTACCTCCCTGTGTAGATAAAGCTCAGGTGCCAGTCACCTTTGATCAGACAGGTAATGCAGAAAAATATCACTGAGAAACTACACAAAAGTACACCAAAAACACTGCAACTAAATTGAGACCAAATCTTATACTCTTTAGGAAATTTTAAAATAACAAAAAGAGAGAACTGTTTCATTTAGAAATAAAAACATTTGGATTTCTGCAAGACTATTCTTTAAAAAAATAAAATATGACACTTTGCCCTATTTTTTCTCTTCCAGATTCCAGATATATGCTGCCAGAAGACCATGGCTTAGTGTAAATACCATGAAAGGGGATTATCAGAAAAATAATCACAACTAAACCTATTGTTTGTTTAATTGTTATAACTGCTAATAAAAAATTAAAAGTTAAAATTAGCTTATTACATAAGAAAACACAGCCCCATATGAATAGGAAACTTGTGAAAAGTGCATATATACAAATAGATTAAAAGAAAAGAATTAAAACATCAGGCTAGAGAGATGGCTCAGTTGTTAAGAGCACTGAAGGCTCTTTCAGAAGTCTTGAGTTCAATTCCCAGCAACCACATGGTGGATCAAATCATCTGCAATGGGATCCAATGCCCTCTTCTGGTGTATCTGTGCCTGAAAACAGTGATAGCATACTAGTATTAACTAAGACAAATTAATCTTCTTTTTAAAAAAGAACATAAACATTATCCCATGATTCAAGACAAAAAAAGAATGACTATGTTAGGAGATGATACAGTTTCAGGCTAGTAGTCCAAACATATCCCAGATAACAGAAAAATTGTGATAAATACAAGCAGAGAAAGCAAAGAAACAATGAGGGGGGTAGAACAGTAAAAGCAAAACATATAGAAAAAATGATCAAATGAATGTTCACAACACTAACAAATCACATCAGAGCTATGCTAGGACTAAAGGGGCATTTTAATATGAACTTCACCATTAGAAGCATCAATTTAAAAATGGACAGTCTTGGACTGGAGAGATTGCTCAGTAAAGACTAGGCTCACATCCAAAAAATATAAAAATATACAGTCTCTTCAAACACCACAAATTGAAAACTAACTAAAAAGAAATAATATGAAAAGGTCTATTCAAATACATAATTGAGAAGCTTCTAAATGACATAGTAAGACCTAAGTTACCTCTCCAAAATGATATAACAGATTTATAGAATTAGTAACACCACATAATCTCTTTAAGAGAACTGAATGTTCCCTAGTTTATTAAGCCAGTCTCACTTTGGCAAGCATTTAAGGGAAAGAGAGTACTAAAGATTGAGGGTAGTAAGAAGACGACAGAAAATATTTCTCATTAAATTAAACAAAATTCTCAGACGAACATTTGCACATAAAATCCAAAATGTTAAAAAAAAACCATAATATGAGCAAGTGGAATAGAGGCAGGCATAAAAAAAAACCTATTTGGCATTTGAAACCAAGTCACTATAGTCTACCATATCAATAGGCTAACATCTTAAGTCACATGATCATAACAATTGATGCAGAAAAGACTGGAATACAGCCAAAAATCTAATGAACATTAAAACCTTTCAGAGCTTTATTGAGTGAGGACGACTTTGCATTATAAAATTCTTATATGTGCTCAGATTTAGTGCTGTGCCCCTGGAATCCCAGGAGTCACTACACTAACCAAGAATCAAATGAACAGGAACAAGACTGTCTCTGTATTAGAGAATTGACTGGTAAAGAATAGTTCTGCATAAAGACTGGGTAATGCTTTTCCTGAAATAAAGCAAGTGATTTTCATATTCAAAATTGAAGAGAAAGTTTACGTTGTTTTCCTCTGCAATTAGGCAAAGAATAGTATGAACAAGATAAGTATGAACAAGAAATAAACAAAAGAGAAGGACATAGCAACATCAGATTACAGGGGAACAAACAAAAGTACTGTATTGTGAGACCCTATCTCAAAGAACCCAGATTGAATGCATAAATAAACCAGTTTGAAGTAAAATAACATAAAAATCCCAGCGTATACCCAGAAATGCAAACACCAACCCCTAGATCTAAAACTCACCAATAAACAAATAATTTCATCAATGTCATTAGTTTCAAGATGAACACGAAAAATATTCCCAGCATTTCTGTGTGGTAAAGAGAAAATGCCAGCCTAGTGCATATAATTTGTCAACCTTTCCTTTTCCATTTCCCACTCCCCACACCCTCAGTGCTGAAGACCACACAGAGGACAATCTACATTGAGCTATGGTCTTTCTGTGAGATATATCTGGAGTCAAACTGTAGATTTAATGCAAGTCCCCCAAATGCCAATGGCTTGCTTTCATTTTTATGGGCATGCAAAATTAATTGTAAAATATGTGTGGGGAGATAAAAGTCACTTAATGGCTAAAGATTCTTACAAAGAGAGAAATGTGTGGAATCCCTGTGCCCAGTGTTCAAGTCTACACAGTGTGGCAATCACACAGTGCTGTGTTGGATGAACAGAGAGAGGTCCTAAACATATATTTAAGTCAATATATAAGTTGGTTTAGACAGAAGTGGAAAAGCAAGTCTCTGGAGAAAGATTCTCTCCATCCAGCAGACTGTATTGCATCAACTTGTAGGAAAAGCCACAGAACTAAAACAAAACCTGGACTTGAACCTTACATTTTACTCAGAAATTAAAACCAAAATTGAAATATTCACCAGAGATGTGTCAAGGACTCAACCAAAGACAGGAGAAATTCTCCGATATTTAGGGCTTTAGGTTACATTAAAGAGTTCTTAAAACTGACAGTAAGAGGATGATTTTTTAAAAGATAAACTAAGATGGAAATGACTAGATTTCAGCCAATATTTCAGATTGCAATCATATATCACACACAGGATACACAGGACACAGGACCAGTGCTTGGACTGTAATACCCAGTTTTAAGCATCACAGTTCAGAGTTGGCCTTTCACAAGGAAGAAAATTAGCACAAGAAAAGATTCTGCACTATCCCCACTGGAGAGAGGAAACCAAAAGTAAGGTGAGACAACACCACACCTCAACCAGAATGGAGAAAAAAGGCAGAGCATTGACACCCACTGCTGACAAAGGTCCAGAACACCTGTATTGTTACGGGCTATCATCTAGAGTGCAAAGCACTCTGGCTACTCTGGAAGCCAGTGTGTCAATGGCTTGTGAAGTAAACACTGGTGGCAGATCTTTATTTCCATTGAGTACTCACATAAGTAATTTGTACATTGACACAAAAGCTTGCACACAAGTATTCATAGCAGCTTTATTCACAGTAACCCATGGTGGACACCACAAATGGGTTTTGACTAGTGAATATCTGAACAGACTGTAGCAGATGTTTAGAAAGGAATATTAGTCAATGACAAGAAGGTGACAAATGATTCATACATACAACAGCTTGGCCGGATTGCCACTGTTTTGTGTTCAATGAGAAAGCCAATCTTGTAAGGTTGCATTGTATGATTACAATTATTTAGCATTGTTGTGCTCTCAAAAGCATGCAAACAAAGTACACCAATGGACCAGAGTTAGGCCAGGAGGCTTGAGAAGGCAACGTGGTGTGACTTTCTATGGGCAACAAGACAATGATGTGATTATTTTCTTTCATGGGTTACTAGCACTGATCATTTCTTGGCTGTGATTTTTATCTACAGTTTGCTAAGAGAAAATAACTAATAAAGTTTATTGGATGTCTGTATTACTTTTTAAAACTGCACACTACTCTAAAACTGTCTCAAAATTTAAAAGTGTCAAAAAGTTATATACATCATTTTCATACACAATGAAATCAATCTAGTGTTAGATAGTACTTTAATGTCAATTATGAAGCAATCAAGTAAGGTAGGAGTTTGAATCGAGGGTAATATTAAAAACATACATATACATACACATATACACACATAACACACACCAAAATATAGAAATATATAGATAATTACATACACATGTGTACATATGTACACACATATATGAACAAATACATCCACATACAAATATATGTATAAATACACCCAAGCACATACACATACATACACACATACACACAAACACACACAAAATCACATACAAACATACACATATATTTATATATAAATACATGCACACATATAAATATATACACACATATGCATACATACATATATACATATATATGTGTGTATGTATGTACACATGTACATATTCATATAAACATACACACATTATATATATCCACTTATATACACATAAACAATACATACACACCCTATATACACACACATAAAACATACATTCAAATAGACATTCACATGCACACATATATACATACATATATATATATATATATATATATATATATATATATATATATATATATATATACACACACACACATTATTTCTTATTTACTGCTTTCTATCTTTCTTTTAACACAAGCTGGCATCAAAATTACAGTCTTTCTGTCTCAGCCTCTCTAGTATAAGCATGTGCCATATGCTTTGCTGACATAAACATATGGGTTGTTGTGAATGACAAATAAAAATTTTAATAATATAAAATGATAAATTTCCTGTAAGAACATAAAGTATTATGTTTTATTCAATTCCTACTACAGAACAAAATAATGGAAATCAGTTATCTCTCATGTATATCCAATGAATTCAGGTGTCATGAGGGCTAACTACTCAACTTGGGAATCACTCCACTTGTTATTTTTCTACATATTCTCATTGTCCCTAGTGAATTACAAAGCAGTTATATCAAAATACACTCTCCTAGGTCCATCTTTAAACAATCCAGGAATCTCAAGGCATTGCTGTGCCACATCTAGCACTGGGTAAAACACCAATGAATGATTTAGCCTATTTTCAAATTTTTAGAAATGTTCAGCAGACACACCAGAGGAGTACTTTTGGTGTGTTTCTTGAGAGTGAGATATGATTAAGCAAAAAAGAGATGGTTTCATTAGCAATTCCAACTTTCTCTTTTCTTTTCTTTTCTTTTCTTTTCTTTTCTTTTCTTTTCTTTTCTTTTCTTTTCTTTTCTTTCTTCTGTGATTGACATTGTGGAACAGAAAAAAGGCTTCTGATAAAACTATCAAAGAAGGATTGCAATAAAAAGGGAAGAATCGTCTGACTGGTAGCTGCAATGAGAAAATGGCAAGAGTAATCTGTGGAGAAAGGGTTTTGCTTCAGAGCGGAAGTTATCCTATAACTCAGGGTTTTCCTTCTTCAGCTTCCCATGAGCTAGGATTTCAAAGTGCTCCATGCTATTCTTAAAGTGATATAAGCTCCCTGTTAATTACATAAAGATTGCAAAAGTCAGTTTAGTGATACAAATGGATCCTGAAATCCAGCCAACCACAGCAGTTATGGGAAAACAAACAACAACAAAAACTCCCTTGCTATTTTGGGAGCTGTTTAGAGTGACTCATATTCCTTAATCTTATGACATATGAACTGGACAGAGTGACTGATACCGTGTTTTAATCACTGTTGGTGAGCAGTGGCCTTAAATCTGAGTCTACATGGCTGGGATCTGGAATATGTGAGCAGAAATGGTGGGATATATTTGACATCCTTAATAGACTATGCTTCCTATATCTCTCAAACTCCAAATAAGCTTTGCTTTTAAAAAAAATTACAAGGTAAATTCCTGCTTTTATTCTAAAACCATCTTGGCATAAAATGTCATTTCAAAGGATAATGCAGGATAACTTAATAACAATCTAGTTTGTTATTTTCTATTTCTTTTAGGTATTTATTAATGTAAGGATTATGACTCTAAAACACATTTTTAAAAACTTTGTTTCATAGTGTGGAATAAATAAAATGTCACTCAGAAAAAAAATTACCTGAAAATTATATTCAATTGCTTTCAACATCTAATGAATGCTTACCAGCCACAGTGGTGATTTCATACATTCTTTTATGTCACAAATCCTGAGTCTGGAATACTGGCTTGATGCCCTCATTGTCTTTGGAATGTGGAAACTATTAGAAGCTGTTGCTTGCGAAGGAAAACGTGCCACAATGTTTCAGGAATTGCAGGAGATTATGAACAATACAGATGGAGTAATCAGATGGACGGTCACAGGCTTCTCCTTTGTAGTCTGTGTTGTTCTTAGTGTGAAGTTGTAAACTTGGTATTTTATCATTCTCTCAGCTTGTTTTAGGATTAAAAATTGCTTATATGCTGTCTGGAGATAATTGAGAGAATGCACAACACTGATATTTCCTGATGGAAGAAAATGAAGGGACACTGATTTAGTGATGAGTTCATGCATGTTCTATATGATAGGCTTATCTATGGAAATTCAGCTTCAAAAATTTTGGAGAACATAAAATCCCAATTTGAATAATTTCTTTTAGGCTATGTATCTAGGAACTTCTAAAATTTTCCTTTCAATTCTTGCCTCTGAGGTGGAGGAGAAATCAGTTTCTTCATAGCTGCCATGGTTTGAATGTGTCCCCAAAGTTCACATGTTGTGAAACTCATCTCCAGTTGGTAGTGCTGAGAGCTGGAGCCCTATAGAGAGTTCGGATCATGACTCCTACAGTTAGTGACTGAGTCTATGTCAATGTCCCCAGAACAGTTTCCCTATGGTACCACTGAGTTGACTACAAAAGTAAGTTGGGCCTTCTCTTCTTGGGCACTTCTGCCACTGTCATTGAATGATACAGCCAGAGCATCCTTACCTGGCATGGTCTCCTTGACTTTGAGCTTTCTAGATTCTAGTGGAATTCTAATGGTAAGAAATAAATCCTTCATCTTTAAAAATTCCCCATGTTTAGGGACCCTGTACTAGCAGAAATGGAAGCACTAAAATAACATTCAACTTTACCTGTTCCCAGGCTTCTGGATACCAGGGCCTCTCTTTATTATTCAAAGTTGAGATTTTATCTAATCTTATTGACTGAAGAATAATGTTAGTGTTTGAAGTGGGTTGTGGAGCTGTTGAAAGCTCAGCAGGGATAAACCAAAGGGCTAAGATGCCAAGACTCAAAGTAAATGCTTAAAGCAACAAACCAACATTGAAAGAAGTGTTTAATCACTTCCAAAGATAGTGTATGTGAGGAGTCAGAAAGAGCAACCATGTCCTTGCCCTCTCTCTCAAGTCCATCATGGAAAATCACAGGAATGGAGGGTATCTAGAACAGCAAATTTATGGGGTCTTCTTACCAAGGAAGGTACCTAAATCATAGGCTCATGGGAGTTGTACCCCTGAGATTGTGGAGAAATGAGAGGGGGCATTGAGAGCATTAAAACAGACTAGGAAAATTATTTCTTTCAGTTCAGGCCTTAACTTTCTGAAGAAAATTCCTTTATTTTATTTTATTGCAAATTATTTAATCTTAATATAATGATCATAGCATTGTTAATGGATGAAATGATGACAATTTCAATAAAACAATCTATAGTTACAATTCACTTGCAACTGAAACCAAAAATAATTGGACTGTTTCCCTCATAGATCTTGAAAAAGATATTCTAAATCTACTGGAATGAAATGGGATTTAAAATTAAAGAGACCAATTTGGAAAAATAGCAAGTAAGTAATTTATCTTCTCAGATAAATACTATGTCTATCCTCATAGTGAGACACTGCTATGGGTAGAAGGTGAGTTCATTTTTAATGAGCTGAGGCATATTTAATGAACTGAGGATGGAATGGAGAGGAGAGTGATGTATGTGTTTGTGCCAGCATTTTTCTTTAATAAGTGTTATTAACAGAAACAAACAAACAAAACAAAATGACATTATGAGAGATGCAAAAAAATGATTTCAAACTGATTTAAAGTTTAATGAGAACAACACAAACTTCAAACTAATAGAAGATCCTGAGGCAAACTCTCTTGATGGCTATAAAGCAAAGTGGAATTTCACAAACAAGACAAAACATACAATTCATAAAAAGGAAACGAGTGATAAATTGACCACACTAAAATGAATAAAGTCTGTGGAAAAAAGTACACAATGAATAAAATTTAAACCCGCAGCACAGACTGGCAGAAGATATTACAATGAACATTGCCATGAACAGTTTTGGAGCCAAAATACATAAGGCTTTCCTCCAAAACAATGAGAAAAGAATAAATAATGTGATGGAAATTGGGCAAGAGATGAATGAGCCAGTCTAAGAAGGAGAACAGCAAATGCCAATAAACATGGAAAAGGCTACCTCACCCCCTGACACAGAGGGACAGTGTTCAGCACTGGGTA
The DNA here is from genome assembly GCF_000001635.26 of Mus musculus. Classification (NCBI taxonomy): domain Eukaryota; kingdom Metazoa; phylum Chordata; class Mammalia; order Rodentia; family Muridae; genus Mus; species Mus musculus. The sequence continues at coordinate 134,273,839 of NC_000068.7, read as the reverse complement.
CCTTTTATCTTACAGAGATTAAAACAGGACAAAAGTACAAGCCTCATTACTGCATATGGATGGAAAAATGCACATTAATTAAGAGGACAAAGAATATATATAAATATACATTTAATGAATATATATATACATTTAATGAATATATATATATATATTCATTAAACACACATGTGGCAGTTGTAATCATCTCAGTCAGTCCTGGGGATGACATTCTAAGAGAAGGCAAACTGCACAAGAACATGTATTTTATATCTCTGTTAATGGATATATATAGTGCATAAATTAGTAAAATTATTCTAAAATTTGAATTTAATATAAACAATGGTCATCATTCATATTTCTCTTCTGATGGTGTTGGTGAATTAATAATATAGCTTGATTTCACTACAGTTTATGGACAAGTTTTCTAAACTACTGCATATAATCATTATCTATAAATCATAAGCATAGTACTCATAATTTGATGAAGGCAGACCTTTTGGTTTGTTAACTGATCTTCTACTCTCTTAAGATACAAAGTTGAGGAGCTCAAGCTGTCAATAAGCAAACTGATGCTGAGAATAAATATGAGTCATTTTTTAATGTCTTTGCTGCTGGGATTCTATGAAATAACTTACATCTTTGTTGGTGTCTGATGTCGCTGTGTTTAGATAATTATGAAAACTGGAGCCAGTGCTCTTTGAAGATGTAACTTCTAATTTTTAGGTTGTTTGAGCATCCCTGTTGTCATTCTTGAAAGTATTAGACCCATTAACCATTCTTGAAGAGTTCTGATAATCTGGCTTTCGTGTTGTGGATCAGGTGTTGTAAAACAGTCTCTGAACCTAAAGTTTCTGGCACAGAACATCAGAAAAACAACTTGCTCAATGACAGCCTAATTCATAATGATCAAGAGTGCCCTAAAGGTTGTCTCCAGGTGAGGGATATCACAGCATCCTGGGAAGTAGGGAAGACATTGCAAGCAAGCTGCAAGGCAAATTGTGCAACTCTTCTATCATATGTCTGTTTATTTTTAATAAAGAGATGACACTAGGAATATGGAATTAAAATTAGCATTCAGGTGATACTAGAGCCTTCTTAGGAAGGTTTTTAATTAGCACTTACAATTATGTGGTATTTGTGAAATGTTTACAATAATCTATGACTCATAATAAGTACTTTAGAAGGGTTTGTTTATCAAATAAATACATCCTTACATACATTTTACACAGTCATGGGGTCCTCCTACCAAGGAAGTGTAATTTCTCTTTAGCTAAAATCATATTCATAATCATCAGTCCGGAATGTCTCAAAATATTGATGCAATATTAAGTTGATTTACAGTGCTATGCAAAAATAACTATTTGATCAACACATTTCTCTAATGGACAAACTTGTGTCTGCAATTATTCCTACATGACAGCAAAGCAAACCTCTCTTGGGCAGATGACATAAACAGCCACAATTGATGATTGGGAAAGAAGCATTCTGTACATTATTACAAAATGTTGGATTATTAACAAAGATTTAACCTTAAGCTTTTTCTTCACATCTCAAAGCCCACTCCTGTGTTCTGAAGTAGATTTTTAACCCTGGATGAATTTTTACCTTATGTTTTTACTTTTATACTTAATAAACTAAAGTAATTTAGAGCAGCTATAGATTAATATATATGTCAAGAATGTTACTAAGCTCCCATACACCCTACAACCTGCTGTTCTATTTTACCCCAAATGTGTGAGATAGAGTAGAGCCAATATCAGTTCTGCAGTCTAAAGTTTATGACTTGCTGGAATCACAATTTTTTATATAATTTCTCTTTTCTGTGTCAAGATACTGTGCTATGCTATAAATCTAAAACTGATTCTCAAAGGCTCCTATTATGAAAGCTTTGTCACTATCTTCTGATACTATTTTAAAAGCCATGGGAAGTTGAAGTGACAGGGCCTGGCTGCTGAAAATAGGTCACTAGGAAATGGCTTCTGGTTTCTAGCCTGCTGTGTCTCTCTGCTTCCATTCTGCCCATGTGTCATGATCATGCTGTCAACCCTGTGGTTATCATCTTTTATCACATTGTGCTTTCCTTAGTACTGTGGAATGAAATCTCTCGGAAACCACGAGCTAAAACAAGCCACTGCTCACTGCAGCTGCTCTTGTCAGATATTTTATCATAGTGACAAAAAGTAGCTAATGCCTCATCGTATATCTGCCCACAACATCTCCTTGGTCAACCTCATGCCTCCATCATGAACATCTCACATTATCTCCTCAAGCATCCCCAGTCAATGATGGTCTCTGAGAATTTCTTTGGTTTTGGTGACCAAAGCATAGATAATCCTGACAAGCAAGCCTTCCATTGGCTGTAGCCTGACAAAGACTGTAGAGTCTTTCTCTCTTAGATTTGGGGCATAGACTTGGTAGAGTCGTGGAAGCCCAGTGATGTCATTTTCAACCCATTAAATTAATGGTATGTAAAAAGAATAAAGTTTATTGCTAAAGATATTAAGCTCTACCATAAGGCTAAGGGTGTTCAGGATTCTCACATAAAACTTATTCTTTCTGCCCCCTGTTCATACCACAGTTCTTGAAACAACACCAAAATATAACCTCACTCGAGGAGAGGGGAGTTCACCTTCACAGAGTTGCTGTATTAGTCATGGTTCTCTGACAGAACAGAACTGAAATATACAGTCAAATTGTTAGCATGGCTGATACTCTGTTACAGTTTATCAATGATTGTCCACCAATGGGAAGCCTAAGAATCCAATAGTCATTCACTTGGCAAAGCTGGGTGTCTGAGCTAGTCTTCAGTATATGCTAGAATTCCAGAAAAGTAGGTTCTAATGCCAGTGAAGGAATACACTTTCCAGTGAGAGCAAGGACAAGCAGGTAAAGAGCAAAAGCTTCCTTCTTCCATGTCCTATATAGATTGCCACCAGAAGGTATGGCCCAGATTAAAGGTCAATTTTCCCTCCTCAAAAGGTCTGAATTAAAAGTGATTGTCTCCACTTAAAATTATTTAATTAAGAAAAATCACTGACAGGAGAACCTACCATTTGTATTTTATTTAATTTCAGAAGTGTATTCAAGTTGACAATAAAGAATAGCCACTATAGTTGCCTCTTATTAGTCTATTTAGTATTTATTTCTCCACACTCAAAAATACTTCACATTTCAGGTTATAGTTTTGTAAACACAGCATCAACTTATTTATTTAGTAATAGCTTTAAATATCCATCATCATAAACACTTTATATTTTAGCTTACAACTCAATCTATACTATTTATTATTTTATTTTCCATATATCTGTTTGTTAAATTTTATAGTGCTTGTTTTACAACATATGTATTATTCAATAGTATAGTATATATTATGTTGTTTTAGCAGTTTTAGTTGAGTAGTTGTTGACTTTATCACATCATTGGATCTTGTTATCTTGGATGTATTTTCTTTCTCAGTACAAAGGTCAAAGATTTCTCAGATTATTCCTTCTTGTTAATGAAGAACTGTATTTTAGTTCCAAATTTGGGTTCTGTGTATTTCCATTACCTCTGAGTTTTCTTACCTTGTGATTATCTTTTGGGGCAGAACTATGAACCACACATATAACTATATCCTAACATATATATTATCTAGTTCTGAAGGTACACTCTGTATGTATTTCAAGCTATTTATCAAGCTGATAGTGGCATTTTTCTATCTCACCATGTGCCATATGATTCATTCCAACCCAGTAAGAAAACTGGTTCCCACTATCCACAACTATTTCCTTTATTTGTGAAGTACTGGCAAGTATATACAGTTATACAATGAATTCAAAATGGTTTACCTGTTACCCAGTAAGATACAACTTTTTGGATTTAAATAGAAGAACTTATAGCTTTTTTGTCTTAGTCTTATAACTTATTTCTAGTTACACACACACACACACACACACACACACACACACACACACACATCACAGTCACTAAATTTTGTTCACAACCTGAATTATATCCCAGAGTCCTCAGATGTCATAGCTTATTTTCTAAAATTGTATTCATTACTGTTCATGCTTTGAGTTGTAAATATCTATGTGTTTTTGTAATGGATTAGAGTTGATTTTTGGCACATTTATTCTTTAATCCTCTCTAATTCCTAGGGATTACTCTATGTTTTGTCCTAACAAACTTTGTTCCACAGTTTTAATACTTTCAAATGTCACATAAATGGAATAACATTTTTACTGATTATTTCATATGTAATATCTGAGTGATAGTTCAATAATTTGCATTAATATGCAGTGTTCTACCACATAGAAGAACCATGATTTGTGTAGCTAACCACCAACTGATGAACTTTCTAATTTCATCTATTATTGAGTGACTCTGAATACAGTCAAAGAATATTTATGTAGAGAATTCTGTACATAAAAATATATAAATTGGACATAAACTGGAGTGTGAAAACACTAGATAGGATGATAAAATTATACTGAGCTTTATAAGACAATGTAAAATTGTCTAACAGAGGACTTTGTTTCATATTTTTTAAACAAACTATGAATAAGCATTGCTATGGCCTCATTTCCTCTCTATGATTGGTATCTACTTTCAATTTCTTCTTAATTTCAGTGCTACCTGAAGAGTCTCTTATTTTAATTTGCATTTCCCCGGTGAAAGGTCATACTGTGCATATTTTCATGTTGCCCAACATCTGTTTATATGCTATAGTGACATATTTTCCAGGCATTTGGTACATTGTCCAACAGAGTTGTTTCCTCCTTTATTTTTATTTGTATATTCTGGAATGAGCCTTTTAATATACATATTTGGTAGATATTTCCTCATAATCTGTGGCAAGTGTTCACAGTATATTTCAGAATGAAATAATGTTAAATTTGCAAACTCTAAAATCATTTTGTTGTGGATAACTGGTTGGTTTTTTTTTATATATATAAATCTCACAACAATACAGTCTCAAAGGTTGCTGCCTGTGTTTTTCTTTTATAAATTTTATCACTATGAATTTCTTATGCACATCATTGTGGCTCTTCATCCTTAGATGCTGAAAGTATTTAACATCTTTTTTTTCTCTCTTGAAGAATATTTACATAGTTTTAAAGCTCTAATTTGAACCTATTCAAATTAGCCTATTCTCTGGGCTCCCCAGATTGTGGCAGTTGAGCGTTCAGCACCATGGTCAGAGCCCAAAAGTTAAAACAGATCAAAGGAAGTACTCAGAGGTAAAGTGCAAAATTCCTGTCTCTTCCTACCCAATGCCGGCTTTCTGAAATCCAAAATGTGATGTGAGAGTTCAGTGCAGATCTTGTGCTCTGACCTGGTAGCTGCCATGAGTCAGCATGTGTAGTCTGGTGACATGATCTGCTTTCCCTTTTCACAGGCTATTGCTCAGCTGCTTAGCTGTGAAGTTGGTGGAATTTAGATACTTTTCCTGCACTTTATTCTTGTAGCTATTTATAGCACATATTTTACAAAATAGAATTACCAGCTAGTTAGAGAAACTAATCTTGTCTATCTTGTATGTATCAATGTGACATGTAATGTATGCCATTTGCATGACACTTCTGTGTCACGAAGTGTCATCTTTATACATTAAAGTCAAAGGTACATGTAAGTTAGGAGGAGTCATTCAGTTGCTATTGAATAATTCGACAGTGATGTGTGGCCCCCAAGTGAACTATTCTTTTTTTTTTTTTTTTTTTTTTTCAGAAACAATGGTAAATCAATTGTTGGGTGCAACAACTGGAATCCTAATCTTGTAGGGCTTATTAAATCTAAATCCTCTGGTGGTGAATCCTGATAGATCCACCATTAAGACAAGGAGACACCAGTAGCTCCATCTTGTCCTTTTGCTATCCCCGCCCAAAAACTCCTATTTCTCTCTTACCTTCTCTCTTCCCCTAGCTAACGTGGAAGTCCCCCATACTTGCCTAGTGATTAGCTCCTTTATTCATTATGGGATAGTTCACGAGAAGTCACCTGACTATGTAATTTATATCTCAGATATAAATTAAGCACAACTATTACCATTTTGTGATTTTATAAAGTACAAGATATTCCTAACACCCAGTCCATCATTTTTTCGCAATAAAATAGAACATTCTGTCATCTATCTTAACTTGAAAGACTTATAATTCTACACCTGACTTATGTCCTGGCTTTAGATAGTATGCCATCTGAAAACCATCCTTTCAAATCTGTTCTCTCAACGTAAACAGCCTGGGTTGGCTATGAGGCTATAAGTAGTCTTTCAACCCCGTCAGAAATCTGAGAATGACTTACGTTATCTGAAGATATAGGATGCCTAACACGGCTTCCAGAACTGAGACAAATTGGAGAGACAGCTGCCTACCTATACAGCCCCAGTAAGTCAGGAAGTTGAAGCATCTTCAGTCTTCTGACCCAGGATATTCTGACAAACTTTGAAAATCAGGAGTAATTAAGGACTAGCTTATTCTCGCCAGGGCCAAAAAGTGGGAGTGGGTGGGTAGGGGAGTGTGGGGGGGTGTATTGGGGACTTTTTGGATAGCATTTGAAATGTAAATGAGGAAAATGCCTAATAAAAATTAATTCTAAAAAAATTCTATCACACTATAGGGAAAAAAATAAATCTCTAACTCTCAGTAAAAGTAATAATCTTATATTTCTACTGGATTCTTGCCCAACATGTTGGTTTGTCACCTGTTGTTGGAAATATTTTAAAAGGCACCAAGTTCCTGCACTACACCCAGCTACTCGCTGCCCTAGTGGGCTGGCCAGCCATGCACTGGTGGGCAATGGCCAGCCTGTTTTTATCTCATGAAGACTCTCTGACTCAGAACTCCAAAATCTCTCCACTCAACTTGGTAAGTTCCGACTGGAAGGTCACTACCATACCAGCCCCATGCTTCAAAACTCCCATGACCTTTTGTGGTGCACATCAGGAAAAACCATGCTTTGCTACTGTACCTTTCTCTCTAGAACCCAGTCCAGCCACCACGTGAAGGAAAACACCACACAAAATTAGTTCAAAAACAATGGTAACTCAATCACTGAGTGCAACAACTAGAATCCTAATCTTGTAAGCCATATTAAATCTAAATCCTCTGACAGCATAGCCTGGGATCTGCCATTGAAATTGGGAGAAACTATTAGCTACATCTTGTCCTCTCACTATTCCTGTCCAAAAGTTATTCCTTTCTGTACTGTATAGTTATACATTTCTTCTGCTCCTATATAGAACATTGAATACTGGGAACCAAAGGGATCATATGAGTTGAATTAAAGCGTAGTTATTGAAATATTATTTAATTGCTTGTCATTTGCAAGCAGGGCTGATCTATTTTTGAAGAAGTTTTTCTTCTTTCACTTTCTGTTTATGTACCTCAGTAGGGATGTAGCATACATAACTCACTTCTAAGACAGACTTAATACCAATCCTAACAAACACTTGGCAGCCATGAAATAAAATCCAACCTATAGGAATCACATCAGTTTCATGAATTTTTGTCATCTTTTGAGAAAAAAGACTTTCTTGTCAAGTAGAATATGTGGTAATTCTAATGTTACACTGAGAGTGCTAGTGGCTCCTTCTATCCTACGGGGAATGAGATTCATTTCTGGACAAAAAGAAGAAAAGCAAGTAAAAGAAAGACTCAATCTTCTACTTGAGGTTATGTCTAGATATAAGAGGTTTATACCTGTATGTTCTCATTATTTTAAGCTAATATATTTCCAGTTAGGAAGATAAATAAGAAAAGACTTCATTTTGTTCAACATAAAGACTCTTAGCCAATAGAAACTCCATTGTGGTTTTGTTTCAGCAGAAGGGGAAAGGAAAGTGATTTATCTAAACATTTTATAACTAGTTATGTATGGAAGCTTAGCTGGACTGACATACACTACTTTGGAATCACACTTGATAGGCAGCTATTCTCACCTGTACCCACCAACACACTGCTAAAGTAGCACTTGGCACAAAACAATTTATGAACCAATGGTGTTTACTGTAGTTATATGCTGCACAGAGACAAATAAACATTTCTACACATGAATGCATGGATGTCTGATTCTGGAAATAAAAAGTTGCAGATCTGGGCATCACAACAATGTCCTGAATTAATTAATATGTTGACAATGATTTATAGTGTTGTTACTACACTACCTTCATGGGATATAGCTATTGCCTTGAGAGTTGGTTTACACTTCTTGACACTTGTCATAGGTGATAAGTTATAAGTTTATGAAACTCGGTAAGGAGTAACAGTAATATCCACGATCACCATATCACTCAATTGATGGGAAAAATCTGAAACAATAGGTAAGATTTCTTAGAAGTATCAGCACTGAAAATATGTATGTATATGTAGATATCATATAACATAAGGGGAGGTCCCCTACAGATGGTAGATTTTGTTTGAAGTAGACTTCATTTATGACAAAAAGTTATCTTAAAATTTGCAAACTTATTGAATGAACAAGTAAGTAAATGAGTTAACTGCTATGCACTAGAATTATTTTTATGAGTACCACCTATGTTACTAGAATGGTAGAATAGGTGATGTGGGCAAGTTATGCTTTAGAACCAGAGTTTGAGAATCATTACTGTCTTTAGGTTCAGTTTTTCATTTGGAAAGACAAAATAACTAAGTATCTCAAAATCTCTAGTCTATTTTGAGACTCAAGGCAATTCCTTACCCATGATCACCTTCAAATTAAAAAAAAAATCAAATTGTAGATTTCCAATATATAAAAATATATATTTATCGTTCCAAAAAGAGGAATGGAAGGGAGGATAAAGAGGAAATGCCAAAAAAAACAACATTGCAAGCACCAAATCCTGTTGATTTATGCCTGGTACTTAGTTCTTTGGTTTCAAAGGGATTAGATGGTTCCATGTCCCAAGATTTGCTACCACACACACATTTATCTCTTGTGATAGTTTCTCTCCATAGATCTTTTCTTTAGAAGTTATCTCATAGATATGTCATCTCTAAAATGTGAGATCTCTACTGAAACCCCTAATTTTTTGGTCATAGCTTCATGAAATGGTCTCTCACAGCTTCCTCCAGCCATAGTACATATTGCTATGCCTCAGTGGATCTCTGAAACAACAGAGGAAGAACTCACAGCTTTCTTGACCCTCACATCTTTCATGAATACAAAGCTAGTACCACTGTATAGCAGGCAAAGTTTGGCAGGAATCTTGGGCGAACACTCACCTACTTGGACTACATATACAAGAGTGCTTGTTTGCCATTGCTCTCTAGAGGCAAACTCCTTAGGCCGTCTCTTCACATTTGGAAAGCTTATCTTAGTAGCATCTTGCCCCCAAAAAAGAGCACCTTTATATTCTTCTGATGCAGAGAAGAAGAACTTCCTTCAATGAAGTTGATCTATTTAATAGCCATATCTTCTTTTGTGGTACATGTCTTGGGAGCAACATTAAGTTTTCTCATGCTGTTTTCCTTTAAAATATGTATATTTTGTACTTGATTTTTACTCATTAGCTCTTTTGCCTTTCTAGATCTTTGTGTTACCAATAATAACTATACTACAGGCTAAATGGCATGTCTTGAAATTTTTCACTGCCAAAGAAATTAGTCCATTAATTTAAAATTGAGACCCAAGAAGGTTCTCAGAACAAGTAGAAGACAGCCAGATGATTTGATAAAGTATTATATGAATGCCCTCTAGACCAGTTACTAACAGAGTTCTTATTTTCTTTAGAAACCTCATGAGCCTATCTGAAGGCACTATCTGAATTATTATCCGTACTACTACCTTCCAAACTTCTACTAGAATGGCCCATTAAATTCTACTTACAGCATTCAACTACTTTTCTAGTCCAAAGTCCTAACATCTTCAAGATAGTCAAACAAGATGGTCAGGTTCTTCATAGCATTATACCATTCTTGCCACTAACTTCTGTATTAATTAGTTTTCTATTGGCATAATAAAATGCCAGAACCAAGTGCAACTTATACAGAAAGAGTTGAGTTTTCCTTACAGTTTCAAGGGAACTTTGTTGTGGTAGAAGAAATGTGGCACCAGACAAGTAGAGCAGAAAGGTACAGGATCACATCTCAACTGAATGTAGGAAGCAAACAAAGCAAGCAGGAAGTAGGGTAAGGCTGTAAACCCCAAAATCCTAGCCCAGCTCTCAGTGATGTACTTCTTCTAACGAGGCTGCTCTTTGTAATGGTTCCATAACCTCTCAATCAGTACCACCAACTGAGGACTAATTGTTAAAGCACATAAGCTAATGGGTGACGACACTTACTTAAACCAAGATAATTCCCAATAGAACATTAATGTAAATAGTTGCTGTATTGGAGGAAATATTAACAAGGAAAATTCAATACATATACAATATAGAAGAAATAATTTAATCAAAATATATTTTATATCCAGAATTTGTTTGACTCCTGAAGGTGTAATCCAAGGTGTAGAAGGCTGACTGGAAGTCAGCGTGCCGTTGGTATTAGAGGCACGTATAGAAGCCTGGCAGCCACCTGGAATGTGATGAAGTTCTACAGCCAGTATGGGTTGTTCTTAGAATGATGACTGGTAACACCAAGGGAATGAATAAAAGTCGAGCATTTTCTACATGTATAGAAAAGTTAGATTCATGTGGGCTGTGTAAACTGCAACTGAGTCACACCAACTAACACAAAAACCTCACTGTGTTTATTATGAACAATTAGGTACAGGAGTTAAATAGTCTTGGTAGTAGGTCTCTGCAGGCTAACAGCCTCAGGATGTAGTCACCTCTAGAGGAGAAGCTGAAGTTGTTAGTTTCTTTATACACTGATCTATCTTTCATAAACATTCATACTTCGGTAAAGAATGGCTTTTATTTTTCTAGTCTAATCTTGGGGACAGGGCCTGCCAATGCTCTAAGACCTAATTCCTTAATCCTTGACATGGCTGGCTTGTCAATAATATTCATTCATTCATTCATTCATTCAGAACTTGGCTTCACTCACTCCTTACAGTGAAGACTTTTCAGATGGCATATAGTAGGTACTGAATATTGAGTTATGCGTTACTGATAATATACTACATTATATTAGTTGAAGAATTATCTGAGGATATGCTATTTATCAAATATGTAAATATGTGATTATTATATTTGTATTATTTCCTTTGATTCACCTGAAAAACAGGTCAGTGGGTCATGATGACTAGAAGAGCATGCATTATAGCAGGCTGGAAACTTAAAAAATAATAATAGTTATTATTTATTATGATTATATTTTCTTCTTCATCCTGAATAAGGCTACCTCCTATTTCTTTTTGAAATGACTGGGGATAATGGACAGAAAATTGTATCTTTAATATTTTAACTTAGAAATGAGCATCACTTTCTAGAAAGAGAAATATGTTCCTATCCTCAGTTTATTAATGACTTTCAAAATAATCTGCATCTAGTTTCTATCTGTTATATGTTCAGAAAATAATTATTGAGCAGCTACTAAATGTAGAGAAGACAACAGTGAGCATGTAGAATCCATTGTCTCCCCGTGGGGGAATGTTCTGCCAAGTATTCCAGACTGTTTTTGTCATCATGTTTCCCACTGAATTAAGGGTTTGATCTGTTACTATTTACTTCCATTACCAAATCATATTCATCTTAAAGCCACTTTGCTCACTTTCTTTAGATATATTTCATGTATATTTTATATCTACTTATCTCTCCATATTGCCATTTGTGTATTTTTCATCATGCACAATTCACTATTCTGCCTTCTGGTGGCTAATTATCTTGTACTTTATTTATTTATTTATTTATTTATTTATTTATTTATTTTGAAGACTTTTAACTTAATTTGACTTTGTCATTATTTGAGATTTTAATTTTATTTTCTATCATTTGAACATACTCATCGTAACAAATATGATTTTATAAGAGCTTGTGTGAGGTCTTACAAATCTCTGTCCATGTTGGCATGCCAACTAGAATTGTCATTATGCTATCATGATCAGGCTTCCTTGTCTTGGTCTTCTGTTCTTTAAACTCACTCAGCCTGCTCTTCTGCAAAATTTCTTGAGCCTTAGGTGAAGGGGTTGCACTTGAGATTTATAAGTTGTGACTGGGAACCCCTGGCACTTACTCTCTGCCTTTTGACCAGTTATAGATTCCTCTAAAGCCTCTATATATTTCAGAAAATATTTTTGATGATGAGTGAAAGCTATGTTTACCTGTGAGCATTATGATAAGTATATAAAACACAGGAGAAATTATATTGGTTTAGGAGAACAGCCATGGAAAATTATCTAGAGTCTATGACCTCCCCAGACACAGGTAGTGAGCTAAGTTTAAAGTGCCAGACATGAATTCCCTCCTGTTGAGCAGGCTTTAAATCCAATTACACATCACTTGGATATCTCCAAGATAAAAGTGCTACCATCATACCATGTGAATAACATAATGGTCCAAGCATCATTGTAGTTTGAAGGCTTTACTATTGACTTCTTTTCTCCCTTTTCAGCTTGCATAGCTCCTTCCAATACTGCGACAGGCAGCCTTAACAAATGAAGTGAGCCTATATTAATAACTCCTTCCCTTCTGTGAACTACTGTAGTAAAGTAAAATTTTATAATACAAGAGAAATAAACGGGAGTAAAGAATCAATGAACTAACCAGATTAAAGCCCCTATTGAGATTCTCTTTCTATGTCTTTTCTCCAACCACTTCAGCAGACATTGGACTTTCACTGAACCAACCCTGAACATTTAGTCTGAGAGAGCTTTAGTTAATAATCCAGATGCAACACAGTGGTGAGTCTGTGTCCAGGTGGTTTCATAACTTGTCTACTCATGTACAATCACTTTTATCTAACATGTCTTTGTTTGGGTTGTGCTCCTAAGAGTTCCCTTGGTGGGAGTCTTGCAAATGTATTACTTTATTTTATTATCATTATTTTTTTACATTTCTCTAATAATTCAGTCAGGTTTTAGTAGACCAGACAAGCAGGAGATGAGTTTTCCATAACTCTTCATTCTTGCCAGGAAATCTCTGGGTTAGTTACATTTCTGTCTTAGTGTTAATTCTGTGTATTATTTTCCAGCTGGAGGAATTCCTTCAGTTTCAGGTTAGTGAACTTGAGGACCTTCCCCATGTCTGCCCAGGACACGGGTTTGCATCTTGCTCAGAGGACTTTTTCTGATACCTCACACCTGCATCTCTGTGGTTCCTGAAAAATGTCACTATGAAGAAGTGTATCATCTACGTTTTACACGTTCATGAATCCATATTTTCCCAAATGCACTTTCCATTTGGTGGACTTGTGAGGAAATTCAATATTAGATGCTAAAGTACCAGGTGTTAGAGCCAGAACTCTTTTGAGTTTGGTTTGAACACTGAACAGTGAAGCAATGCTGCAGACAATATTTAATATTTTTCATAACACTTAATGATTCAAAAGTCTGTAAGAATTTCTAATTCCTATCAACAAAGTGTAGCTGCTTTAGTATCAATCTCAGTCTTCTGAACTATGACCCCATCATTTAATTCTTCGGCAAAAGTGGGCTTAGCCTCATATTGCTCTGTATTCAATTGTATCACCTGTGACTTCTGAAATGTTATTTTCCTCCTTTCCACAAATATAAATAGGTCATGTAATACATAATGCTACTGATTTTACTTCATTTACATAGACTTCCAATTCCTCTATTTCACATTTTTATCCCATTTTTTAAAAAAAAGTTGGCATATTCATAGTGAATTCATCAGGATTTGTAGTATAGAGTTTCCAAAACACTATTATTTTCATTTTACCTATCTGTAAGGGAAAATGTTGATGCTGTATCAAGTAAGCTAAGAACAGCCTAGGATATTAATTAACTGTATGACATTCTGAAATTATTGCATTATCCAATGTTTCCCAAAATTTTGATTCAATAGTGCACTCTAAGAAATGAAATGGTTCAGAAGAACCCTTCTTTGAGATGACAATTTTAGCTCAAAAGATTATTTCTTGACTGAGTCTTGGATTCATACAGGTCATTTACATTTCTTCAGGTTCTAACATCCCTATATAATGCTTTAAAAACGGAGTAACCTTTCACAAATACATTAAAAGCATCTGGAAAACTTATGATTCATCTCTCTCTGCCTTTGAATTTGTTTCTTCACCTAGCAGGTCTTTATTTAGTTTCTTTTTAATGGATTTATTTATTTATTTATTTATTTATTTATTTATTTATTTATTGCCTGTGCATGCACAAGTGGAAGTTAGATAGCAACTTGCAAGAGTAAGTGTCTCTTCTCCCAACCATGTGGGGTCCTGGGATAGAACTTAGGTCACTAGAATTGGTGACAAGTACAATCTGCTCATCTACCTCACTGCCTGCCTTTCAGTTAATTTATAATCTTAATTTCCTCACTTTGTCATTGATGCTGATGCCTTTCATCTGTATTGAGGTAACGACATAAGTGAGACAGGACCCTTGTGAGTGAGTGGAATGTAACACAAATCAAGCAGCATGTCTCATCTGACTATAGCAGTAAGAAAGGTGTTTGTCTCTACATCTGTGGGTGGCCTGGGATTTTTATAAGTCATGATTAATGGAAACACACCTGCACAGAAGCAGGAAAAACTGAAGACAAATTAGAATCACTAGAGGGTTTAAAGCTGATGTGTCTGTGAACCAAATGACATACTAGAGGCCATATGGAAAAACTACTATTACCTTCCTTGTTCACCGGCACCTCCAAACTTGCCCCCTAAAAGTAAGTCACCATATGCCACTGCTATGGATTGAGTATGGGTTTATTCTCCAAGAGCACCTAGGAAGACACAGTCCAAGGAGGGACTGTTATGGGACTTTAAGATGTGGAGCCTCTACGGGGAATGTGGCATAAGCCCTTGTTACCCCTCTAACTTTTCCTGTGGATGCATACATGCATGAGTTGCTTCAACACAAGCTCCCCTCCTATTCCCAGGTGAGACAAGAAGAACTAGCCTTCATCAAGACTTTACTATACCATTTACTACAAATTTCCAAAGTTATGATCTAGGTAAACTCTCTATCTTATTAAATCATAGGCTGTTATAATTTTATACCTGTTGCTCTGGTAAACAGCACAGCCAAAAGCAAGTTGGGGAAGAAAGGGATTATTTCAGCTTGGAAGTTTTAGTCCATCATGGAGCAAAGCCAAAGCAAACTGTCAAGACCTACACCTGGATGAGAAACTATGAAGGAACACTCCTTATACTGTTTCCTGCTCTACCTACTGGCTTGCCCAGCTAGCTTTCTCATCACACCCAGGCCTACCTATTTAGTGATGTTTTCCCTTACATTGGGCTAGACTCTCCTCCATTAATCATCAATCAAAGCAATTTCTCACATACATGACCCCAAGCCAATCTGCCTAGGGAAATTCTTAAATTGATGTTCTTTCTTCCCAGGTGACATTGAGTCATGTCAAGTTGACAGTCGAGGCTAACTAGCACACAGGCCTTAGGTAGTACTAAAATGCAAGCCTTGTACATCTCTAGATTTCCAATTCAGCACAATTCCTAACTCAGAATTCAAGAGATCTGAAATAAGGAATACATGGAGTCTGGGAAAGCTGATCTACGGAGTCAAGGTGAGCAATTCAACTGTGAGTAAGCCAATAGCAAGATTTATTCTCACTCACAACTTTCCAACAAGAACCTGCCACCAAATAGGCCAGTGCATGCTTAAGAATGAACAACTTTGCTTTGCTGACCCAGTGCAGAACATTCCACTATAGAATCATAAAGACCTAAGGAAGAGGAATTAGGAACTCGGGAAGCTGAGTGTGTCTTGTTTAAGAGTCACAGCTATGGCCAGAATGACAAGATGAATGGAAATTCTGATTCCGAATTCACTTATTTTTTTTCTGCTATTTTCTCCTACAAGGAAAATAGTTTACAGTGGATGGTATGTCTCGTTGGACTTCCAGGCCTCTGGAAAATCCAACAGCCAGGACACACTTTTATGTGTTCATGGGATAAAAAAAATCTTTTCTGTAGCCATCACTTCATTTCCTTATCAAATATACAAATGAGTGGCCTGGAGTCTAAGTTTTATTTGTTAGAGCTGAATTATCAACAAAACTAAAATAAGTCCAGATAGCCACAGTCAGGGGATTTCTGACATTTGGCAATGGGAACAAATAAAGCTTTGTTTGGTAGAAAGCCAAAGAGTATCTTGTTGCTTAGCCTTTGATCTCTACCCATTAGGTGCCAGTAGCAACTCGTAGCTGCAATTATCAAATGTCTGCAGATATTGACAAACATTTCCAGTGGAAGCAAATTCCCAAACTAGCAGTGGGAGCAAAAATGATTTGTTCCTCATTAAAAATCACTAGTTTAGCAATAATTTCAGTTAAGTAATGAACAATTTTTATTCAAGCTACAAAAACGTCCACTGTCTGAATGTTACATTCTATTGTTATGTGAAGTTATTTTTCTTTTATGTGAGTACTGGACCAATACAGTAGCATGTACACAGCAAGCAATGAGTTCCCCTAAGATTTTTGTTTTACTTATTTTACACTAAATTTGCTGTTTAGATAATTTGTTTCCAGAAAATATTAACAGTGCTCACGAAACAAACCTGAAAGGACCCTAATATAACTGTCTCATATGAGGCTATGCCAGTGCCTGGCAAATACAGAAGTGGATGCTCACAGTCCTCTACAGGATGCAACACAGTGTCCCCAATGGAGGAGCTAGAGAAAGTATCCAAGAGCTGAAGGGGGTCTGCAACCCTATAGGAGGAACGACAATATGAACTAACCAGTACCCCCAAAACTCGTGTCTCTAGCTGCATATGTAGCAGAAGATGGCCTAGTCGGCCATCATTGGGAGGAGAGGCCCCTTAGTCTTGCAAACTTTATATGCCCCAGTACAGGAGAACACCAGGGCCAAGAAGTGGGAGTGGATGGGTAGGGGAGCAGTGTGGGGGAGGGTATAGGGGACTTTTGGGATAGCATTTGAAATGTAAATGAAGAAAATATCTAATAAAATTTTTAAAAAAGAAACTGTAGGAATCCATAAAGTCAAATAAAAACCAAATTATTTTGTTTCCATTGATGATATTAAAATATGATTGTGTTATTTGTAATACATTATTTCTATTTTTCCCATTCTTGTTTCCTGACTTGGCATTGCATGCATGATTTTGCATGTGTTTGCATGAGGAGACCCGACATTGATACCAGGAGTGGTCCTCAGTTGCTAATCCACCTCACTCATCAAGGAAAGACCACGCAAACCCAGGCTTACTAACTTTCTCTGAGGATTCCCTACCCTAGATTTCCAGGGCTGGAGTTGTATGAGGATGCCACATCCATCGGACATCCATCACACTTTCTGAAGATCCGAGTTCTTACATTTGGGGGACAAGTATTATTTCCCTAGCCCTCAAATGTTCCTCTATGGATATTGGTCAATGGTAAGGCATTACACATTTCATATGTTAAAAAAAAAATTCAGCTACTGACAAGGTATGTTGATTGTATTCATCATTTGGAAACCATTTACAGAATGTTATTGGGTTATTTTCTTTACTTGATTTTTAATACATTGTTAATTTACATATTAATTGATTTCAATTGAAGGTTCAGGGGAACTCCTGGATTGCACATTCAAATATGATTCAAGTACAGAACATCCCTTTCTGTTTGCACCATGCTATGAAAAACAACACAAAACTGCAATCTTACCTTAGGAAATGCATCTCCAAGAATTTTTTTGTGGGGACAACTATATTTTTTGTGTATTGCTTTAATTTCTTAAACCAAAGGAAGCAATAAAGCTAGTTAACATTAAAAAAAGAAGAATAAAAAGAAAAGAAAGAAGAAAAGAAAAGAAAAGAAAAGAAAAGAAAAGAAAAGAAAAGAAAAGAAAAGAAACTATCTCACTGGGCTAAGGAAAGTCACAGAAATTCACATTTACATAAGGACCTGAAGCCATGCTGACAGAGATGTCACATACTCACATTGGAAAATACTTATTTAAATTTATTTTTTAGTTGAAAATAAACTTTTGTACTATATATTCTGACTAAGGTTTGCCCTTTCTACCTCCCCACTCACCCGAATCCACACCTTTCTTCTACCTCATTAGAAAACCAGTAGACAAGTAGTAGTAGTAGTTGTAGTAGAAGTAATAGTAATAATAATAATTAATAATAATAATAATATGGGACAAAATAACCAGATAGGAGGAAGTCAATGCCAGGAATGGGTTACATTTAATTGAGTTGCTGGCCAAAAAGGCGCTATAGAAAACCTTACTTCAAATTATTAATAAATGTAGTTGCAGATTGTGCAATGGACAGCATTTCTGATTCTATGGATCAAAGTCCCACGGTGACAGTTGCCTTCAGGGCTCTGCTGTAAGTTTAAAGAAATCAGAAACCAGGCTCCTGAATCTGCCTTGGCTTTTCATTATGCTCTTTTGTACTTCAAAAGATGGCTAACTTAACCATAGGAATTTTGTATATCCATAAATCCGGGAGACACTGGGAAATATCATTTAATCCTCATCTCCTCAGCACACTTCAGTATGGCTGTTTACATGTGGATTCCTCCGCTGCCTGCTTTTTGACTCATTGCTAAAACCATAGCACAGATCTTCTAGTGCCAGGCGAAGACCAGCAGTATACTCTGCAGGTACACTTTTTGGAAATTCACTTGGTTAACCTAGCACTGCATTGTCATTACAGTGTCAGTGATTATATTTCTCATGCTTTGCAGAGTTCAGACTTCAGAATCAAAGCTAACAAATGTATAAGTCAAAATTCTACTTCCAGTTACTCTTATGTTGCTTCCTTAATAGATGCCATAACATACTTTAAATAAATAAGAGTTAATAAATCAGGTACATAGTTGCCTTCTTTTGATCCACTTATATAAGCACTTCTTACTCCAAAAATTTCTACCAATTGCTTGTTTAATCCATTTTTAGGAACGTATTTAGTTTTATATGCACATCGGGGTGAAAGGATAGCAATGATGACAACCTTACTCTATTTCTTATGAATTTTCATTTCCCACCATACCCCTCATCTTCATTTGTGTATATGCATATTTTCCTATCACCCTCTACTCCCTCCTCTACCCGACTTGCAGTATAACTCCTTACAGAAGTAGATTTAGTCTGGTAGACCAGAGTCAAATTCAAGTGTAATTTTCTAGTTCTCAAAGACTAAGAAAATCCCTAAACTGGCAAATTAAATTTTCTTAAAGTTGTGAGAAGGAACTTTAGATTCATTGTTGTCCATCTTGAACATAAGAAATTACATTTACTGCTACTATCATCAAAATCATGAAAGAGTTTGGAGTGTGTCTGTGATAGAAACTATTCATGCCATGAGAAAGAGGTTCCCTGCTTGTTTTTATAAAAAGCAGTAGTTCTCAACCTTCCTAATGCTATGACATTTTAATACAGTTCCTCTTGTTGTGGTGACCTCCAGCTATAAAATTACCTTTGTAGCTACTGTTGTGAATGTAAATATCTGTATTTTCCAATAGTATTAGGGAAACTTCCCACCTCTGATAAAGGGTCATTTGACCTTCTAAGGGGTTGCTGCTACAGGTTGAGAACTGCAGATATAAATACCATTGCTTCAATTCTCACTGAGCTTTGGTTGTTGGTGTTGTAGAGGAGAGTGGACTGGAGATCAATTCCTGTACATTATGCATGCTAGGCAACACTTAACCAAAAATCTATAACCTCAGCTCTTTATCACCTAAATTGTCATCCCTTGCTTTCTGCTGGAAAATTGAACAGTTGCCACTGGGAGATTTTGGGAGCTGTGTAAATATGACAGAGGAACTAGGTTGACTAAGCAAAGCTAATCTAAGCTTCTCTATCTAATCTAAGCTTCTAGGACAATGTTTGTCAGTCGTGGGTTGCAATCCCTTTGGGTGGGGTCACACATCAAATATCTCATTAGATATTTACATTATATTTCATAATAGTAGGAAACATAGTTATCAAATAGCAACAAAAAAGTTTTATGGTTGGGGTCACCACAGTCTGAGGCTCTGTGTTAAATGTTTGTAGCATTTGAAAGGTAAAGAAATCACTATTCTAGGAGATTGAAACAACAAAATATACAGAAGAAGGAAAACAATACTTATATCATCTATATATAAGTCAAGAGTTTTTCTGCTGGACTGTGAGACTTTTTCTTTTTTTTTCTGATATTTAAGTTCTATAGTCACATGATAGACAATTCTAATCACCTGATCACCAAGAAAGAGATGTTTCTTCTAATATTCAATGACAACAGATGTGGCAATGTGTTCTTACTTCAGTTTTAAAGCCTTGCATCCTAAATACCTGTTTGCTGCTAGTACTGGAGAGCTAGATTATTGGGTATTTTGTTTAATTGTTTTATGAAACATCTTGGAAGGTTAGCAGAATAGACAATCAAAATCCATAAAATTTATTAGATGTTCTTGGTTTATTCAAGGTATGAAAATAATAATTTCCTGGGTCATCTTTAAATAATGGCAAAAGTCCTCAATGCTGTAATGATTCATGGTTATTCCACAATGCATATGGTCTTTATGTAATGAGTCTTGGATACTAAATTCCTAGCTCTAGAGACATAAGAGGGTCCCATGTCTATTTACATACAACTCTACATAAATAAAGAAGTGTAAACTTCTCAACTTCACTATTTGAGAGTAAAAGATTTACTTAAGTCAATAGGATAAACTGAGTGGTTTGCAAGTATTTACAAGTGAAAGAAGTTACTGTTATTTGTGGAAAATTATTTAGCGATGATCTGGTTCATGAACTTTGCTCTTCTGCTAAATTGGGACTCTTCCTGGAAATTGGGTGACCACACCTTACTCAACGTTTTATTTGGCCATTCAATCAGCTAGCTCTCTGGTTGAGAGAAGAGTCTATCCTAGGCTGGAAGCAGAGTGCTACAGATCAATGAAAGAGCCCTTTCTGGTATACAGTGGCCACCTCCCCTCTGTTATGCTAAGGAGTGATGGAATCTGACACACTATATCACAATCCCAGGAGAGTCATATTGCCGAACAGTTGAAAGGTGTAAAGAACGGCTGCAGAGAAGAAAAGAATAGAGTGGTTGTTTAGTTAAACAGCAATGCTAAGGTGACTATTCCTGTTGGGCTCCTAAAAGCTGTTTCTTTCTGCTCTTGGTATTGAATTGAATGTGGGTCATGGAAGCAAGGCCATCTTCCATTCACACAGACTGAAGTCACAGCCCAGCTCTTTGTTTATCTTCCATTCAAGCAGGGCAAACTGCTTTCCCTGCATGGTGTGATTTCATTGAAACTTTATATTCTGCTAAGGACACGGCCACTCTTTTTCCTTCCTATTCTTTCACAAAAATTTCACATCATTTCAGACACCATCTGGCAACAGGAAGTATACAGGAAAATGAACTAAGTCATAAGAATAGTTTATAATTATTCAGAGTTTATTAGGACCAAGGATTTCCTAAGTTCTTTTTTTATAAGTATTAACCCAATTAATATCCTGGAAAGGAAGATATGTTATTGAACCTACTTTGTAGGTAATAAGGACACAGGGGCACAGTTTAATCACCAGCTCCTAAAGTATAGTACAATGTATACTGCCAGCCTATCATAAACTAGAGGTGGAAGTGTTAGTTAATCCCACCAAGCAGTAGCATTCCACCGTCAAATGCTAGTGACATATGTTTGACCATGCTTAAAAGGTTTTCAGTGTTTAACTTACATAAAATGTGTGCCAGTGCCTGTGTTTCCCTGATGCATGTTGCACTCACTGCATCATGTCTCTCAGCCTGTGCCTACAAACTTGGGGGAATTCCTTCTAAACATGTGACACAGAAAGAGAAGACTCATGACTTAAAAAATCTACTTTTGTCATATGTGAGATTTATACCACAGTACCACAGCCACTCTTTGAGATTTTAAATGGCATTGGTGAAGAAAAATCATGCTAGGTGTTACGAAATTTAGTACATATGGCCATTTGACCTTTTTCTTATTTTGAGGAAGAAGCTGTCTATACCGTGTGATTATACAGCACATCATTTTAGCCTCTCACCCAGGAGCCAGATGAAAGGATGGAGAGTTGAAAGCATGACTGGGAAATTTCTGTTAAGGAAATCTGATGAAGAGTATGGGATAACCCTTCCTGAACATTCTAAATTCATAGATCAATTTCTATTTATATGATAACTCCAGTGAGTATCATCAGAAAATGAAGACTTTAATAATCAAATAAATTGATCTGCCCTAATCCACTAAGTTAAAGAAGTAAATGGCCATTATAACAAAGCCAAAGGCAATGAATGGTTAATGGAAATGAAACTGAACTCTGCATATTGTCCTAGCTATGTCACCTGGTAAGATTTAACTTGCTGTCAGAAAATACAGCACGGGGACATATTGTGTCTTATTCTCCAGAGTGAAAAGTCACCATCCTGATAGCACATGAACTAGATTAGAGCATCTCTGTCAGGAAACAGGAGGTGTTTTGCTTTTATTGGAATAAATACTTTACATAAAGATTTGTTTTCCCTATATGGACTATTTCAGTCAAAACTGCCACCAATGAGATAGTGGTTTTTAACCTGTGGGTTACGATCCTTTGAGCAAACCTCTCTCCAAAAATATCTACATTACAATTCATGATAGTAGCAAAATTACAGTTATGAAGTAGCAATGAAGTAATTTTATGACTGGCATTACCACATCATGAGGAACCTGCAATCTCCAATCATGGGACTCATGTCACAACAAGTGAAATGCCCCTTTTCATCAGTGAGTCTGAGTTCATAAAACCCACTACTTTTATCATGTCTCTACTATCTGTCAGAGACTCCCCCAAACAAATTGTGAAATGGCCATATGAAGACTCAGTATAATGCTGGTTAGACTGTACAATACCGCTGGACTAATGGAATAAGGATTTTTGGGTTTGTGCATGGTCCCAATCAGTATCTAATATATAGTACTATTTCTCCCATAGTCAGGATCCAAGGGTTCAGTGATGAGGAAGTAGAAATGCAAATGAGGATTTCCAAATAATAGTCTCCTTCTCAAATTATAATGCCTTTAGACTATGGCCGGTAGAGATCTCAGTTTGAATAGGAGGAAAGCTTCTGTCTACCCAAGACCACAGTAATTGTGATGCCACTCAACCAGAATCAACCTCGCCAATGTTTGTTGATTTCTTTCGATTTTCGTCATTCTAGTAGGTGTGAAGTGATAATGTTGAAGTTATTTGTGTATTACAAGACCGAATTAAACTCCAGTATGGTTCAATCATACACCTATGGCTTGAGGGTGGTCATAGTCTCCATGCTCAGCTATGCTGTTAAGCAGAACACCTATATATGGCTTCTCCAGTATGACAAACTCAGATCAGCCAGATGTTTTTCATGATGGTTCCTTCATTCTGAAAAAGGTACAGCCATTCAGACACTGCCCCACCTGGGGATCCATCCCATATGTAGCCACCAAACCCAGTCACTGTTGCTGATGCCAAGAAGTGCTTCTTGATAGGAGCCTGATATGGATGTCTCCTGAGAGGCTCTGTCAGAGCCTTACTGATACAGATGTAGATATTTGCAGCCAACCATCTGACTGAGCATTTGGGACCCCAGTGGAGAAGTTAGGACAAGGAATGTAGGAGATGAAGGGGTTTGCAACCCCATAGGAAAAACAACATCAACTGACCAGACCCCCCCAGAGCTTCAAGGGTATAAACCACCAACCAAAGGGTACATATGGAGGGACCCATGGCTCCAGCTCCATATATAGTAGAGAATTGCCTTATTTGGCATCAGTAGGAGG
The DNA here is from genome assembly GCF_000001635.26 of Mus musculus. Taxonomy (NCBI): domain Eukaryota; kingdom Metazoa; phylum Chordata; class Mammalia; order Rodentia; family Muridae; genus Mus; species Mus musculus. The sequence continues at coordinate 134,250,063 of NC_000068.7, read as the reverse complement.
GGAGGTCCTTGGTCCTGTGAGTGCTTTATGCACCAATGTAGGGGAATGCTAAGGTGGTGAGGCAGGAGTGGGTAAGTAGGTAGGGGAGCACCCTCATAAAATCAGGAGAGAGGTGGGGTGCGATAGGGGGTTCTCAGAGGGGAAACCAGGAAGGGGAATAATATTTGAAGTGTAAATAAATAAAATAACCAATATAAAATTAAAAAAAAAAACAGATAAAGGTACAGCAACAGACCATTTTCTGACATGGCCACAAAAGTGATTTAAAATAATTTCAATTATATTGTTTGTTTGGTTTTTGTTTTTGTTGTTGTTGTTTTGCCACAAATGCATTACTAATTCAAAAGCAGGTTCAAGGAAGAGGAAAAATAACCTCTTCCTTTGAAAATATGTCAGAAATTTTGTCCATATGTTTAAAAAATATCATGCAAAATAATCTGGGGCTCAGGTTTCTTGAGGTGGGTTTTGAAATGAGATCAGGTGTGAACCTTTTTCCATCCCTTATTGCTTATTTGGACTTTACTGCATTAATAAAGGGCTGATGGTCCATGACCTTCTCCTTTGTTGATATCTACCTTGAGGATGGAGATGCTGTTTGTGTGAGATCTCTGTCATGGTGCCCAGGGCTCGATTAATGCTGAAAGGGAGAGTTCATACCTCCACCACTAATTCATCTGCTTACATGACTTATTGACTATAAGTCAAAGCCACTTTAGTATCTAATTTACAGTTTAGCTTGCTTTTTACTTAATAGATAGTCGATTCCCCTGAAAGTGTATGTATTTATACCAGAAGAAAACAAACAATAATACAATAGTCTTCCAAGCAGCATTGGTATTAATTAGTAAGCTCTTCAGTCTCTATCCTGGTTTTGCTGTATAATGTTAGGCAGGCACTTATTTAAGGAAGCAGTAGAACCTCTAAGGTCAAATCAGAAGTTTTGGTTTTCCTATTATGATAAAATTTTCTCATTTTTATGTGACTTAAAGAAAGGTAAGTTCACTATATTTAGTCAAAAGTTTTATTGTACCAGATCACAAAAAATCAGTTATTTGGAATCCCCCTCACACAAAGAATTTAACTGAATGAACAAATCTAATTTAAAGGGCAACAATATGCAGAAGACAAAAGCCAGAGATGCTCTTGACATGATACAAAATGGCCCATGTGGAAATCATTCCCGCTGAAAAAATTTCACATGTTATGGATGTGAAACATTCTTCTGCAGGGATTCGGGAGGCATGCTGGGCATCTCTAAACACTGCCTCTGAGCATCTGTCAATTGGAGACATTAACCTTTCTGTTGTTTTGATGAGACAAAGATAAAAATCAAGTCGCTGGTGATTTTCTGGGAGCCCGAGCTGCCTGTGTCTTTGGCTATCTCTTACACCCATTTGCTGTTGAGACTCACTTGATTGAAAGCAGATGGTGTCTCCTTGGCATGGCCCACTGAGTACTCATTTCTCGGAGAACGCTGTGGTTAACAAGAGGTATCCAGTTTTTCTGTCCATCATAAAAGATGGACAGACAGATACTTGATGAGTTTTCAGGAGACTTTCCTGGAGTCTAACTTAATAGACAACAGGTATTCACACATCACCCCGTGAGAGGGTGTGTCCTTCCCTCTCCCCAAAGGGTCACTGCACTCATTTAAAGTTATCACTTTGGCTTTCCACTCTTGCCTTGAAAATTTAAGAGGTAGTTATCATAAAATCTCAATTTCCAGCTTCTGGCTCTGCTTTCATATGATGACAAATAAGTGTATTTTACCACTCTTTGCTGACTGCCTTGGGCTATTTTCTGAGCAGATGGAATTCTGCCTCTTCTTGTTTCCTTGTGGGAAGGGAAAGTGGGGAGTTTTCAGTGGAGCAACATAGTTAAGCAGGCACGGGTTTGTTTGGAATAACGGAATTTATTCAGCTTCCATTAAGAATATCTAATTATAAATAATTACACTAAACTGATTTAATTTCATCTTCTTGAGCTTTATTATAGCAACAAGCTCAACCACATGCATTTTGTTAAATAGACCATTGCACTGTGAAGGGGGCGGGGGTAAAAACACTTAACAAGATTGATCTGACTTGCATGGGAAAGGAGGGATTAACAATAATTGAGCATGTTCTGCTGTATCATTTCCCATTCCATTAGAGCTGAAACATAAGTAGGTGTTTCAAAAAATGAGTTCACAGTAAAGAATTAGCTTGGTTTTAATAGATGCCCCTGCCCTAGTGAGGAGTTAATGCCAGAAATAGGCAAACAATTTGTTTTAGTATTGAGCTAAATTTTTAAATATGTAAGAAATTAAATTATTAAGGCTAACTGCTGATGAGTGGCTGAAATAATAAGAATTGATATTAATTTTTCTCAGCAGCCCATAAATGCTTAAAGATATAGACCCTTTCCTTCTGAAGATGAAAAATGAGCTCTGTGGTTTAGAGTGGTTATTCTTGAAACACATATTCACCTCATTTGGAAAACCTAAAGAGTATTATTTTATTCCTGCCTAAAAAAGATAATGAGTTTACAATGCAAAAATACTGATGCAACAAAATATAAGATAAGAATCTAGACATCGCTAATAACCCTACCCCAGATAGAGTGTAACTATTTACATACCGGTAGAACACACTTCAATGTGCTTTTAATGTGTGAAGATTAATTTATGTAATTGTTAATAAAGCATATTATACCTATAGAGAGTAAATAAATAATATTTATTCTTAAGTCAATATCTAAAAACTAGATAGAAGCCTTGCTGCCCCCTTTTGCCTTCATTGAGCCAACTTGTTGACTTTAAAAAATTTTTAAAGTATAATTGCATAACTTTCCCCCTTTTATGCTCTCTCTCACACACAAATGTATAATCACGAATATATAAATAAAAACAGTCTGAGCTGAGTCTGTTTTAGTTGTTGTTTGTTTGTTTGTTTGTTTTGTGGGTACATGGTTTTCAGCTGACCACTCCATATTGGATAATCAGTAAGGGGGCTCATTCCTTGGGGAAGGTAGTTCTCCCTTCTCTGTGTTAACATGTCTATTGATATTGCCTTTTTTTTTCTGTCTTGTTTATGCAGTCATTTCTAAGACAGGATGTTTCACAGCAGAGTTCCTGGTATTCTGGCTCCTAAAACCTTTCTGCTCTGTGACATTTGCTGAGGCATAGATGCAGGTACTGTGATATAGATGTATCCCCTGGGGCTGGGCTCCCTATGATCTGTTCATCTCTGCATTGAGTCAGGTTGGGGTATTCTGTGATCATCTTCATTTGCTGTAAAGAAACTCTCTTCGATGAGGGGCGGCAGCCTCACTTCTCTGGGGTAAAACAAGGTTTAGCATGTACTAAGGAATCATACCAGTTTAACAGAGTGCTGGTAATAGATTCTACGATACATGACCTCATTAGCCTTGGGAAATTGGTTAGGTTTCTAGTACCACAGGTTCCTTGTACCAGGAAGAATTTCCCTTCTGTTGAGTGGGTTTTAAGTACAAACAGACAGTTCTTGGGTTACCACCAATATGTGGTATTTAGTGCACAGTTAGGGATATCTTAACAAGCTTACAATGTTTGTGTTTGTAGGTGAGTCTATTAATGGCTTACCTCAATTAGCAGCTTGATATTTTTTCTAGTAACAAAGAAGCTTGACTTCAGATTGGTGGCTTTCAGCTGAGATGCATCATGAATCATTTAAATCTAAGTTCCCAACTGTTTTGTTTGTGTTTGGTGGTTATTATTGTATTTAAGTTCTCTCTCTCTTGCTCTCTCTCTCTCTCTCTCTCTCTCTCTCTCTCTCTCTCTCTCTCTCTCTCTCTCTTTCTTCCTCTCCTTCTCCCCCCTCTCCCTCTTCCCACCTCTCTATGTGTGCTTGTGCATAAATACATACATTCACATATATTATGTATATAATGTTAAGTAAATATAAAATAATATAATTTCTTGACCCTTTATCAAACAACATTGGTGTCTTTCGTCTCTTGCCCCCTCTTCTTTTTGTTTCCTGGCCTCTTTTCCCCTCGCCATTTGGAGTCTAACCCCCTATTTTTTCCATTTCCCCTTTCATACCTAACTTGTATCTTACTATTCTTATCTCAAGACCTCAACTTTTATTTCTTCTATTGAAAAAGTCTGCTTAGATCCCAGGCTCATTTTTGATAGCTGTCTTTTATTTCCTTGATTATTTTGTTGTGTATTCAATTTGTAATTTTAGAAGGTCCCGTTTGTCAATGATTGGCCTTAATTCCTGGGCAAGTGGAGTCCTTTTCAGAAAGTCTTCCCCTATACATATATCATAGTGCACTACCTATGTTTTCTATCAGCAATTTTAGTGTTTCTGTTTTCAACTTGAGGTTTTTTATTTACTTGAAACTAATTTTTGTGCAAACTGACAGATGTGGTCTATTTTAAATCTTCTGCATGTGGACATCCAGTTTTCCCTGGATCATTGTTGAACCTGTTGTCTTTTCTCCAAGGTATGGGTTGGTTTTTTTTCCCCCACTTTGTTAAATACCAGATGACTGTAGTTATTAGTACTTATCCTTACATCTTTTATTTTAGTCCATTAGTTTAAATATCTGCTATGTGCTGGTATTTTTGGTTTTATGAATGTAAAAATTATACATTACTTATTATTTTGTTTGGCTTATACTCACAATATGTAAAATGTAAAATTTAGTCACATTGTTATATGTTATTTTAACTTTCATGCTTTCATTGATGTTTATGATGACAATATACAAATGTATCATGTGTTACCATTTTTTCTAGATGATCTATTCATATGTGTACTATTATAAATATTGTTTACCTTATATTGTAAGTATGGATATGTTTCTATTCAGTTTGTCAGGAGAAGTAAGACTGGTGATTTGTATGGATATTCACATATTAAATTTTTTAGAACCTGCTGTAAAATATTTTTCCAAATGATTATAATGTATACATTCTCTAACAATACATAAAGTATCCTTTGTTCTTACTCCTTGATAGTGCTTCATAACAAATAATGGCTTTTACATAAAAATAATGTCAATGATATCACATTTTCCATTGGTAGCCTACATTTCATGTCCTACAATATATCTTGTGCACCTTTCCATCTCAATAATGGAAGAACTCATCGTTCATAATCAAAGTGTAGTGATCTTTTTGACCATGTATTTAAATATACATAGATAAATGCTTGCTGATCAATATTTCCACAAATTTAATTTTTGCTTTTAAACATGGATATATAATCGTGTGCTTAATCTGAGTTTTAATTGTTTGCAACAAATAAAATCACTCTGTTTGGCCAATGTTCTCTAACACACACAGACTACAAATTTGCAAAATTTAGTACCTATTAATCACACTATTATACTATTTCTGTTTTTATTAGGAATTAAGTTTGTTAATGAAAATTCACGTGACAGAAAACTGCATTCTTTAAATATCCTGCATCATTTACCTTAAATGGATTCTCAAAACCCTTTTTATCTGGCCACATTTTCCTGCCCAACCCATTGCCTCTTTAAATCTTTGTCCATGAACTTGGAAATCTGCACCCCACTGCATCTTTTCCACAAGCTTTGAGCAGAAGTCTGATCCTCCCCCTTCGTAGCGAGTATAATCTCATTGGAATGGAATCGTACCTCTGCATTTCCATTGCCAAGCAAAAGCTCACTGTGTGCTTGCAGACTTGTACACACACTCCTGGCTCATTCATTTCTGTGAAAATAGAGAAGCTGACCCTGCTCACTCACTGTTTAAGGCTAGTTTTGCTCAGCATTTGCAAGCTCCTGCCTTTGCTCTTTGGACCCCCAATTTCTTTCTCTTCTTTTCAGAGCCCAATTTATGTTGGCAGGATTCCAAATACCCTCAACTGTTTGGGTTTGGTAAGTCCTTCCCCTTTTGAATGTCCCCTTCTGATTCCATCTAGTTGCACCTTTTACCATTTTTCATATTGTCTTCTCTAAGATTTGTTATTTCCCTGGCTTTATGGTGTGTGTGTTTTTCAGCTCTTTTGCCATTGAAAGCTCACGATTCATCAGTAAGCTCATATCTAGATTCATATAATCAACATGGTCTCCTTTCAATTTTTGGTTTGAAACTCTTCGTCAAATGACTATTTGGTGATATTTACTAAAAGACTCAGAAATAATACACAATCTAAATTATTTTTTTCCAGAAAAAAAAATGATGGGTTTAATGAAAAGCTTTGGTGTTTATTCCTAACTCCATAATGTCTATCGTTCTGTGCCCCTAAAAGCACAAAGCTGTCTTATGATGAGCTAAACCCATGGAAGTTATTTAGGGTGGTGTCTTGTCTTCAGATCACGGAGATCTACTGTTCAAGTCACTGTTGTTTATTCTCCCCTTAATAATGGTCTATCTCAGAAAGCACTTATTTTGCATAAAAACTATGGGGCCATGGCTATGCCTTTTATGCTCATTACTTTAGCTATCAGTGTCTGACACTAAGAGTAAGAAAAATAAATCTATTCACTATCTTCTGTTTTCTTAGCTTCCACAGCTTGTGTGTGTCTAAGACTTTGAGTTTATGATGATCTTATCTTAAAAGTCATCCTTGATATTCAAAGTTGATCAAGCATTATTTTTCTTACTATATTTTCTTTACAAACGCATCTCTCTTCTTTTTATTAATGGAACTTTGAATTTTTTGAGAATTATTGATTTACATCCTGTCCTCCAACAACTGCCTTCATGACTCCCTATGCCCTCTTACATACTTGACCACACACACACACATTTGTGTGTGTTATACATATTACATATATATATAATATACATTATATATATAATATATAAATATATATAACATACAAGATACATTATATGTATGTATATTATATATGTGTGTCTGTAGAAATACATTCTATTAAATCCATTTGGTGTTGCTCCTAGGTATCTGTGTTTGAGAATGACTACACTGAGCGTGGTAACTCAGACCCAGAAAGAGAGATGCCACATGTCTTCACATACTTGTATATTCTGGGTCCACAATTTTTAGACCTGAAGTTTAAACCTCTTGTAACCACAGAAAACAGGAAAGGTAAAAGTGAGCTGTGGGCAGGAGAGAGAAGAAGTGCTGGAGAGGTGGATAGAAAAACACATGTGCTATGGGGGCGGGATGGGAGAGGGGAAGCATACTGGGAGAGGGAGAGCAAAGCAGAGGAAGTTTAGGGAAGGAGAGATTATTTGATGTTTGAGCATTTAAATACTTTTGAACAAAGTTATGGCACTTGGGATAAAAATTTCCACTCCCCAAGAGCTATAGACTAACAAAATCTCTAGCACCAGGCATGGGTAACCTCCTTTTTAAATTTTTTTTTATATTTTTATTAGGTATTTTTTATTTACATTTCAAATGTTATCCCTTTTCTTGGCTTCCCCTCCGAAAACCCCTCTATCCCCTCCCCTTCCCTCTGCTCACCAACCCACCCACTCCTGCTTCCCTGTCCTGGCATCTACACTGGGGCATTGAGCCTTCACAGGACCAAGGGCCTCTCCTCCCATTGATGGCCAACAAGGCCATCCTCTGCTACATATGTGGCTGGAGCCATGGGTCCCTCCACGTGTACTCTTTGGTTGGTGATTTAGTCCCTGGGAGCTTTGGGGGTACTGGTTGGTTCATATTGTTCCTCTTATGGGGCTGCAAACCCCTTCAGCTCCTTGGGTCCTTTCTCTAGCTCCACCATTGCAGACCCTGTGCTCAGTCCAGTGGATGGCTGTGAGTATCCACTTTTATATTTGTCAGGCACTGGCAGAGCCTCTCAGGAGACAGCTATATAAGGCTCCTATCAGCAAGTACTTGTTGGCATCCCCAATAGTGTCTGGGTTTGGTAACTGTATATGGGATCAATCCCCAGGTGGGGCAGTCTCTGAAAGGTCTTTCCTTCAGTTTCTGTTCACACTTTGTCTCTGTATCTTCTCCCATGGGTATTTTGTCTCCCCTTCTAAAAAGGAGCAAAGTATCCACACTTTGGTCTTCCTTCTTCTTAAGCTTCATGTGTTCTCTGAATTATATCTTGGGTATTTCGAGCTTCTGGGCTAATATCCACTTATCAGTGAGTGCATATCATGTGTGTTCTTTTGTGATGGGGTTACCTCACTCATGATGATATTTTCTATTTCCATCCATTTGCCTAAGAATTTCATGAAGTTGTTTTTAATAGCTGAGTAGTACTCCATTGTGTAAATGTATCGCATTTTCTGTATCCATTCCTCTGTTGAGGGGCATCTGGGTTCTTTCCAGCTCCTGGCTATTATAAATAAGGCTACTATTAACAGTGAAGCATGTGTTCTTGTTACATGTTGGAGCATCTTCTGGGTATATGCCCAGGAGTATATGCCCAGGTATAGCGGGGTCCTCAGGTATGGGCTGGGGAGATGGCTCAGCCATTAAAAGGCTAGGTTCACCACCAAAATACAAGGGTGACCTTCTTTTAAGTTGTTGGTTAAGCAAGTTGAAGAGACTCCTCAAATAACAGAAACCATTGCTGATGCCTTTGGTCACCTTTTAGAACTGCACCTTATTACTGAAAACTTCACTTTTGAGACAGGACTTCTTTTCTCTTTTCTCCCAGTTGTACAGCTCTCATCTTGCATGTTTGACACCCTTTGGCAACTCTTGAGATCCCTGGGGGAAAGGTACTCCTTGACGTTGCTTCTTATTTTGTCCACAGGCTTTGGGTAGAAATGAGTGATTAAGAAATAAGTCCCACACCAGGATATACATGGTCAGAATAATGAACTGACTCTTGCACATCGTCCTCTGATCAACAAAGGCATGCGACAACTCCCCCATTTGCCTAAATAAATGAGTGCAAAAATAAAAAAAAAAAAAGAAATAAGTCCCAATAGAGGTGTTCTTAGGCTTTGATATACATGTTCCTTAGATAAGTATTTCTCTTGCATATTTACCAAAGTAAACATTTTATGTAACTATTATTTTGTACTGTATGTTTTAAATGTTGGTGATTTGAATATTTTTATGACTTTTGTACAATCATCCTGTATGAATTTATCTTTCTGTTTGAGAATATATAATTATAAACTTTAATAATTTGTAAAATTACTGTAATGTTAGTGAGATAAATCTTTCTCCATAATATATATGGCATCTTTTTCTTATTCTGTTATCTGAATTCGCATATATCATTTTGTAAGTATTATTTCTTCATTCAGCAGGTATTTACTAGATTTCCAGTATTATATAGTGGAAATTATACTTTTTTTAATTTTTATTAGGTATTTAGCTCATTTACATTTCCAATGCTATACCAAAAGTCCCCCATACCCACCCACCCCCACTCCCCTACCCACCCACTCCCCCTTTTTGGCCCTGGCGTTCCCCTGTACTGGGGCATATAAAGTTTGCGTGTCCAATGGGCCTCTCTTTCCAGTGATGGCCGACTAGGCAGGCCATCTTTTGATACATATGCAGCTAGAGTCAAGAGCTCCGGGGTACTGGTTAGTTCATAATGTTGTTCCGCCTATAGGGTTGCAGATCCCTTTAGCTCCTTGGGTACTTTCTCTAGCTCCTCCATTGGGAGCCCTGTGATCCATCCATTAGCTGACTGTGAGCATCCACTTCTGTGTTTGCTAGGCCCCGGCATAGTCTCACAAGAGACAGCTACATCTGGGTCCTTTCGATAAAATCTTGCTAGTGTATGCAATGGTGTCAGCGTTTGGATGCTGATTATGGGGTGGATCACTGGATATGGCAGTCTCTACATGGTCCATCCTTTCATCTCAGCTCCAAACTTTGTCTCTGTAACTCCTTCCATGGGTGTTTTGTTCCCACTTCTAAGGAGGGGCATGTGAACACTTCAGTCTTCATTTTTCTTGAGTTTCATGTGTTTAGGAAATTGTATCTTATATCTTGGGTATCCTAGGTTTTGGGCTAATATCCACTTATCAGTGAGTACATATTGTGTGAGTTCCTTTGTGAATGTGTTACCTCACTCAGGATGATGCCCTCCAGGTCCATCCATTTGGCTAGGAATTTCATAAATTCATTCTTTTTAATAGCTGAGTAGTACTCCATTGTGTAGATGTACCACATTTTCTGTACCTATTCCTCTGTTGAGGGGCATCTGGGTTCTTTCCAGCTTCTGGCTATTATAAATAAGGCTGCTATGAACATAGTGGAGCATGTGTCCTTCTTACCAGTTGGGGCATCTTCTGGATATATGCCCAGGAGAGGTATTGCTGGATCTGGGAGCTAAAACCATCCAGTGGAAGAAAGACAGCATTTTCAACAATTGGTGCTGGCACAACTGGTTGTTATCATGTAGAAGAATGCGAATTGATCCATACTTATCTCCTTGTACTAAGGTCAAATCTAAGTGGATCAAGGAACTTCACTTAAAACCAGAGACACTGAAACTTATAGAGGAGAAAGTGGGGAAAAGCCTTGAAGATATGGGCACAGGGGAAAAAATCCTAAACAGAACAGCAATGGCTTGTGCTGTAAGATCGAGAATTGACAAATGGGACCTAATGAAACTCCAAAGTTTCTGCAAGGCAAAAGACACCGTCAATAAGACAAAAAGACCACCAACAGATTGGTTAAGGATCTTTACCTATCCTAAATCAGATAGGGGACTAATATCCAACATATATAAAGAACTCAAGAAGGTGGACTTCAGAAAATCAAATAACCCCATTAAAAAATGGGGCTCAGAACTGAACAAAGAATTCTCACCTGAGGAATACCGAATGGCAGAGAAGCACTTGAAAAAATGTTCAACATCCTTAATCATCAGGGAAATGCAAATCAAAACAACCCTGAGATTCCACCTCACACCAGTCAGAATGGCTAATATCAAAAATTCAGGTGACAGCAGATGCTGGCGTGGATGTGGAGAAAGAGGAACACTCCTCCATTGTTGGTGGGATTGCAGGCTTGTACAACCACTCTGGAAATCAGTCTGGCGATTCCTCAGAAAATTGGACATAGTACTACCGGAAATTATACTATTATACTATTATATAGTATAGCAAATCATATACTAGAACAAACATTAATAACAATACATAAAATGCTGCTGTTATGTGGCTTACACTGAAGTCATAGGTGATGAGAGAGTAGAAAACCAAGAAATGATATAAAATAAAAAAAGTATAAATAAAATATTGGATAACCTATAATAAATGTTTTTGATATAAACATGGAAAAGGAATTAAGAAGAATCAATAGGAAGAAAACTGTAGTTTAAAAACATGTTGCCCTAGAAAGTTTTAAAATTTTTATTACATTTTACTGAATCTCTCTCAATCTCTCTCTCTCTCTCTCTCTCTCTCTCTCTCTCTCTCTCTCTCAACATTTCATTGGCTCTCAAGTAACCAGATATGGCACTGTCTCATTTTCACTGGGTTGCTCTATCGCCTGATCCGGCCTCAGAATTCTCTAGCCAGGCTGGCAGATTCTAGCTTGGCTGGGGAGGAAGCATCAGCAGCACATGCTGGTGTGGCTGGGCCTGCTTGGCTAAGTTCCTCCTACAATTCTCCTCTGAAAAGTGTTGTTCAAAAAGGTTCCAGATGTGTCTAAAGTAACATGCACTATTACCATTACCCTTGATTGCCCCTCAAACCTATATGATTAGATTTTACTGCCAAAGCCACCACATATTTTGACTGTAGGATGTAGAAAAACTAAATATCAAATGAAATTGAAAATTTCCCTCCTGCTGTAAAATAGCATGATGGTACTTAAAGGTTCTGTGAAGGTCATTGGGAGGGAAAAATGTCAACAGCCTTACTCAGCACTGGACTTTGCATGCTACAAAACTGATCTGCTGGGCATGATCTGACCACCTGTGCAATAGTGGCATGACTGTTGTGAGGAAACCAATTAGTTTCTGCTGAAATCTGAAACCTTCTCTACAGGAAGAAATTTCATGCCTGTAACTGTTATTCTGGATAAAAGCTAGTGGCTGAGAATGTCATGGTTAATTTTCTCTATTTGCCCTCTAAATGTTTATGTTTGTATCCATGAACCTGGGCTGTTCTCAAACTTGGTCAGAAAAGTGTTTTGCATCATACAGCAGGCAATGAGAAGATACCCAATGGGTCAAAGTTCTGAACATAAGAGACTTAGTGCCCAGATCTAAATGCAGTATCTATATCTAATCTCCAGCTACTAAGATGCATGGAACACTGTAGGAGAGGAGGCAGAAAGAATATAGGAGCTAAAGGATGGGGAGAAATCCCGTGAAAAGCTGGCTTCTGGACATGATATGATGTCTTAGTCAGGGTTTCTATTCCTGTACAAACTTCATGAACAAGAAGCAAGTTGGGGAGGAAAGGGTTTACTCAGGTTATACCTTCAAACATCTGTTCATCGCTAAAGGAAATCAGGACTGGAATTCAAGCAGGTCAGGAAGTAGGAGCTGATGCAGAGGCCATCGAGGGATGTTTCTTATTGGCTGGCTTCCCCTGACTTACTCAGCCTGTTTTCTTATAGAACCCAAGACTACCAGCCCAGAGATGGTACCATCCACAAGGGGCCCTCCCACCTTAATCACTAATTAAGAAAATGCCTTACAGCTGGATATCATGGAGGCATTTCCTCACCTGAAGCTCCTTTCTCTGTGATAACTCCAGCTTGTGTCAAGTTGACACACAAAAACCAGCTATTGACCCCTTGTCAACTTGACACACAAACACATCACTATTAAGTCTCAACCCTTACTTTCTTATTCATCACCAAGATCTAAATAACTTTAAAAGTCCTACAGTCTTTACATATTAAAAGCTCAATCACTTTAAAGTATCTAATATCTTTTAAAATTCAAAGTCTTTTGAAAATTCAGTCTCTTAACTCTGGGCTACACTAAAATACCTTTTTACTTCAAGAGTGAAAAATATCAGGGCACACTCACAATCAAAAGTAAAATCAAACTCCAACCATCTAATATCTCAGATCCACTCATGATCTTCTGTATTCCTCTAAGGGTTTGGGTCACTTCACCAGCCCTGCCCTTTGTAGCATACATCTTGTCTTCTAGGTTCCAGCTGCCTCTACTCCACTGCTGTTGCTGTTCTTGGTGGTCATCTCATGGTACTGGCATCTCCAAAACACTGCTGGAACTAGGCTTCACCAATAGCTCTGAGGCTCTCTTCATGGTGCCAAGCCTCAACTCCTTTGCATGACCCCTTCAGTCCTGGGCCATCAATTGCAACTGAGGCTGCACCTTAACCAATGACCTTCCATGGCCTCTCACAGTTCCAAGCCACATCTGCTCTTCATGAACTCTTCATGCCTTCAAAACCAGTACCACTTGGGTGACTCTTACACATTACCAAGTTCAGCCACAGCACAAGGTACAACCTTGACTATTTCTGGAACACAGCTTCTGTGCTCTCAGAAAACACTTCCCAAAAGATTTTATCTCAATTATGCTGGTCTCTTCTTAATCTTTGCTAATTTCTTAGCTCCAGCTAGCCAGCATCAATAGTCCCAGTAATGCAAAGTTCACTTTAATGGTTCTGGTATCTTGTTAGTCACAGCTGATTCTTCAGCACCAGATAACCAAGACACAGAATCTTCACAACCAAAATAAGAGTCTTTAATCTTCCCTCTGAAATTTCGTAAGCCAGACCTCCATCTTCTGCACTGTTGTCAACATTATCTTTCAAGCTCCTACACAACATTCCACAGAGCTCTTAACATCCCAATGGCTCTTCTAGCTCAAAGTTCCAAAGTCCTTCCACGGTCCTCCTGAAAACATGGTCAAGTTGTCACATGAATCCCCCATTGCTGGTACCAATTTGCTTCTTGGTCATGATGTTTGTACTGGAATAGAAACCCTGACTAAGACACATGACTATCAAAATCATGAAATGACAGTGGTCACCTATACAAGGCCTGTGGAAAATGGAGCCAATTTAAATCCTGGCATAGATAAGGGTAGATGATTTCCAAACACTATCCCTTACTGAGAAGCAGTTGACAGTTGCAGGGAAGGAAAGAAACTTCTTTTGAGTATGGTAAGTTTCTTATGCCTGCAGTAGATAGCTCCACTCCTATTGTAACATGATCAGCACTACTGCTACTGACTGGACTTAGTTTTTATATATATATATATATATATATAGTGTGTGTGTGTGTGTGTGTGTGACACACTGGGGAAATGTGGGGGAAGTTAGAAGGCAGAAACAAAGGGATTAATATGATCATATTTTTCTCTCTCTGCATGTATAAAACTTATCAAAAATTATGGGAGAAAAATACATAAATGATTACTTTAATGATAAAAATGGCTCACTAAGGGAGTAATTGTGATTACTTAGTGAAGAAGAAGACTTGAAGATAAGCAAAGGCGATGCCATCTAGTACAGGAGTAGGCTGGCCTTTGGTGGAAGTAAGGTTATTATTCATACAGATGGAAGAAAGGCAAAATGTACAGGGATGGTGTGAACATTTGAAAGTCATTTTCATAATGTTCTCATTTTCTCTACTCAGTAAAGAGCGGAATGATTGTCTAGCAGGAAGATCCATACAGACCTGGAAGAGAGAACAAAGGCATGTGGTATCACACAGGGAATTATGGGAGCTGGTGGAGCACAGTATGTGGTTCCCTTACATGGACTTTTTTTTCCCCATTTTTATTAGGTATTTACCTCATTTACATTTCCAATGCTATACCAAAAGTCCCCCATACCCACCCACCCCCACTCCCCTACCCACCCACTCCCCCTTTTTGGCCCTGGCGTTCCCCTGTACTGGGGCATATAAAGTTTGCGTGTCCAATGGGCCTCTCTTTCCAGTGATGGCCGACTAGGCCATCTTCTGATACATATGCAGCTAGAGTCAAGAGCTCCGGGGTACTGGTTAGTTCATAATGTTGTTCCACCTATAGGGTTTCAGATCCCTTTAGCTCCTTGGGTACTTTCTCTAGCTCCTCCATTGGGAGCCCTGTGATCCATCCATTAGCTGACTGTGAGCATCCACTTCTGTGTTTGCTAGGCCCCGGCATAGTCTCACAAGAGACAGCTACATCTGGGTCCTTTCAATAAAATCTTGCTAGTATATGCAATGGTGTCAGCTTTTGGATGCTGATTATGGGGTGGATCCCTGGATATGGCAGTCTCTACATGGTCCATCCTTTCATCTCAGCTCCAAACTTTGTCTTTGTAACTCCTTCCATGGGTGTTTTGTTCCCAATTCTAAGGAGGGGCATAGTGTCCACACTTCAGTCTTCATTTTTCTTGAGTTTCATGTGTTTAGCAAATTGTATCTTATATCTTGGGTATCCTAAGTTTGGGGCTAATATCCACTTATCAGTGAGTACATATTGTGTGAGTTCCTTTGTGAATGTGTTACCTCACTCAGGATGATGCCCTCCAGGTCCATCCATTTGCATAGGAATTTCATAAATTCATTCTTTTTAATAGCTGAGTAGTACTCCATTGTGTAGATGTACCACATTTTCTGTATCCATTCCTCTGTTGAGGGGCATCTGGGTTCTTTCCAGCTTCTGGCTATTATAAATAAGGCTGCTATGAACATAGTGGCATGGACTTTTAACTCTGCTTTCTTTCTCTGTAATTATGACTTTGTCCCAGATCATTAACACACTACTTTGTGCAATGGGAATAATAATCAAGTCTAGATCAGAACTCAAACTTGGAAACAAGGTTACCGTGTCCTACATCAGCCTAACTACGCATGAGTACCTGACTGACTATCCCAAGAATCTCACACAACTCCAGTTCTTAGAGGCATAACTTGTTCTAATGCCATTTCTGGAAATACCCTTTTTCCTCATGACTTCTTAAATAGTTATTCCTGTTTCCTCTGTGCCTTGCAAGCTCGATAAGTCAAGCCTGTAGCTTTGTCAAATGTGTTCCTGTTACATTAAAGTTTAGCTCAGTGTTTTGCTTTGTCAAATTGTATTACTGTTTAATGAGTCTGCATGCTGTAGATCAGATGTCTATAACTATAGGGGGTAGATCAGATGTCTATAACTATAGGGGCAACCTCTCTCTCTCTCTCTCTCTCTCTCTCTCTCTCTCTCTCTCTCTCTCTCTGTTTCTCTCTGTGTGTTTCTCTCTGTGTGTTTCTCTCTCTGTTTCTCTCCCCCCCTCTCTCTCTGTGTGTTTTGTGTGCTGACACAATCATTTACCTAGTTTCCTTCACTTCACAATCAGTTATGGAAATTAACTTACGTTTTGTAATTGCCTATTTCCATCAGATTTATGTGTTTTTAATTTAACAACAACAAAAACAACAACTACACAGTGCTGGCCTTGGGTTTTGGCAATGACAGACATCAAGTTATAATTAGATGAAGGATGTGTAATCTAAATTGGATATGATTTAGCATTTCTCTCATATGGAAATGTTGAATGGAAAAAAACTGTTAATAAAGTAATTGACCTAAACTTGTGGAATAGTAACATTCAAAGTTTTTTTTTTAATAATAATTTGGCTCATTTCTGGGAAAGTTTCCTGGGCCTATCTTTGTGTCTTTGATGAAGCTGACTTTTATGGGATAAAGAGCATTACATACTGATCAAGTTAATATAATGGAACATCTATCCTGATATCTAAAGATCTACCACAGGAACATCCAATGCATTGTTTCATTTCAAAGCTGCTTTTCAGAAGTGAGATTCAAGCTTTTAGTTCATAGGGAAAGTTTTCTCCTTGGGAGATCCACAACTTTGTTCCTGAAACTTAAGGAGAATATGCTGAGTAAATGAAGTCAACCACATGGACTTGACTAAATACTAAGAACAAGCTTGTGCAAGGAGAGGCAGAAAGCACATTTGGTAGAAGAGCTCACATTGGATTATGAGCAGTATTGGCTAATCCTTTCCATGGAACCCTGTGTCAACTGCTAAAGCTTTGGGGGTCCTAAAATAAATAGGACTAATGTCTTTCAATACCATGTGACTAACTTGACTCCGAGGGCCACAAAGTATCTCGGGCAGTGTAGTTGGAAGTCAGCTGCAGGTTTTGCTTCTTCACATGCTTATAATTCTATAAACAATGCCTGGGTTTTTTTAAAAGAAAATATGACAATAGCAAACGTTCTGAGAGACTCAGGCAGGAGGCATGGGTTTCTTATGATCAAACCATTGCACGGCAAGAAACCGTCATGTTTATTATTATTATTATTATTATTATTATTATTATTATTATTATTATTATTATTATTAAATACATCACTAAGATGAACCCAAAGAGGTACCTAAGGAGAGGAGAGGTCTTTTCTTGAAGAGGAGATCATGAGGCCACACTAAAAGAGCATGAAGAAGGGGCATATGGCAATAGCCAGCACTGAGAACTGCACATGGCTGTAAGGACCGTGAGAAATGCTTTAGAGCCAGAGCGAACATGAAAGCCCACTTTTATTGCTGCATTATCTTTTCTCAGATCACCACCATGCTTTTCTTGGGTTCTAAGAAATTGCTTAACAATTCTATTCTCTATGGTCCATTCTTATCTCCAGGACACAAATACTTTTTAAAGCATCTTGGAATTGGCTTCTACATACAGAGCACCTTTTATACTGCTAAATCTCAGAAATACCTTCCCATGACGTTAGAATGAGTTGGCTCCCTAGGCCCCTCATCTATACTGCACCCCTACACATCCATCTTGGGGACCTCATGTTCACTTTGAAATGTATCTCGCTCATGTCTCTTTAGAGTTTTCCAAGATAAAAGCATTGAATAATTTTCCTCACCTCCCTCTCTTCATTATTTCCTGGTTATATATTAGATTATATTTGACTATAACCAGAATTATGTCTATCCCCACTGGGCTACCATATTACTTGACTATTAAGAGATGGTGAGCATAACCCCAGAGGGCTTCCATAATATCTGACTATAGACAGACTGTAAGCATATTCTCATTAAGTTTCTGTGATACTTGTAGAAAATTACTTTTCACACTGAGTTGGAGTTGCTTGGTTTCTCAATACTTCCTTCAGCCTGGAATACCCGTATTGCTTCTTCCGTAGACTCCTTGCAATGATATGTTTATATCAATCTCCCAATTACTATACATTGTAACACAATATATTTATGCTGGTGATTGGCATATCAAGTTACCTGTTGCCATACTCCATATATGTGTATAAACAACTGTAGCCTATGTTGTCCAGTAACAGCATAGAACATATTTGTATTCATCAAGGTAGACTATCTTATGGACCTCAAATTTACCTCATCATATTGCAAAAGGATACAGAAATCGTGCACAATACACTTCGGACAGAAAAGAGAAATAAAGTAGAAATCAGGACAATGGTAGTGGCTACAAAATCCTAGAACGTTCCAAGACTAAATAATACACTTTAAATAACATATGGATCAAAAATGCTTGGAGAAAACTCCAAACATTTTGACATAAATGAAATTATAATAAGAGAACTACAGTACATTAGCACAGTGGAACACTATTCAGCAAAGACCATAGGAAACAAACTGAATGCATATTGCTAAGTATGTGAGGCCACACTGAATGGCTAGACAAAATGGTTTCTGGGGGACAGGATTAGGGAAGGTTAAATAGGCTGAGCACAAAGTATTTATACACTTATGCTATTTAGGGGCAGCTTCTTAAGTTCCATTCACCAATCTTTGGGCTTATAAGAAAAAGAATGATTTAACTTGGAAGAAAGCTGGGTCCTAAATACTTGTCCTTGAGATAAGGGATAAACTTGACAACCCTCTGATAGTTTCTCATTAGTGATTCTCACATCCATTCCCTGTCTCCCCAAGCTCTATACATGCACACACATGTACACATACTGATTGTGAAGTGAAGGAAACTAGGTAAATGATTTCTTCAACAGTTTGGGTAACAAACCACACACACACACACACACACACACACACACACATAGAAGTTGTCCCTATAGTTATAGTTCATGAACACACATTTTCACATGCATACACATACACACATTGACATACATCCAGTCATATACAAAGATTCTCAATCCATATCATAGCATACTTATACATATGCATACTAACACTCATACATATGCATCCATACTCACGCACACATACACACATACATACACATTCTGTCTAGGTATCATTGTATACTTAACTGTCCCAGTCTGGAACCTCAAGATCTAGTACTATTTTCAAAGCTTCTTGATTATTTAAAAGTTTGTAGTTCAGAAGAAGTTTTTAAACTATTCTTATAGAATTAACCAAATCAGATCCAGTAATGGTCCTATGTAATGTGTTTATACTTCTTGCTTTAAGTATGAATTATTACATTTTTATTTTGTAATCAGGATATTTTAGTTCTGTTCTTTCTCTGACTATTCAGCCGTATGTGTATGTGTGTGTGTATGTGTATGTGTGTGTATGTGTATGTGTGTGTGTGTGTGTGTGTGTGTGTGTGTGTGTGTGTGTGTGTGTGTATGTGTATGTGTATATGTATGTGTATATGTATGTGTATATGTATGTGGCTGAGCAATATTAGAGTAATCTGGATATAGCTAAATATCTGTTACCCACTCATCTTTGTCCTCTGTCTTTTTACACACAAACCACTTCCATATCTATAATGATCTCTCTCACACATATCAAGCACTAGAGTTTAAGCAACTTGATCTGCCAAAACCTCTCAGAAATAAACAATGAATTGCATCAGAGCTATATAGAACATTCATTCCTGCAATGAATGCCATTTTCACTGTGAAGACTGAGGTCTTCGTGGAGTAGCAGTGAATGAACATGAAGACACTTCCCGATCTGGAGGTTCCTTTGGCATAGTGCTACAGGTTGACTATGACATTTTATCCCCTGGCTCACACCTTGAAGGATTGATCCACTGGTGAACTATTTTGTAGTAATATCAAATGGTGATTTCCTTTGAAATGCACCTTTAGAAGTAAGGCTAGCTGATATAAGTGGATCAGTAGCAGGGCACGCCTTTCAAGTTTTGGCTTGGCAGGCCTGAATACTGAGTTTGGACCTCTAATAGCTATGTAAAAACATGACATTGCTCCATTCTCTATATCCCCAGAGTAGGGGGGTTTGTCTGTCTGACTCCTGAAGCTTGTTAGTTTGCCAGGTTAGCAGAGAAGGTGCACTCCAGGCTCAGTGGGAGACCTTGTCTTAACTAATAATGAGAGTGGTTAAGGAACACACTGACACTGACTTCTGGCCTCCAGAGGCACATGCATGGGCAGGTGCTCTAGCACTCCTCTGTCTACTCATGAACACATACAGTGCACACAGGCATGTAAACACAGATAACTAGAACTACAAAATACTACTCTGTCATATTTTCCCATCTGGATGTGATAGACCCTGGACCATCATTTGATGTCATGTGTCCTGATTACATTCTGGCTTCAACATCTTCCAAGCTTGCAGATACCAGGGAGGAACCACTCTGCAAATGCTGCAAAGAGAATCCATGAAATCCATTCCTTTGACCCTGGCCTGCCTTTCAGATGTGTACTTTAGAAGTATTGCTTCACAGCAGTTTCAAGATTTCAAACAAAACCTTCTATAGAATTCAAAACACGAGCAGAGTATCAGTAACCTTCACAAATGTGTTTCACATTATAATGGAAATTTGAAAGACTAGAGTCAGGCTGAAGGGAGTGACTAATGGACTTCACTTTGAATTCCCAATGAGATTCTGCTGCAGCCACCATCCAGTTCGAGGGACTTATTTCCTTACTTGTGGAAAAATTTCTGGTAACTGAACCACGGACTCAGGCAGCCCTTCTGAAGGCAAGCCACAGAAGGACAAAGTTTGTGAGGTGACAAAAGCAACTGCTGATTAAGAGGTCACTTCACAGGTTCAGCATGGCCAGGGCTGTGGGTCAGGGGTCAGTTGGTTACAAATGAGGACAACTATGGTTCCATATAAAGGAGAGACTTGTGTGTGTCTGTGTGCATATGCGTGAATATATTTTGTGATTAATATCACAAGCTTTCAATTCCTGAAGGATCTAAACACACAGCTGACAGTAACAAACAGAGTTTTATATCGACATGAATGAATTATACATGTGTGGAATACTATATAGTATTTCCATACATGTATGCATTGTGGAATAGTCAACCTGGGGAAACATTTATGTCTCCTCAAAGAATAATCAGGTTTGTGGTAAAAACCACTCAAGATTCTTTCTTTTAGGTTAAAAAAATACTCAATATAGCACACATGTTTAGACTATTGTAAAATAGCATGCCAACATGTTTTCTCCTGTCTTGTTATAAATTACTATGGATCAATCAAACTTTACTTACCTTTTTCTGGCTCCTATACTCCCAGCCTCTGGTAACCACCATCAATACTATGATATAAACATCTTTAGATTGTACATATGAATGAGGTCATGCAATGCTTTCTTTTCTGTGCCTGCTTTATTTCATGTAATGTAATAACCAGCAGGATTTCTTGTTTTAAGAATGAGCAGTATTTCCTTGTGTATATGCACCTCTACAAGCAGTATTTCCTTGTGTGTATGCACCTCTTATTTCTTATCCCTTTAGCAGGTATTGCACACATGGAATATTTCCATGTCTTTCTTACTTTGAATGGCACTGCAATAAACATACAAGATCGCTTCTACAATCTCTTTTCTTTTGGATATGCACATAGCAGTTGAAGTGCTCAATCACACGTTCATTTTGCTTTTAAGTTTTTGATGAATATTCGTACAATTTTTCACAATTGCTGTAAACTTTACTCACTTACCCACAGTGTGCAATGCTCGCTATAATTCATGTCCTCATCACTAATCACTATTAACATTTGCCTTTTTCTTTATCAAAGCCATTCTATTGGACCGAGAAGATATACCATTGTTGATGTAATTAACATTTCCATGACCAGTGGCATGTCTTCCTTTGAAGCATGTCTGTATCCTTCCATCCAAATCATTTCTTTACAGATTTTCTGTCATCAACATTTTACAGTTATCATTGCAGAGAACTTTTACTTCTTTGACTAAATTCTATTTTTATTCTGTTCTAAGGACATTTGGAATATGTTCGGTCAACACGTTTAAGGCACAGTACACTATTGTTAATGTAGGACTAACGCTACTCAGCAGGTTCCAGGACTCTTCATCAGCTAGTATGTTTTCTGTCCACTTTCACACATTTGCCTCAACCTCCTGTGACCACCATTCCAATCCACTGATTCTGTATTTTAGTATTTGTATAACCTTGTATAAATGCTATTCCAGTTATGCATCTTATTAGGCTAGCATAATGTCCTCATCAGTTATGGTCATAATTGATAACATACTATCATTTAAACATGATGCTCTGATGATTCATTCACAATGCCAAACATAGCAAACAATAGTCCCTTTGTAAAGCTAAGTAAAATCCCATGTTATGTATATGGAACATTTTAAAACCTATTTATCTGATGACAGATTCTTGTGTTATTTGTAGAATCTGAATATTTTGGGTAGTGCTAGAACAAAGCTGGTGTTTTTCTGAAACTGACCACCATTGTCTTGTCTAAATACTTAGAAGTAGACCTGTAGTGACAGCAGAGACCAGCATTTATTCTTAGTTTTCTAAGACATTGCCATTACCTTCTACAGCGCCTGCCCAATTTTGCCTTCCTGACAACACTGAACAGAAGTTCTAGTTCTGCTACATCCATGCTAAGCCTTGCAGCTTTATGCTTTTTATTTCATATATATGTGAATGTATGGAATAAAAACACACACGTATGCATATATCTACAAGTGTATGTGCATATTTGTATATGCATGCTGAGGATGAAAGGCAATACACAGCATGGTCCTTGATTGCTCTTCACTTTATATGTTGGAACAGGGTCTCTCCTGAATGCTTAACCCTAATCCTGTCTCAGCTTTCTGGATGCAGGATTATGGGCAAGCACCACACCAGCCAGGCATACTTACTCAGCAAGCATTTTACCTACTGAGCTAACAGCCCAGCCCCTCTCCTTTGCTTGTTTTTCACAGTAATGACCATAGCAAATGTGAGGTGATGTGCCATGTGACTGACACTTGCATTTTTCAGATAATGCTGACACCGAGGAAAGAACATCAGAGAGAAGTCCTGTGGCATTTTGTCATAGTAATGTGAAGCCAAAGAGAGCACCTATCTATTTAATAAGTAACTCATATAATTCAGTAGAATCAACATATCACTAATAAAGGCAGGAAACAGCAAGATTTGTATCATAGAGTCCAGATGAGATTATATTACCTAGAGCACTGGGGGTCAGGTTGAGAAGTTCAGAGTTTTTATAACCAGAGAACATTAATTAAGGATTTTGTATAGGCTTTGGCATGATGAAACTGAGACAATCAGTAAGTTTACACTTAAAGCATATTGGTAATTGCAGCCCCTAATTTTGTTCAGCCTATGTATTTTTAGGAAAATCACATGTAAATACTGCCTAAGTTAAGCTTCTTCCATTATACCTATGAGTCTATAGTACCAAATATACACATATGTGTACATAAAATGCATATATATTAAACACACATATATATGTGTGTATGTGTATATAAGTACATAAGTATATGCATAAACACATACACATATACACATATATACACATATGATACACAAATATGGTTTCTGCACCATTTTCTGATAGAGTCGTTAAACTTTTTAGATACTGAGGCAAGCAGAATCTTTGTTAAAGCATTTTCTGTTTGTTCTTTTTTAACCTAAATCCTGCCAGAAGGACCTCAGAACATTTACATTTTTCTGAATTATGGGAACATACTCACATAGCTCTGAGGGTCCTTTGGATGTAAGATGAATCGAGTGATTCATTGGCTCTTGATGAGAACCCAGGCATCTCAGGGCAAAGCTGTTTGTCAGTCTCTATGGAAGAAAGAGGGGCTGAAGGCATGTATGTATGTATACACATATGTGTATATGTGTATATGTATTTACCATATATATGTGCACCATTTGCTGGAGGAATAGTGCAGCCTATAGTGAACTATTTCACCCTACACACATTAATAATCAATATACTCCCTCATAGGCATGGCAACAGACCAGCTCTATCTAGGCAGCTCCCCCTCCCAGATGACCCTAGAATGTGTTAAGCTAACAACTAAGGTTAGCTTGTAATATAATATTAGCAATGTAAGTATATTAATATCTTTCATAAGCATGAGAAAATTTACAGGTCCCATCTCACCCACTGCTAGAAGAAACATTAACTAGAACACACACAAAGAAAAGACCCCGTTTAGATTTCACGTGGGATTAAAGATCTTAGAAATTATATGAATGCATATTCAAGCCACTATGAGGATCTTGCCACACTGACTTGTCTTTTTAAACTTTTCTCCATGTCTCCAAGTGACAGTGAACATAAGAGACAGCATTGAGAGCATCATGCTGGGGTGGACTTGAAAACAGGAACCACAAACCCTCTGTACCCATATGTTATTTCTGGAAATAAAACATGTTCTCCTCAACAGGAATATATATGTCAAACCTTTCACATTTTCTCTGTAATTGTAAAAATTTTGGACAT
Source organism: Mus musculus (assembly GCF_000001635.26). Taxonomy (NCBI): domain Eukaryota; kingdom Metazoa; phylum Chordata; class Mammalia; order Rodentia; family Muridae; genus Mus; species Mus musculus. Next base: position 134,225,563 of record NC_000068.7, on the reverse strand, counting down.
AAAGTCTAAAGATTACAATCTCTAATAATAATGTCTCTAGGTACAAATTACAAATTTGCCATCACACAACTTTAACGCATTAATATGCCTTGAACTCATCCATAAATTCCATTGAAATGACAGAAATATTGAATGCTAAAAATCATAACTGTATACACACACATTTCATTGTGCAAAATGAAAAGGCACTAGCAATGTAGTAGATACAAGGCTGGGTTCTGTCATAAGCTAAGAGCAAAAGGTTTAATTTTTTTAAAACAAGATCAGGGATGTCAGGCCTTTTAGCATGAGTGAGAGATAAGACACGCAGACTTTAAGGAGCAGAGAATGAGGTGTTAGGGGTATGGAGTTTCAGGCACAGGTTAAGACTTTGAAGGATAGTATATTGAACTAGATGATGTAATTGGGCAAATAATGCATTTTCTATATTTCTGAGTAATCAAGATATAGCCAATTACTGATTCTAGGCACAACCTCTCAGCAAGCCTGTGGGTGTTACCAGGCACAGGTTAAATGCAACTCTGCCTTTCTTAGTGGGAAGTGAAGATGATATTATCAGTGATGGAGTATCCTGGTATAGGTTTGTTGACCACAAAGAATTGTGCTTGGAAAATCAAAAGTGCTCAATTATATTGGATTTTATCATTGTTATTTAAAGATTTATTTGAGATGGAGATTCTTAAAACACAGCTGACCTATGGACATTTCTACTTTTAGGTCGGATGGGCATCTCAAACTGAACACATCTCTAACGAAATTAGTGGATATTTTCCCAAAATCAGGTCATATTACAGTGTTATCTCTTGAATGGAATTAAATACCCAGACTCCTCATGCCACTAGTTAGAAATCCTGGATTTATCTCTGGCACCTCCATCAGTGTCATCCCTTATATGCAATATTCATTCAAATCTCACCAGTGTTACCTCCCACATAGGGCAAGAGATCTTTACATTTTTATTTTTAACTGTCACTATGCAATTTTAACTTATTGGTATATAAATTCTGTACCATAGCAATGAGCACCCCCTAACACGGCTTATCCTGATTGTTTGCCAACTTTATTTGTTCAAAGTAGTAGGAGATTTTATTTATTTATTTTTTTAATTAGGTATTTTCCTCATTTACATTTCCAATGCTATCCCAAAAGTCCCCCATACCCTCCTCCCCACTCCCCTACCCACCCATTCCCCCTTTTTGGCCCTGGCGTTCCCCTGTACTGGAGCATATAAAGTTTGCGTGTCCAATGGGCCTCTCTTTCCAGTGATGGCCGACTAGGCCATCTTTTGATATATATGCAGCTAGAGTCAAGAGCTCTGGGGTACTGGTTAGTTCATAATGTTGTTCCGCCTATAGGGTTGCAGATCCCTTTAGCTCCTTGGGTACTTTCTCTAGCTCCTCCATTGGGGGCCCTGTGATCCATCCAATAGCTGACTGTGAGCATCCACTTATGTGTTTGCTAGGCCCCGGCATAGTTAGAAATGCAAACTGGATCATATAACACTCCCTTCTACTACAACATTATTTGTTGCCAATGCTCTGAGAACTCAGACCCTTAATCCTTAATCAAAATTCACACAGCGTGGATGCTACCTGTTGTAGACAGTAGGACAATCTGCTATCTAACTTTCATTGAAGGCTGATGCATATAGATTCTCAGTATGGAAAGAAGCCTTCCCCACTCAACCCACTGGTGATTCCTCATTTGTCAGGCTGTGCCTGTAAATCATACTCAGAGCAGGTCTTTCTGAAGCTCCGATTGTAAATCTCCCCCCCCCCCTTTAAAAAAAACAATTTTTATTAGATATTTTCTTCATTTACATTTCAAATGCTATTCCGAAAGTCCCCTATACCCTCCCCCTGCCCTGCTCCCCAAACACGCACACCTGCTTCCTGGCCCTGGCATTCCCCTGTGCTGCTGCATAGGCATATGATCTTCACAAGAACAAGGGCCTCTCCTCCCATTAATGGCCTACTAGGCCATCCTCTGCTACATATGCAGCTAGAGACAGGAGCTCTGGGGTTACTGGTTAGTTCATAGTATTGTTCCTCCTATAGGGCTGCAGACCCCTTTAGCTCCTTGGGTACTTCCCCTAGCTCCTTCATTGAGGGCCCTGTGTTCCATCTAATAGATGACTGTGAGCATCCACTTCTGTATTTGCCAGGCACTGGCATAGCCTCACAAGAGACGGCTATATCAGGGTCCTGTCAGCAAAATCTTGCTGGCATATGCAATAGTGTCTGGGTTTGGTGGTTGTTTATGGGATGTATCCCCAGGTGGGGCAGTCTCTGGATGGTCCTTCCTTCCATCTCAGCTCCGAACTTTGTCTCTGTAACTCCTTCCATAGGTATTTTGTTCCCCGTTCAAAGAAGGAACGAAGTACCACACTTTGGTCTTCCTTCTTCTTGAGTTTCATAATATGAACTTTGTCTTATGATTTACAATGTTATTTTCTTGTTAATGTTTTAAAAATTAAAAGGTCTTCACTCAAGTGGAAGGAGTTTTTTTAATTTAAATTTTCTCTGCATATTAGCAGTAGAGAGATGATGGCTCAAAAGTTAGCATTTGCTGCTTTGTGGAGGATCTGAGTTTGATTCCCAGTACCCACACTGAGTGGCTCACAGTGGCCTATAACTGTGGCTCTGGGATATCTAATGCCCTTCTCTGGGTTCCATAGGTATGCACCTGTACATACATCACACGGACACACGCACACATGGACACACACACACACATAGTGTTACAATACAAATAAAATCTTAAAATTCTCAACAAAGCATTATTTCCTTCTGGGAATCATGTTTACAAAAAAAGTTGGTTGAATGTTTTTCTTTCTTTATCCACCCTTGGGCAACTAGAAGTAATGTTCACTAGTTGCTCACTTTGGTATTTATCACATACAAATAGGAAGTGGAGAAAAACTGAATAATTCACAGCCCCCAGCAAGACTGTGTGTGTACAACATGCTTGATTCTTTTCATTCAGGGTTCATTGAGTTCCCGTGTGATGACTGACTAAATTAAGTATGCAAAGATCATCTGGATCGTGGGAGAAATGTTAGTAAACCATTCCCAGTTAAACCTTGGGAAGATTTGTTCAAATTAGATTTGTTGAATACAGCCCTAGTTTTTGGAACTAGGCAGACTTGTATGCAAGTACCAATACAGATGTAGATAATGATGATAAAGCTATGTTTATTACCCATAAAGCAGGGGAACTTTTGCCTTTGTTTAAACTCTTCTAAGATGTGCCCCATCTACCCTTCCCTTTCATAAATTAAGAAAAATCAATCATTCCTTCCCTTGATAAGATTCATTTGAAAGGCCACATTATAGCCCTGTGGTTCTGTGGTTCTCTCTTCTATAGAATATATTTAGGTCGTTCACATTTCCTATTTTTCTGCAAAATCAATTTTCTTTTTATCCCAGAGATGAGACTACTTTGCTGGATAAGGTGATAGGCAGCTTGTAAGGGGATTTGAATGTGTACATTGGCTCTTGTTCATCTAAATGGCCTGTTGAAACTATGGACCGTGTGCACAGCTGATTTTCAACTTAGGTGATGATAGTATTTTCATACTTGGTTACTATGGTAACTGAACCATACAGCCATATTAAAAGTTAAGACTGACACTCACTTTTGGCCAAGTCAGTAAAACTTGTGGAGTCCCCATGCATTTGGAATGGCTCAGTGTGTCCAACATCAGTTCAAGCAGAGGGCACTGGCAAGGCCTGTGTTAGCAGAATGCTTAATGTGGGTAAGCCAATTGCCACAGTATCCATTAGATTTGAAAAGAATACTGACATTCTAATTCCATTAAAAACCAAGGCACTTAGGAAAGTGTATTTGGGGAGAGCAGACCATGAAAATCCAGTCATTGCATCCCACTTCTCTTCTAGGACTTCTCAGAATCCATGTTGAACTCCATCCCTTCAGTTTCCAGTGCTGGGTTCTTTTCTGTAAAGGGTTTTCTTGATTATTTCAGCTTATCACCTAATGATATACCTGTATTAGTTTGCATACACTGTCTTTCTCCAGAGGTATGGAAGGAGGAATTAGACATATAGATACATAGATATCTATAATGCTTAAAACTCATCACTTATTGCATACCCCAGAGAACATGGAGAGGTAATTGAAATGTAATTTGAGTTGGGAAGTAACAGGATGGAAGTACTAGTTTGATTGTGTCTACTGGACACATGAGCAAGGAAATTGCAAAAGAGCTACGAATGCAAGCCAAGCCACTCTCCTTGCCACATTTATTGCTTTAGCTATGGTGAAGAGAAATACAAGTATTTCTTTTGATGTCATTTCCCATTGCATTTTGAAATGAAGAACTCCAAAGCATCCCTGCCTCTCTGTCATGTTCCTTTGTCATTTGGTGTTTTATTGTAGATATGTCTACGTGAGGAATGAACACCCATAATCACACAATGCTTTAGGCTACAACGGACTTCAGAGGAGACACCTGTGGATTTTCTCAGGCCACCTCACAATTATGAGGCTCTGCATATCTATCAGATTTCGGAAGCGGACACGTCAGTTTCTGAAGGACACTAAGGAGAAGAAAGTCACTTACATACCAGAAATGGAACATTCAGTGTGACCTGAAGATACTAGTGTACTCAAATTTTGCCTTGGAAGTTTTTCTTCTTGGAACAATTTTCAACTGTTCTTTGTAGTTGTATCTATGTTGCAGAATCACTGCTGCTTAGACCCAGATAAAGAGCAGAATAGAAGAACTTGTTCTGGATGCTAAACTCATCTTTTATGTTGAAAAGTCATGTCATAGGATGATCATAAGACCATAGGTAGGACTTGGACCTCTGTAGCTCCTGAAAGAAATTCCTATTTGACTAAATAAAAGTTTGCTTCCTGGTCTAGCTTTTATATACCTGTCATACAATTCTGAAACCACAAACTCTAAAAATTATAATATATATATATACATATGTGTGTGTGTGTGTGTGTGTGTGTGTGTGTGTGTGTATTCAAGCTGACTTTATAAATAAAAGCTTTTACTTGCCCTCTCTTTGCAGGCAGGGAGGGGCTAGGGTGTTGTACAGCTGCAGGGAACAAAGTGTTTCTGGACTCCTTTGCTCTGACTGTCAGAAATAGATCACTCTTCATGCCTGGGATCAAGTACCTGTGACACTGAGCCAGTTGTAGAGAGAACCAAATCTTTGTCACCAGATGTGTCCTTTTGAGTCTCTGTCTTCCAGGTCAGAATGACTTCAGGCCTGGAATGATCCTGCAAAGTACTTTTCCATTCCTGGTTTCAGATCTTGCTTCATATATCCATTGTGATTCTCCATGGGATGCTGCCTACACGGTGTGGATAACTTCATTGAAATATGATGTTTCCCTTTATATTCCTCTTAGATTGAGTGCTATGCCTCCTTCATTTCCCCTGGCAAGACTGTTAGACTTCTCTTAACCAGTGTGGAAATTTAGGATCCGGATGGTTTGTGTGCTGACCTCAGTATCCTTCCCTACTGTTCACAACAACATGATGCTGGTTCTAAGTTTGACCAATTTTCCAGGTATTTGTGAACTTAGAGTTGGAGACAACATATAACTGACAAGACTTTTCTTATTTGAAGCCACACCACTGAAATGTGTTCTCTTCACTTCTGCTCTGCTACTGAGGTCCTGTCCAGTCACTTCACAAAGGTGGTCATGTACCAATATGCTAAAAACAGGCAACCTTCCTTTTGTCCCCCTTAGAGACATTTGTCTTCATTTTTACACTCCTCAGTAATCAAGAATTTATGACTACACAAAGTCAATATCCTTGTAATTCAATAATTTCTAAATTTACCAGTGTTTGTTAGAAGAGAATATAAATAAAATTTTGTGTTTGGTTAAAATTGTTATCAAGTTAGTTATGTAATACTGATTCAGGAAATGCTGATTAGCATATTTGGTGGATGAAGAAATCATGTCTACCACTTTTTTTTCCTTTTTAAATATTTTTATTAGGTATTTTCCTCATTTACATTTCCAATGCTATCCCAAAAGTCCCCCTAAACCCCCCACTCCCCTACCCACCCACTCCCAGTTTTTGGCCCTGGCGTTCCCATGTACTGGGGCATATAAAGTTTGCAATTCCAATGGGCCTCTCTTTCCAGTGATGGCCGACTAGGCCATCTTCTGATACATATGCAGCTAGAGTCAAGAGCTCCAGGGTACTGGTTAGTTCATATTGTTGTTAATTCTCAGCCCCTAACTTTAGTCCTCAGGTTCTGTGCTGAGAACCAGGTCAAAGCACAGTGTGCTGTTGTCACCAGTTAGTGTAAGGAAGCTGAATATTAACAAGCAAAAGAATTGACTTGGACTCCTGTGTCACTCTAGATAGAAATTGGAAGTCAAAATGAAGTAGATGGCTAAATAGAAAAGCTGAAGTCATAAAAGTCTTAAGATAAAATCTGATATTGAACTTAGGAGTGAATTTTTATGCATAACTCAAATGAACAAAGAGGAATGAAAAAGATGGGTAAATTTTGTCACACTCAGATTTTGGTGAGTAAAGGACAATATAAAGAAAATTGAGTCGGTCTAAATAAAGAGAAAATATGCTTAAAATTCCAGTATCTAAAAAATCTTTAACATTCGAAATATATCACTCTTACAACCCAATTAAAAACAACAACAGAACAAACAAGCAAAAAACCCAGCCCGATCAGGACAAAAGATGCTCAGGGCTAGAGAAGGAGTTCAGAGGTGGATTGCATTTCCTAGCATGCACAAAGACCAGGGTTTAATTCCAAACAGTACTGTGATAGTTATATTAATCATAGAATTATAATAAATAAGCAGACATAGCACTGAAATTGATACTCATTTCCCCCCAAAAGCATATAAAAGATGCTTTGTGTCACTAATTATTCTAGAAATGAAGGAGCTAGAGAAAGTACTCAAGAGCTGAAGAGGTCTGCAACCCTATAGGTGGAACAACAATATGAACTAACCGGTACCCCCAGAGCTCACGTCTCTAGCTGCATATGTATCAGAAGATGGCCTAGTTGGCCATTATTGGGAAGAGAGACCCCTTGGTCTTGCAAAGTTTATATGCCCCAGTACAGGGGAATGCCAGGGCCAAGAAGTGGGAGTGAGTGGGCAGGGGAGCAGGGCAGGGAGAGGGTATAGGGGACTTTTGGGATAGCATTTGAAATGTAAATGAAGAAAATACCTTAAAAAAAAGAAATAAAGAAAATCAAAAATAGCATGAGAGACCGCTTAGCTCCCACAGGATAGTAATAATATGAACCCAAATGGTGGTGCTCATGGCATTGGGGAGGCAGAGAAAATTACAAACTGTGTACATCTCTGGTGGGAAGAAACTGGAGCAATGGATGTGCAAAGATGTTTGGATATATCTCTGGTCAAATGTGACCTGGCAACTTTACTCACAAGTAAACAAAATAATTGAAAGTGAGACTTAGAACAGGAATGGTGTATCAATGCCATACCTGTATTATAACAACTCAGATAGAAAACTCATGTTCACCAATAGAAGACTATAGAAAAATCTAGTGTATGTGCTACATGAAACAGTACTCAATCCTAAGAATAAATGAATTCTGAAGGCACCTCCAACATAGAAGGATGCTATGCCAAGTGAAAAGAGACAGACAATCACAGACATTGTCTGATTCCCCTTATAGGACTTATACACTCTAAACAAGGTTATAGGCAAAGAAAGAAAATAAACTGAAGGGTAGGTAGGGTGGAATGAGCAGTGACGAATGATTGATTTCTTAGTAGATACATAATTTATGTGTAACATGGTATCTGCGGAACACGGTGAAAGCAATTTTACTGTGCTATTCAATTAAAAATAGTTAATATGCCACATTTCACATTATACATATTTACCTCAATAAAATTTTAAGATTTCAAATGTAATTTTTAGCAAAGGCACAAAGATATTCATAATCATTTCCCAGCAGCACCAAGGGCAGTAATTCTTTGTAGCTATGTGAGTCTGAGGTTTCTGGACAACGCACTCTCATGGGCCTGCACTCACATGTGTATCTGTTACCAGAGTTGAGAAGTGCACAGTACAAATCAGGAGACTAGGAATCTTAAACAAAACTGGGCAGCACTTGGGCATCCATCAGAACTGGCTCTGCCATCCATGAAGCAACTTAATTTTTCTGAGCTGTATCCTCATCTGTTACATCTGGCACTGCCCCCTCATAGGCTTCTTTGAAGGTTGAACGGCCTCCATCTTACGTCTGCCAAGTGAGCAGTGCTCAAAGTTGTAGGCCTACAAATTCCTGGTTTTGTTTCTTCCCCTCTAGACGCCCTACAGACTTACTTTGGGATAGACCAATCATTAACTTCTGCAGCTCTTTTCCCTATAACGATAAAAGCTAACTGGGAACAAAACCTCACAAAACTCTTCTGAGGAAGGATAATAATCGCGTTTCCCTTGGGCTTTCAACTCTAACCTCAGCACCTACCCTTTGTCTCACCATTTCCAGTGGATGCTTGCAGAGGAAAGAGAGTTTAGCTGGGAGCTGGGCTTTCCCGGAGCCAGCAGGAGGATCCATTAGTTACTTTTCTTGCTACTTTGATAAAAATACCTGGAAGAAACCACTTAAAGGAGAAAGGTTTGGGTTTTTTGTTTATTTGTTTTTGACTGCATCTTTTTATTTCTGGTTCAGACTTTCAGCCCATCAAGGTTGGAAAAGCAAGGCAATGGAAACAGATCCCATCTTATGGCACCAGGAGTATGAAGCCATTGGTGATGCTGACAGTGCCAGGCAAGGAGCACAGTAGAAAACAGAAATACTGCTACACTGTATCTCAAGCCTGCCCCTCTGAGAGCTTTCCCCTAGCATGGTCAGCCTGCCAGTTGAGCCCTACTTCCCAAAGGTTCCATAATTTTCCAAAACAATGATACCAGGTATGAATCACATATTCAAAATTTAAACTTAGGGCTGAAGAGATGGATGGTTCAGCATTTAAGAGCTTTTACTGCCCTTGCAGAGGACCAGAGTTCTTTTCCCAGAAAACTACAACAGGTGGTTCACGAGGACCTCCAACTCCTTCTTTTGGTTTCCATAGGCTTTCTGCATAAAGAAATAAGAAAGGACACATATCGTCTTAAAAACTACATACACACACACACATACATACATACACACACACACACAGGCACAGAAAAACGCACTTGCACACGCACATGCAGTAACACACACAAACCTATGGAAGACATTGCAGATTCAAACCATAGCTAAGATAGACACTAAAGAAGAAGGCATTAAAATAACTCGAATCTTTTGGAATCCAGCAGGCACCCTTTAAGCTTTGGTTCTCATTCAGCTCCAAGAAGGAACGTTGTGGAAACGTTACAAGAAAAGTGGTGATGGGCAGTGGGGAGGGGATTGGGCGTTGGAGGATGTTATCGGTTCTAAACCAATCTCTTCACTTTCTGTTTCAATATTTGAATGGCTGAAAGGATAGAGTAAGGAGGCACAGCGATAATGCTGGACTTTGAGCGGCGATTCATGGTGGAAATCTAGCTTTCTCTATGCCTTATTAGGGTCTCCTAAGACTGAGCTTTCTCAGCAGGTAACTGGAGGTGAAGGCTGAGTTACAGTGCCAAGGAGGAATTAATGACTTGTAATCAGTAATTCTGCAACGGGCTCCATATGATATAGGCTGCTTTGATGGAAATGTGGCTGTGCACGTTTCTTCACACCACCTACAGATTAGCTGTCAAACAATATAGCCTGTGTTTGTGCCCGAGCATCTCACTCTTACAGTTACCAACATTTCCAATGGGGAAACTTTAGGTTAATCGTGTAACTAAAAGGGAATTTGCACTGGAGAAGATAGACAAGTGAGGCTCTCATTTTTGTCTGCCATGTATGTCTTTATGCAGAAATTTTACCACAAGACAGACAGAAGACACTGAAAAAGGCATCTACCAGCTGCTCCCAACTCCAAAGGTAAAAGCTCCCTGCCTACAAAGTAAGTTTTTCAGGAGTCAGCCTCAGTTATTTCTGCATCCATGGATGCATGTTAAATTACTTCCTATACTCTAGCCCCCATCTTGCAGTATTCAGGGGTTCATACGGTCATGCCAGAGATGCTAGACAAATACCAATCAGACATGTTTGCCTAATCCCCATTACCTTTACCATAGTTCAATGTAATTTCCCAAAATGTTTCATTTATTTTATTTCAGAGCTTGTGACAGTCAGGATTTTGAAGTACAAGCCTGCATCTGTAATCCATTTACCAACTCTCTCCAGTGCAATGGAGAGAGAGAGAGAGAGAGAGAGAGAGAGAGAGAGAGAGAGAGAGAGAGAATTTGAAGGTTTTTTTTAAGCATTGAAAAACAAGCAGAGGGAGTCAGAGCACATCTGTTTTCATAAGAAATCATGGAACCTGGCCCCTTTTCAGTGGGGTATTTTACTACCACATGGCTTTAATCCTACATCTGGGCCTGTTGTTTTATGAAATATTTCCCACAGATGATGTCAATTATAATTTTTGTCCTGGTCGTCAATTTACGGACTCTTGGACTAAGACAAAATGAAACAACCAGAAAAAGCACAACTTATGTGGTCTACTCTCTGACAAAATTATAGCTGTGTGATACACATCTAAAATCAATAACTCTGCTAATGATTAGCAGAACTCACTGCTTGGTTTATGGGCAGAGATGGGGCCCATACTGTGCACATGTTTGGCTCCGGATTGAATTTTCTGTTTGCTGTGTATTTACCAGCAGATGTCCAACCGTTTATTTAATGCTTCTTCTCTGAGCCAGTAGTAGGCCATGTCAGCGTCTGCGCGACATTTATAAGTCATCTGCCAGCAATACAGGTGGAATGCTTTCATGAGGCCCTTTCCTTCTTTCTGTGGTGATGATCTATCAGAGAAATCAGGGATAAGTCTTTATAGAGTTATATGGCTATTAAGATGTGGGGCTCTGATCATGTGTGTAAAGAATTTTGGATTCCAGCATATGGTTTTTTAGAATTGCTTTGAAAAGAACGCTTGTGGTGTTCAACTTTAGCAGCTGGTCTGAGGGCAAAAGGTTTTCCAAAGAAACAAAGAAACACCATCAGAACCTAAGCAGAGCCAAAATGTTGGCAGTAAATGCAGTTTCTCTCTATTTGTAATGTTTCTTTCAGTACATGGAGATAAACTGGATTCCTTAAAACTTACTCTATGAAGACAACGTTTTGTAAGTAATAAGAGACCAGAAGACTGGGTGTTTAAATTGGACTGAGGAACAACCCAGTGCTGAGGGGAGTCTGTCTCCCTCTGCCCAGGCTGGCTTCAGAAAGGGAGCTAGCACTGAGGCTCTGGCTAAATTAATTTTAAGAAGAAATGGATTGGAAAATAACAAGAATTTCAGATTATTCTAAATCTTCATAATTCCTCTATGCGGCACAATTCTTCATATTTAATTTTGGAAACTCAATGTTTAGTTTTAAAGGGCAAAGACTAGTGAGCACTTATAATGGAGATTAACATTAGTTAATGATAACCCACAGACACAGATGAGTTCATTGATCATTATACCTCCATTTTCTCATGAATGTCACTGTGGGCTATGTTAGACAATGTCCCAGTTGTCAGGACTGTGATTCGAAAAAAGAGAACTAAGAATTTTCCTTGTGAGAACATCTGTGTATGTTGCTGATTAGAAGGGTGTGGGATGCCCCTTTGAGGGCAGTGCTTCTTTTAAAGGGTCTATGTTTAAAACAGTGTTTTCTCTCTTACAAAACAGATTAAGTCATTAGGGAGGACACTGTTGGTGTGCTGGTCTGATCTTGTTTGGATGCTCTGCACCTGAGATCTGCATTTGCTGCTCAAGGATCCTAGCTCAGCTCCCCACCGAAGCCTGTCCTGCATCCCTAATTCTAGTTTTCCAAGTGTAATCCTGTAGGGCATCATATGTACCTGGTGCCCCAGTCATCCTAGAACAGGGTGAACTGTGAGAAATCTCATGATCCGTGGAACAATGGGATCATCAAGGAAAACTATAGGAAAACTTCAGCACTATAGTTATTCTTACATTGTATGTGTGGGAATTAAATATTTTTACTTCATCTTATTCTATTGAAGATATAGATATAGCTATATACATGAGACTATTTTCAAACTCCTGCCTTCATCCTACCTAAGTCTCTAGAGCCATAGGTCATCTTTAATGAAGAGTGGGGTTGTGTTCCAACAAAATGTTTAAAATATGTTGCCTTTTGCTCTGCCTGAGCAAACTTGTTCAACTCTTTGCTCCTCCTACATCCATCATCAGCACCAGCAATGGCAGCAGCAGCAATATCATCATTTAAAAGAAGTATCTTCACTTTTCTCCACCCCTCCTTGGCCACTCTCAGTCACTCACTGTAACATCTTATACTTATTCATCAGACATTTGACAGGGGTTTAGTTAAATGCTCTAAACAGTATCAACATTAAGACCCAGTTTTAAGGTGATAATTATCACAAAAAGAAACCAAGCCCATAGCTCTAGAAACAGTAATGAGCTCTGTTGGGACAGAGAGCCCTCAGATTTGAACAGCAAGTAGAAGTATGGGAGGATTTTTCCAGGTAAAGAACAGGAAGGAAGTAAAAAAGCACAGACACATAAAATGATTCTACCGAGAGGCTGGAGTGCAGAAGAGATGAAAGGTGACAGCTGGGCGGCTTTGCAGTGCTCACGAGGGCTTCCCAAGAGCACCTCACAGGAACTGTGAACAGCAAAATCATAGAAGGGGATTTGTCCTCAGCATGACAGCTCTGATGATCTTTCTAACACTAAGCAGGGGCAAGCACAATTCTAGTTTGGTTGAGATAGTACCATCTCTCTCACTGCAGTTTGTAAGGACTATTCGGACATCACAAGGAAAGTATGGAATGCCTCAGCAGAGACCTTCAGCAGCAGCATCCTGAACTATTGTTCCATAACAAAACTGGGTTACTGCACCAGAGAAGGAAAGAGTGGTGGCTGAAAAATCTACTGGGAGCCTCTGTGGCAGCTGACCCACTGTTCTAGCATTGGAAGCAATGAGGGGACCAAGTAGAGAGGCATTGTTGTGGTGGAATTTTTAAGTCAACATTGACTGATTGGGTAAGATCATTGTGAGGGGGAGGAGCTATGTGTCCTTTCTGCATGATCCAACATAGGAAATAGATCAGGTAGTCAGTCACAATAGTAAATGAAGAAACAAGAACAGATAGAAAAAAGAAGAAATATGTGAGTAACAAGTACGTTTTAGGCATGCTGAACATGATGCTGCCAAAATATCCCAAGTGGTATTGGTTACATAATGAAGAACAGGGAGATGAATTTTGTTTTCTGTTTATTGTAAATGTAGAGTGCCTATTCTGCACCAAAACTTTTCCCACGGGGACATACAAATGTCTGTTCATCTTACATAGGGACCCTGTGTCAGGCCAAGGTACTATGGATAACTATAAAGTCCAACTTATTGAAACAATGAATTTTGGGGAGGGTTATATTCAAGAATATGGATGAAGGACATGACTCAATGACAGCTGTAGAGCCAAAACCCACCCACCCACCCAGCATGGTGACAGCTCACAAAGCATGGATAAGAGGTTATAAACTTGATTTGTTCTTGGAAACCCTCAGTCATTAATCTGTAAGCCATTATATTTTCATATCCTGGCGATCCTTCAGAGAGCTTCCCTTCATTTCTTCATGACTGATGAACTCAATGTACCCAACTTAACCTGTTCAAACTTATTCAGGACCAAGAGAAAATGAGGCTCAGCTGCCCCCTGTTGCACCTGCTGGCTTACTAAATCAGTGTTAGCACTGTGACCATAACCATAGATGCTGACTCTCCATTAACCTAGCTAGGCAAACCATATATACCCCTAGCATATTTTTTTTTCAGGAAGGAGATGTATCTTCCATAGTCTCCAGACATAATTATCCACTCCTAAGGCAGGCTTAATTGTCTTTATCTGAATTGTTCTATCAATAATATATTCTGTGAACTACTCCCCAGTCATTGAAACCTTGAAGAAACCCCTTTGCATACAACTTTCTACCATGTTTTCCCCTTAGGAACTCCAGCTCAACACAAATCATATCACATTTGTCTCCAGGTAACACATATAGACAGATCATTTCCCCTGCTTTACCATTTTCTTATCTCCTCTAGGTTGGATTCTCACTTTATGGAATCTCTTGATACACTGGTCTAAGTCACTGAGATCTGCCAGCACCTTTTCTACTTCATAAAGATCTTGTTCCACCAAAGGGCTTAGCAAAGATACTAAAGCTCCATACCAGCCTTAAGGTCAATGTTGGAGCAATCTTTTCTTCAAATCTCTTGTGAACATGGCTCTGTCTATCTAGTGAATTGGGGGTTCAAACACGGCTTCTCTCATTCCTAGTCTCACAGTGGCATCTGTCCTTCCTCTATTTTCTATACTTGGACATTTATGAGGACTTCAGATGGTGACAACCAAGTATTCCCAATGGTTTTGATAAATTTTTCTGTGTCCACTGTAGTTAGATAGATCCCATCCAGCCCTAAAGCCTAAAAAGCCACAATGAGATGGACTCGTTTTTTTTTAATGCTTAAAATTTATTTACAGTTAATAAGTTAAAAAGCAACACACAACCAAATTGTAAATCTCACTCATATGCACATTAAAGTATGTTTACTCCAGTTCCATTACAAAAAATTGCATTTTAATGTACTTAAGACATAACAGTTTATCAAAAAATAGCTGAACACACCAATAAAGGAAATGTTACATATGTATGCTCATTAAAAATCACCGATTTAAAGAATACCATAGCAACCCTTAAAACAACAAAAACCTTTAAGTTCAAAATTGTGAATTTTTTTGTATTCAGATATCTTAAAAGGTTTTTTTAAATAAAGTTTTTGAAAACTAGTAGTATTATGTACACATGGCAAATCAATAGGTATGAGGTACCAGCTTAAGTTACACTTCCATAGAATACTGGAACAGACAAAATAAATAGGCACCACAACAGCAACACTATACTATCAACACGGAAGCTTGCCCTCAGCTATTGCCAGGTCATTGGCTGAGCAATGGAGGATGGAAATGAGATCAAGAGTCTAACAATGTTACCTTGAGATGTCAGTCACCACAAAAAAGAACTCAAAAGTCAAGAACTAAACAAAAGCTTAGCAAGGTGGTCCATTCCCTCCCAGATGATCTCTCTACTTGTGCCATGAGAGATGACAAAGGGCAAAATAACAAATGGGACATATTTTAAAACTACCCACAAATGAAGCTAGAGTATCCTTCTAGTACAAAATCCAGATGCTACATCTTAAAGGTCACAGTGTCAAGTTTCTTTCCACATCCTGTCCAAAGATACCCAGGAATAATTCTACTTTCTTATAATAGACGCATCAGCTACATTAGAAGTGTCTTCATCTGTTCAAATCTGCAACACGGGTTTTGCTGCAGAAAACCTTGGCAATATAAAGGCTACATGTTTGAGCCATATCAAACTCAACATGGGAAACCAAATCCAAACTTTAGTCAGTTGGATCGATAAGCCAAAGAAGCATTTACGCATACCATCAACTGCACTAAAGTACCAAGGCATGAGAGAAACAAATGTCAAAAATCTCAGTAAAAATAAATGCATGGTGTAATTGGTTACCTGTCCATTGTGGGCTGAGGTAAATTTTACCCTCAGTCATGTCTAATTTCAAATTTTTCTTGGAGTTATCTAGATAAATCCCATGTTGAAATCCCATCAGTTCAAGTGTTGAGTACTAACTGGTCACTCTAGTTTCTGGTACTGTAAAAGTAAAGGTCCTGTCTGTCTGCACACTGTATCATAGATTCTCCCTGCTTTTCTACTATGGTTGGACTTGAGGAGTACCTTCAACCAGCTTTCCACATTTTTCTCCTCAATTTTTGAGGCTTACCACGAGTTCCAAGTTCTTGGATCCCAGGAAGGGCATTGGGGAGTAGATTATACTTGTACCCTCATTTCCTTCTGTCCCCTGGGCCATAAGAAGTAGCAAGCCAACACCTCCATCTGATCATCTTGTTTATCTAATTTACTTGCCAAATTAGAAGCTAACATGGGGGATGCAAGCCCCATCTCCCTTTCTTGTTGCAATTGCCTGTTTACACAAACACACTCCTGGTTGGCTGTCATCTCAGCTTCAAATGCATTTCTAAATACACACAACAGTGTTCAAGCAACCTCTGCTTTAGTTTGTAGACAATCCTTAGTGTGCTAATTTCAAAGACTTCCAAATTTATTCTAAACTGTTTTTAGGGCATCTCTGTAGTCATGTGGTGGACCACACTCATCAAGTAAGCATGCCACCCCACTCCAGAATACTATTTAATACCAAAACATATTTCATTGTGTAAATGAACCACATTTTCTCTATTCATTCTTCAGCTGAGGGATGTTTAGCTACTATGAACATAGTTGAGCAAGTGTTCTTGTGGGATGGTGGTACATCTTTTGGGTATACACCCAGGAGTGGTACAGCTGAGTCTTGAGGTAGAAAAATTGACAATTTTCTGTGAAACCACCAAATTGATTTCCAGAGTGGTTGTACAGGTTTGACGAAGCCTGTTATCCTGAAGTTCCTCCCATAGAATTTTTAGTCCTGATTGCTCACCCTCACTTGCACATCCCACTACCTATAGCAAGAAACACGCAGCCACTCCAATAGCACACAGGCACATCAACATATACCACACAGGAAAGGACAACTGTATGAGAATTGCCTCCCTGAATACTACTAATCAGGCTTCTTTCTCAGTTGCATGTCTTGCTACACATAGCAAGGACCAAGCACTCATGCCTCCCCAACTCATCTTTGATTAGGTTGTGTCCCTGTTTGGGTGCCAATCATGTTATTTGTATATGTATCAATGCAGCAGCTCAACAAGTTAGAGAGTATCCTTTCTGTGACTCGGGTCTAATCTTCTTCCAGGCGCTAATCTGGTCTCAGAGTCTTCTTTGCAGCTTGGCTTCTCAGATAGTTGTCTTTGTGGTTTGTCGTGTCTAATTGTAACTTTAGGTAGCTTGACTTGTTTACTTGGGCAAGGAGGGACCTAAAGAATCTGGTCAGTTTCAGGAACTTACTGAGGCTCTTTTGGGTTGTTTACTATCTGGTTTAAAGAGCTTCCCTAAAAAATGGAGTGTTTCAATGCTAGAGGAAACTGTTTAGTAACACTGTCCAGAAAAGCTGTATATTTCTGGTTTCCAGTATTTTATATGAGGCAATAATGTAGCTTTGCTACAGTGAATTGTAATTTTCTGGATGGTAGCTATTTCTCGTGGTTAGGAAGTATTTACTCACAACACTCAATATCTAGCATGTCACTCATTCACTGAACACGTATTCCTTCATGTCCTATCAATAAGCTCATATACATGTGTGATGCTATTCACACACTCAATTTTAGCTGTTTCATAAATATGAAATTCTAGCCAGAACCCATCTTGGTGACAGCTGTCATTTATTAAAATCCTCAACATTTTGGATATCATTCCCTTTCCATTGTAAAGATTTTTTCCTTTCTCAGTCATGATTTAATAGAGTTCCAGACCATGGTTTCTATGTTCCCATGATTCAGAATATAGCCATGGCTACCTTCCACAAGCACACCTTTCCTCATGCTATTTGAAGGTGCATAATGTTGTAAGGCCATTCAGTTCTGATAAATAAGGTAATGGATGTATTTACTTTTGTAGGGTATTTATGAGTTTTGATGAACTCTTTCTGGTTAGGTGGATATAAACTCATTAGTTGTGGAAATCATGAAATTCTCTTTGCTATTTTTCCTGGTTGGGTCTCTATTAGTTGTATGCTTTTAAACTTGGCTCTTGTACTTTCTAAAGTCATGGGCACCAATTAAATACTCTGCAGTGAGTTCTTTCTCCGTAGAGTAGTGAAAATCATGTATTTCTGGCTTTCTTTATAGCTGTGATATCTACTCGATCCTTTGCCCTGAAAAAAGCAAGCTAGGGAAGTTGGAGTTTATTTTGGCTCAGTCCATTATGATAGGGAATGTTATGGCAGCAGAAGAAAGCTTGAGAAAAGGTCATACTCCATCCAGTGTCGAGGAGAGGGAAGTGAATGTTAGGGCTTGCTTTCTCATTTGTGTTCCCTGTGAGGATGGTGCTGCCCACATTTAGGATGAATTTTCCAACCTCAATTAACTTCATTTTAGAATCTCCCTTAATGATATTCACAGAGACCTATTTCTGTGCCAATTGATAATCAAGATTAATATCACAACTCAAGCCCTAGTCAACATGGCTACCAAACGCATCACTCATAAGCCATAATCTTCCGACATTTGTGTTCATAGATAAAGCTATCTTATACTGAAAATGTATTCAGTTCAATTTCAAATCACACTGCAGTCTTTAACCATCCCAACACTGTACAGAGTCTTTCTAGGATTCAAACCATCTCTTTACTGTAAATCCCTGATCAATTGAAAATAGAAACATATAACCTAAATGGAGTACAGCAAACAGCAGATCCTGCACTTTCATAAGCATCTGAGTTCATGGCAAAAATCTTTGCTACAAAAGGCTTGGTGACCCTACTTCTCAAGTTCTGCTGCTGGCTGAACATATATTTTCTCTCTTGGGTCATTTCTACTCTTTGTGTACAGCTTTCCTTAGTATGATTCTAGAAATTTTAACATCCCATGTCTCCACTGAAATGTAGGCTTCACCTTCAATGCTTCATAAAGTGATATCACAGAGCCTCCTTGTAAGGACTTCAACCTTAACTAGACAATGCCTGGTCTTAGAAACTCTCTGCAACAGTCATGTCAGACTGTTTGACCCCTTGATATAATCACTTTGATAACTGCAAAGTCAGCAATATGTGGCTACTCGAGGATATAAACTCATATCTAAAGATTCAAATCTAAGATCTACAAATAAGAGAGAACAGGAGGCATATTCTGGGTTAGCTCATATCTTCAGGGTTAGCTCACGCAGGATAATTTTTCCAGCTCCATCAATATACTTACATATTATATGAGTTCATTTTCTTTGTAGATAAATAGTATTCCATGTGCTAAATAATGGTATATATAGGTCATGTTGTAGAACTATTTTTAGATTTTAAGTATTATCCACACTGATTCCCATAGTGACTACACAAGTTTGTAATCTCTCCATCAGTGAACATGAGTTCTCTTCACCCACATCCTCCTCAGCATTTGCTATCAGCTGTTTGCTTGATCTTAGTGATTTTAACTGGGGGTAAGTAAAAATCAGAAAGTAATTTTAATTTGTATTTACAAATCGCTAAGGATGTGGAATACTTTCTGAGATATTTATTTCTGTCTCTTTATTTGTGTGTTTTTGTTTTCTTGGGTCTTTTTTTTGTTTGTTTGTTTTTGCTTGTTTTTTTATTTTTCGAGATAGGGTTTCTCTGTGTAGCTCTGGCTGTCCTGGACCTCACTTTGTAGACCAGGCTGGCCTCGAACTCAGAAATGCACCTGCCTCTACCTCCCAAGTGCTGGGATTAAAGGTGTGTGTTCTTAGTCATATTTTTTTAGGACTTTTTGTTGAATTGTATGGTTTGTTTAATTGGTTTATCTTTATAATATTCCGAATATAGCCCTTTATTAGCCATATAGCTCACAAATACCTTTGCCCATCCTGTGGTCCCTCTTCATTCATTTTCCTTTGTGCAATAGAAGATTATTAATTTCATGAGGTCCCATTTGTCAGTTGTCTTTGATAACTAAGCAATGAAGCCCTGTTGAGAAATAGTTTGCTACTCCTTACCCTGTGGGTCTGCCTATGTTTTTTCCCCAGCTTGCTCACACTGAGGTATTTGATTCATTTGATGTAGATATGGGTCTAATTTTATCATTCTCGGAGTGTACATTCAGGTTTTCCAGAATTTTTTTTAATGCAGCCTTTTTATTTTTTCTTTCTTACTTCTGTAAAACTTTTGGCATTTTTGTTAAAAATCAGATTGCTGTACTTGTGTAGATTCATATTTAGGTCTTTGGTTTTGTTCTACTGACCTACATGTCTGTTTTTGTTCCAGTCCCATGCTGTTTTTATTACTATAGCTCTATATAATATAGCTTAAAATCTGGTATGGTAATCCCTCCAGAACTATTCTGTCTTGCTCAGGATTGCTTTGATTTTCCAGGATCTTCTGTGTTTCTATATGAATTTTAGAATTTAGAAAAAAAATTCTGTGAAGAATTTGATGGGAATTTTGCTTTCATTATTTTAAGGTTTTGTTTGTTTGTTTGTTTGTTTTTACCTAAAGTGTATAACAAATATCTCTGTACACTATGTAGTACATGGATGTATGGCTGGCATCCATGAAAAAGATTGTGAGCCACCATGGGGGGTGCAGACACTCAAATCTGGATTCTCTGGAAGAACAGTCAATGTTCTTAACTGCTGAGTCATCTCTCTAGCCTTTCATTGGGATCTTGATTAAGAAAGCACTGAATTTGTAAATTGCTTTGGCATGATAGTATACACACACACACACACACACACACATATATATATATATATATGTATGTATGTATGTATATTTGTCAGGGTTTTCTAAAAGGACAACACTTAATTAAATATGTACATAAGATTTATTATACTGGATTCCACGATAAGGTCCTGGTCATCCAATTATGGCTCTCATGACAGATAGATTGAAAATCTAAGAGCTACTCAGTGCGTAAAGCTGAATATTTGAGACATTTTGGCCTGGCTCTGTAATACTGAAGAAATTCTGCAAAGCTGCTGGTCTTTAGTCTATGTTGGAATTCTGAAGGAACTGGACTTAATACCAGCTGTAGTACCAGGGTAGCCACATGTACATGTGAGATTGAGGGCAAACACCAGCAATAAAGGCAAGACTATATATTTCTTATTTCATGTGCTTGTATGCTCTAATAGGTTTATGATCCACTAGAAGGTGTGGTCCAGATTTAGAGCATTAATTTGATTAAGGGGATCCCTCAGCTGGAAAGGGTGGTGCCTGCCTTTAAGTTCAGCACTTGGGAAACAGAAGCAGGCAGTTCTAGGTCAGATTTAACTACATAGTGAACTCTGGGTTGGATAGGGGTGCAAAGGAGTACATAATGAGAGCCTACCTGTATAAAGAATAGTAATGAGAGAAAGAATAAGAAGAAAAAGAAGGAGAAGGAAAGGGAGGGGGATGAGATCATTCACAGGGATTTCCAACAGTTTCAAGTTGCCAAACAAGAATAGTTGTCAAAGATGGTCATTTTTACAATATTAATTTATCAAGCCATGAGCAAAGGAGTTTTTTTTTTTTCATCTTCTAGAGTTTTCTAAGGTCTTTTCATACAGAGAATATTCCTTTTCTTTGGGGAGGTCTCATTTCTATATATGTTTTGAGAGTGCAATGAGTCAAAGCAGTTCCATGATCTTCTTCTCAGAATGAGCGGTTCCTACTGCTGCTTCTGTGTGTAGAGAGGCTACTAGGCTATTTGAGTGGGTTTTGTACATGGGCCATGGTAATTTTCTCTGCATAGCTGCAATGTTGGTACATGTGCTTCTGGAGAAGGCTGTACATGACTTTACATCCTGCCAGTCTGCTGAAAGTCTTGGTCATTTAGAGCTGGGGTTTGGTGATGTATCCTTTCCAGAGCATCTCCAACTTAATACTTTAATTGAATTTTGTTCTCAGACACTTGTTTTGTTCGGATGCAGAAAGACTTTTTCTGTGGTGGTGAGAAATCTCGATATTAATAATAAATCTTTAGCCTTCTAAACTCTGTCTAAACCTGTAAGCATGCAGACTGCTGTCTTTAAAAACTGCATGTCTTTCGCATCTTTCTGCACTACTCTCACTTACACGAAAGATGCAAGCCCTGGCCACAGCCAAGCTTGAATGCTGCCTTCCACCAAGTAAATTAGCCCATTGCTCCTACACTCCGCCTCACTAAGTTCTCAAGATGTAGACAAAAAGTAGCCAGTTTCATTTCCAGAAAATCACACAATATGGCCTTTAGCACATTTCCCAAGAGAGTCCTTGTTCTCCTCAGAAACCACATGATCTGGGCCTCTGCTGTCTGTTTCCCTTAGCATCCATGTCCTCCAAGATCCCACCCAGTGGGACCATTAAGTTCTGCTTACTACATTCCTGGGCTTTGGTAGTTCACAGCTGCAAAATCTTTAGATTCCTCCTAAAAGCTAGTTCTAAAAGCTTAAGTACCACATGGCCAGGCTTATTCTACAATGATTTGTCAACCTCATCAGACTGAAAAACCACTTGAACTGATGAAACACACCTACAGGAGTATCTGTGTGTGGTTTCTGGAAAGGATCAATGGAGGATAGCAGATCCACTCAGAATGTGAGTGTTGCTGTCCAGTGGGATATGGATATAAAAAGACTAAAAGTGGCAAAAGAAGAAATCCAGCAGAATGCTTGTATTTGCCTGTCTCCTTGGCCTACAGTAATAGAAACTGCTCTGACCATCCTACCCTCCCACAGTAGCTCTGTGAAATGAGCCAAATGGGTCACTTTTTTTTTACTACGAATTTTCCTCATTTACATTTCCAATGCTATTCCAAAAGTCCCCCATACCCTCCCCTCAACTCCCCAACACATTCACTCCCACTTCTTGGCCCTGACATTCCCCTGTACTGAGGCATATAAAGTTTGCACGACCAATGGGCCTTTCTTTCCAATGATGGCTGGCTAGGCCATCTTCTGATACATATGCTGCTAGAGACACGAGCTCCAGGGGGTACTGGTTAGTTCATATTGTTGTTCCACCTATAGGTTTAGCGATCCATTTAGCTCCTTGGATACTTTCTCTAGCTCCTCCATTGTTGGCCCTGTGATCCATCCAATAGCTGACTGTGAGCATCCACTTATGTGTTTGCTAGGCCCGGCATAGTCTCAGAAGAGACAGTTATATCAGGGTCCTTTCAGCAAAATCTTGCCAGTGTATGCAATGGTGTCTGGGTTTGGCAGCTGATTATGGGATGGATCCCCGGATATGGTAGTCTCTAGATGGTCCTTCCTTTTGTCTCAGCTCCAAACTTTGTCTCTGTAACTCCTTCCATGAGTGTATTGTTCCCAATTCTAAGAAGGGGCAAAGTGTCCACACTTTGGTCTTCGTTCTTCTTGAGTTTCCTGTGCTTTGTATCTTGTATCTTGGGTATTCTAAGTTTCTGGACTAATATCCACTTATCAGTGAGTACATATCATATGAGTTCTTTTATGATTGGGCTACCTCACTCAGGATGATGCCCTCCAGATCAATCCATTTCCCTAGAAATTCATAAACTCATTCTTTTTAATAGCTGAGTAGTACTCCATTGTGTAAATGTACCACATTTTCTGTATCCATTCCTCTGTTGAGGGGCATCTGGGTTATTTCCAGCCTCTGGCTATTATAAATAAGGCTGCTATGACCATAGTGGAGCATGTGTCCTTCTTACCGGTTTGGAACATCTTCTGGATATACGCCCAGGAGAGGTATTGCGGGATCCTCCTCCGGTAGTACTATGTCCAATTTTCTGAGTAACCACCAGAATGATTTCCAGAGTGGTTGTACAAGCTTGCAATCCCACCAGCAATGGAGGAGTGTTTCTTTTTCTCCATATCCTTGCCAGCAAAACAGCCCTGAGATTCCATCTCACACCAGTCAGAATGGCTAAGATCAAAAATTCGGGTCACTCTTTCTTTAAGATGTTCTGGCAAGTATTTTGTCAAAATAATTGTGGTAGTTTGAATATGCATGGCCCAGAGAGTGGCACTATTAGAAAGTGTGGCCTTGTTGGAGTGGGTGTGGCCTTGTTGGAAGCAGTGTGTCACTTGGGGATGAGCTTTGTGACTCTTCTCCTAGCTGCCTGGAGGACAGAATTCTCCTCTTTGACTTCAGAACAAGATATAGAACTCTCAGCTCCTCTAGTGTCCTGACTGCCTGGATGCTGCCATGTCTCTCGCCATGATGCTAATGGACTGAACCTCAGAAGCTAGCCCCAATTAAATGTTGTCCTTTATAAGAGGTTCCTTGGACACCATGTCTCTTTAAAGCAATGAAAAGCCTAAGACAGAAATGATACAAAGTTTGAAGTGAAAACAAAACAAAACAAAAAAAAAAAAAAACAGAACAAAACAAAACCTACTATTATAAGCTGATCAGCAGCTTCATTTAAGGATTTAGATATATCATTTATAAAATATATTTTGAAGAAAACTTAATTGTAGGGAAGTTTACAGTTTCTAAATAACTACTCAATACTCTAATAGTTACCATCTACATTATCTGCAGAAAATTTCTTAAGATAAATAAGGTATATATCTGTATCACATTGATAAGCTCTTATTTTTGTGTTATACATCTGTCCTGTGTGTGTGTGTGTGTGTGAGAGAGAGAGAGAGAGAGAGAGAGAGAGAGAGAGAGAAAGAGGAGATGGTAGGGTGCTGGGGATGAAACTCAAGGTGTTAAACTAATTCAAATTCATCACCCATGATCTAGATTTCAGCCCTTACTCTCACACTTTATAAAGCCCTTAAAAGTTACATAATATTTGGTACAATGTTGTCTTATTTTATGGTCCCATCTCTTTACACTGTGTTACTTGAGAGAATAATTTTGGGAACACTGAGCCCAGTGCAGATTTTATCTTGGGATTTCCTACGTCCCTGGTAGAACAGTCACTGTTAACTAACAGAAGAGATGTTTACTTTGAGGTCAGCACTCAGAGTTCTCTTTAATGTTCTTGGGAAGGTTTGTTGCCTCCTCAAGAATAAGGAGGAGTGCCTAGGAGAATAACCTAGGTGGGGGGCTATGTGGATTCCTACATAAGTAGACAAAGATAAATCTGATCATTTGTAACTATTTCACAGTTCAGTGGAGGGCACCATATTGCTGAAACTTCAGGCAGGAATCTTTAATTACAGCTAAGAAAGAAGTAGTGTACCTGTGGACATAGGGTGTCAAATGGTCTCTGTAGAACAACAATAAATCTTCTAATAAGCTATATTTGTGTGACTTTAATTGCATTATTAAGCCATATTTAGTATGTCTCCACAAGTCCAGTTTTATAGAAATGTGGGATTCTTGTGTCTAGTATAGGAGGAACTGATAGAAAAACTTATAAAGCTACCTGCACACAACCTTTTATTAAGAAAGGGCTAAATTAAGTTGGGCAGTGGTGGCACACACCTTTCATCCCAGAGCTTGGGAGGCAGAGGCAGGTGGATTTCTGAGTTCGAGGCCAGCCTGGTCTACAGAGTGAGTTCTAGGACAGCCAGGGCTATACAGAGAAACCCTGTCTGAAACACCCCCCCCCAAAAAATAGGCTAAATTGACTGTAACTGGGGTTTGTCATTTGTCTTGAACTATTTACCAAACACAAAACCCAGTTTGGTTGATTTTTTTCCCTTAATTTTTAAGCCCAAGTCTTTCCTAGGAAATGCAATCCATATGCTTCAGCGACATTTGCTCTTAGATCATCAAAATGTTTTGCAAGAACTATTGATGTCCAAGATGTCATTTAAAGCTGCTTCCCTCACAAGCAGGAAATCGTTCTTTGTTTTGTTAATTTTTTGTGTTTGTTCATTTTCTTAACAATAAACAATCTGGGAACCCAGAAAATGTGAAACAAACATCAAGAATCTGAAGGGGGCTCATCAGACAGTGTACACAGAGCAGAGGTTCCCACACTCACAAACACAGGAATGTCATTGCTTTATTAACATGCTGGGCTGGTACATGGGATTCTTACTGAGTAACACCAAAGAGGTATCTAATGACCTTCAGAGAAAAAATATAGAAGTTATAATAAAACATAAAATTGGATATAGTTCTAATTATAGTAGAAATAAAAACTTAGGTAATCCCAACTTTCTGATAAAGTCACCACGCCTAATTGGTTTGGTTGAGGATCTGCATTGAGTGTTCAATAACAGAACAAGCAAAATGAGACTAGAGGTCTATATCTCCACAATAGAAAGCTTGTTTAGCATTCTCAAGGCCATGGATTGGAATCTAAAACTCTTCCCAAGTAATAATAATTAAAAATAAGATAAGCAAAATATTTTGATGTGCTTTATAAAAGAGTAAGTAGACACAGACAATAAGTGTGGAGAAACTCCTCACTTCACCGGAAGTCTTTAATTTCTGCCTTGTATTTTGCCAGAAATTATCTGCAGATACAGAAATCATCACATACCACTGATGATTATGAGTTGGCAAAGTGATTATCAAAAGACATTTAATATCGTTATATGGAAAAACAGTGTGCAAGTCCTTTATTTCACCCATCTCATAACTGGTTGTCAAACAGAATTTTTTTCCATAAGCAAAAACTTTCCATGCATCGTATAGTATAGCCACAGAAAAATAAAGAAGGCTTTACTTTTTTTTAATATAGAGGAAACAAAATGGCTTAAAACAAACCAGTCTTGATTAGGAAAAAATACATAAAAATGACAAAAATCTCTGGAAAGAATTTATCAAAGAAATCTATTTTCTAAGATTTGTATCCTATGTTGAAAGGTAGAATTCACTCTATTCTTGTAAATCTCACATTATGTTAGTAAACACTTCCAGGATGTCTTCCCTGGACTAGCTGTGATTCCAAGCAGGGGCCTGCTTCTAAACGGAGCATCAGTATGACTGGAGAGTAGCTCATATATTGGGAAAATAGCTCTTTTGCCCTCTCTGAAGCTCCTACAGACTTACTTGACAAGAATGCTTCATGAAGACCACTATCTCTACTGGGCCTTCTGGGAGATTCCAGCTCAGCAGGGTACTGAGCAAACTGGATCATGCGTGGTCGGTAGTGGACATTTGCACGTATGGTGGTCATGCTTTAAAGCATTTGCAGTTTTACTAGTGCATTCCCATCATCAAAATTTAGGATTTGACCTATCAATCTGTGTATAAACCCTATCCAGAAGGCACCATGCAGTCTTCCAAAGGAGTTTGAAACTAACTTCCAACAGTTCCACTAAGCTATAAAGCCCATGAACCATGTGAATGACCAGAATGGCACATAATCATAAGGGCTGAGTAGCGGCATATATACTTTCCTGTAATCAACTGCTCTCTAATTGGACTTAAAGCCCTCTCAACAAGAAGGACACAGATGAACAAATGATATATCTGGACTACAACATACTACTCAATGATTATTCAAATAACCCACAGGGCAGTCTGATGGGGGTATTTTCTCAATTGAGTTTCCCTC
This sequence comes from Mus musculus, assembly GCF_000001635.26. NCBI lineage: Eukaryota > Metazoa > Chordata > Mammalia > Rodentia > Muridae > Mus > Mus musculus. The sequence continues at coordinate 134,198,350 of NC_000068.7, read as the reverse complement.
TTACCAGATGACACCAGATTGTGTCAATTGACCAAACATCACCATGGACATATGGCATACCATGAGGTTATGGTGTAAAGGGTCCTTAGACACAAGTATTTGCATACTGTACTATAATAGTTGATGCGATAACTGAAATGGCTTCTAAATCACCAGTAGATGGGACCCATCTACCATGCAGATACACTAGGTAAAGAAATGACTATGGATTTAAGGGAATGAGTGACTTCAATGTAATTTTCAGAGATGTACAATTTAAAACTTATCAGTTGTTTATATCTGGAATTTCCCCTTTACTTTTGCACCCATTTTCTCTTTGTTTTTGGATCCAAAGAAACTACTCTTCCCTCAAGTAATAAGTGGAATGGAGCCCATGAATTGTGGTCAGTGCTATAACTGATTAAATATACTGGACAACTTAATTGGGTTACTAAAACTGCCTTTGTTCTTATTAACAAATTATTTTATTTAATGTTTGTAAATGATAGTATTTGTAGCTCCCTCTAAAGTGTGTGCCACGTAAAAATTGTTTTTGCAATGTTCATTTTCTATCAGTAGCTATTTTGCTCATGAATGTAATATGTACACAGCATCTGAGCTTGGCATACAGCAAACACATCTTCTAGGTGACCTGGTTGCCTATTTTTGCTTTCTTTCCTTTCTGTGGTAAAGACTCTGAGTATTCTTTGAATATTCTCTCTCTTAAACATAATACTTATTGGTCTATCAATCTGGAATAGGAATAAGCCTGCTGTATATTCATCTGTTGAACACATGAAATGTACAAAGAGGTATATTTCCTGATCTCAAAGACTCCCAATCCATGGCTGTCTATATAACTGCCATTTTAGTCCCGTGCATTCTTACCATAACAAAATAATATATTCTTACCATAAAACAGAACTTACCACAATAAAAATTTATGTTATAAATATGACAATAAAATATAGTTTTTCAATAGGCAAATAAATATCAAACAAATATAAATAAGCAGTAAAGGAATCTAAAACTATAGTCATGATTTCTCGAGGGCTACGAAACTGTTTAGACAGAGTGTCTAAAGTTGATTTTAGGTCTCTGGAAGAATTTGCTAAGAAAATGTAGTTTGTGTAAAAGAATGAGATTTATAAGAGTTACTCTAAAGATCTTGTTTCAATTATCTATGGCCTTGGAAGTGATGAGGACTAAGAACTCAAACCCTCCTTGGCACGCAATGTTTATAATAAGATAGCTGCTGTGCTTATGGTAATGGTGGCTACCCTTGGCGAAGCCCAGTTGTGCTGACAACCTACTGACTACCAGGTGGTCCTCATTCTGCCTCGCAAGCCTCTTTGCTCCTAGAGGAGACCAACTCCACATGTTCTTAGCCTAAACGTAAAGAGACTATCTGAAATTTGTGCCTGTTGACTTCTCATTGGTCAATTCAGGTCACATGGCTGTTTTTTAGATTTAATAGGAAATCCTTTTTTTAAAAAAAAAAATTAGGTATTTTCTTCATTTACATTTCCTGTGCTATTCCAAAAGTCCCCCCATACCCTCCCACCCCACTCCCCTACCCACCCACTCCCACGTAGGAAATCCTCCGGGTCTTTTGTAACAAACTATGATGGCAGGCAAGACTGGAAACTTCGGCCACAGTTACAGCCTAGGAGAGCTCCCTGCAAGCATTGGGGTTTGTAATTGGACTGTGCAAGTGAAAAGTAGTGTTTCTAAATTCAGTCTGTACTGTCACTACCACATACACACACACACAATACAGAAAATTAGACTAATGGCTATGGAAAACGGAAAAGAAAAAAATAGGCCTAATAGTTTGGCTAATCTCAGATTGTGTGTTTTCTTAGTTTAGTCTAATAATGAATTAGTGAGTAACCAGAACTTTGAATGCATTCATAAAATAGTTATTTTCCTAACTATCTTGTTGCTTATTTTTATTACTATAAAGGGAGGAACAAAAAAAAAATCAGAAACTAGGGAACCTAAAAAAAAAAAAAGAGTAGAAAATTAATTCTGTATAAATCCTCCCATTTCTTTCCAGATAAAAGCCTCAGATCACACAGATACCTTGACTTAGAATCCACCATCAATTTTCCATTTTTGGCAACCTCACTCAGCAGGAATCCTGTTTCTAAAATATAGGTCTTCATCTCCTTGGATATGTGGGGTGCAAACATATGATGTTTCTCTGCTAAGAAAGAGCTCCCTTTTCTTCAGCTAGGTGGCTTATGATTAACACCAGGCTCATCAGCATCTCACACAGCTCATTCTATGAATAAATTACCATGTCTTATGTTAAATGTATAAATAAGGTAAAAATTGAATTTCCCTCTTGGAATTTCACACTGCTCACTACCAGAATAGAGTCTGATAATCTTATGGTCAAGAATTCCATTAAGTTTGAGTTCAATTTCCCAGTTATCAAACTCTATTTGATATGTATGCAATTTGTTTAGGGGTGTGGGAAGGGGCAAACAACTATTTCCAAGCCATTATAAAGGAGTTTTTTTTTTTTTCACTGAATGCATTGGGTAAAAATTTTCCCTCTAAAATCCACTAAATTTTTATTTATTTATCCCCAAATGTTTGAGGATGTAAAATTATTAAAATATTACCTACCTTTCACTTAGAACTTCTGTGTGCCCTGCCTGTGCTAAATTAGTAGGGAAAGCAGAGATCCTGTATGTTAGGCAAGATCCTATCAGTTAGCAAAATGCCTTGTGGCTGAGTTTATATTTGAGCCCAAAGAACTCAGGCACAGGGGATCTGCCTGTGAGGAGGCTGGGACTCTATGCTTTTTAATATTCTTGGTCTCCCTGGACTTTTACATATTCCTGAGATACAACCTTAAACTATACAGCAAGCATTCTTGGCATATTGTAAATAGAGAGAAAAATAAATAGCATTTTCATGAATATGATACCTTTAAAAGTTGCTTCATAGAATCTGAAATGAGTTTATGTCCCTTTCCTTGTGGATATGCAATGCTATCGGGGTGTATTGTGCAATGCCAACTGAGAGAACTGTCAGTGGTTCTGTGATTTTTTTAAGGCTCTTCCAAAAAAGAAAATGATAATATACTTTAGGCTTTTAACTTTTGTTTAGTTAGCAAATAAAAGTACAAAAAAATAAATAGCCTGGACTGGATTTTAAATCTGACGTGGAAATTGAAAGCCAAGCCATATGAAAAGCAAGTGTCTGGTTCCATTTATCTTTTCTCAGAGAAGCTCATCAATATCCACCAGTGTTTTCCGTGGAATTCTGAAATCTAATGAGACCACACTTTTCAGCCACTGAAAGATGTAGACATGGCACATCTTTTGTGGAACAGAAAACTGGATGGAACTTCGAGTATAGGTAGTAGAGTCTTGGCTCATGTGGGTTCAGAGGGTAATGAGGACCTTGTCTGGAACTAAGTAGACGTCATTGGTGTCCATTCTGGCAAAACATCTGGCTACATTTTTTTTCACACGAGGACATGTGTAGTAATTGGCTTTTTCCTTAGGAAAGGACATTTCAAGAACGGGATAAGATTCAGACAAGGGAATGGCTCCTGTTACTGTACTCACCCATGTCTACAGTAAAAGGAGGAAAGAGGCAAACACTCTATCAGAAAGGTTAAAATGTGAAGCCAGGCAGGCAAAAGGGCATGAGCCAATTAAACCTTGTTGACAAAGCAGGTTTGAAAACAGTTGTAACTGTTAGACATGTTAGCTCCATCAGGCTGAGATCACAATGTTTTTCTCTGTGAAAACAGGGACAGTGTCCTGAATGCAAGATCTCCCCATCAAAAGCTTCATCTTGTGAAAATGCAAATCATTTGAAAGGAGAAAGACTAAATTTGGGGATGCTGAAGTGATTCCTTGCTCCTTGAAAGTTCCAGGGTGGAAAATATTTTCTCAGGGTCTGTGCAGTAGACCTGATATAACCGTCAATCAATAGGAGCAAGTTCTATCTTGTAGCACTGATTTGTCACTCTTAACCATGTAGCATTTATTTTGTAACTATAAATAAGGAAGAATGGAGGATGCTGTACCATCTTGATTCTAGAATGGCAAAGTCATGCTTGCACAGATGACATGAGAAGGCACTGCCTGAAGTTGTGAAGGTAAGCCTAAGTTTCAATAGATGTTAGAGATGTCAAGACCATGGGACGCCTGCTGAGGAAGACATAGAGTCAAGTGGAAACCTCCCAATAGAAAGGCTCCACATACTACATTCAATTTCTGTCTTCAGAGGTTTAAAGTTTTCATTGTTTAAGTCTCCCACTTCTTTGGTTACATTGAGTCATAGATATTTTATTTTCTCTTAAGCTATTGAAAGTAGGGCTGTGTTTATTGCCTCCTTCTCAGAGAGTTGGTTAGTAATGGAAAGAAAAGGCATTGATTTTTGCAACTTAATCCTGTATCCTACTACTGTGGTTAAATTGTTGATCATTTCTTGAAGTGTTTTAGGGAGGGTGTTTGGGATTTCTTAGATATGATATCATATAAAGTATTAATAATTTTTCCACTTTTCCTATTTGTATTCCATTAATTTTCTTCTATTGTCTTATTATTTCAGCTAGGGTGTCCAGTATTATACTGAAATGTAGGGACAGAAGATAGTCTTGTTCCATTGTGATTTTAATGAGATTTATTCACCTTTTTTTTTCTACTCCAGAAAATGTTGATTGTGGATTTGTGTTATATAGCCTTAATTATGTTGAGGTATATTCCTTCCACTGATACTCTCTCTAGGATGTTTATCATGAAGGCATGTTACATTTTGTCAAGTGCTTTCTATGCATCTATTGAGATGATCATGGGATGTTTTTCTTTAAGTCCATTTATGTGATGTATTACACTGATTGACTTGGGTATGTTGAACCATCCCTGCATCTCTAGGATAAACTGAGCTTGGCCATGGATGATAACCTTTTGGATATATACTTTGTTTTTTTAAAGTATTTAATTGAAAAAGTTTGAATCTATTTTTATCATGACCATTGGCCCCTAGTTTTCTTTTCCTCTGTGTCTTTACGTGGTTACATACAGTATTAAATTAATGCTGGCTTCATGGAAGGAGTTTGGAAATTCCTCTTTCTTCCTTTTTTCTTTCTCTCTTTCTTTCTTTCATCATGTTGAGTAATTTAAGAAGGGTTGGTTGTTGATCTTCTTTGCAAGTTAGGTAGACTTCTGTTTTGAATCTGTCTGGGGCAGGGCTTTTTATTGTCATTAAGCTTTTTATTATTTTTTCAATCTATTTTTTTCTTTTAAAAATGTATTTTTATTTATTTATTTTAAACTCCATACTTTATTCCTCTCTCGGTCTACCCCCATACCACATACCATACCTCCTCCCAGCCCCCTTGTCTCTATGAGGATGTCCCCAGTCCCCAACCCCACCCCACCAGACCTCTAAACTCCCTGGGGCCTCCAGTCTCTTGAGGGTTAGATGCATCTTCTTTCACTAGACCCAAACCTGGCAGTCCTCTGCTGTATATGTGTTGGGGCCGCATAACATCTGTTGTAGGCTGCCTTGTTGGTGTTCTAGTATCTGAGAGATCTCAAGGGTAAAGGTTTATTGAGACTGCTGGTCCTCCTACAGGGTCGCCTTCCTCCTCACCTTCTTCCAGCTTTCTTCTAATTCAACCACAGGGGTCAGCAGCTTCTGACCATTGATTGGGTGCAACTATTTGCCTCTAAATCTTTTAGTTGCTTGTTGGGTCTTTAATCTTCTTCTTTGTTATGAGTCTGTTTAGGTTGTTGATCTCTTCCTTCATTAATGTTGGTGGGTTTGATGAATTTAGAAATGCAAACATTCTTTTAGATTTTTCAACTTGATGGAGTACAGAATTTTAAAATATTCATTTTTAATATTCTGAATTTATTTAGTGACTGTTGTTGCATTTACCCATTCATTTTTTATTCTGTTAATATGAGTTATATTTTCTTTCTTTTGGCTAGCTGGGTTGTATGTCTATTTATCTTAATCTCCTCAAAGAACCAGATCTAAGATTTGTTGATTCTTTGTACTGTTTCCTATGTTTATATTACATTAATTTCTGCTCTTATTTTATTATGTTATATCATCTAATGGATTTGAGTTTTGCTTGTTATTGTGTTTCCAAATTTTGGAGTTGCATCATTAAGTAATTTGTGCTAATTGACAAGTCGGACCTCATTAAAACATTGTTAAAAGCTTTTGTACAACTAAGGAGATGATCAAGTAAAGAGGAATTCATATACAGAATATAAAATAACTCAAAAAGAAAAAAATAACTTCAGCAAAAAAATAACAGTGGGCCATAGATCTGAATAGAGAATGCTGAAAAGAATAAACTGGCTAATATCTCAAATATTATTCATCATTCATAGCAATTAGGGAAATCCAAAACAAAACCACCTTAAGATGTTATATTTCCTCAGTTAGAACAAAACAATCCAGGACAAATCCTGAAGGAGACATGAGGGAAGGAAGGCCCCATTCACTGCTGCTGGGATTGCTCTCTGTTCCAACCACTTTGGAAATCTGTGCAGAGACTTCTCAAAAGCTAAAAGGAAATCTACCCTATGACGCCACTATGATATACCTTGACACAAGTTCACATCTTAGTCCACAGAAAGTTCTGTTCACAATAGCTAGTAAACGGAAACAATCTTAAATGCCCTTCAAATTGTGAATAGGTGGTGAAAACATGGTACATAGGGCCTATGGAATACTATTTACCTGTGAAGAAAAATGAAACCACAAACTTTGCATGAAAACAGATGAAGCTGAGAAGAGTCCAAATGACGACACCAATACATATTAGGCTATTTCTAGTACTCTCAGTTGCCTCCCAGAATTTGAAGGTAAATCTTTATAGCTGTGATAGCATTTATTTTAGATACATGAATTGAAGGATCCAAACAGCATTTGACGTATAAGCCTCCTCCGTGAGGAATAACTTTCATAAAATCAGAAAGTACTATACAAACTGCCCAGGGTGTGAGACTGATGCCTATGAGCTACAACCATGACAAACATGGTCAGATAACTCCAAGGTCTCGTAATGACATTCCTATCTTGATGGCAATCAACAACTGTCTAATAGGATTTATAGTCCACTTTAATAAGGCAGCTTAATTCTCAAATTCATTCTAAAAGTTTATTTAGATAAGTATTTAGCTCTCATTCCTCATCAAAGAAGCAATAGATAGAGATCACCACTGAATGCCACAACTGGTCAAAATACACAGAACAAGTGATCATGTGATTCCCAGCCCCAAAGGATGCATCTATTGCATAAATCTTGAGTTCAGCTCATGGAACATCACAGAAGAATAATCAGAAAGGGTTTAAGAGCCAAAGGAGCAGAAAATAAGTTGCTCCTTAATAAAATAAGTTGTGCCTTCTGGAAATGACAGGAAATTTGTTTCCTAAGATACCTCATCAACATGGCTGTGCTTATGGTCTTCCACGAATGAAGCCAATGGTATCCTTACTCTGCTCAAGCGGAGTGATCTGACACACATGAGAATACCTCACAAGCAACATTACCATGCCAGCTTACCCTTACGAGATATTCCTTCTCCTTTCCGTATAAGAACTGCCCTGGTGGTTATTACAAGTCTAGATCATTGATTTAACAGGAAATCTCTTGAATCACAGTTCTGGGATGGCTTCTATGAAACCAAATACTGGCCCATCTCCTGGGACAATTCTGTGCAGGCGAGACTTGAAATGGTGATCAATCGCATGGAGGTGATTTTGGACACATTAGGCTTGAGAATCAGTGGTGCTGGTTTGCAGGAACTGTTCTTTGAGTTCCAGCTCATCTGCAAAAACAATATCAAGAGTGGCCCGTGAGATAGATAGCGGTCAGGCTATGTGGTCTCTTAACTGCTTGTTGCAGAGCTGCTTCCTAAGCTATCAGCAATGATAGTTATGACTGGCATTCTCTTTGTCTACCAGATCTTTCCTCCAGTAAGGTGAGATGCTCATAAATCCATCATTTTCAGATTTTTATTTATAAGGTATCTACCAGCCTCAAGGAGAAAACGGACACAGTAATGGGAAATTTGAGCCCCATATCATCTTGTCTTGTTCTCTAATATAGAATCTAAAGAAGGAACAAGGATAGACTTGTCTCTGCCCCTATGAGACAGTGGAGCAAAAATATATGCATGCATAATACATACATACATACATACATACATACATACATACATACATACATAGAAATTTAAAACAGAAACACCACACTGGTACCCAGAGCCCCCAGTAGCTTCATGGTCCTTTCAAAGGGAGTGCTCTTGAGAAGCCTTCTCTTGTTCTGCTTGGGTGGGGGCATTGCATCATCATCTCCAGAAGCTCATTTGGGCAGAGGCAGGAATGGGTACTTGGAATGGGTGTGCTTGGTGCACAAGCGGTAACCACTGTGAGTATAAATAGAGCTGGAAGAATAACCTTTTTGTGAACTGCTGTGTGGTAATCATCAGGAAGCCAAGAAGCTGCCATGGCTTCAATGGTTCTTTTATAACATTACATGCTACTCCCCCAGCCGCCCTTCACACACAGGCAAAGCTTGCTTAAGTTACCATTTTTAATGCAAATCATCATAATGGCTTGATAATTATTTCAATTGGCATTTTGTGAAGCCATTCAGTAAAAGAACAGCCAAGTCGAAACCTTCTCTAATCTTCCCATCTTTCAGACCTTCTGGTTTGAGGTGGAATAACAGAAGAAAGCCCCAAAGCCAGAGGGCGTTTGAAGTTCCTTCTTAATGAGCCCAAGGCTCCCTCCCTGTTACTCTACAAAGTGAACTTGGCCCAAGTTAAACAAAACAGCAAGAGCATAATATTTTGGGTGGTTTGACAAGAGAGGAGGCGGTGACAAGTGACCCCTTCCTCCCTGCTTAGCTTTCAGATTGGTTAGTCAGCCTTTTAACAAGTTGTTATTATTGAGAAAAACATAATAAACACTTATCGAATACTGCGATATGGTAACTATTCTAAAGATGTTTTGTCTGAGAGAGTCTTTTTCACAAATATGCCTCTACTTTTAAAAACCTCTCCTTACAGTGTAACATTTTATTTATACTTTGAGAAATTCATATCGTGTATTTTGAACATATTGTTTTCCATCCCAAATCTCCACGCATATCTTTGCTCATTTCCTATCCACTGAACTTCAGGTTCTTTCTTTCTCTTAAAATAAACAAGCAAATAAACGACATCAAACACAAAAGAAAAGCTAGAAAACATAGGAGTCTCGGTTATTGTGTTAGCTATTACTCCTGAGCATTGGGCCTTTCCTAGGTTGTGGACAAAATATACAGTATCACCATTCGCAAGTTGCTTCTTGGCTTGGAGTGAGACTTTGTGTCCTTTCCTCTTCTTATGGTAGGACTTTGTCTTGTTTGAGCTTATACAGGTTTTGTGTTCTAATAGTCTCTGTGATTTCATATGCATATTGGTCCTGTTGCATCTGGAAAATGTTCTTTCTTTAAAATTATCTACCATCTCTGACTCCTCCCCCCCTCCCTTTTCTTCAAATAGATTTATTCTCACATAATATATCCTGATTACAGTTTTTTTTTTCTCTCTCTCTCTACCACTCCCAATTTCTCCATACCTCCTCTCCCATCTGGATCTACCTCCTATCATTAGAAAACAAATGGGCTTTTAAGGGATAATAGTAAAATAAAAGGTTAAAATACCTTCACACATTAGAAAAGGTTCAACCAAACACAAAAGAGAAAAACAAGAAAAGGCACAAAAAACAGATATAGATGCAGAGAGCCACTCATTCATGCACTCAAGAGTACCATAAAAACACTAAACTGTAAGCTATAATTTCTACACAAAAGTCCGGTAGGCTAAAAGGAAAGAGAAAAATATATAAATAAAATCAAATTTAAACTTAAAAAATAAGATTAAAATAAGAAGAGTTCTGGCATGACATTATGAGACAAGGAATCTCCAAAGATGTCTTTGACTTCCTTTCCTGTTAGCCAACTACTGCTGGGCATGCAGCCTACCCTGAAGTTTGTTTCTCTAGTGAGACTCCCTTGGAACAAACTAAATTTTTATTTGAAACAATTATTCACCTCTAGTTATTAAAATCTTCCAGGTTCCTCTTTCACATATATCCCTGAGCCTTGGGAGGATGGATGTGATATAGGCATCTCATTTAAGGCTGTGTATTTCAAAGTCTCTCACTCCTATGCACACTGTCCAGGTGTGGGTCTCTGTGTTAATTCCCATCTTCTGCAAGAAGACACTTCTCTGCTGAGGGTTGAACAATGTACTGATCTATTGGTACAGCAATATATCATTAGGAATAATTTTATCTCTCTGTTCATTAAGTAGAATAATAGAGGAGATTTTTCTCTTTCCCAAGGAAGTGATATGACATATATGTCCTCCTGCCTCTTTATCTTACCTCCTGTCTATTACAATTAGATTCAGAGAAACTCAGAACTGTGAAAGCCAAGTCTAGCTGCTTGGCGTTGGGTTGCAGAGGGTGATGCTAGAGACAGCAGTATCAACATCCTCAGCATGCCAAGTCACTTTACTCGGTACTTGAGAACATGGGCTTGAGTGTTTCTCCGAAATCAAAGAGAAGATGCTAGCTCTGCAAAGCACTTCTATGAAAATGTATAGATGAATTAAAGGATTATCTGGTCCAAAGAATGGAATCTTTTCCTCCTCTCCTAAGAGTTAATCCAGATGAGCCAGTCAATCACCTGGTCAAAAGACTACTCCCCAGGAATACTGAATCTCACTGTGTTAAGCCTCTGTGGTCTTGTCTTGTCTTTTCTTTCTTTCTTTTCTTTTTTTTTCCTTTCTTTTTTTTTTTTTTTTTTGCTGTTGAATAGTCTTTTTATTACTCTGCTTTTCTTCTCTAGCATGCCTATTTGGTTCTCATAAAGCAATGATAAGACATACTCTAATTTGACATAGTCTGTGTCTCTGATGATAATGTATGTTTTCTTCCTTTTCTATGAAACTTATTACATTAATCATGCCTATTTTTTATATTTTTTTAAAATTATGTATTTTCTTCATTTACATTTCCAATGCTATCCCAAAAGTCCACCATACTTCCCCCGGCATTCCCCTACCCACCCACTCCCACTTCTTGGCCCTGGTGTTCCCCTGTACTGAGGCATAAAAAGTTTGCAAGACCAATGGGCCTCTTTCCACTGATGGCCGGCTAGGCCATCTTCTAATACGTATGCAGCTAGAGACATGAGCTCTGGGAGCTACTGGTTAGTTCATATTGTTGTTCCACCTTTAGGGTGGCAGATCCCTTTAGCAGCTTGTGTACTTTCTCTAGCTCCTCCATTGGGGGCCCTGTGATCCATCCAATAGCTGACTGTGAGCATCCACTTCTGTGTTTGCTAGGCCCCTACATAGCCTCACAAGAGACAGCTATATCAGGGTTCTTTCAGCAAAATCTAGCTAGTGTATGCAATGGTGACAGCATTTGAAGACTGATTATGGGATGGATCCCCTGGTATGGTAGTCTCTAGATGGTCCATCCTTTCGTCTCAGTTCCAAAATTTGTCTCTGTAACTCCTTCCATGGCTGTTTTGTTCTCAATTCTAAGAAGGGGCAAAGGGTCCACACTTTGGTCTTTGTTCTTCTTGAGTTTCATGTGTTTTGCAAATTGTATCTTGTACCTTGGATATTCTAAGTTTCTGGGCTAATATCCACTTATCAGTGAGTACATATCATGTGAGTTCTTTTATGATTGGGTTACCTCACTCAGGATGATGCCCTCCAGGTCCATCCATTTGCCTAGGAATTTCATAAATTCATTATTTTTAATTCCTGAGTAGTATTCCATTGTGTAAATGTACCACATTTTCTGTATCCATTCCTCTGTTGAGGGGCATCTGAGTTCTTTCCAGATTCTGGCTATTATAAATAAGGCTGCTATGAACATAGTGGAGCATGTGTCTTTCTTACCGGTTGGAACATCTTGTGGATATATGCCCAGGAAAGGTATTGCGGGATCCTCCAGTAGTACTTTGTCCAATTTTCTGAGGAACCGCCACACTGATTTCCAGAGTGGTTGTACAAGCTTGCACCAACAATGGAGGAGTGTTCCTCTTTCTCCACATCCTTGCCAGCATCTGCTGTCACCTGAATTTTTGATCTTAGCCATTCTGACTGGTGTGAGGTGGAATCTCAGGGCTGTTTTGATTTGCATTTCCCTGATGATTAAGGATGCTGAACATTTTTTCAGGTGCTTCTCAGCCATTCAGTATTCCTCAGGTGAGAATTCTTTGTTTAACTCTGAGCCCCATTTTTAATGGGGTTATTTGATTTTCTGGAATCCACCTTCTTGAGTTCTTTATATATATTGGATATTAGTCCCCTATCTGATTTAGGATAGGTAAAGATCCTTTCCCAATCTGTTGGTGGCCTTTTTGTCTTATTGACAGTGTCTTTTGCCTTACAGAAGTTTTGCAATTTTATGAGGTTCCATTTGTCGATTCTTGATCTTACAGCACAAGCCATTGCTGTTCTATTCAGGAATTTTTTTCCCTGTGCCCATATCTTCGAGGCTTTTCCCCACTTTCTCCTCTATAAGTTTCAGTGTCTCTGGTTTTATGTGGAGTTCCTTGATCCCCTTAGATTTGACCTTAGTACAAGGAGATAGGAATGGATCAATTCACATTCTTCTATAGGATAACAGCCAGTTGTGTCAGCACCATTTGTTGAAAATGCTGTCTTTTTCCACTGGATGGTTTTAGCTCCCTTGTCAAAGATCAAGTGACCATAGGTGTGTGGGTTCATTTTTGGGTCTTCAATTCTATTCCATTGGTCTACTTGTCTGTTGCTATACCAGTACCATGCAGTTGTTTTTTTTTTTTGTTTGTTTTGTTTTGTTTTGTTTTGTTTTGTTTTTTTCACAATTGCTCTGTAGTACAGCTTTAGGTCAGGCATGGTGATTCCACCAGAGGTTCTTTTATCCTTGAGAAGAGTTTTTGCTATCCTAGGTTTTTTGTTATTCCAGATGAATTTGCAGATTGCCCTTTCTAATTCATTGAAGAATTGAGTTGGAATTTTGATGGGGATTGCATTCAATCTGTAGATTGCTTTTGGCAAGATAGCCATTTTTGCAATGTTGATCCTGCCAATCCATGAGCATGGGAGATCTTTCTATCTTCTGAGATCTTCTTTAATTTCTTTCTTCAGAGACTTGAAGTTCTTATCATACAGATCTTTCACTTCCTTAGTGAGAGTCACGACAAGGTATTTTATATTATTTATGACTATTGAGAAGGGTGTTGTTTCCCTAATTTCTTTCTCAGCCTGTTTATCCTTTGTGTAGAGAAAGGCCATTGACTTGTTTGAGTTAATTTTATATCCAGCTACTTCATTGAAGCTGTTTATCAGGTTTAGGAGTTCTCTGGTCAAATTTTTTAGGGTCACTTATATATACTATCATATAATCTGCAAAAAGTGTTATTTTCACTTCTTCCTTTTCAATTTGTATCCCCTTGATCTCCTTTTGTTGTTGAATTGCTCTGGCTAGGACTTCAAGTACAATGTTGAATAGGTAGGGAGAGAGTGGGCAGCCTTGTCTAGGCCCTGATTTTAGTGGGATTGCTTCCTAGCTTGTCTTTTCTAACCCCCCTTTCTCTTTGCAGTTACTTTGCAAAGCCTGGATATGCTTCCCCGAACTCACTGGAATTTCTCACTCTTTTATTTGTAAAGTTATCAATCCTTCTCCCTCCATGTGGCTAATCATAAACAACATGGCCCTCTGTCATCCTCTTGCCCAATTTCTTTCTCTTGGAAGCTGCACAGATTTCCAGCTTGTCTGCCCTGCTCTTTTCTTTTGAAAATTATTTAACTGTTCTTGTTTTTTTTCCCTTTCTGTCCATTCTTAAATTATTTTATTAATGAGACCAAAAACACACAGAGAGAATTCCTGTTTCTCTATTAATAAAATGAAAAGCTGGAAGCTGTGAATCCTTGAGCCCACAGAGTCTGCCTGCTAGACTGATGGAGCCTTGTATCTAGGCTTAGTTCTACCCTCATTCCTTAGACTAACAAGTCAACTCTGTTTAGAAAGCTTGTTTCTGAGCATCCATTTTAGGCCAAGACATTAGCCAGTTCAATTAGCTCTCTGGGAGATTATAAGTTCAATAATTCTCTGTCCTTGTCTAAATAGATAATAGGATTCATTATAGCATCATCAAAATATTTGTGTGTCTCTCTCTGTCTCTGTCTCTTTTTGTCTCTCTCTGCCTCTTTATGTATGTGTGTGCATGTGTATATGTGGGTATGTATGTATGTGTGTATGTATATAAGTATTATGTATATTCCTCCATTGATTGAGCTGTCTTCTATTCTTACCGCATGAGAGATTTCACGTTTGGGGATCAATAAGACACTGAGGTAGGTTGTCCTTTTGGCTAAAAGATTCATGAGAAGAGTTACTAATGCCATATACAGACAGATGACAGCACAGAGAGAATTCTGATAAGAATTCAGACCCACAAGCCAGAGGATGAATCTTCTCTTACAGGTCTCAGAGCTAGTCAGGCTTTCTCTGATCCCAAAGAGGCAGCAAGAATGCAGGTGTCTTGCATTGCCGAGAGGGAATGTGTAACTTCAAGGATATGGAAACAATGGAGACAAAAGATACATCTAGGTGTACCCATTATATGGATAGGGAGATATATCACCATGACTGTACTGGAATCTGGCAATCTGAGTCTCTCAATTGCCTCTGTCTGCTAACCTAGGCCTAGTTGTAGAAGCTTCTAACCCCCATATAATCTTATCTAAGCCTGGAATGTTTTCTACCTTTGAATCTTACTGCTGACTAAGCTTACTTTCTTGGTCTTTCTGAGCTCTGGTTGGCCATTCAGGTTAAACTGTTCTGGCTTAAATTCTTCTCCAAGCTGACGGATTCAACATGGTTCTCTCTTGGCCTCTAGCTGAATCACTCTGCTTAGTTTCAAACTAATGCTAGCAATCTGTTCTAATCTTCTGTTTTCTTCTCATTATCTGGCTAGCATTGTCTTCACCTGTGTCTAACTTGTTCTCTATTCGACTTGCCGCTGTAAAACTTCCTCCTCTCTGTCTCTCTGTCTCTCTCTGTCTCTCTCTGTCTCTCTCTGTCTCTCTCTGTCTCTCTCTGTCTCTCTCTGTCTCTGTCTCTGTCTCTGTCTCTGTCTCTGTCTCTGTCTCTCTCTCTCTCTCTCTCTCTCTCTCTCTCTCTGTGTGTGTGTGTGTGTCTCTGTCTCTCTCTCTTGCAGCTTCTCTTTCCTCATTCTTGTGAGAGTTAGGTTTATCTTGTTTTGTCAAATCTTTCTCTGATCTTATTTCTATCTGCCACTCAATTAGACATCACTTTCAATCATGGGTGCTTCCTTTTACAAACTCATTATACTTTCATTGTTTGGGATTAAAGGTGTGTGCTAAGGGCTTAGCCAAACCACAACTAGAAACAGGTTTTTTTTTCCAGTAAATAGCACAATTTCAGGATTTACAGTGTGATAAAATATCCTACAACATCTGTAACATTCTAAACATAATTTAAGTGTTTGTAAAAAGAGAGAACGAGAGATAAGGAAGACAGACAGACAGACAGAGACATGGGTGGATATAGAGAGACTCCTCTCTCTAGATTTGAACTGAAATTAAGTATTTCCTTTAACCTATCCTAAAATATGTTAAATGAAAATACAATAGTTAGGCATATTTATCAAATAATACATTTTAAATATCTATATTAGAATTGATTGAACAATAGTTGTGAACATTTGTGTACAAATTCATGTGTGCATAAAGGCCAAGGAACTTTGTCTGTGGAGGTCAGATATCACATTTTAGGGTGGCATGCTTGTTTTTTATGGTGCAAGGCATCAAATCCAGAGTCTTGGGCATGCTTGGCCATTTATTTATTTATTTATTTATTTATTTATTTATTTATTACTACTGAGCTACATTTTCCATCTATATTTGAAGACTTTTTTGATTATCTATCAGCATAATGGCTTCCTTTGTAAATCTTGTGTACTTTATTTTATGCACTTAAAATTGTTGTTCTGAAATATGACCTTTGGCTCTGCCTCATGATATGATTCCACAGAAAATGATAATGGTAATGATAACAGTAATAAAAATAATACTATCTTCTATTATGATAAATTATGTATCATATGAACTGATTCTCTCAGGCCACCATACAACCTTGACCTGTGGTAATGTCAAAGCAAGAAACCAAAACAAAGCCCCAGGCCATAGAAATTTTAACAAATAGGAAAAAAGAAATGGGAGAGGAGAAATCTAAATGGACCAACTTAAGTTGTGGTTCTTTTGTTTCCTCTACTTGCATTGTGCAACTTCCAGCCTGCCCTGGATTTTAGGGTGACAGTGACAGGAACACCCAGCTACGATGAGGTTTGGAAAATAAGCAACAGCCAAATGGCTATTGTCCCTTTGATCTTTAAGTGTATCGCAATTATTTGGGAACAGAAAACAATATTTGGTAACACTGCAACATGGTAAAACCTAGCCCCATTCTGTCACAAATTTATTTGTCTTTTGTTCATTCACTAATTTCAAATGAAACTCTATACTCAGAAGACTGCAGTGGTGCACTGAACCAATTAGCATTGATGAAACAAATGTATAAACAATAGAAGAACCCAATAACTGAGCTGCCTCTACCTCTTCCTAGGAGACTATTTAGATTATTAAACAATATTGCAGTCATCTGTTTACATCAGAAAGTCTATGTGTTAACTATTTGTGGATTCTGTACAAATATAAGTTTGTACCCATAGAATAAATGTGCAATTTAGGGCGTGTCATACATTACAATTGAGTAGATGATTGCATAAAAAATAAAAAGTCAGTGGGTAGCTGATGAGAAATAGAGCAATATTTTCCATTAAGACTACTAATATTGAGAAGGAAGTCTTCCACAATGGACATCCAATGTCTCATCCTAAAACTATAGCACAATATGAAACCATCTTTGATTGCTTCATCTGGAATGCAACCTTGCTGAGGCCGATGCAGTCAAGAGAACATAGAAATAAAGGTTTAATGCCAACCTTTAAACTAATTGATTGATTTTCAGCTCTTTTAAATGTCTATAGAAATAGGAGTATGCCTTGAGACCTATAGATCATACAACACACAACCATTCAAAATCAAAACTGGAGTTATTTTTAGCACTTCCATGGGAAATAATACTTCCCTCCTCCTGGGCTGCATGAATATCTTGACACTAGGAAGAAAGTTGTGTGATCATATTAAATTCATGACAATACATGGAGAAGGGGGACAATGGGGAGGAGATTTGAACAAGGAAGGGGTCGGTGCTAATGATCACTAGCTTGAGAAGGCAGGGAAGGGTTTCCAAGAAGACACAGCATGATAATTTGAAGAATTTGACACAGATTATGAGACAAAAATAATTTAAACATTATTTGGGTAAAAAAAAGAACATTCTAGAGGATTATTGAACTGTCCCAGAAGGTGTACACACGCACAGGTGAGGATGTTTCCTGTGAAAATAGCTAACTTACAAGGTATAAGTATAAATACATAGACCTGGTCATAAACAGGTTAAAATAATGGGCTTAGCTCAAATCCATCCTGTTGTAAAGTTTTAATTTCCTGATCTAGTGGTCGAGAGGTTCTGTAACCTCTTGATTTGTGATTCGGTTTTTCCCTGTGCTCTGGTCCTCTTCACAGTGCCTGATAGTCTGTATGTCATGGAAACACAACTGGACTGAAATGAAGAAGGAAAGGAAAAAAAACAAGCTACTGTACCTCAGAATTTTGCTCAATATGATCTTAACTCAGATTGAACTCTTAGTTTTAAATATAGAAAGCCCTGTTAATAGACACTGGCATGTTGTATACAGCAAAAGACTCTTTCCTATGCATTTATTGTTCCAAGACCTCACCTCCATATGTCTTCTATTGTGGTCATGACAGTCATTTCAAAGTCAAGTAATCCACCTTCTACAGTCCCATGCCATGTCTCTACTGTTGTTTTTCTTTCTGCCTTTTAGAGCTCATTTCCCCCAAAATCACACACTTGGTGATATTAAATAGCCCTTTTTCATCCCCAGATGATTGATGCACAAGTGCCTTATCAAGGAAATGGCTCGAATTAATTTTCAATTACATTCAAAAGTTCCTCAAAAAATGATGAAGTTCTTTGCAGTACCATGTTTAAGTGGTTTTCTATGATCGTGATTAGCACACAGGCACAGGGATGGCTCTTTGTTCCTCTGCATCCATTCTACCCTTCATTTTGGGGCTAACTGGCATGAATGCAAAAACTCATGTTATTTGCCCCCTTTCCTCAGACAGGCATGGCCTTGGAGGCTATAAAGAATCGTAATTGCCCTCCATTGGGAGGATATAGCATGCAGGATGGTCGTTTCCATTCTTTATTGAGCAACGGTTTTCTTGACCCCCAAAAGACTCCTTCTTGTCTTCATGTTTGTTTTCTTTCTCCCCTTCAGATCTAAGGGACCTCAAAAATTCTGTTATTTTACATTTCTCGATGCTTCATCTTTCCCTGGTTTTCCCTGATCACATTCATGCACAGTAGTCAATTTATTATATTTTACTTCCCCTTTTTTAATTTGAGCATGCTGAGCGCTTCTGCCACCATCCTGATGAAACACAGGGAGTAGGGAAACCTAGTCCATGATAGATGTACAGGACAAGCAAATGATCGAGACTTACACTTAAATTCCAGCGCCTTCATTTCCTCGCTGTGTGTGATCTTAGCTGATGTGAGGCTCAGGTAACTGTAAGAACCCACACTGTAGAGAGAAACTACTGAAGGTGGCACAGAAGACTTTGCATCGTCTAAAAGCCTCCATGTATATAAATTCTATTTAATCAGAATCCTAGTGTTACACATTTCTAGGTTTTATTCGCTCTAGCAAACTGAGGCTCAAAGAGCAGTAACACAATAAGGAGAAAAAAAATCAATTCCTTCGTCTACATAGCACACTGTGCAAGCATTTGTCATATAACAATGAAATGCCTAGCTTATGTTTGTGTGTAAATATCTAGATGATGTCATTCTTTGTAGAAGTGGAATGGATGCTGAAAGCACACAAATGTAATTTTGTTTCTTTAATATTAAATACATGCCAAATTCTTTAAACACTTTTTAAAAGATTTATTTATTTTGTGTGTATGCATGTTTTGCTTGCATGTATCTATGTGCACTACAGTAGTGCCTTGTGCCCATGGAGCTCAAAAGAAGGCATTAGATCTTCTGAAATGAAAACCATGAATGGTTCAGACCCACTAATAGGTCCAGTGCTGAGAACCGAATCTTGGTCTTTTGCAAGAACCTCCAGTACTCATACTCTGAGCCATTTCTCCAGTCCCTATTCTATTAATGAATATATGAAGGGTTATTGATGTATATATGAAGGGTTATGCATTCAGAGTCCCTGTTTATAATTGTTTGAGTAGATTATATGATGCTCATAGTTTTTAACAATAGCTCCATGACAAGTGTAATTGTGTGCAGTGCTGTAGCTGATAAGGAATGGCTGTAAATGTTCATGAAGCAGACATAAAGCTCTTTGCCATAACAAAGTGGTCCCTCTTGTCCCCAGAGTGATTATTAGGAGAGCAGAGAGTACAGTCAGAATGCTGGTTCTTAGATTGCTGGGCTAGTTTGAGACAGGGTCCTAGGTAGTTCACTATGAATTCAAGTCTATGCAGGCTTTGAACTCCTGATACTCCCACCTGACTGATGGAATTCTAGGTATACTACCATACTCGGGCTATATAAGCAATTGCCAATCTCTCTCTCTCTCTCTCTCTCTCTCTCTCTCTCTCTCTCTCTCTCTCTCTCTCTCTCTCTCCCCTCTCTCCTCTCCTCTCCTCTCCCTGAATCTAGAATATCAGCTGGGGACAATTGAACAGAGAGTGAGATGCAAGGTCTTTCTTATGTCTATCTTCCAAGAACCAGGCTAGTTTTATATGCACATTGCCACTCTTGAGTTTTTATAGGTTCTGAATGTGGGTCCTCATGTCCATGCAGCAAGCAGTTCACTGAAAGGGCCATTTTCTCAGCCTATGATATTTCTTTCTTAGCAGGTGGTTTTTAGGTGAATTAGCTTTGTATAAGAGAGGTAAAGAAATTACTACAAACCTATACTTTGGCCTTAAAGTAAAAGATAGTACCTGTCCCATTCATTATTGATAATAAAAAGTCACTTATTTTCTTGGATGAGGAATAGAGATTAAAACATGTAAAGGGTATAGATATTAAATGAGTAATTATGTATTAAACACCACTATCATTTCCAATTGTATGTGAAATTTAATATTTAATTGTATTTAATGGAATACCGAAGGCCTATGTACCTTTGTGGATAGGCATATTCTTTAGATGAAGAAAACCAAAATAATGTAGCATCTAAAATATTTCCATTGTAGGTTTGGAAAATTTGGAAAATCATAATCCTTCTTGGATATAGAATTTTTTAAGGATAATTATTTGATTATATAGGTGATTTATCTATAGGATACTTTCCCAAACATGGGATTTTCTGTAAGCATGCTTTTTCTATGACTACATTTGTTCTTAGTATAGAATATTGGAATTCATTAGCAGTGAGAACTCTGGGAAATCGTTCCACTCTCTTAACTAAGATAGGAAATGCTGTTTCAATCAAGATTTTCAGAAAGGCGATTGCACACTTCCCCATAGTAATTGACCCTGAAATTGAGCAAGCTGAAACTCAGGCAGTTTCTCAGGGCAGTTTGCTGTGTTTTGCTTTGGTTTTGATCTTAGGGTAATTGAACCACGATTGTTCTCTAGTCTTGCTTAGCATATTTTTTTTAGCTTTGTTTTATTTCATTTATTCTTACGTATCACATTACTTGGTTTCCCTCAGTTTTTCTTCTTCAAGATGCCTAGACCCAACTCTGCGAATCATTCCTCATGGATTAAGTCCTTAGACTTGATTGTGTTTGTGACGTGTTTGTGACGACTGATTGTAACTTCTCTGACATTTCTATTTTGTCACTTCAAGGACAAGGCACCAAGCATGATTAAGGTATTAATTTCCAGCACAAGTTCACTGAAGTTACCATAGTTGAGCATTCCCAGGGATAGGAGGCATCAAACGCACAGAAGTGCACTGTTTGCTTTGGCTCTTAATTCTATATAACTAGATTGCAACCAGTGTTCTAAGACTTTATTAAAATTACTGCTGTTCAAGTTTTCTTGTCCTTGTATCTATTTCCCAGTGAGTTTGGACCTGCCATTTGTCTGACCTTGAGAAAGGAAATGAAATATTTCTGGCAAAGAGCAGAAAGGGGATCTCATGGGAAAGTGAATCCTCACACGTGTGTCAGCTGGATTTTGGTTGGTGATAAAACTCAGATCATTTGGATAAACTCTGGATGAACAGATAAGGTTTTGCAAGAGCACTTGAACTAATTCTGAACCCCCAAGCATGCATGGTTCATCTATCGTTGGGTATCCATGAGGCAAATGCATCCATCTATCATAATTTCATAGAATATCTTGTTGCATCAAATTCAAACCATTGTAGTTTTGACTGTAGACTTCAAAGTCATAACCAGGCTTGCACTATGGCAAGAGCAAGCTGCACTCTGGAAAACTGTTTGGATGAATTGTATCCTATTTCAAAGCCATCTTTTCAACTGTTATATTGCCCATCTCAGAGTTCACTATTTTCCTAGTTATTAGCTAAAAGTTGAACTTATTCTGTGGGAAATATCTAAGCTATGAGTTGACTTTGAAGTCAGGTAAACTGAGGGAGAATAGCCCAATTCTCAAACTATTCAAGGTATCTTCCTCAGGTTTTTTAGATGAATAGATCAGTGTGATTCAAAACCTAGAAAATATTTCAAACAAAGACAAAGCTATACAAATATGGCTTTCTGGAGTTTCAGACATGCTCAGGGTGCTCTCTGAGGAAGCATATTAATACTGAAAGATCTTGGATGTACATATTATGTCCAATTTATGTGACTACAATCAGGGTTACATAAATGTTACCTCCGTCCCATTATTGGTAGTTATATTACAAAGACACATGTTCATTTATATCACACTGTCATATGAAGCATAGTATACACACACACACACACACACACACACACACACACACACACACACACACACACTGTGCTTTATTTTAGTTGTTCAGGAAATGTGTTACAGAATTATCTGGATACCTCTAAGCTCAGCAATCACAAACTACAATTTTGCTTTTGCATTTATTTTTACTGGGACATTTTTGGTATATCAGCCCCAAACTATTAATGGTATTTCTACTTTCACCCATTCTTTTATGCTTGCAAATATCATTGTGATGCCTACAGTAACTATACACCATGAAGTATACAGCATGAAGTTTGGTACAAAGAAAGTATACCTAATGACATACTGACAGAAACACATCCATTCTGCTAATCTAATTAAAACAGTTTAGAAAAACACAGCTTCTTGAATTTAATTCACACTTGTAGTGTTCAATGAGTGCACTTTAAGGGGGCATTATTTTGTCTAGAATATTTGGTTAAAACTGAGCTGTCTGTTTTCCAGCCTAAGTCACTTTAGAGCCTATGAAAACATTATATCTCTAAATGATTTTACATGCACAAAGGGGAAAGAGAACATTGTAGACAGCAGTAAAATAGCTCTATAGTTTATGGATAAGCAGAAAGATACTTAAAGATCTATATACATGCAATGTACTTTCCCTATTGAGTGAAATAGGACAGTGTGTGTACAGCGTGTAAAAATGAGAGAGGTGAGAGGAGAAACAGAGAAAGGATAATTCCAAAGACTTCTTTATTCGGGGAGACTCATGAAACATAATAGGGTTCTTTGCATATTACAGAAACAAAAACTAAGAAAAATAGTGTAAGAAATTACTGTCAAACTCAGTAAGCTAAATATGAACAGATGTTAGGAAAGTGTTCTTATCATATAAAAAAGTGAACCTGATGTGTTTTCCCTTATTTGGCCATATAAATAACTCAGATATCTGCTATCTTTTGCTATAATAAACCCTCAGTGATTTCTTTAGCAGTTCTCAGTCTTAAGCCCACTGAATTTCTATATCTGTTCTTACTCCTACCTGATAAACCATACTGAATCCTAAAGTATTTTTCTGCATTCTGTGTCAACTACTACATTATTTTTTTTAAATAGACTCCTTGAACAATATATTAGAACATATGAAACACACACACACACTCTCTCTCTGTCTCTCTCTCTCTCTGTCTCTCTCTCATGCCCAAATACACGAGTTTTAAAAAAATAGAATTTTAGAAGGTAGACATCTAAATGTAAAAATACACATTTGTAAATCTTTTGTCTGCCATTTGAGACAGAGCCTAGTTATATATCCCAGGCATATCTTCAGGTCACGTTATAGTTCAGGATAGCTTTGAACTTATAACCTGCCTACAGCCGTACTGCTAGTACTACATGAGTAAACCACAAGCCCATGCCGTTTGTGATAAATTAACATATGATGATAATAAGAAACATCTGTGAAAACACCCATCTTTTGTCTTGGTGACTACCAATTTATGTCAATTTATGTTATGTTATTTACAATTTGTTCGAGACATGGGTTTTCTGTGTATCCCTGTCAATCCTGGAACTTGCTTTGTAGACCAGACTGGCCTCAAATTCACATATCCCCTGCCTCTGTCTCTGGTGTTCTGGGATTAAAAGTATGTGACGCCAAACCTCAACACTATTGCTGATGCCAAGATTTGCTTGCAGAAAGGAGCCTAGCATGACTGTCCTCTGAGAGGCTCTATAGGCATCTGACTAAGACAGATGCAGATACTCACAGCCAACCATTTAACGGAGCCTAGAGACCCCAATGGAAGAGTTAGAGGAAAGACAGAAGGAACTGAAGGGGATTGCAACCCCATAGAAAGAATGAACTAACTGGGCACTTCAGAGAGGCCAGGGACTAAGCCACCAACCAACGAGCATACATTGGTCAGTCTGAGGTCCCCAATACATATGTAGCAGAGGATTGCCTTGTCTGGACTTAGTGGAAGGGAATGTGCTTGGTCCTGTGGAGGCTTAATGCCCCAGAGAAAAAGGGTGCTTGAGGTGTAAGGTGTGAGTGGTGGGTGGTAGGGAAGCACCTTCTTAGAGACGAATGGGAGGGGGAATGCGGTGGGAGGCTTTGGAGGGGAGATCAGGAAGGGGACAACATTTGAAATGTAAATAAATAACATACTTACTACATATTGAGTAATGAATTTTAAAAAGTGTGTGCCACCACTGCCACCATGTTATTTACATTTGTAACAGGAAGAAATGGCATACTTTAGAGGTTGCATATATTTTGTTCATACGAGCAGATCACATTTCCTAGGCATTTAGCTCAGACAGTATAAATTCATCTTCTAGTTGAGAACCAGAGGGGTGGAGCTGATCTCATTCAGTTTGGACTGATGAGATAATGAGTGACCTAGAGTCTGTTTACAGGCCAGACCCTAGATGGATATAGAAACTCTCATTCTTTGGGCTCTGAAGAGTTACTTCTTTTTATACTTCCTGAGCCTCCTTGAAATGATTCTATTGACTGTTTATTTTTTCCCAATACAATATTAACATTGTTAGTACCTCAAATTTTCTACAAAGTGATTAAGGAAGTGATTTTCAAATTTTACTGTCAATTAAAAGTCGCCCGTGGCAGTTATTAAAATATAGAGTGTTTCAGTCTTCATGGTTTTGTTTATTTATTTTTGGTTTTTTTTTTTTTTTTTTAGTTTTCAAATGATGTTTTAAGAAATGACCACAAACTTAGTGGCTAAAATCAACATGGTTAGAATCTGAACTGGCTTAGTAAGGTTCTGCTATAAATGCTCAACTCTCAGCTTGCGGCCTTCTTTTGAAGGCTGAGTGATTTTTTAGGATATAGGGGTCTACCTTTGGGAAGTAGGTCACTCTGGGTGGGCCATTGAAAGTGAGATCCATCTCAGGTTCTGGCATGCTTTTCTCTTATTTCTGGTCTTCTGCCATGCCTGTAGCTTTGGTCCCATGTTCACACAGCCCTGAACCCTGCCAAGCCTTCCTTGAGATTTCTTCTCCATGACAAGAAAATAAATGAACTCCTATAGGTTTCTTCTGTCAAGTGCTTTGACATAACAATAAAAAAGTGACGAGCACAGAAGAATTATACCCAAGAATTAAATCCATTGCTCTGCCAACCTTTATCTTTCACTCTTATGCCTTTGGAACTGGTTTGTTAAAATAAAATGTTAAGCTCTGCTTAATGTATTATTCTGCAGGGAATGTGGAAGGCTGGAGTGCCAATGGAAATGAAGACCCATGAGGTTCATGAGGGGATAAGGAACTGACAGCTAAGCTAACTGCCCTTCATGTTACAATGAGGCAAAAATATTAGACAGGATTCAGTTTGTGTCCTGAAAATAGAAATAAGGTTGGATTTAAAAAGTCACAAATCAATATTGTCTTAGGGTTACCATTGCTGTGATGAAGCACCGCAACTGGCAAAACTTGGGGAAGAAAGGGTTTCTAATTCTTCATTCATCACTGAATGAAGTCAGGGCAGGAGCCTGGAGGTAGGAACTGATGCAAGGCCATGGAGAGGTGCTGTTTCCTGGCTTGCTCTTCACGGCTTGCACAGCCTAGATTCTTATAGAACCCAGACCACCAGCCCAAGGATAGCACCACCTACAATGAGCTGGGCCCTTCCTTATCAATCACTAATTAAGAAAATGCTCCACAGTCAGATCTGAAGGAGGCATTTTCTTGATTGAGATTCCCTCCTTTCAAACAAGCCTGATTTGTGCCAAGGTGATATAAAACTAGCCAGCACAGCTGTATTTAAAAAGGAAATTTTAAGACAATATATCATTCAGATTGTTATATGATTATTTTTCCTTATTTTAGTCAGATTTAAAGTAAAAGTTCAGAGCAACAAAAAGGATCAGAGAAAGGTGGGAAAATGTGAAGTCTAGGAAGCAAAGGAAGATTATTAAGATTGCAAAGCATCAACAAAATGGATTATTATCATCATTGTTGCTTGCTGTTATTGTTATTAAATTTGAGCAGAGTCTCATCATGTATGCCTAGACTTTCTGTGTAGACTAGGCTTGCCTTGAATCAGAGCTCTACCTGTTAGTGCCTCCTAAGTACTTGGGCTAAAAAGTGTAAGCCACCACATTCAACCATACTTGTCCCTTTCACCGGGATGATAGAAATGATCCCTTGATGCTTATTGACTATTCATGAAAGGGTCAAATATAGAAACATGTAAAACTATTTGAAAATCTTTTACTTAATAGAGAAGAATTAAAGAGAACTGTGCTATGCTATACTATCCTACACCACACCACACCACACCACACCACACCATACCATACCATACCATACCATACCATACTATACTATACTATAAAATATCCACAGTTGCACATGAACTTGGATACTATTACTGAGGAGATGTGAAAAAGAGTTTACTCAATTCCCAAAAGGGAATAAGCCATAGATAAAGGTAAGGATAGCACCAGGGCTTAACTCAGTGGGGAAAAATTAATTTACTGGGTTTATTTTCAGGAATATAGGCAAGGAGTTACTTATCAGGCCATGGAAAATTTAAAGGCGGCTTCGTCATTGAAAATGCAACAAAGGATGAACAATTATTCCTAAAAGGGAAACAAAGGAGCTCTCTGAACAACTTTTAGGGCAGCTTGGAGGGTGAGAAATGCTATTCTTTTCAGCAGGCATGCCTGGTTATATGCCCTTGGTGCAGGTGCAAAAGAGCCTAGGTGCTCTGAGTTGTTTCTTCCTGAGTCATGATAAACCTCTTTTTAAAATTTCCTGCATCTTCTAAAATATTTTATTTTGATGATTTCAGTTACAAAGTTAATCAATATATGTATCTATATTTTATTCAGATATATCATACACATACATCTCTATCTACATCTACATCTATATCTATATCTCCATCCTGATTTTTTTAGTATTGCTAATTATGTACTCATGTAGTATGTGTTTAGACTGACCACTGACCACTTGGGATAGGATTATCTATGAGGGGACTCTTCTCTGTAGAAGACTGAATCTTTCTCTCTCAGCAGCATTCAATTGCCTAAAGTTCTTCATTTATGACTGGGGCTTTGTAAGATTTGGATTTCCCTCATTTATGTTGACATATTCCCATATCCACTGGTGGTGTCATTGTACACATCCTTTATGTAACTATATTGTTGAGAGTTCAAAAATACGGCTTTCTTTTCATATGTAAAAGACCCTATGTTACAGCAGATAGCCTGTACATCTGTTTCTACAATCTTTCTGCTCTCTCTTCTACAGTTTTCAGAGCTTTTTGGCTTATGGGCTGTGTTGTAGATGTATTAGTTGGAGTTGGACAACTCAGCTACTTATTCTATGCATTTGACCAGTTGTTCATTTCTGTCATGATCTTTGTCTGCTCATAAACAATTTTCTTTGATGAGAGGTGATAAGTATTTAGAATGTTGATAGAAGTATAAAGGGTTTAGGAAAGTGGCAGTAGTAGATTCTTCTCTAGGGTCTGTGGTCTGACCACCTATAGGTAGTAGGCTATATTTACAGTATTAGGGATGAATATTCCTTCCGATTAGCAAGTATTAAGTTCAGTTAGGTGGTTGTTGGACAAATATTCCTAAAACTTTGTGAACATCCCTTCAGGATGCAATGTTTTAATTCAGAGAAAAGTGCTAAATAAATCATTTACAATCTCTGAAGTAAAATACTGCTATTTTTAATTGATTAAATTTGTTCTTTGAATCTTCCAAGGAAGGAGATTAGAATATAACGTTATAAAGGGATAGAGTTTTTCAGTAGAGTAACACTGAGTGTATCAGTCATAGTCCATGTCAGACACCATTATTCTAAGTAGTCACCAATATAAATCAGACTTGAATATTGTTGTTCTTATATTGGTTTCCTTTTTGGAAAAAAGAGAAAAAGAACATCAATTTGGGTGTGTAGGTAGAATATGGGAGGGACTGTGGGAGAGGAAAAGAATATAATCAAAACATATCACATGCAATAAATAAAAACTTTAAAGATTAAATAAATTTGTTTTGACAATATACATATATATATTACACACATATATATGTATTAGACAATATATATATTACAACTTTTCGGGTCATTAGCCAAAATGTCTTATCCACACTGGTACAAAAGTGACATACGTGGTATGGGACTCACCAGCCTCTTTTTCATTAGATTGAAGACCTACTGTATGAGAAGGAATTTATACCAAACATTGTTTAAATGGCCAAGAACCTGAGACTAGATATCCCAAGGCTGTAGGGGAAACTTACTACTATTATTCTATCAAAAGAACATAGCAATAAAATGGCTCTTAATGAGATACTGCTTTCCTGCAACTCGCTGTATCACTTAACCATCATCAGAGATGTTGATTCTTGCAATAGTTGGTAATTATACAGAGACTCACATCTGAACAATGCAGGAAACAGTATTTTCTAGATAAAAACATAAGAACTCACAGAGACTTTGATAGCATGAACAAGATCAGCACAGCTTCAAGTCAGATGAAATCCTAGAATGGAGTTGGGGACCTGGTATGTCTTAGTTACAGTTTCTGTTGCTATGATAAAACACCATGACCAAAAGAAACCTTGAGAAGGAAAGGGTTTATTTTACCGTGCAGTTTCACAACACTGTTCATCACTGAAAAAAATCAGGGTAGGAACTCAGGTCAGGAATCAGGAGACTGGAAGTGATACAGAGGCCATGGAGAAGAGGTGCTTACTGGGGCTGCATTTTTAAAAATATATACCTGAAGACTACAAGGCCAGAGGTGTCACCACCCATAGAGGTCTGGTTGTCACACATCAATCATTAATCAAAACAACATCTCACAAACTAGCATACAAGCCAGGCTTATAGAAGCATTTTTTTAAAATTAAGATTCCTTCTGTTCAGATGTATCTACATTTGTGTCAACTCAACAAAAAACTATCCTCTCCAAATCTCTCCCAATAACAGGAATTAAAAACTAGTATAGTCTATTATGCATAAATATTAATGATGTTAAAACTATTTGGGGGGATTTATTCTGAAAATATATAACAGTCTTATAGAAGTTCATATCAGCAACACAACTGTGTAAATTTTAATGTGCAAAGCATTACCTTTTTGAGTTTAAAATCAAATATCAGGAGAAACTAAAAGGTTCAAAGGGATTGTTAATTTTATTACGTGAAAGAGTTACTAGATGATACCGCTATTCTGTAATTTGACCCTGGCTATTTGTGATATGGAAAGATTACCAAAGGTTGAACAGCAGCATGGCATACAGTTCCAAGTCTGGATTTTATTTACTTTCCCTAGCTAAGGAGCCTGATGACACAAGGGAACTAATATATTCTTGTAACCTCATTCTCTGGTGGGCTAAGTTCCAGTATGGGTGGAAGCCTTTAAAATGATATATGAGCAAAGCCTTCATCATGAGGGTGTGGTCCATGTTCCTGAAATATAAAATACATGGATCAAATGTGTTATTCAGTTCTCTTTGTATTGTTTTCAAATATCATTTTCATAAAATTAGCATTGGAATTATAAATGCCTGTTCCTAACCATAGCACTTTGTTGATATATATTTGATGACTTTTTCTAAAACATCTATTTTTGTCTCCAAGACATAATATAAGCAAAATCAGTCATAAAAGATGACAATTTACAGCAAAAAAAAGGTGTTTGCTGGCTACTACATTTGATCTTTTGTGTGCATATAAAGAAAGCTACTAACTGCTCTAGAAGTAAGAAACCTGCCTGTGGCTGTCGCTGGTCTTGAAATTCTTTTTTTTTTCTCTATGAATGAAATTTTATTATTTATTTATTTATTTATTTATATTAGGTATTTATTTCATTTACACTTCCAGTGCTATCCCAAAAGTCCCAAACACCCCTCCCCCACCCACTCCCCCACTCAACCACTTCTTGGCCCTGGTGTTCCCCTGTACTGAGGCATATAAAGTTTATAGGACCAATGGGCCTCTCTTTCCACTGATGGCTGACTAGGCCACCTTCTGATACTTATGCAGCTAGAGACACCAGTTCCGGGGGGTACTGGTTAGTTCATATTGTTGGTCCCCCTGCTCCTTGGGTACTTTCTCTAGCTCCTCCATTGGGGACCCTGTGATCCATCCAATAGCTGACTGTGAGCATCCACATCTTGGAATTCTTAAATTGCACTAAATTGCATTTCATGTTTATTATTTATTTATTTATTTATTTATTTATTTATTTATTTATTTATTTATTTATATTAGGTATTTATTTCATTTACACTTCCAGTGCTATCCCAAAAGTCCCAAACACCCCTCCCCCACCCACTCCCCCACTCAACCACTTCTTGGCCTTGGTGTTCCCCTGTACTGAGGCATATAAAGTTTACACGACCACAGTCACTTTACAAAAAATCACCCATGAGAAAGAATGTACAGCCCTCACTCTCTTAACCAAAATAATCCCTAAGTAAATTATATGTATTATTCTTATGTCCACATAGAAGTGAATTCTTCAGCCACAAATAAAGAAAGCTTCTTTTATTCATTTATTTTTGTTGTTGTTGGTTTTGCATAGGGACACCAGAAAACTCCCTATATTACAGAAAACTACAACCAATAACAGAGTGATGGAGTCCTATCCCAAAGAATAATAGTTTACATCTACAATGCAACTCTCATACCTGAGGCTCAGGAATTGTTGTAGAAGAGAAGGCAGCAAGACTGTAAGATCCAGAGGAATAGAAGTTTGCTGTGAGATTGTGTCTCCAAGCAATGTCTGAAGCTGCACCCATAAAGTCTCACCAGTATGACTGCCAAAACATGAGCTGAGCATGGATATGCTAACATGGATAGGAGAAGGGATCATAAAGGCTATACAAAGAACTACAGGCAACTCAGGAATGCCAAGAACAGAAGAAATAGTCCCACTCAGGACCAAGTGCACGAATTTGTTTATCTAATACCAAATGGTCAGGCTTAAAAAGTCATACAAGTAACTGGCTGAGCAGTAACAAGACCAGCAGGTTGTACTGATGTATTTAGAAATATATATATGTTTGTGAGAAAGTGTGTGCTCAAGCGTGCGTGTGTGTGTGTGTGTGTGTGTTTAAAAGAGCAGTGCCTGAAAAAGAAGGCATTGAATTTGCAAGAGAGCAAGGGGTCTATATATGATATTTAGAGGGATTAAAGGGAAGGAGAATATGTAATAATATTATAGTCTAAATAAATAAATAAATAAATAAATAAATAAATAAATAAAAGAAACAACAAAAGAAACCACTTATGGGGCTGGGTGGCTCAGCAGTTCAGAAGGCTTACTGTTCTTGGAGAAAAACTAAAGGTCAGTTCCCTGCATTCAGGTAGGGTAGTGTACAATTGCCTGTAAATCCAGTGCCAGGGATTCTCTTTCTGACCACTGTGGGCATATATATGCACACACACATATACACACAAATACACACACACACACACACACACACACACACACACACACACACACACACATACACATGCACCTCTATGTACAAGTAAAATTAAAACAAATCTTCTAAAAGAATAATAGTGCTCATGTTTACAAAACTTGCACTTAAAGCATCTGTCTTGATTTTTTTTACTTCACAGAAGGAATCATCAAATCAAATAGAAAAGCATTTGCGGAATGTGTCTATGTCTCTAGATAAATGAACTGCTTTTTGTATGTACAGAAAGGAAAGACTGAGAAATCTTCTTATATCTTTATCTATTGCTTCATTACCGTGAAAAATGTTCAACAAGGAACATGATATATAAATTTGTTATGCTATAGCCTAATTTAGAATATTCTAAAAGTAACTTACAGCTATAATGTATTTTTCATAGTGAAAGATACAATTCATGTCCTTGCTTTCAACTTCCTGTGCTCTATTCAATCATCCACTTCGCTTCCACAATGGCTCTCCATATCTGATAGGACAATGTGTGCAACTCATCACTGAAACATGAAAAGAACATTTGCAGATAGTTAATAGCAAGAGCAAGGTGCTTCATGTTATTTTAAAGGATATAGTCCAGACAGACACCGTAAAGCTTTTAGCAGAAGGTAGAAACTTGTTCTGATAGATTGATTCATGATATCTCTATGGAAACAAGATTGTTGGTAGAAAGCCTGCAGTCATAAATGAGCTGAAAAAGCCATGAACTCTGTATTGGTGCTTGAAAGGCTGGTAATAGGTTTCATAATTAAAAAATAAGAGGTATAAAAATGAAATACACTATAAGTAGCTTAAGTCCTTTGCCAATGAAGTGACAGATATGACACTCTTCCTATGTCCTGTCCCTGAATTGGAAGTATTTTCTACCTGCAGGGTTTTTCACTGTCAATGTTGTTGTTGCTGCTGCTGCTGCTGCTGCTGCTGCTGCTGCTGCTGCTGCTGCTGCTGCTTCAGCTGGGAATATAAATTCTCTAGCTGAGTTGTTCCTGAGCCTCTTAGAAGATTCTAGCTTATTACATTTCATAATAAATACAGTTGTGTACCCAAATTCTTTATGAATCAAAATTTTTTTAAAATACACATTAAATATGACTCTATTTTAATACAGGGTAGCATTGTCTACAGTCCCTTTAGGGAACCCTGAAGTCTAGAAGGCACAGGGTGACAGAGTATTAGCACCTTCTTTCCCTTTTATTCTAGTCATCAACATTTTACAGAGTTAAACATTAATACCAAAGTCTTTAATTGAACAGTATTTAGAATACTGGAATTTCACTACTGTTTTTTTAATCATAATTTAATCCAGGGTAAACAAGCAAGCAAACAAAGGACAGACAATAACAACATGGAATATAGCTATTACAAACTCATATATAGGTTGCAAGCCAGAGGGCAAAACCATGGTTATTTGTGAAAGAAAGGCCCAAATACAAGGAAGAGTGTTGTGGGACCCTGTTAGGTGACTAAGAAGACAGTGACCAGGTTAGCTGGTTGCAAAAGTGGCTTCAGGAGAAAGATGGCATAGCAATTTCCAAGACGCAAAGAAAGCTCATTTGCACTTGAACTTCTTTGGCAAGTTATGTTTTCAGGGTCTTGGTCCCTCCTTTGTACCATGAGGACCCCAACCAAAGACTATATTTACTTGTCAACATACAATTAAATACAGACATGCATGCTTGAGTGCTTTTTAAATCACATTGCAGCATCCTAAAACATTCCCTGTGAGTGTGATACAGTAGGTTATGATAATTTCTGTTGGGTCTTATACATAAACTAAAATCCCTACTGAGTGAGAAGTGCCAATGGTTGCATTTTAGCTTGGTATCAGATTCCCTTTGAACTAATGATTCCCATCCATGATGGGTTCCCAGCCCCATGCACAGCATGGTGATACAATGATAAGAAGATATTTTAGAAAGAAATGTGGCCAACATCAACAAAATTAACATGATTTCCTCATTTCATGCTTTTGCATCCCCTGATTCAAGTTTCTGTTTCTAGTGCTTTACGTAGACTTTGTAGATTTGTTGGACATTTTGCAAATACTCTGGAGACGTGTTGTTGCTGTACATTGGAATTTTCTCATGATCATTTCTTCATTACTGTTGATAGTTTTGTATTTGGAGACAAGAGTAGTTCAGAGTACATCAGCACTGAATTCATTCAGAGGATCCCATAATTGTCTACAGCCCAGACCTTATCAATACAACATAGCTTTCAACAATATTTTCAGAAAATTTCTAGAGACACAAAATTGAAATGTCTCAGGAATTTGATTTAGAAATACCATCTCTTAGTATTCTCTTTGGGGGAAGAACATAGGAGGAATGATGATATTCTATAGAAAAGGTCAACAGATAGATCACTATTCCAGAACATTGCCACACCATATTATTTGCACATATGTATGCAGATCAGAATTTCCCACTCCTACATTCAAGCTTGGGTTTTCTTTCTCTAACAAGCTCCTAAGTGTCACCTATTCTGTTTCTCCAGAGATGACATTTTGGGTTAAAAAAAAAAAAGCCTACAGCAAAGGATCTCAAAAACATAAGACTTCGTGGACAATGTTATGCTGATGCACCTGTGGCTAGGCAACTCTGCCCTAAATATGGAGGATATTTGTACCTTCATGTTACAGATCTAAATGTCTGCCTGTCATCCAAGCTAAAAGCCATCATTTCCAAATGCTCTTGAAGTAATTTCCCTCAATCTACAATCTCTCCTTGATGTAGTATTTTGATCCATCACTGAGCAGGAATGATATTCTCACCCTGTGGTGTGTGTATATAAATGTCCCTTCCTGTCCATGTGTGTGAGTTCATGTGAACAGCTATCTGTGTGGACAGGTATGTGAATTCAGGCTGCTTCATTACGATATTCCAAGTTCTGTTTTGAAGACATGATTGTTACTTCTACAAGATATACTGCATTGGTGCAAATGGTTACAATTCAGCAAGATATACATCAAATGTTAGAGAAGGTTACCAATGGGAAAAACAAGCCAATGTGTAATGTGTATCTGTACATATAATATTCTATATATTACCACTATATATAAAACCTAAAATGTAATATATAAAAAGTGGCTCATTTATGAAATCTTCTTTTTAATGAACAATCCACTGAAGGTTTCTTTGTTCCTCAAAAGCCTTGTTGGAAATTTGGGCATTGGCATAGTGTTCCAAAAGGATATTCTTGAGGCAGTTTAACTCTAGTCCAAAAACAGCAGACAGATAGGTTTGTGGATGCAGGTATCTGCCTCATTCAACCCATTGTCTCATCTCCAACGTAGGTAACTTTGTAAGGAGAGTTTCTTCAGTTCTTGACAATCATCTAGGTTTATCAGAGACTCTTGCATATTTTCATAACTGGTTTTCCTATGCAATATTTTCCTTCCACTGTTGACTCTGTGTGTAGGTGGTATTCTGGTTTATGACTTTGACCAAAATAAAGCCATGTGATTTGTCTTTTTTTCCCACTGTATTTCAAGTTTTATTGCAATGCTGGGGCATTTGTTTACTCGGAGGTTGAATAGTAGCTTTGAGGCTTTAGAGGCAGATTTCATGACATGTCCAGGTCCTCTTGATATATGGCATTTCTTCTTTCTTTCTTTCTTTCTTTCTTTCTTTCTTTCTTTCTTTCTTTCTTTCTTTCTTTCTTTCTTTCTTTTTTTCTCTCTTTCTTTCTTTCTCCTCCCTCCCTCCCTCCCTCCCTCCCTCCCCCTCCTTCCCTCCCTCCCTCCCTCCCTCCCTCCCTCCCTCCCTCTCTCTCTCTTTCTTTCTTTCATTCCTATTTTTATTGGTTATTTTATTTATTTGCATTTCAAATATTATCCTCCTTCCCAGTTTCCCCTCCTCAAGCCGGCTATCCCCTCCTCCCTTCCTCTGCCTTTATGAGGGTGCTACCTCTGCCCCCAAGTCCTGCCTCAGTGGCCTAGTATTCCCCTGTCTTGGGTCATAAAGGCTCCACAGGAACAAGGGGCTTCCCTCCCAGTGATGGCAGATAAGGCAATCCTCTGCCACATATACTGCTGAAGCCGTGGGTATCCCTTGTGTACTGTTTGGTTGGTAGTTGAGTTCCTGGGAGCTTTGGGAGGCCTGATTGGTTGATATTGTTGTTCTTCCTGTGAGGTTGCAAACACCTTCAGCTCCTACAATCCTTGTCCTGAATCCCCCTTTGGAGTCTCCGCACTCAATCCAATGACTGGCTGTGTACAACCACTTCTGTATTGGTCCAGCTCTGGCAGGGACTCTCAGGGGACAGCTATACTGGACTCCTGTCAGTAGGCACATCGTGGCATCAGCAATAGTTTTAGGGTTAGGTATCAGAAAATGGGATGGGGTGAGGCAGTCTCTGGATGACCTTTCTTTCAGTTTCTGCTCCACTCTTTGTCACTGCATTTCCTTTTGACAGAAGGAATTCTGGGGGGATATCTCAGTTGTTTCCAGCTTCTGACTATTACAAATGAGGCTGTTATGAACATGGTGGAGCATGTGTCCTTGTCATATGTTGGAGCATCTTTTAGGTTTATACTCAGGAGTAGTATAGCTGGGTCCTCAGGTAGAACTATTTCCACTTTTCTGAGGAACTACTAAACTGATTTCCAGAGTGGTTGCACCAGCTTGCAATCCCACCAACAATGGAGGAGTGTTTCCCTTTCTCCACATCCTTGACAGCATCTGCTGTCACCTGAGTTTTTTATCTTAGCCACTCTGATTGGTGTGAAATGGAATCTCAGGGTTGTTTTGATTTGCATTTCCATGATGACTAAGGATGTTGAACATTTCTTTAGGTGCTTCTCAGACAATTGGTATTCCTCAGTTAAGTATTCTTTGTTTAGCTCTGTACCTCATTTTAATAGGGTTATTTTGGTCTCTGGAGTCGATGGTCTTCTTGAGTTCCATGTATATTTGGATATTAGCCCTCTATCAGATATAGGGTTGGTAAAGATCTTTTCCCAGTCTATGGTTTGCCTTTTTTTTTCCTATTGAGAGCATTCTTTGCCTCACAGGAGCTTTGCAATTTTATGAGGTCCCATTTGTTGATCTTAGAACCTAAGCCATTGGTATTCCCTTCAGGAAATTTTCTTCTGTGCCCATGTGCTTGAGGCTCTTCCCCACTTTATTTTCTATTAGTTTCAGTGTTTCTGGTTTTATGTGAAAGTCCTTGTTCTACTTGGACTTGAGCTTTGTACATGGAGATAATAATGGTCAATTTGCATTTTTCTCAAACGCTGACTGTTCAACCAGCACCATTTGTTGAAAACCCTATCGTTTTCCACTGGATGGTTTTGGCTCCTTTGTCAAAGATCAAGTCTTCATAAGTGTGTGGATTCATTTCTGGATCTTCAATTCTCTTCCACTGATACACTTGTCTGTCTCTGTACCAATCCGATTAGACATTATCACTATTTATTGTTCTGTAGTATAGCTTGAGGTCAGGGATGGTGATTCCCCCAGAAGTCCTTGTATTGATGAGAAAATTTTTTTGATAAACTGGGTTTGTTATTCCAGATAAATTTGAGAATTGCTTTTTCTATCTTTGTGAAGAATTAAGTGGAAATTTGTATGTGTATTGCATTGAACCTGTAGATTGCTTTTGGTAAAATGGCCATTTTTACTATGTTAATCCTGCTGATCCATGAGCATGGGAAATCTTTCCATCTTCTGAGGACTTCTTCAATTTGTTTCTTCAGATACTTGAAGTTCTTGTCATACAGAACTTTCACTTGCTTGGTTAGCATCACACCAAGATATCCCATATTATTTGTGACTATTGTGACTAATTTCTTTCTCAGCCCGTTAATCCTTCAAGTAGAGGAAAGCTACTGATTTTTTTGAGTTAATTTTATATTCAGCTACATCACTGAAGCTGTTTATCAGGTTTAGGAGTCCTCTGGTGTATCTTTTAGGGTCACTTATGTATACTATCATATCATCTGCAAACAGTGATATCTTGACTTCCTTCTTTCCAATTTGTATCCCTTTGATCTCCTTTTGTTGCCTAATTTCTCTGGCTAGAACATCAAGTACTATATTGAATAGATGGGGTGCTAACTGCCATTGCTGTCTCTGAATGGAGCCTGTCCCTCCTGTGATCTTGGTTGTGTCAGAACTACTCAGAGTCCAGCTGTCTCTGTGATCCTCTGATTCTGTGATCCTATGATCTTGAGATCCTGTTGTGTCAGAGCTCCTGGGTGTCAAGGTTTCTCTGGATGTTTCAGGAATGTGTGGGGAGCCAGAGCCATGTATCTGCTTCAGGCAGGGGTCCAAGCCAGAAGGAACCCAAGCCTCTGGCTGGGTGGGGTTCATGTTTCTCTGGTTCCTATGGGGGTTCCAGTTATGCAGGGTAATTGGAAGGATGTTATGGCCTCAACTGTTATATTGAGTGTGTCAGAGTTATAGAGATCCTGGTGTGTCCAATCTCCTGGGAGTCAAGCTTCCTCTATAATCCTGTGATCCTGTAATCCTGGGCATGTCAGAGCAACTGTGATCCTGGGTGCATCAGAACATGTCTAAGTCAGATTCCCTCTGGGTGTTATAGGAATGGGTACAGAGCCAGCACCCCAGGTCTGCTCTGGGTACAGGTTCAAACTGAAAAGAACCCATGCTGGTCGGGGGTGTTCCTGTGTACTTGGAAACCCAGGGGTCCCAGTTACTCTAGGTGGTGGGGCAGATGTTGTAGCCTCACATGTGATGCTGGGAATGTTAGAGCATCTGGGGGTTGAGCTTCCTCTGGATGTTTTAGAAGAGAATGCAGAGCCAGCACCCCAAGTCTGCTCAGGGTGCAGATTCAAACCAGAGGGACAACATATCAAGTCATGTGATTTCTAATGTTAATTCTTAGATGGCTAAGCAATTTCTTTCAAGTTCTTCTGCAACTATTCTTAGAACATAGTATCCATGATGAGAGAAAGGCCAAAGAGTCTCATGAAGAATGCCTCTGTTACAAAACTTGATCTGAGTGTCCAGCTCCATCACTAGCCTTTTGAAAGGTGGGTATAAGTTTACAGACATCAAGACATGACAAAGCACTTCATCATCTTTGTTGAACTTCTTTCAAATGTCTAAATCACTTGATTCATGAGCATTGTATTATGATTGTTATTTTATTGGGTAATGTTTCATATGGTAAATTAAGCTGGAAGAATTCTCTCCAAAAGTAAAACATACACACAAAAATACACAAGAGTATGGTTGACATTTCCCCTGTAGACTATTTACTCCCTTCTTACAGCACTTTACAATTTTAGAAAATTGAGTTATCAAGGACTGTAGGTTGTCCATTTTTTTTCAACTTCTTGTTTGGGGCATTCTAATTGCATTGCAAATAGTAAGGACATTTACATTGTCTTCTAAAAACTCTTCTATAACATGGGTCAGCATTCAGTACACTAATATTAACCATAGCAAGTTCAGAACTCATGAATTCATTAGCCCTTGAAATGTGTTCATTTGTTAAATGCAATTGGTATAACCTAGGCCCATATTAAGAGTGGTGCAGATCTTATATAATGCAGTTTATTCATTGCCTGGTTTTGCCTCCTAGTCTCTGTTTAGGACACTGGCTGCCAGATAGGCTATCAGGATTTCCTCATTGTCTCCTGTCTGCATATTAAACCCAGATCCAGACTGTCATGAAATTGGAAAGTATTGTTACAAAACATAAATTTAAAAAATTACACTTAGTTCCATATGGTACAGCATAGATATTTCCAAGACATGATTGCTCTTGTACATCTGTGGGCCAGCAGTGGCTTGATTAAGTCTTCCTTGGAGATCAAGGCTGGTGAAGATGTTTGGATTAAAATCAAAAGAACATGTTTCACATTGTGAAATTGAAGAATATTTAGTGTTTTCTCTGTTCATACAAATTTAGGAAGAGATGCATGTGACACACAGGTTAGACATGTCTTCATGGAAACAGTGGTGATGGTGATAGTTATTGGAATTTATCACTGCAAAATACTTTCCACACAAAGGACATCTGGATGGCTCTGGATAATGTCAAAGCGAGGTGGCCTTCACAAACTCACAAAAAGTATTGCAAGGAAAAATATGATCTGCATGAGGAGGAAAATCATGTTTATAAATAATATGTGAAACTTAGTATGTACAACACAAATGGACACTTGAACTGCACTTGGAAGTGGTTTGTATTTCAAGGAATATGGTGTCTAGAATTTCTCTTCTACATTAGTGTTAGTATTTCCCTTAGCACTGCTTAGGTTTCAACTTCACACTAGAATTTAGAAAATAATAGGGTCTGAGAGACTGTTTATAATGAACTTATAACAATTTAAGAGGAGACTAGAACTTTGACTGAAAGGCCCACATGTGTCTAGGTCACCCAATGTGACCTAGAAACCATCTTCTCAACTAGATTATGTAAATACATATTTGACTGGCTATGAGAAAATAGGTACACACATCTAGGCAACACATGCCCTATCACTGAGCTCCTCAAGGCATATCAAAAATTAAATGGTGTGTGTGTGTGTGTGTGTGTGAGATACCGTGTGCATGACCTGCTGGGAGCCAAAGAGGCTTCCCAAAATTAAAACTAGAATTACCATATGCTCCAGCTGTACCACTCCTCGGCATATACTCAAAGGATCCCATATCATGCTCAGACACTGCAGATCTCATGTTCATTTCTGCATGTTCTAGGTGAGCATTTATTGTGGTAAAAGCAACTTGAAGAGAAAGGGTTTATTTGTTTTATAGCTGACTATCAAGGAAGGACATGACAAGAACTTTAGGCAGGTACCTAGAGGCAGGAACTGAAACAGTGACCAAAGAGAGCACTACTTTAATCACTTGCTTCCCCTGAGCAACTTTTCTGATACAGTCCACTCTCACTTGCCTAGGGATGGCACTGTCCATATTGGACTGGGTTCTCCTACACAAATTAGCCATCAAGAAAATTTGTCATGGACATACCTTTGGGCCAATCTGATAGATTCCCTTTGTCAGTTGAAATTCCTCTTTCCAGATGTCTCCAGATAGTGTCAAGTTGCCAAAAACTCATTAGCTTAATACTCTTTCCATGATGACAATAAACTTAATCTACTACGATGTCTATCTCATCAATCAATAATAAAAATGTAATATTTTGCATATGATATTTTATTCTCCTCTAAAGGAGAAGGAATTATGAAACTCGCAGGAAAATGGATAGAACCAGAAAATCTGTATTGTTATGTTACCTAGGCTCAGAAAGACATATAATGAATGCTTTTTCTGATATGTGAATCCTAATTTCTAATTGTTAAATATTTATGTGGAAATATATGAGAGTTTCAGCAAGAAAGGAGCCTATGAGATGCGGGAAAAGGATGAGACTTTACGGGAAGAGACATTAGGATAAGAGATGTGTATATGAATAGGAGATAATGATGAGAAAAAAAATCACAGCAAGGTTGAGGAGTGGTTAAAAGATGGGAAAGACCATAGGGTGCTATATGCACAGAGAACAAACCAAACTGTGTGAAAAGTCAAAATTAAACCAGTCATTTTGAAAGCTAATTTAAAACCATACATACTTTCAAATAGACTAATATTTACCAAATAAAAAAATAAAAAGTTCTGGCGAGATACCTCAGTCCAAACTCTAGAAAAGTGTAGAATGACCAAACTTATGAATAAGAGGTAAAAGAGATAGAAAAAAATACTTTTTTAAAAATTATTTTTATTACGTATTTTCCTCAATGACATTTCCAATGCTATCCCAAAAGTCCCCCATACCCTCCCCCCCCCACTTCCCTACCCACCCATTCTCATTTTTTTTGGCTCTGGCGTTCCCCTGTACTGGGGCATATAAAGTTTGTGTGTCCGATGGGCCTCTCTTTCCAGTGATGGCCAACTAGGCCATCTTTTGATACATATGTAGCTAGAGTCAAGAGCTCCAGGGTACTGGTTAGTTCATAATGTTGTTCCACCTATAGGGTTGCAGATCTCTTTAGCTCCTTGGATACTTTCTCTAGCTCCTCCATTGGGGGCCCTGTGATCCATCCAATAGCTGACTGTGAGCATCCACTTCTGTGTTTGCTAGGCCCCGGCATAGTCTCACAAGAGACAGCTATATCAGGGTCCTTTCAGCAAAATCTTGCTAGTGTATGCAATGGTGTCAGCGTTTGGAAGCTGATACTTTTAATAATCTAAAGGAAAAAATGCCAATCAAGATCCAAGAGGAGTACAATACACAAAATATAAATGCCCAGAAAAGGAAACTT
The DNA here is from genome assembly GCF_000001635.26 of Mus musculus. NCBI lineage: Eukaryota > Metazoa > Chordata > Mammalia > Rodentia > Muridae > Mus > Mus musculus. The sequence goes on along the minus strand of NC_000068.7, from coordinate 134,156,573 downwards.
ACTTGTCATATAATAGTCAAAACATTAAATGTATAGAATGATTAATAAAATAATAATTAATAAAACAATAAATAATAAGAATTTAAAAATGATAAAATTTACAATAGGAAAGAGATCAAATCACATACAAAGGCATGTCTACCAGAATAATAGCTTATTTTTCAGTAGAGATTGTGGAAGCCAATAGGGTTTGGGAGGTTTTACTACAAGTTATAAAAGACCAAAGATGACAACCAAAACTACTATACCCAGAAAAACTATGTTATAATTGAAAGAAAAAGAAAATTTCCATGACTAAAACAAATTTAGGCAAATATGTTTTTTTTTTCTTTAAGCCATTAAGTTAGCTCTACAGTGGACACTGGAAAAATATTTTTGTATGAATAGAAGGCAAACAAAACCTCACAAAGCAAGAAAAGAAGAGGATAATTACACATTGTTCAATATTAACTCTTAATATTAGTGTTTTCAACTCACCAATGGAAAGACCTAGCTTAACAGATTGGACTGGAGAGCAGGATCCATGTTTTTGCTGCCTCTGAGACACATCCCTCACATGATAAAAGTATGGGGGAAAGTATTCCACAAAAGTGGAACTAAGATATAAGGGGGCATAGCTATTCTAATATCTGGCAAAAAAAGACTTCAAACTGCCTAGTTAGAAGAGACAGGAGGGAAAATTTATATTCAATACAAGCAAAACAAAACCAACCAATAGAACATTATACTCCTACATATATACACCAGATACAGGGTTACACAATTCCCTTAAAATATTATTAAATCTAAAACCATTGATTAATCACTTAATAATGATAGTGGCTGACTTCAACACCTGTCTCATAAATAAAGAGATCATCTGGGGGAAATAGTGAAATTTTGGACTTAAATGGCATGCTAAATGAAATGGACTCAATCTGTAACACTCTACCTGAACACCAATGGATTTTTTTTTCAGAAAAAAAAATTCCAAAAACCAATCCTATATGGGGACATTAAACAAGTTTCAGCAAATATAGGAGAATTGAACTCACAAATTGACTTTTTTCTGACCTTAATGGACTAAAGCTCAATATTAGCATTAATCAGATCTACAGAAAGTATACAAACTCTTGGGAACTAATGAACATCTTACTGAACTTCAACCAGTTCAAGGAGAAATCAAGAAAGAGATTTTAATTCCTATAATTAAACAAAAGTGAAAACGTAACATACCAGAATCTATGGGACACAATGAGGACAGTACTTACAGGAACGTAAGTACTGTGTGTTTAAATAAAAAGTTAAAAAGACAGTGAATTAACAACTTAATGGTGCACTTGAAGGTCTTGGAAAAACAAAACAAACACCTAAAGTAGGTTGGAGAAAGAATAAAAATCAATTTTGAAATTAATGAAATAGAAATTAAAAATCTAAAAAGAATCAATAAAATGAAGAGTTGGTTCTTTGAAAAGGATTGCAATAATTTATCCAATAACCAAAGGAAAAGGGGAGGATCCAAATGAATAAAAAGAGGGATAAGAATGTGTACATTAAAACAGGCATTGGAAAAATTCAGTGAATCATTAAATGAAACCCATTCCTGATACTGCTTGTATGGCCAAGAACCTGGAATGAGATAGACCTCAGACCTAGGGGAACTCGAAAGGTTATTGTTCTGCTAAATAATGTAGCTATATAATGACTCCCAACAATATTCTGCTCTGCCATAGATCAGTTTCATTCCCAGCCATCCTCATGGAAGCTTCCAACTACAATAGAGGGGAACAAATAGAGACTCACAACTGGAGAATGTGCAAAAGTGAAGGACCTTGGAGTACACTGTTCTAAATTGGATGCTTTCATAATTAAAAAAAAAACGAGTAAAATGGATACGAGCTAAGAGTGTACATTTATTGCTGTAAGTAGGTCAGAACTTTTCATCTTCCACTGTTAGCTGTCTCCACAATTGGTGTTTGTCTCTCTCAACCCTGAGCACAGCAGGTGCATTTGATATTTTCACTCTCTAACTGAAATGATTATGATTTTCACTGCTCCATGAAGGAAGAGGCACTGTTTCTACAAAAATGGACTTTAACGTTTTGAGAAAACTTTGACCATGAGAGTTCATTAGCAAGATAGTATTGGACATAGAGGAAGATGAAATTGATGTGAAAACTAGAGAATATGGAGGGAATTGATATAAATATACAGGGGATTACTACATTATTTTTAGTAACCCAATTTAGCCATACAATTTTAGAAAGGAAATCTGATTATTATAGAGATTGTACCATGACAGATGGAGAAAATTTCAAATAGAACTTTAACCTTCAAAGAAAATGGCATTCATTTCAGTGTGGTTACAGGCTGTGGTTGAAAATAGTAATGAAATTCCATACACGCAGCAATAAGAGTTGGGTCAGGAAGTGAAACAGAGGTTTAGGACTTTGTGATAACTACATGAGTGCACTTTATATTTGTTTTCCCTGAATATTCTGATCTCTCTCAATTCCTATTAATTAATTTAATCACTACTATTTGCAATGACTTTTAAAGTATGTATATATACTATATAAAATATATAAATAAAAATTCAATAAATATAAATGATAATGAAAAGGAAGTCATTAGAAGTGAGCTGATATGCATTTTACTTTTAATTTTCAGCTACTCAATGCATTGTAGAAAATTACAAAAGGACCGTACAGCTGATCAATGTCCTTTCTTGTCCTAGCACTTCATTAATTGATAAGACACTTCTCTTTGAAGACATTAGCTTTATTTATTTATTTATTTTTCTTTTTTGTTTTTTCAAGACAGGGTTTCTCTGTGTAGCCCTGGCTGTCCTGGAACTCACTCTGTAGCCCAGGTTGGCCTCGAACTCAGAAATCCGCCTGCCTCTGCCTCCCAAGTGCTGGGATTAAAGGCATGTGCCACCACTGTTCTGCGTAGCTTTAATCTTTTAAATTCTTACTCTTGACTCGTTTTTCCTTGCTTTATTACCTGCTTGACTAAAAAACTATAGTCATGTCAATATGATATTATATTAATTTAAAATTAAATTAAAATTCGTTTATATTGATTTTAAATAAATATATCAAAATTTATATATAAAATAAATATACATATATATTTAGTCATTATTTTTCACTTTGGAACACTAATTCTGCCCTAACTCAACTCCTGTGTTTTCATTAGATAACAAAAACTCTAAAAGGAGTTTTTCCATTCCAAAGGTTTGGAATCAAACCACACAAATAGGCAGGACATGGGAACTGACATGTTCATAGTGTTCATAACATCACTCAGTACTTTGCTCTGTCCATTATCCTGTCCCTACACCTAAATATGTCTTCTCTATTTCAATCCAGAGCATGAAGGCTGACTTGATGTTTCCTTTGGTTTTGTTTAGTTGCTGCAGGAGAGCAATGAACACTGTTTTGTTTGAAGATTTTGGTTGTTTATTTCCTTAGACTGATTAAGCCTGAGCGTGAGCATTTGCTTCAGTTCACAGTGGGCTCTGAATTTCATTTCATAAATCAGTCTTTACAACAATGGACATGTTCATCTACTTTCTAAACACCCTGAGAAAGTGCCAGATGGAGACAGGTTGGTTTATTGATAACTAGGGAGATAGGCATAACACATAGAGCATATTGAAATTCAGTTCTAAGTACATAATGCATTTGTGTATGCAGAAACCTGTCTTGGTCACATTTATGTTCTTTTCCGTGACACAAATGAAGGACTTAGCAGAACCCCTAAAGTGAGTCCAGCTTGTTCTTCATCTTGTAGAAAGTATTTAAAAGGTCTGACTTGTCGTTCTTCCTACTTTTTATTTCCTGAGCAAACACGGTTTTATATTGTAGGTATCAACAAAAAATTATGCACCTATCATTTAATGGATAGAGTGTTAAATATATATGATCAAATCCATTTGTTTTGAAACAAAAAATAGTCCTTGTTAATACTACCACTGGATTTCCATATAAAAAGGAAAAAAACATAAATTTTCAAGAGTTCCCCAAGAACACAATAAAAACTCTGTCTCTCTTTAGTTTTGAAAATAAAACAAGATAAATATTTTACATATTATCTGGAAATAAATACATATAATAAATATAAATAAATAAATACACATATTTTCTCCAAACTCTGAAGCATATAATAGTCTATGCCTGATGAACTCTTTCTAGACTTAAGAACTCCAAGTCGCTGTATCTTTCCACAAAACTCTGTCCTTGCAACAGACCCTCGGGGCACCATTGTCATAGATGAAGTAGCATACTTTTGATTTAGGAGGTTTTTAATCCTTTTCCATTTTAATTACAAAACTGACTTTTCAATGTTTAGAATTATATATACCCACTGTCTAACAGTACTTAGCAGGTAAGAGATTCTCAAGAATTATGTATTAAATGATTCAATAAAGAACAATCAGATAACAGGGAGGCTGTTTGGTGGAGTAATCCAGCAAGGAAACAACTGTACCGCACCTGGCAGGTACACAAGCATTTCACAGAAATCTCTATAAGAATGAGAAGAAAACCCCAATGCCTGCTTCTTAGCCCACTGCATTGAATGTCTCTGCTTTGTAGAGTCATAGAAGATTAAATTTATTTTATGGTCCATCTAAACAGAATTTCGGTACGGCATTTATACTACCTTGCCCAACTTTCTTCACTAATAAGTATCTCGATATAAGACTATATTCTTTCAGCAAAGTATTTGTCTCTTACTCAAGTAGAAAGCGAGATTAATGGGTTGATACAAACATAGGCACATGAGTATATATATATTTACAGAACCAAGCACAATTATTGCATATGGGATGCAGACAAATAAGCCTTGCTCACATTTGACTCTCAGTCTTCTAACAGATTTCTCTTTACAGCTCTGCATTACAAAGCTAAAGATCTAGGTTAAGCATCTCTAAGAGCTTCACAATTAAAGGCAAGACATGTGGATGATCCAGTTGAAGCTGAGCCTTTCTTCTTGCTAGTGTACCACACTAGCTATGAGGTTATTCCACATAGCTAAACTGTTTTACATGCCTCCCTCTAGTCCTACAAGAGGCCTAGTCAGATGAGCGAATTACCTCAGAAAGAAAGGTAGCATGAAAAATACTGACCACCTCATCCCTAAGCTACACTGCTCTTGCTATGAAGGCATTCCCAGGCTAGCACAGGGGCTCTATGCTTTAGGCTCATGTAGTACTGTGTTCTAGCATGATTGTACCATCTGGGCTCTCCATTTCAGGTTCTGTTTTCCTGGTATCTCCTGAATGAACCTCCCAGAGTCTAGATACAGGAATACTAGAGCATTCACATATCATCAAATCCTTCTGTGTGGGGGTCTTTCCATGTGTCTGGATCAACAGAGTGGGTGCAGTGGTTTAGCATGAGGGGAGGTAACTGTACAGTATTCAAGGCCCTCCACAGCATCACACCACAAACCAACATGGTAGAAATGCACAGAGCCTGGAATAACGGCTTGGGTTATCATGAGGCAGGAGTGACATGCTCCTTTAATTCCTTTAAATCAGTGAGCTCTTTTAACCATGCAAAACATGCTGTGAAGGACAAGTCTGCAAGGCATAAAATGCCCCCCTTATAATGTTTGGCCATTTACTGTGTTCTAGGGTCCTAATAAAATAAAATACAATGATTTAGCATTTTGTATCAGTAGAACTTTCATGATTTAGGACAGCATTCATTGAATATGACAGATAACAATCATTGCTAGCGTGAATCTTTTTGATCTGTATATGGAAAAAGTATAGAATACAAAGTGAATAATAGTTATATGGGTAAATGAAAACGATTACTAGATTAGTATATAGTTAAATAATGTATCGGTGCCCTTAACACATTAAGGCTGAAGTGAACATAGATGTGACAACATTTTGTTGGAACTTTCTGCCATTCAGTATCTGACTTGTAAATGGTTAGCCTTCAGTGAGACCGAAGTAAGTCAAACTGATATGACTTTTAAACGATGGTGATTTCTTACACAAATATTTTTAACTTCCTTTAAAACTCTTTGATGAGACTCTCATTTTCAAGTTTGTCTAAATATTTATGAACAAACAGAGTACTTATTTCTGAAATCCTACCAAGAACAACTTATTCCATAGAAACCCAATAGGGAAATTGGGCAGGATGTTCACCACCATTGAAAAGGCATGGGCCTAAGAAGGGGTGGTCCATGAAAACAGATAAACACCACAAGATATGAGGACTTCTCTGAGTGCTATCCAAAACTCTCTGGCCTGATAATCATGCCAAATCACTCTCCTGCAGTGTTCCTCACCACCCTGGTCTCCACTAGCAGTAAACAACAGAACAGGGATTTCTCACACCTTGGGTAGCCCTGCTCTGCCCCTGGATGAAGAAACCTCATGCCAAGAGATACAATTGAAAAGAGAAAGTGCCATTGAACCTACTTGAACCTTAGAAAATGCTAGCATTTAGATTTGAAATCATTTTCAGGACGATTATGATTTTGTAACCAAGCTGTACAGAGCTAAAACCATGAACTAGGTCCTTCAGTCTTAAGGAAACAGTAGCAAACATAGTGAAAAAAAATCAACAGAACAACAACAAAAACTGATCCAAAAGAAACTTGTAGAGCCCACGACCAACAGAAAGACAGGGCATCAAGTGAGAGACAGGGTTGTCATCCCACAGTCAAAATTCTGACCCTGAATTGTTCCTGTTGAAACAACTGCAAGGATAAAAATGGACAAGAGTTTCAGGTAAAGGAGGTCCAGAGACAGGCCCAAAGTGGGATCCAGCTCAGGGAGAGGTTCCAAAGCTGTAGAGTGCTCACAAAAGGGTATCTATCATGACTGCCCTCTGAAAGATCCAACAAACAACTGAAAGAATCAGATGCATATTTACACCCAACCAAAGGACAGAAGCTGCTGACCCCTGTGGTTGAATTAGGGAAAAGCTGGAAGAAGCTGAGTAACAGGGTGATCCTGTAGGAGGACCAGCAGTCTCAATTAACCTGACCTCTGAGATCTCTCAGACACCGGACCACCAACCTGGCAACATACACCAGCTGATATGAGGCCTCCAACACATATACAGAAGAGGACTGCTGAGTTTGGGTTCAATGAGAGAAGATGTGCCTAATCCTCTGGAGACTGGAGGGCCCAGGGAGTGGAGAATTCTGGTGGAGGTGGGGACATCCTCATGGAGAGGTGGGGTGTGGAGGGTCTGGTCGAGGGGAAGAGGTATGGGCTATGGAACAGAGTGGACCAGGCAGAGGATAAAATCTGGAGTGAAGAAAAAAAGGTTAAATAAAATTTTATAAAGAAAAGGAAAGGAAAAGAAAAGAAAGAAAGAAAGAAAGAAAGAAAGAAGAGAAGAGAAGAGAAGAGAAGAGAAAAGAAAAGAAAAGAAAAGAAAAGAAAAGAAGAGAAAAGAAAAGAAAGGAAAAGAAGAGAAAAGGTAGTACAATGTGGGAATCATTGAAGGGTTTATGGGAGATCAGCTTGGGAGCTTGCAGATCAATGGGGTGAATGAGTCCTTGTGGCTGACCAGGGGTCCTACCATGTCCACACATGCTATATAGAAAAGCTATAGTTTGGGTTGCCTGATTTTTTTCTTCAGGTTTAGTCCAATAGAATAAAGGATTAAGAGAAAGGGGCATTGGTAAATCACATGGACCCATTAGATTTGTTCTATAAATATCACATTGGGATTTATTCTTCCCATTTAATATAACAGAAATGCCTTGTAAAATTAAAACCAAACAATATATTCTGTATTGTACACATATTTTTCTGTATCCATATGCTGCCTATGCACAAATCCTCAGCATGAACCTGTTTTCTCTTTACATATATATTCCTTATATACATATCTGCCAATATACATGCATTCTAGACTCATCTTCTATTGTGTCTAGACACGTCAGCCCAGTTAGGGGAAAGGGATCCAAAGGCAGGCAATGGAGTCAGAAAGCCTATCTCCCACTTTAGTAGGAGTCCCACAGAAGACCCAGCTGCACAACTGCTACATATGTGCAGACAGCCTAGGTCCACCTCATGTGTGCTCACTGGTTGGCAGTTCAGTCTTTCTGGGTTCCTATGGGCCCAGGTTTGTCGATGCCGTAGGTTTTCTATTGGTGTCCTTGATCTCTCTGGGTCCTTCAAACCTTCTTTCCTCTTCTGCAGGATTCACCAAGCTCTGCCTAATGTTTTGCTGTGTGTCTCTGCATCTGTTTCCATCAGTTGCCAGGTAAAGCCTCTCTGATGACAGTTATGCTAGCAGACTGCTCTCAGCAAGTGTAGCAAAATATCCTTAATGATGTATGAGGGTAGGAAGTTCCCTCTTGTGGATTAAATCTCATGGAGGACCAGTTGTTGATGGACCTTTCCCTCAAATTCTGTTTCATCTTTTACCCTTCTACATCTTGTAGAAAGGACAAATTTTGGGCCTAGTATTTTACAGCTATGTTGGTGTCCTAATCCCTCCATTGGAAGTCTTACCTGGTTATAGGAGATGGCAGATCAGGCTCTATATCCCCCATTACTAGGAGTCTTAGCTATAACTTGTTCTAGAGATGCCTCCTAAACCAGTTGTTTCTCATAGTATTTTCTCCTTCTGTCCTCCCTACAGCTCATCCCTCCAGTTCCCATTCATGCCTAATCCCTCACCCAGTCCCCTCCCTCTATCCTCCCCCTCATCTCTAGTCTACTTCCCTTTCTCAGTGAGACTCAAGCCCCTCCCCGCCCCCATTGGGCTCTCCCTTTTATCACCTTTTATAAGTTGTAATTTTTGCATTAAAAAAGCTCTTACTTTTATATGTTGAACTTTTTTGACCATTTTACTAAATTATCTGCTACTACTGATAATTTAGACTTGTTTGTGTTTTTAATATTTTAGACACAAAATTAATAGAAAGTAAAAATAAAAATAATCTTCACATCAACTTGACACCTAAGATCTTATCCTTTGGTTTGGGTCTTAATATTTTACTTTAATATTTTAACCATTTAAAAAAATTTATGCTTATTGGACTTTTGCCTGCATATAGGTAGTTGTATGGTTATTTGATATGTTGGATATGTTATGAGATCTTAATTTGTTTCTGTATTGTGTTTTTGTGTGCACATGTGAATGTATATGTGCATGTGCTTGTGTGTGTCTGAGATATGCCATGTCTAGTCTCTAACGAGTTTGTGGATTCAGTTCTCTTTTACACTCTTTATATGGATTGCAGTTCCATCTCTGGTCGTAGACATGATGAGAAGGTTTCACATGCTGAACCATCTTACCAGCCATATTATCAACCCTTTATTGAATGGTTTTGTGGATCATATTAGTGTTATATGTTCTTATGTTTCTTTTTGTTTTTTTAATATTTTTTATTACGTATTTTCCTCAATTACATTTCCAATGCTATCCCAAAAGTCCCCCATACCCTCCCCCTCACTCCCCTACCCACCCACTCCCACTTTTTGGCCCTGGCATTCCCCTGTATTGGGGCATATAAAGTTTTTGTGTCCAATGGGCCTCTCTTTCCAGTGATGGCTTACTAGGCCATCTTTTGATACATATGCAGCTAGAGTGTTATATAAATGTACCATTAAGGATTTGTCCCCACTGCTCTCAACAGACTTCACATAGAGCAGGAATGAAAACCTGCTGCAGTCTGCTTTCCGTTGCTGTAATAAACATCATGACCCAAAGCAACTTTGGAAAGAATTTATTTCGTTTTACAAGTTACAATCCATCATAGAGGGAATCCAAGCAGGCAGGCACTCCAGGCTTGAAGTAGAAACCACACAGAAGCACTCCTTACAGGCTTGCTCTCTGGACAACATTCGGTTACCTTTCTTCTTAGATAGGTCCACCTGCCTAGGAATGTACTGCCCATAGTGGGATGGGCCCTTCTGAATCAATTAGCAATCAAGTAAATGTCCCTTAGACATGCCCACAGGGCAATCTAATGGATGCTTTGTCCCTTTTGAGAGTCTCTTTGATAACTCTGGACTGTGCCAAGGTGACAGCTCAGCTAAAGCTAACTAGAAGAACATCCCTGAGATTGAGTCTGGCACCCCTTGAAGCTACTCTTGTGCATAAGTCACACTTTTCATTACTTCTTGAATATATTTGGTTACATATCTTTAATAAAAAACAATCTGAAGATTAAGGAATTTAGAGTTGCATGTACTACTCAGTAGCAAAATGCCAATTTCATATTACTTGATATTTTATTATTTAGCAACTTCCACTTTGGTTCCTTTTTATTACTATTTACTTATTTTCTTCTTTTGATAAGCCATAAAGGAGAACATATATTTATAGCATAGTCACATGAATGATCCTAGAAAATACATAATTCTCAAAAAGGCTAGCAAAGAACAAATCATGCTTAGAGATGTCACAAGCAACTTCCCAGCCCTAACGGCTCTAGAGGAGACTCGGGAGCGTTATGAGAGGAAGGTCTCAAGGGCTGTCTAGCGAAGTTAATAACAGTTTTCTCTGGTGAAGGTGGACCTTTGTCTTTCTAACATCCTCTATCATGGAGAGAGGGAGGGAGAAAGCTTTATGAATTTATGCTCTACTCCTTGCAAACTCAAGAAGGACAGGGAAGTTTCTGTGAATCTGCTTGTTTTCAGTACCTAATGCGTGCCAGAGTGCTGCTGCTGAAATAGTTGCTGCCTGCCATACACTTTCTTGTTAGAATGCTTCACTTAGCAAAGGAAATTCTGCCTTTACTAAGTTTACCCCTGAGTTTACTGTTCTCATTAAAATGTGCAAGTTAAGTGGGCTTTTGTTTGTTTGTTTGTTTGTTTTTGTTAAAGAAATTCTTCCTAGAAGAAGGGCGATCAGCTGAGAGAATGCCTGCATCAGATTGTGATGTGAGAGCTGGAAGATGCTATAAACCCTTTCTCTAAGTTAACTGTTGGTCATGAAGTTCATCTCAACAAGAGAAAGCAAACTAAGACAGCATGGCTTTAGTTTTGCATCCAGCATAGAAAACGTGGGACTGTTAGGATGTCTAAATGTGCTTCATACGTAACAAAGGGCTGCCATGTCTGACCTCAGTGGGAGAGGATGAGTCTAACCATGTATCATCTACCGTATCATGTTGCACCAGGGTGAGGGGATACAGGGAGAACCTGCCTTCTCAGAGGCAAAGGAGAGGTGGGATAGGGGAGGGACTGGGCTAGGGGGTTGTAAGGAGGGGTACTATTTGGGATGTAAATAAATAAACAAACAAACAAATAAATAAATAAAATGTACTTCCTACAAAGCTAGTGTTCTTGTGTTTTGGTTTTGTTCCTCTTTTAAAGAAAATGTTTAAACTTCTCTGAATTTGTTTAGATTTTGGTTTGATATACTTTCATTTAAAAAAAACAGTATTTAAGTGTTTAGCTCTTTGCAATCATTTATAGTAAATATAACAATTTTCTGTGCTATATTTTATTCTCTAAATTTGAAACCCTCTGTAGACAGATGTTGGATGGCATTGTTATTATTTATGTCTACTAGTTTGTCCTCACAAGTTATACTTTTTAAAATTTCATTGCCATTCCTTAAAAATATCCCCTGCCTTTTCCTACTGCCATTTCTGTAACTCAGTATGTATATCATCTTGCAATACATATAATTATATCAAGTATGCATGTAATATATGTATGTGTCTATGATTTCTAAGAATGCTGATAGTTTGTGTCTTTGTCATGAATATCTGCTGTTAATAGATTCAGTGATGTTTTAAATAGCCCCAAAAATTATTTCTATCACTCTAATTTGCACATAAAGGTCTCACCCTGATGTTTTTATGATTTTAATGCTTAGCGATTCTTAGCTATCTAATCGGGTATCTAAATAATGAAATTAATATTATAATTAATATTAATTAATAATTAATATTATAATTAGCATTATAGTTTGGATCTGAAATGTTTTCCAATGGCTATGAATTAAAATCTTGGTCTCCAGCAGGTCTTGTGCCAACACAAGTGTAACAACTTACTCTCCTATGCTTATCCACCACAGTGTTCCTCTTTATCACCTGCCCAAAAGCAATCACCATAGCCTGAGCCCTTCAAAATGATGAACCAAACTAAAACTTTTCTCTTTATAAACTTGCTTACCTCAGACATTTATTGTAGTAGTGGAAAATGGACTAAGGTAAAAGAGTTGTCTTCTGCCTTAACCCAATGAATAGTTCTCGTGTTCTCACTTGTAGGTCTTATAGAGCATAGAAAGTTCACCCAGCTAAGAACAGCATGCAAAAGGCTTTGTTGTTCAATTCTCCCTGTGGATGTACATCCACTACTTGCTATGGCATACTTACTCTAGATTTTGATGTGAGATCAACCAAGCCAAGACTAGTAGTTAGAGCTTTATGCCAAAGGAGGGAAGAGATGCGTATTTGCGTCTTGACTTAATTCAACATCCCTGCCAGCAGAGCTGAAAACAAAGGCCAGTCTCCAGCTGATTCTTCTCTTTCTCAAGGGACTTTGCTTTGGGAAAGAACAGTGCTATCTTTAAGTTCTGAGTTTGTTTAAATAAACAGGGGAACATTTTCAAGCTTAGTCTTTCATTTAGACCCCAATGCTTACTCCTGTGCTACTCTGGTTCTCATGGAATTTTGCAAGTTTCTAATGGAAATATGCAATACCCCTATAACATATATTTTGGATTATGTTTACACTGTCTCATTGTTTCCTTGATTCCTCAGCTATTTTTCATTTAGCTGAAAATTTAAAATAACCTTTCAATCTAAAAATGTGATCCTTCCTTCCCCATGCTTATCACTGACGTATCCCCCTTAACCTTGGTGCTGCCATTTCAATACTCTGAGAGAAAGAAGTGACATAATTCATCATCTCGTTCCAAATAAATTTCATGTTATTGGAAGCTCTTGATGTTCTTTGAAATTGAAAACTTTAAACACATCCCAAATTCTTTCCCCAGGCACCTGCTGCACACACTTTGCCAAAGTACTGGCCACTTTTGAATGCTGTAAGCTTGGAGTGCCTTTCACCCTGCACTATATACTGCACATGCCATCTATATTACATCATATGCATTGCATTCTTATTTATGGATAGACACTGTGAACATGTAGATATAAAAGCAACACCTTTAACATGTGTCAAATACATATGAGGTGACAAACATTTTAATAAATCTTCTATTTCTTTAATTTGGTTAAATTCTCATAAATTCGAACTACTCCATTTTTCTAAAGAGGAACTCATTGCCTGTCTGAATTTAAGCCATGGTCTTCAGGTTTGTGAGAGAGACCAGAACGGTATCTAGGCTACAAAGACCAGTGCAAGCATTCATAAAATCTCTGCCTGGCTGCTGCTCATTTGCATGTGTGTTTACCCAGGAAGTAGGGTAAGATTGTGTTTTCTCTCCTGTGTTGGAAAACGAGGAGAAATATGAAGATTCTTGGAGACTTGCACATGAAATTGTCAAACAGTGTGAGGCAAAATAAATGTGTGTGGGAAGAACTCCAGTAATTCAGAGTTAAGAATAAATTATAAATGGCCACATGGAAATGTATCATAGTGTCTGGTGCGAGAGATGGTTTTCTAATCATTTTTATGAGGAGAAACAAGTTCATCAATTACAGTCCTCTGCCTTCAAGTCAATCTCTGGTATCATGTCTGCATCTAAACAAGGGCCTTTTCTTTTTCCACACTGTAAATGTGCCTTGAGATGTGTTGGCACTTCCCAAGCCTGTGATCTCAAAGGCTTGTTCCAAGCACCTATGGATATGAAGCTCTGACCCCTTCACTCTACCTCACAGTGCAGTGATTCATTGTTCATCCCTAGATTCATCTAAACTCACTCTAGCCAGTGGTCACCATGACAAAGTGCTATGTGAGACTGTCTTAGTTTCCTCAGGGAAGACAAAGCCAGTCAGACAAATGAGCTGATGCCCCAGAGAAAAAGGCTTCCTGGAACCACATGTAGATCTTGCAACTTTCACTCTTATCCCTCTGCTCTGCCAGTGACTTCTCATCTCTGAGATTTGCTTCCCTAGTTATAAAACAGGAGTTGGCATAATGAAAATTCTATAAATACGATGTTTGGAGATAAAAGCTAAAATGTGATTCATGTGCTCTAAGATACTCGGAAATAAGCTCTGAGGCTCTCTCTGACTAAATAAGTTCATGAAAGCCATACGGTGTTTATTTTCTTAAAACTTTAATGCTAGGAACTTGAGAGATGGCACAATGATGAATTGCACTGGCTGCTGTTCCAGGGACCCAGGTTTGATTCTCAGCACCCAAGTGGTGACTCACAACTGTCTGCAACTCCAGTTCCAGGGGATTGAAAACACCTTCTGGTCTCTGCAGGCACTGTATGCTCACGATGCTAAACTGATGTGCAAGCAAAACATCCCTACACATAAAATGACATAATAATTAAAATTTAAAATGATTATTATTATTGCTAGAAAACTCAGCTAACTAACACTTGACAATATATAGACATGAACTCACATTTGTTACTTATTCTATCCTGTCATCATTTGTTTAGTTTTTGTTGCTGTTTTTTGTTGATGGGATCAAGGCTAGGACCTACTTTGTTCATGCTAAGTTTGTGCTCTGCCTGTGAGCCACATATCTAAAGCCGTGCTGTTTTCTTATTAAAACATTTTGTATTGCATTCACTAACTGGCAAAACACAATAGCTCTCACACATATGTAAGTGCACAGAGACATGATATTGTTCTCCATCTACATATATATGGAAAACTGGTAGTAAATGTGAGAATGTGCAGACAGGACAATTTCATAATTTTTGTGGTAACTGAAAAAGACCATTTTAAAAGTGGTATGGCATTTCTAATAAATGTAAAGTTGCTTCTAGCAAGTGAAACAATAATTTTATTTTGAGTTTTAAGTAGCCTAAATATCTGAAACTGTACCAAATATAGCATGCTTAAAAGTCAGGTTCACGTTGTTTAAAAGAGCAACTCCTGGCTAACAATGTCTATGACTATCAAGAGACAAGCACTTAATCTACTGTATGGTTTCTGTTATGGGACATGAAAAGCAATCACATCTGAAGAAATGGCACAAGAATACTCATGAATGCTAGCATGCATGCAAATGAAAATACAGGGAAAATACCAATGTCTAGAGGCACACATGCAGGTAGTAAAAGTGTAAACCCACAGAAAAAAAGTATAGGCCACTAATTTTCATGTAGATGAAACTTGTGGAACAAAATGGAGAGTAAAATGGCCTCAACTCTATGTGTCTGGCATTTATGACAAGCAATGGAAAAACAAATGCACACAAAGGTCAACTTTATGTACTGAATGTAGGTAGTAGGACAGGGTGATGACTTAGTCATAAAAACAAAACCTAACAAAACTCTCAAAACCACAAATGCTATTCAGTTGCTTCTTATACTCATATGTTTTATCTACAAAGCATCTCCCCAGGGCGCATGCTTTCAGTACAACCATGTCCATTACAAAAAGTATGTGATACATACATGAGTGTGTGGCTGAGTACACCCTCTACACATATACCTGTATTCCAATAAGACCTCACATGACTGATCAGACATATGTGGAGTATGGTGAGCATGACTGTAAATTACTTTATAATTTCAGTAAAAGCAGGTTTTTTTGGTTTTTTGGTTTTGGTTTTTGTTTGTTTGTTTGGTTGGTTGGTTGGTTTTTTTGTTTTGTTTTGTTTTGTTTTTTTGCCATTTTAGAAAAATGCTTTCTGATGTGTTTCTGGCCCTGTGTGTCCTTTTCACAGGGTTTATGAGCTATGTCTGACTTACTTCCCTTTTCTATCACTACACGTTCCCTGTAGCCTTTGTAAGGCACACCTACCGTTCAGCCCTTTTCTGCTTTGCTTCAACGCTGTCTATGAAAATCACATGGACATACTTTAATAACATTTGTTATTAACGGACTTTAATTTTTAAGTCTGTTAACTAAGATACAGGGTGTTCAGAATGTAGTTGAGTCATAAAGAGGCCGGAAATCTGCTTTTCCATCTCCTGGAAATGTCTAATGAAATACCAAGCAAAAAGACCCGCCTAATTGCAATTTCCTGTAACTTAGAGTGGCTTTTAATAAAACTTACTCTTTTTATGTTTTGCTATGGCCTGCCTTCTGGATTGTGTGATTTGACATCAGAAATTGCTTAGATGAGATTATTTCCTTGAATTTTTATTCCCAGGATATGTGCAGTCATATTTTTTTCCATAATGAAAAAAAATTAATAAAACACTTAAAAAACAAATGGAGCACAGTCCCACCAATTCATAATAATTACAAGGAGGCTTACCCTGGCTCTGGAAACAAAGGATACATTAAAGGAGGTGCAGGGTATTCAATGGGGCAAAAGGAGAGTCCAGTTAGGACAATGGGGACCCTAGCAGGAGTCCAGCTGAGCCACTGGAAAGAGCAGAAGGACTTTCTTCTGTTAAATGCTGCTGGTTTGTCCTTCCTGGGGTGTGATGACAATGGTGTACTAAATTGAATACCACTTAGAAAAAGAGACTGTTCTGAGGACATACTCACTTCCCAAGTGATGGATTCTAAAGGTTTTGAATGTTTTCCACAAATCTAAAAAGCACTAGGTTAGTGTAGTTAGGGGACAGAAAAAATATACATGTTTGGGTCCTTTTCTACCCTGAAGTCCTCATCCAAAACACACTATGTCACACCGTATGGGAGGCAGCCATCTAGGACCTAGGTATCTGAACGTACCTATAGAATCACCCTTGGTGGGTGAAGTGGCTGATTTTAGATTTTAAGAACAAATGTTTTAATATTTCCTCAGATCAGTAGAAACACATTTCTGAGTGTTGGAATTGACTTATTAAGTGTGAATGACATCATGGCCCCTGATATGTATTTCTTCCTAAGAACACGAGATTCCCTTAATCTATCAGGAAATTTGCAGAACACCTGCATAGTCCTGATGTTCTGAAAACTCACAATCATCAGAGTGTTTTGCTTCCATCACTGTTTGCTTGCTTTTCGCTGGTGGAGGCTTTTTTTATTCCAAGAACTCCATATTTCCCAGCACAATTAGTTGAGTATCAAGTAACCTTCCTGCCTCACATAGGTGGGACAAAAATAGGTGTGTCCATGAGAGGTGTGTCTGTCCGGGTCAGGCTCAGGCTAATAGTTTGGAAAATACACATTTTACTGAATTATGTTGATACCACTTAAATCTTAAAACTTATGTAAGAAAGACATTTTTCCTTAGAAAAATTAGTAGCTTGCAATAATATTTGTAAGTATTTTATCTCCATATTTTAATCAAAATTTTCAGATATTCCTTTTTTATATATGTATAATATACTATGCTTTACGTTTGAAGAAGGTTCTTGCTCTTTGTGTGGATATGTGTGTATGCATGTGTGTTCATGTATGTATTTGTGTGTACACATCTGTGTGTATGTGTGTACATGTATATATGAGTTTATGTCTGTGTATATGTATGCATGTGTGCACAGGTGTCTATGTATATGTATGTATGCATGCATTTATGTGTGCATGTGCGTATGTTTGTGCATATACGTGTGTGTATATGTGTGATCATGTATGACTGTGTGTATATGTGCATATACATGTGTGTACACGTGTGTTTGTGTGTGTACATGTGTCTGTTTGTCTGTCTGCCTTTAACTCTTGTAAATGTAAATGTACATACATGTCCAGGAAACCTTACTCAAGTTCATTCTTCCTCTTGTCTTTGGAATTTGTTTTCTTTTAGTTTAATCTATCATATTGCATTTTTAATTTTTAAGGTCAGTTTATTTGTTTCTAGGTGTTTATCTATAATAATAAAAATTCTGGTCTTATTGGTTTGATTTTAGTAAAAATATCTTTTCAAACAGTCATACTGTATAATTTTATTTCAAATGTTTCCCACAATAAGATAACTCCCATATGTCAGTATTTGGTTTTATTCATTTTTGGAGGGAGTTTCTACTTGTCTGTTCCAAAAGGGAATGGTTCTCCATGTGTTCAGGTGTGACTTGAATTTTGTGTGTGTGTGCCATAAATTTTGTAACTAGTTCAGGTTTACCTCTTTCAACCAGACACTAAAATTCTCCAAGTTAAACTTAAAATGTTTTTATATAAATGCAACACATGCATGCATTATTCACCATGTGGCTCCATTTCCAAGATATTTTCACTTGTTACTTAATTTAGCTCCTCTTCCTTATTTATTATGAATTCCAGACTCCTTGTTTTATTTTGTTCCCTACAACAATCTACTCCTAATCACCAACAAAGACTATATTCACATTTTAATTACAGTGTAGAAGAGTTAAGCATGTAAGCCTGTGTTCAATGGTATTTAATTTGAAAAGAATAAATTAACAATAATAAAAATGGGTCAGTGTCTATTGTATACACATAAATGCTTTTTAATTCAGATAGTTTAATTACTATGAAATTTCTGCATATTTTCTCACCTATGAAATATTTACTGACCATACATCCTCTGTATATTCCTTGTTCTGGTGATGAATTTCTTGTAATCTGTGCTATGGTTTCAATTTATTTTTGCTTTGGATAAAATTATGTCATTTAATATTTCCTGTATGTAAAAAAATGAAGCCAAGTAGACACCATTTTTGCAATTTTTGAAGGAGTTTAATTAATCTGTGGTGCACTTATCAATACCCTTGTTTGCCAATCATTTATTTCAACAACTTGTTTCTCTTCTTTGTGTCCTTCCAGACTGTTTTCCTTGGCATATTTTCATGATATAGGTCTACAGAAATGAGTAAAGTCTGTGTCAGAAGAAGAAAAGGACATGTGCTCACACGCGCACGCCAACACACGCACGCGCGCACGCGCGCGCGCACACACACACACACACATACACAGGCACGCGCGCGCGCACGCGATATGGGTTAAAATGGTGTCCTGTGTCTGGTCCACCACAGGGCTAGGGCCACTTGTGGAGGTGGATGCTGGGAGTTTGACTGTGCCCACCCCTCACTGCTGCAACCAGAAGGCTTTGGGCTGTGAGAAATAGAGGCCATGGCCACATGGAGAGAGGGACAGAAGTGAATGCGGGGGGGGGGGGGGGGGATACAAAAGGGCAAGAGAGAAGCAAGCAGGAAGCAGGCATTACAAGAGTGAGGAAGGGAGCAAACAGCCTCTTTTATAAGGGGCCAGGCCTAGCTGGGCATTGCCAGGTAACTGTGGGGGTGGAATCCAGACAGAATACCAGGCCATTGCCCTGATGGCTACATGACTGATGGCTACAGAATTATGGAGCTGGGGCCTCATGTCAGGAGCCTAGTGTCTGGGAGCATGGCAAACCGGCCTTCTGTCCCTTTCAGAAACACCTGCTGGGTCTCTGGAGTTTAAACCTATCACAACTAGAAAACAGGCTGCCTTTCACAGTCCCACATATCTCTCTCTCTCTCTCTCTCTCTCTCTCTCTCACACACACACACACACACACACACACAGTGGGGGATAGAATAAATTTTTGATCATGTCTGCTCACATTGCATTGGCAGAGTTCAATGGGGTTAAGGCAAAAATTCAAGTCACAGAGGAAAGCTTGTGGACTTAACCTGCTCAAGTGATCTACTGAAGTGTAAAATCTGATATGCTGCACATACTACATATGTTCAAATTGAGGTTACAGGCCTGGGACACAATCACCAACAATAATCAATAAACATCTGTCCTGGGCTGGAGAGGTGGCTCAGCCGTTAAAGGCTAGACTCACAACCAAAAATAAACATATGTCCTGTTACTCACAGATAGTTTTGTCTCCTAATCAAGAAAACTCTTTGCAACAGATTGAGACCATTATAGAAAACCATGACCAATCAAAATGCAGAGTTGTGGACCCCAGTTTCAATGGATACAACTAAAAATCACTTAAGGTTTAGGGACTACTGTGGAAGAAAGTGCAAAAAAATGTAGTATCTGGAAAACCTGGGAGTTGACTGTTATATTTGCCTCCTAGTAATATTAGAAAATATACCCATAGAGTCCCAACAACATTACTACCCAAATATGAGCTGAATAAAGATGATAACAAATAATATGATAAACTGAACAGATAAAAGCCTCTAAGACCTCACCCCTACACAGAGAACTATAAGCAACTAGGAAAGCTGGAAGTGGGTGAGGTAGCCTTCCCCAGGGAAGAGTTTACCAATTGGTTGTTCAGTGCCAAATGGTCAGCCTTAAAATTACTCACATACAACTGAGGCTGAAACTTGGAAGGTCCTTGACATCGAACAAGCATCTCCCCAAGAAGAAGAAAGAGCTCGTGTAACAACTATCACAATTTGGAAGTAAAGAGGGTTTCCCTAGGAAGCAATGATTTATATTTTTGTTCAACAGATTAAATATATGAAATAATTAATGAGTAAAATGATAATAAGCATGCACACTGAATTTCTCATTCTCCAAGTTGGTCTGAAATAAAAATAGGTATAGGAGATAGCTATTGAGTAATACTTGATGGACTCGATGTGATTTTGGAGTTTTTGGAGCAGTATTGCATAGGTCAAGTCTGGTGTTTGTTCTGCAATCTATCTGCTATGGTCAGAGGCATTTGTCTGTTATAAGGTAAACTGCAAACTGATGCTGTTTAAATATATCTATAATTCCTTCACCTCACAAATATTTTATTCAATCATTACTATCTAAGTACCCTGTATAGCCACTTTAGCCACAGTAAGACTTCTTGAACATGATAGAAATATAGTTTTTTGATACAGAGATAGTATATCACTTAACTTTAGAAACACACTAGAAAACAAGTGGGAAATCTACTCTCAGTTGGCCTTAGGAGATAAATAACAGAAATTCATCTATGCTAACTGAAGCAAGCAACCAAATGAAGAGTAGTCAGGGGTTGTAGGTGTGTTACTTTACAGAACTCTCAACATTTGACATTTGATATTTGAGTTGATTGATTTGGAGTTTCTCCAATTGTCAGAAGGAAGAAGTAGGAAGAGAATAGGGGAATCTTTTTATATGGAAACAAAAAAAAGTTGTCATAAACTCTTTTAAACTTCACATAAAAGTGTGGTGGTAGAATAATCTTAACAGGAAATGAGAGCAGAAAAGTGAGACGTAAGTGTGTACATGTTGCTGGAGCTAACCATGACCCAGCAGTCAGGGAAATATCACTAGTCCATACAAAATGAATGTTCTGGATAGTAAGAAATCCCAACCCCCTTTTTTTCATTGTGAATTAGAATTTCTCTAGACATCCTAGCTGATGTGTTATGACTCAGAACAAAAGTCACACATTGAAGACGAGATGAAAAGCAAAGACCTAAGGGAGAACTTACTGCTATTGCTATTACTCTGTTGAATGGACATGATATTAAACACTTCTGATGAGTTATTTTTATACTCATAGACCAATGTATCTCTCAGTCTCCACCAGAGAATCTTCCATTTAGAGAAAATGGTGATTAACAGAGACTGACAACTCACAAAGGTGCTGTGAACAAGTGGCTGCAGAATTTGTTTTTCTTAACAGAACATATGTACTCCAGCCCCTTTCCCCAAGGCTCAAGGATCATTGTAGAAGTGGGAATAAAGTGTATAAGGCTTGGTGGGTGACTACAAGGAAACACTGTCTTCTGGTGACTGCACAAAATTTTCACATACGAATATATGAACTCACAGCAGTTGCAACAACATGCACAAATTGTGTAAGCCTAATTATACAAAATCATAACATGAAGAGAAGTTGGGCATGAAGTCCTAGTCATAGCTGAGGAGCTATTGGCATTTATCAGCATCTAGGAAGTGGAGAATCAGGTGTGTGTGTGTGTGTGTGTGTGTGTGTGTTTTAACATGTAGCTCATGACAGGTTAGCTGTGTTCCTGTGGAATGCCACACATCCAATAAGATTTGAGATTCACAAATTGGTTTGGGAAGTAGAAAAGAAAAGGGACACATATTTGGATTGGTAAGGAAAATGGCATACATTTGTGAAGAATTTGAGAAGGCAGGTTAAAATTGTATACAATTCTCAAAGAACTAAGATCCAGGTTCTGTCTCTCTCAAGAAACTAAATTATCTATTTTGTTAATCTCAGAAAGGTGACTAGAAATGGATAAATCTATTAGAATGGTTTAGGAACTTGAGCTGAGTGACTTAAAATGACTTAAAATACACTATCAGTCCCAAATCTTTCTTATGTAACTAAAACTCCATAACACCAAATTTAACTGAACAAAAGGTATGGTAAATCAATTTGATTCCGAAAAATCACATACACACACTACCACCACCCCAACAGATATGCATCACATACATGGACACGCACACATGCATGTACACATACCACATATACACACCCCATGCACATATGCACATGATACACGCATACACAAATGTATACAACACATATATACACACACCACACAAATACATGTAAACGCACACATACACATGCTTGAATACACACATACACAGACACATATACTCATTTATTTAAATTTTCAAAAATGAAAAATCTTTATACGAGGCAATGTCTTCCTTTCCAAACAGAAATGGTAAAACTCATGTGGAAATGAAACAGATATAGTATAATAAAAGCAGAGACATAAAAATTAAGAGGAGAATAACAATATAGAGAACTTAAAACCATAAATAAAGCATAGACTTCCTGTCATTTATGCTGACCCAACACTTACTAGACCAGAAGCAATGCATTTATCTATTTTTAATATAATTGTTAGGATCAACAGAGGAGAAATTTTCTTTTTAAGTTGAGAATTTAATGTTTTAATGAACTATATAAATTAACAGGACTCACAGAATTAGAGTGTTACCAATCAATCAATGTTCTACTATAAGCAACCATAGAAAACAAAATAAAATATTTAAAATTATTTTTTAAAATCCCATGGTTTCATGAGTCAAAAAACCTAGTGTAAAACTACAGCTTAGCCTCTAAACACCTAAGGGATTGGTTTTCATTACAATCATTTTTACTTGTAGAAATTAATTTATCCTTTAATTAGGATGAAATACTTATAAAACTTGTTTGATCTTGTTCTGGTCTTCTCCCATCTATTTTATTAGTTCTGCACTACTATTAATGCAGAGATACTTGAAAGGAAGAAAGAAAAGATGCATTTTTTCCAATCAGCTACAGTATCAGGTAAGCAGCCATGAGATTACTAAAGCCAAGATTATAAGGGAGCCACTCTGGGCCTCTTCCAAAGCCACTGAAGGAGAGATAAAACAGTACCTCGCCTTAAACCAAGTAAAAAGAACCATATTTTCTTTCATCTTCAAACAAAAGGGAGAGAAGTTTATCCATGCACACCTGCAGCTGGGGTAATTTTGACTTTTCTCATAATTCTTGCCAAACCCAAAATCTGGACAAAGAACATGAAGAAGGCTAGTGTGCTCATTTGACAATGAACACTTTCTTATTCTCTTTCATGAATTCTCTGGAAGAAGTGAGAGCAGGTGGGGCTGGAGAGATGACTCAGCAGTTAAAAGTGCTTACTGTTCTTCCATGGGGCCTAAGTTCAGTCCCCAGCACCCCCATAGAGCTGTTCACACCTGACTGTATGTAGACCCAGCTTTGGGAGCTTAATGTTCTCTCTATTCTTTGTGGACACATACACACATGAAAATAAAATGATATCCAAATAGATGAAGGTTATGGAAAAAACTCATTCCTTTGTTTCAAAAAGATTCTATGAGGTTCTATTTCTGTCTGTCTGTCTGTCTGTCTGTCTATGTAATTGATTGCTTGTTTATTTAATTACCTATTTATCTATTTGCTTGCTTATCTGTCTGTCTGTCTGTCTGTCTGTTTATAGGCAAGGTCCCGTTATGAAGCCTTAAGTGGCCTATACTTGCTTAGCTGGCCTCAGACTCACAGAGTTCTGCCTATCTGAGACCTCAGTGCTGGAACTAAAGGTGTGTGCCACTGCTCTCAACACTGTAACATCTTATCAGAGGAATAGAAATGGCTTTTTCTCAACAGCCTCTATCTCTGGAAATCATATAAAGTATTTCCCCAGAATCAACATGACAACATGTTTCCTGAGAAATGCTTCCTTTGAAGGGGCACTGAAGACACAGACAAAAGACTGAAGGATCACCCCCTTCCTAGGAACTTCTAAGGGCCTATGAGACAAACATAACCTTAAGTCTTTGGAAGACCTTAATTCTGTTTCCACAAGTGAATGTGGCTTTCTATGAGAACTTTATTAAAGATGTTATAGGTTCAAAGTGAGTTCAAGGAGTCAATCCCTTTCTTTTGTCTGTTTCATCTCTGACACTGAGTGTAGAGTTCAGTTTCCCTAAGGTTAGTAAATGAGATTTATCTCCTAGAAGAACACTTACCTTATACAAAAAATGAATGTATAGTGAGTATCAAATAGTACATTTGCAGAGCTTGCATGTAATATGCCTCAAAATAATACTATATAGAGAGCAAAAAATTCTTACTACAGACATAAAAGGAAATTTTTCTTCATTAAGAATTGCTGGGCAAGAAACATCTCAGTTCTCTAACTCACAGAATTCTAAAATTTAATGTATAAATACTCCCCTTAGGCTCTGTGACTCTCACTAAGTAGATCCTGTTCTTTATTAGCCTTTTAATAAGTAGACCAGATAATAGGTTTCTCTGTGGCTTATCCTACATGTGTGTCATTGCACTTTGTTCATATGACTTCACCCTGACATTTTATCATAGCAATAAAATGGTAACATACACATAGGATATTACTAGAAAGCAATGAGCTATTAAACCGTGTGACACTGTAGAGTATGCAACATACAAAGAGCCAACTCATGTCGGTATATTGTGTCTGATTCTGTTGATATAGCTTTTGTTTCTTTGTTTGTTTGTTTAGGTAGAGGAAATTGACCTACAGCCTCCATACGTTAGGCTGTGCTCTACCAAGGAGCTAAGTTCTCAGGCCTTTCCAGTTTCTTTTGAGACAGGGTCTTGATAATTTTCTGAGGCTTGCCTTGTCTCTGTATCTCTATGTCTCTCTGCAATTCAGGCACTCCTGAAACACACGTTTTCCTGATTCTGCATCTCAAGAAGCTAATATTACAGGATTGAACTCTCAGATCCTACTCAATGGAGTTAGAGAAAATATTAATGACTGAGAAAGGAGATAAGAATGTGTGTGCTGGAATGATGTGAGCATCTTTACATTTCCACTGTTTCCTTTAGGTAATACTGGCTGAAGATTATACAGGCATCTCTATTGTTTCTGAAAACTCTGTGTGCATTTATAATACATGCCTATGGGAGAATATGATTCATCCTTCAACAAGACTGAAATTCTTATTCACACTTTCACATGTATGAACCTTAGATTTTTGGTAGTGAGCCTAACCTGTAATGGTTGAGTCATCTCTCCAGCCCCTCATGGATGAATCTTGAAGGCATTGTGATTAATGAAAGATAAGAGGCTATTGTGAAGCCTATTATGTTGTTTCCCTAATTTCTTTATCAGGCCATTTATCATTTCTGTAGAGGAAGGCTACTGATTTGTTTGACCTAAGATGGTCTATCATTTAACAAGGACATGTGCTCTATTATGTTCATAGTAGCTTTATTTATAATAGCCAGAAGTTGAGAAAAAAATCAGATGTCCCTCAATGGAACAGTGGATACAGAAAATGTGGTACACTTACATAATGGGATATTACTCAGCTATTAAAATTAGGACTTCACAAATTTTGAAGGCAACTGGATGGAACTAGAAAATATCCTGAGTGGGGTAACACAAATCCCAAAGGATACATGGTATGTACTCATTGACAAGTGAATATTCGGGCAAAAGCTCAGAATACCCTTGATACAGCTCACAGATCATATGAAACTTAACAAGAAGGAGGTCAAAGTTTAGATGATTCAATCCCACTTAGAAGGGGAAACAAAATAATCATGGGAAGCAGAGGGAGAGAGGTACCTGAGAGGGGAAGGGAGGAGGAGGGAAGGGGGGAGTGGCAGGTACTGGAAAGAAGTCCAGAGGGCCAGGAGAATGAGTAGAAATAAGTAGCAGTGGTGGGTAGGAAACTAGAGGGGGTCACTAGTAAGTCCCAGACAGCAGTGATGTGAAAGGCTCTCAAGACCTAATTGGGATGACATTGGCCGAAATACCCAACAGAGGGGAGATAGAACCTGAAGAGACAGACCACCCCCAGTAGATAGACAGGGCCTCCAGTGGAGGGATGGAGCCACCCACACATCTCAAAAACTTTTAGCCCAAAATTGTTCCTGTCTAAAGGAATCACAGGAACAAAAATGGAGCAGGGACTGAAGGAAAATACACACACACACACACACACACACACACACACACACACACACACACACACACACACAGGAATCCATCCCATCTGCAGAGCCCAAACCCTGACACTATTGCTGATGCTAAGAAGCACTTGCTGACAAGGACCTAGTATAGCTGTCCCCTGAAGAGCTCTGCCAGCACCTGACTAATACAGATGACTAATACTCACAGCCAATCAATGACTGTGCCCAGGGACCACAGTGGAAGAGTTAGGGGAGGGACTGAAGGAGCCAAAGGGGATTGCAACCCCATAGGAAGAACAATAGAAACTAACTGGATTCCTCGGAGTTCCCAGGGACTAAACCACCAACCAAAGAGTACACATGAGTCTGTTCAGGCTCCCACTACATAGGTAGCAGAGACTGCCTTATCAGGCATCAATGGGAGGGGAGGTGCTTGGTCCTGTGGAGGCTTGTTACCCCAGAGTAGGGGCATGCTAGAGGGGTGAAGCAGGGGTGAGTGAGTAGGTGGGGGAGCACCCTCTTAGACATAAAGGGGGAGGGGGATTGGGTGCAGAGTTTGTGGAAGGAAGACTGTGAAGCAGGACAAAATTTTGAATATAAATCAATAAAATAATTAATAATAACGAAAGAAAAAGAAAATGAAAGACAGGAGGCACAGAAGGGAGAATATCACACAACTCTAATTAAATGAGTAATCTACCACCATCAATTGGATAAAGAAAAGGCATAACTCTGCTCAACTGAGCCTGTGAAAAGAAAATATGAACAGTTTTTTCAATTTGTGGTAGCAAAATACTGTGATTCATAGTGATTATTATAAAGTCATGTAAAAATATTTAATGTTACCAAAGTGCATCTTTGAAACAGTCAAGATTATATTTTGTGATGAATCACTTGTCACATTACATATTTACCATTATCTTTATCTAAAAGTTGCATATTTGAGGGGAAAACACTGAAAAGCTCACCACAGAGATTTAAGCATTGAAATATTATTTCTATGTAGGTTTTAAAAAGAAGAACAGTAGCTTTGACCAGGGCCTTCTAAGTCCAAAGGAATTTATAGGACAGAAAAAAAGGCAAAAGCCATGCAAATCCAAGTGTAACCATAACTATGGGTTTAAATTTATACTTAAACTGTCAGTTCAAGGGTGATTGGATATGCAGGACTCAAGTATTATT
This sequence comes from Mus musculus, assembly GCF_000001635.26. NCBI lineage: Eukaryota > Metazoa > Chordata > Mammalia > Rodentia > Muridae > Mus > Mus musculus. Next base: position 134,129,128 of record NC_000068.7, on the reverse strand, counting down.
CAATCTCAAGTCAACTGTATTCTAGAAATGCTGGTGACCCAATACAACCCTAGTTTGAGACCAAAGTTATCTGTTAGTGAAGGGGAGAACATTTTTCACTCAAAAGTTGCTGTATGGGTTACGGCCAGACTTTTACAATGGTGGTCGTGCATGTTTCTTTTTCTGTACACATGGATGAAGCTTGCATGCTAGGAGGCTTAAAGGCAGTCATAGGAGGCATGCCTAAGTATATGGTTGAATCTCCATGGAAATATCCTCTGTCTCAGCCTTTTAGGCACTGAAGATGTCTCAGTGGAACTTTATGGGGAGCAATTTCCCTGCATTAGAGCTTGGCTTAAATATTCTAGTGACCAAGGCCATCCCTGAGTTCATTTCACTGAGGATGGGGTTGTGCTTGTCTTTTGGGATTTGTAAGTGCACATTTGATGATTCTATGTAGTCTGCATGCATCCCTGTGAGAACTACTAGTGTAGAGAGATAAAGCACAGGCTTACTGTCCTAAAAAAGGAATACTGCTTTTCTCCAGCTCATCATTCTTAGCAGCAAATAGCTTCCCGTACCCCTGACCCATCCATCCAAAGAGTCTCAGCCTCTCTAAAGAGCGAAGTTTGCTACAGTGAACTGCTTGGCATCATTCTGGCGCTAAAGCTTGTGTCTTCTTACCTTCAGAGCAGCTGGCAGGAATACTACTGGGACAAAACTAATAACATAGATCTATGTGTGTGTGTATTAGGTTGAATAAAAATATACAGAGGAAGCTGGCAAATTCTCTTTCCTAATCAACTAATTTATAAATTTGTTTAAACTCCCAGAGGTCCAACTCTTTACAGGCGAAGAACAAGTTAATTGTGTTCTCATGTTATAATGGCATCTCAAGAGGGGCACAGTCAAGGGAATGGTCTTTTAATATCCTGTGGAGTGCACGTGGCAGGAGGTAGTTAAGAGAAGAGAACTTTTACTGTAACAGTCAAATGGAAGCTCTTTGGGTTATGGGAACTTCTGGGTAGCCAGGCTGTGCTCTGCCTGCTTTATTACACACTTATTTCTGGGTTCAAAGTGTGATGCAGTAACTGGAGAGCTACAGGAATACCTGCATCAGACATCAAGCTATCTGGTCTCAGGTAGATGGACCAATGAGCTCATTATGGTTCTTGCATCCCACTGAGTCAGATCAACCTGTGAACTGAGATGTCTGCTTCTTTTAGGAGGGAATAAACATGGCTGTGCATCTTCCTTTCAAGTATTTAGTATTTATTGTACTTCTCCTACATATTAGCTACCACAAGTGTTTTAGGAGTTAAGCACAGCTAGGAGGTGGTGAAAACAGTGGAGAGAAATCCACAGAAGAGAGGCTGAAACCGAGAGCCAGGCATCCAGCTTCTTCTGTAAAGCTGTCTATTTCATCGCTGAACTACAATTTATCATGATCAAGTAGGCTTCATCCCAGGGGTCCAGGGATGGTTTAATATATGGAAATCCATCATGTAATCCAATATATAAACAAACTCAAAGACAAAAACCACATGATTATCTCATTAGATGCTGAGAAAACACTTGACAAAACCCAACATCCATTAATGATAAGTCTTGGAAAGATCAGGAATTCAAGGTCCATACCTAAACATAATAAAAGCAATATACAGCAAACCAGTAGCCATCATCAAAGTGACAATTTTCAAATAGTTTAAACCTAAATTTTCTGCGAATTAAGCTTAGCTCCATATGGAAAATTCAGCTTCATGCTTTTCTCCACCCTTTCTCCATTGTAAGGTCACCCAGAGCTCCATAATCACAATTATGTATATGGATGATGAATGCTGATATTTTATTCATAAAAATGAACAATAAAATCTCCTAATTAATGCTGTCTCTGAGAGCTCAGTGTGTATGTGGATATTATTTTGAGATACAAAAAAAATGCAAAATACCCTGCCTGTGATCTATTATTCATTGAATGGCCTAAGAGATAGGAGTCTGATGTGTGAAGGATGAAGACACAGACATGTGATTGTCGACAGGACAAATAGCTTTGAAGGATTCTGGACACCAACTAAATTGACTGTAGGATTTAGTAGACTTTGATCTCACATTCATTTTCTATTTTTAAAAAAGAGTTAAAATTTGCATCTAATGGAGGAATTGAACTATTAAATTTAACAGTTTGTGTGTCATTTAGATTTATAATTTTATTATAAATTGTTAACCAATAGGCAATAGTTTATTGATTCCAGAAATGAAGGCATTCTGGGTGAGAATTGAGGCAATGGTTGCTTGTGACAGATGTCAGTCTTTAGAGAAATATCAGCAAACTCTTGCAGAGAAGAATGTGATAGGAAATATGAAGCAGGATGCCAGAGAATTATAATAGAATCACAAATATATGCTCTATGATACAATGTCCCACAGAACAAATACGACTCTACATCTATGTAAAATGGTAATTTAGAAGTTTGGAAGTAAATGTTTGGCTTTAAGTTGTTATGGAAGATCTTCCCTATCCCTGTAATTATAAATGTGTAGGAATGGTGTCTTCTCAGTTTAGATCTCTAGAATCTATTCTGGTATATACCTTATGAATCATTTTCATATGGTGGTTTCCAGTTATTTTATTTGTCCACAGTTCTATATCCTTAAAATTACCTATGACAAATGTGGGTATAATTTTATTGTCCAACTCAAAACTAGATCTAAATGCAGAGACTATGTAAATCATACACATATGAAAGGATAGAGAAATGTTTTTGGCTTATTTGGAAGACATTACAGAGGTTTGAAAGTTGGCTTACTAAACAAAACAGTAGGTTGAGAAAGCAGGTATGATGCGTCCCAATTCCAATCCTAGTATTTAGGAGGCTGAGGCGGGAGGTTCATATGTTCAAGTTTAGCTTGGACTACAAAGGCCAAGTTCAGCTTCAGCAGGGTGACCTGGTATAAGTACATTGTAGAACAAATCTTACAATTTTCTTACAAATATAAAATTGTCACAAAATTAAAATACTCAGTCACTTTTTAAATTAATTTTGTGTTCTTACTAGATCTGGCACACACTGGTTCAGCTACAGTAGCTCGTCAGCAAGGTCTATTTCTGCTTTCCCAACTCTAGTATTATAGTTGCATTTAACTGTTTATATATGTGCCTGGTATCCCAGCTCAGTTCCTTGTACTTGTGTGGCAAGCATATTATCACTGAGCCATCTTCCCAGTCCCTAGACTTCATAAGATGATAATATTGCTCTAAGAAATGATCATTCTATACTAAAGTTCATCTTGGGTTTTCTTTCCTAATAAAAGACTTTGGGGAAGCAATCATGATGGTTTGATGGTAGTAGTGCATATTCAGTAGTTAAGGGCACTTATTACTCTGTCCGAAGACCACAGTTCATATCCCAGAATCATTTCAGACAACTCACAAATACCTGTAACTGCAGCTTGAAGGGATCTGACGCCCTTCTCTGGCCTCAATGCATACCTTACCACATAACTGTACAGATACCTCACTATATACATGCACAAATAAATAAATAAGTTTTATAACTGAAAGTAAAATATTGAGCTTTGCTAATTATTACTTCCATGCCAAAATGAAATTGAATTATAAATGAACTTCACAAAAAGGTGGCTTAGCCCCCAGAAACTCCCAGCCCAGTCTGTAAAGACTGTGTAACTGGGCTGTAGGCTTAGCCAGCCTGCTTCAATTTATGCTGTAACCACAAAGTGCCTCCCATGAAAGGGAATATCAGCAGCTTGAACACGGAGAGAGAACTTGAGGAAGACCGAGTTTCAATGATCTTTTGTTCTATTTATTTTTTCCACATAAATGTAAATGTGCTCTTTATAGAAATCATATTATAGCCACTATTATAGGGTTTACAGAAAATGTTTATTTAAAATACTTAAATGAGTCTATGGATTTACCTCTCTCTTGCAAAATAAACACCTGCTCACTTGATAGCCATTAATGCATAGAGGGACTCACAGAATGAGGGCTCCCAGCGAGCAAGCTGAAACGGTTCCTTTGGGTATGAGGCCCTGTGCTTCTGTGATCCACTGCTTATTCAGAATAGTCCTGCCTCCATAGCCTCCTTTTTTTGGTGTTTAGAATATATGCTTCTAGTTAATACTAATCTCTGAAAAGTTAATTTCAAGAAGATCAGGAACCTGGAAAGTTTGTTTTACTTCATATATACCACTGAAGGGATGACTTCCATTTGTAGAGGCCCATAGCTAAATAATTAGCATTAAAGGAAATATTGAGAAATTTGGGGGTCCCTTTGAATGTTGATGACCAGTTACAATTATCTGAATTCAAATGTCTTCTCAATGATAACAGTTATGTTTAATATAATTTCCTATTCAACTGTATCGCCTCAAGACTCGCTTGGCATCTTCTGTGGGACACAGAGAAGCATCGAATCACTTCAGAATAGCAGATGTTGGAAGGGTAAAGGTTCTTCACAAGGTCTGATAAAAGATTGTATTAGCTCTGCTTCCTTATCTGTGAAAGAAAAGAACTTAAAACACTATGTCTTAGGGATTACGTAATTAAGCAAAATTAAGGCCATCATTCTGTCACTCATCGTTTATGAAGCTAGTATATAAAGCTATGATTATTAAAATAATGTAGTGCTATTAAATAAAGAAAACAAAAGGTAAGATAGTGTAGGTGCACAAATAAACAGACAAATAATTGTATTGATAATTCCTGCAGCTGTTCAAAAACAGTGATGAATGCAATCATTCTTTAAACAGTAGTAGGATAGTTAATTAAATCAAAACTAGATATACACTGTATGGACTTTATTAAACATAAGTGGACTATAGAACTGATCTCTTGAAAGAAATAAAAATAAGAGAAAATTTAATATTTCTCATCAGTTTTAGAAGAGAATGACTTTCTAACCATGTCTTCTGAACCCCAAAATGTGACAAATCAAATGAATTGATCTGAGGCTCTTTTGCTATTCTTTCTGTCTCTCTGTCTCTCTGTCTCTCTCGGTCTCTCTCTCTCACTCTGCCTCTGTGTGTGTGTATGTGTGTCTGTCTGTCTGTCTGTCTGTCTGTCTGTCTGTCTGTCTGTGTGCCTGTGTTTTACAGAGTTTCTCTGTGTAGTGTTGCCTGCCCTGGAATTTTCTCTGTAACCAATGATAGTCTCAGACTCACAGATACCTGCCTGCCTCTGCCTAATGAATACTGGGATTAAAAGTGTGTGCCACCACCTTTATGGCAATTAATATCAGTTTAAACAATAGCAACAAACACAGAAATTTCATGTAACAAAGCCATAAGTTAATAATTGCTGTCCAAAATAGCCTGTCTGATGTCTGGTGAGCAGAGCTGTATTCAAAAACAACCTTCTGTACTATGAATGGAAACAAAGACATGCAGGAAAAGATAAACGAAATGTTGAAAATCTAGGGAAAAGGTGAACAACTAAACTGTCTTTTATACCTGTTGGGAGAGAACTGCAATGCGGTGACACTGGATAGAGCGACAATTGAGGGCCTGCCTCATGTTTAGGAGTATAAAATATACTCCACAAATTTGTGTGTGTGTTTCTATTGTTTGGTGGGTTTTTTTGTTTTTGTTTTGTTTTGTTTTTCTGCTTTGCTTTGCTTTGCTTTGTTTTCCTGTTTGAGTGTTATTTTATTTTTCTTATTAGTTTTAGGGGGTTTGTTGAGGTTTGGTCTGTTGTTATGTATTTTAATGCTAAATACTGGCTCCCAAGATCTGATTCTTTTATGGATGAGAAAAGCCTCATGTACAGCAATGATGTTATGTAAACTTGCTCCTAAATTTAAAACTATTGGTTGAATAAAAATGCCTACAGCCTATAGCTGGACAGAATAGAGGTAGGTGGGGCTTTGGTTGCTGAGCTTGGGGTCTGAAGCTTAGATTCTGAGGAGGAGAGGATGATGCCATGGGGTAGGTGGATAGTGAGAACATGACCAGAGGGCTGGCCAGTTGAGGCCTGGGTCACAGGCCCAGGTGGAACATGGCAAGTTGTATCATGGGGTTATTGACAGGGAAGTAGATAAGATAGCTCAGAGGGTAGATATCTTTCCAGCTCTAGTGCTTTAAGGCTGATTATAAATATGAAGGTTTTATGTCTTTTATTTGGGAACAAAATTACCTAAGGTGACATAGAAACCCCCAATTAATATTTACCACAACAGGTTTTTGTTGTTCTATTGGGTTTTTGGTTGGTTGGCTGTTTTTGAGAAAGACCTTAAAGTTGGCTTGGTAAGAAATGATAGAGTATGGAAGGACTTGGGGGAGGGGGAGAATGTGCTTAAAATATATTTAAACTTAAAAATATTTAAATAAAAATATAATTAAATTTTTTACTTGGGGTGAATCCTGGAGATTAAAGGTTTGAGGCAAAATTGGGGTGGTCGTAAGTTAATCAAAACTAAGACTAAGTAAGGAAATGGAATAGACTTGAGGACTTTTCCTCCCTGCAAAACTGTAAGAGCTAAAGACAAGACATGGGCTACAGTCACAGGCTTCCTTCATTGATGGCCCAGGTGATGGATTCGCCATTAGGGACTTTTTAAAATAGCATTTTGTTATCATGATTTAAGGCAAGATGAAACTCACTTACTTGACAAGGTAGTTAGAGAATATTGTCTTGAATTAAATGGAATTTGAAACATTTGGCTCCACAGGAGTTCTCCTTTGCAAACATACAAAGAGTAATACAAGTTTCTTCTATGATCCTGCATATGCTGGCCAGTGTGCATATGATTTCTGCATGGTTTTGGCCTTTGTAATAATCTTTAGTTTGATTTTTTTCATTCTATTTTAAATGTCAAAGAGAGTGTAAAGTAATCAGGACCCTCAGAAAAAGTTTGGAAGCAAGTGAAAATAATTTTGTGTCAGGATGGGATCTTCCTAAAATGACCCCTAGGGTTCACCAGCCTGTGACAAGTGACCAAGTCTCCTTCCCATGGTTAAGAAAACAGAAGAAACTTTGTTCTATTAAACAGTATGCACGAACTTGAACTGTTATTCATATCTTATCTAAATCTATCTTCCCTGTTATTTGATCTCTTTTACCTCTGACAAATCCACGAATACTTGAAATTGGAATAAAAGGCACAACAATTTTCCCATAAAATTAATTAAAAGTGTGGTTTTTATTTAATGAAAATTATCCTTGGAGTCAGGATGTTCAGGAAGAGATAAAAGTCAAGAAACAAGAGGTAGGCAAACAAAACAAACAAACAAACAAACAAAAAGGACTGTAGAAGACAGAGTTGATTATTTTCAGGTACATCACACTTCCATTAGGGACACAGCACACCTCACCTGCTGCTCACCGCAGAAAAACAAAGAAATGTTCTTGAGTTATAGAAGAGCTAGTGTCTAATGCTCTGAGGGGCCAGCTCCTAGAAGTACATCTTTAGAGTACTTGGCAGGCAAGGTCATCTGCTGTGAAGCATAGCACAGGGGTGATGAAGATGAAGTTTATGCAAAAGTTGACACCGATTGTCAGTAGTTCCCAGGTTTCACGCTGTGCTTTGGTTTCTAAAATTAACTTTTTCGAGGGTGATATGATTCCCAAGTTGCTCTGAAAGGCGTCACTTAATCCCTGTAATTGAAACAGAGTGTCTCTCTGCAAACATTAGCAGGTCATAAATCATACGGGTCTTGGAAAACTACTGGCTTTCAACGAGGTTTTATTTAATGAAAATTAACACAATAAAATGTCTTCATTGCAATAATCATGCTGCAGTGGAACCCACTCACGACACATGGTTTTCATTGTTTTTTTTCTTCTGGAGACATGAAAACATCTTGCCAAAATAAGATAGGCGAAAAGAGGAGAAAGAAAAGTTCGATTATTTAACATTCTATGATTTGTAATGGGTGGCACATTTGAGAATAACAGTGATGAATAGCAGAATTGACTTTGTGTCACCAACTCAGGACATTTTTGGGTAGCATAGTACAGTGGCATGTGTTAAACATTGTCTAAATGGTAGAGCAAAACGAGGGTCAGGGGAAAAAATTGAAGTTTGTTCTGTAAGAATAGTGAATTGAGAGCAGCATCTTAATTAGCTCAACTGGGACTTTCTGATGGGTAGGAAGGTATGTGGAACATGATTTTAAAAGCTCTTGCCTGGAATTTCTGGCTATTGGTTTAGACACTTGCCAGAGCAGGCAAAGCAGAGCACACTTGCAGAGTCTCTCTTGCTTTTAAGTGAAGAGTTCCTTGAAGCATGACCTTGCTGCTTAGCTAATCTCCTAAGGGGGAATGACCTCTCAGTACATTTGTATTAGGGAGGTTTCGCTGAAAGCATGTTAAACGAGATATTCGCAAGATGTTCAGAAAATTAATTTATGTTGAACTTGGCATGAGCACGGGAGAGGAAATATTCTCAGAGATCGTTGGCATGCTCATGTGTTAGACACAGCATTTGTGGAAATGTAATTAAGTGCATAAGATGTTCTTTACAACAATGTTTTGGGCAGGAAAGAGGGAAGTCTCTAAAATGGAGGGAAACCTCTAATACCAGTTCTTCAATGGATGCATCTTGATTGGATTTATTGACATATTCGTTCGTATAAAATGCTAAAGATTGAACCCACAGCCTCGTGCTGGAAAAGTATTCTACCTATACCCCTAGGCTTATTCTTACTGAAAAGATATGTCTTTTATAGGATAGACAATATGTGATATGATTTTAGACTGAAAGTGCTAAGTGCATGTGCTACTTAGCTTATTCAAATGACCATAAACATAAAGCTTTTTAAAATTAAACTAATCAGATCTGCTCTGTTTTCCATAGATTACATGAATTATATGACAAGAAGAGCTGGTGCCATTGAACTTTTACAGAAAATACAGTTGTGTGTATCCATGACTTTGGATACCACTACAAAAAAACCCAGCAACCCAAAAATATAGAAACAGTAATGTTGATAAAATGTTTGAAACTTGTAAATCTCAAAAAGTAATACACAAAGGAGAAAAGGCAGTGGTAAATCACATACCTATTAAATTCTAGACTCTAGAATACGTAAAAAAATACATATTCCTCAACAATGAAAAAGACAAATGCTGCATTTTGAAACACCAGAAGATATGCAAAAACAGTAAATATAAAGAAAGGCTCAAGATAATAAGAATTTTAAAAACTCAAGTCAAAGCTACAGTGGATACCACCTAATAAATCCACTTGATTATCATCAAAAAGACATACAATAAAAAACATTGGCAAAATCATGAAGAAAGTGAAGCCTACATACACTGCTAAGTGTATATAATATAATAAGAACAATAAGGAATATAATAAGAGCTAGATAGCAAATAATTCTGCAGCTCATCAAGAAGTTAAACAGAGAGTGACTGCATAAACCAACATTTTCACTGATAGAAATATACTCAAGAGAACTGAAAATACGTTTACATGTAAGCTTGTCCACCAGTCCTTTTGGCACTATTGTTCACCATAGTTAAAAGGTGGGAGACACTCCAAATCTCAGTTGCTAAGGAATGAATAATACAGATTTTTGTATCATGGAACATCATTCAGACATAAAAAAGTAATAAAGAACTGGTTGGTATTGCTGCATAGATAAGCCTGGGAGCTACTGTAGTAAGCCTTATCCAGATATCTCCATGTCATCTGTCCCCACCTATATACAGTATCTAGAAAGATGTAAATTTTGAGTTATCAGAGTAAAGAGTAACTATAGGTGGTCTCAGGTATGCTTTAGTAATATAGTAATTTTCTCATGATTGGATTATTGTAATAATAATGCAGCCATGAAGATTAAGAACTACTAAACTGTATGCTTAATAGAATGAGCCAGGTAATACATGATTCATAAAATTATAGAATAATCTCAGGTCTTAACAAATATGTTAATATAAAGATGATATTTGATCACTGAGAAGGAGGACATGGTAAAACACAATGCATCTGCAGTTGGTCAAGGGTAAAATTTTCTAAGTAGAAAGAACACAAGAAGCAAATATGCTGAGTTGGGCTCATCGATTAACAGTGATAGTGGATCATAGATTGTCGGTTTATGCCTGGGTAAAGGAGCCTGTATTGGATTCTATATAGTCTAGAAATTAAGTATTGGATTTATAGCTGTAAATGCTGCTAAAAAAAAAAAAAACAGAAAGAGACAAGGGAGGAGCAGGTACTAAAACAGTGGGCCTTAGAACTTAAGGCATTCACAGTTAGGCCCAGAATAGAAAGTTTGACACTTGATAGTCTAGACTTTGAAGTTCAAACTTAACGTTTTAAGCTCAATAAAAGCTGTAATGCAACAATAAAATGAAAATTGCCCTCCTTAAATGTCATCTTCACACTTCAGAACGTACTGAGAGCAATTCTTCCAAGAACCTTTTACACTGTCTGTTTGGTTTAAGAGTTGTTGTGAATAAAGCTGACCCAAGAAAAGCCAATTTCTCATAGGATTCAGCCTTCTCTGGACTACCCTCTTGGATGGCACAGGCATATATGTGTGTGTGTGTGTGTATGTGTGTGTATGTGTATATGTATATGTGTATACACACACACACACACACACACACACATATATATATATATACATATATATATATATAATTAGCTGTGACTGACATCACAGCATTCCTGTAGATTGTCTAGGGACACATCTATGACAAAGTCATCATAACTAACAGGGGCCTTGAAGACAATACAATATTCAAAACGAGGTTCCTCTACACAATGGGGTAATAAGGAAAGGAGGGTGATGTAAACGCTTAACTTAAGCCACATTTATAACATTAAATGTTTCTGAAATGATTTGATGTATAAAAGAAATTGTTAAAATTTACATTTTGGCAGAGCTACATAGGCATTTAAAAAATTTAAAGTTTATAACATACAAAGAAAACAAACTAGTAGTGATTTAAAGATGTTTTAAAAAATAATAATTATAGTAATGTTACTATAATTTGACTACTCCACAGAAGGATTACACTTAGAAACAACTTCAATGACAAAACTACATCTTTTCTAAATTATAGATAACATTTGAAAGTATTGAGTTTCCCTGGATTTTTATCTCTTTATTTCACTAGACAACAACAAAAACCTTCCATAAATTTTGTGGTTTGTTATTTGTTTGCTTAGTGTTTCTGAAGAGTGAACCTGGGTCACACTCATGCTAAGTGGGCACTATACTTTTGAGCTATACTTCACCTCCTTATTTATATTTTTAACATTATTTATTTATCCATCTTTCTTTGTATGTATTGATGACCAAAAATAATGGGATACAGCACATCATTTTCATAATATTCTCAGCACCTCATGATACGTTCTCCAAAATCAACCATAAAATCGATCACAAGACAGTTCTCAACAGATACAAGAAGATTGAAATAATCCCATGCATCCTATCAGATCGGCATGGACTAAAGCTGGTCTCCAATAACAACAAAAACAATAGAAAGCCAACATATACATGGAAGCTGAACAATACTCATTAATAACTTGGTCAAGGAAGAAATAAAGAAATAAAGACTTTTTAAAGTTTAATGAAAATGAAGGCACAATATACACAAATTTTTAGGACACAGTAAAAGCAGAGCTAAGAGGAAAAAATCATAGCTCTGAGTGTCTCCAAAAAACAAGCTGGAGAGAGCATACACTAGCAGCTTGACAGCACATCTGAAAGCTCTAGAACAAAAAGAAGCAAATATACCCAAGAGGAGTAGACAGCAGGAAATAATCAAACTCAGAACTGGAATCAACAAAGTAGAAACAAAAAGAACTATACAAAGAATCAGAAACCAAATCAAAGAAACCAGGAGCTGGTCCTTTTAGAAAATCAATAAGATAGACAAACCCTTAGCCAGACTAACCAGAAGGTACAGAGACAGTATTCAAATTAACGAAATCAGAAAAGAAGCGGAAGATATAACAACCGAAATGGAAGAAATCCAAAAACTAAACAAAACAAAACAAAAAACCCATCAGATCCTACTACAAAATCCTATACTCAACAAAACTTGAAAATCTGGATGAAATGGACAGTTTCCTAGACAGATCCCAGATATCAAAGTGAAATTAAGATCAGATAAACCATCTGAACAGTTCCATAACCCTTAAAGAAATAGAAGCAGTCGATAAGTCTCCCAAGCAAAAAGAAAAAAAAAAAAAACAAAACAAAAAAACAAAAACAAAAACAAAAAAACAGGACCAAATGGGTTTAGTGCAGAATTCTATCAGACCATTAAAGAAGACTGAATACCAATATTCTTGGAACTATTCCGCAAAATAGAAATAGAGGTAACACTATCCAATTCATTGTATGAAGCCACAATTAAGCTTATACCTAAACCACATAAAGACTCAACAAAGAAAGAGAACTTCAGACCAATTTCACTTATGAATATCAAAGCAAAAATACTCAATAAAACTCTCACAAACCAAATCCAAGAACATATCAAAAAGATCATCCATCATGATCAAGTAGGCTTCATCCCAGGGTTTCAAGGATGGTTCAATATATGGAAATCCATCAAAGTAATCCATGATATAAACAAACTCAAAGAAGAAGAAGCACATGATCATTTCATTACATGCTGAGAAAACATTAGACAAAATTCAACGCCCCTTCATGATGAAAGTCTTGGAAAGATCAGGAATTCAAGGCCCATACCTAAACATAATAAAAGCAATATACAGCAAACCAGTAGCCAACATCAAACTAAATGGAAAGAAACTTGAAGCAATCCCACTAAAATCAGGGACTAGACAAGGCTGCCCATTCTCTTCTAACTACTTACCATCGGACTCTTAAGTCCTAGGCAGAGCAATTAGACAACAAAGAAGGTCAAATGGATACAAATTGGAAAAGAAGAAGTCAAAATATTTGCATATGATATGATATTATATTTAAGTGCTTCCAAAAATTCCACCAGAGAAATCCTAAACTTGATAAACAACTTCAGGAAAGTGATTGGATATAAAATTAACTCAAACAAATCAGTAGCCTTTCTCTACTCAAAGTATAAACAGGCTGAGAAAGAAATTAGGGAAACAACGCCCTTTACAATAGTGAAAAATAATACAAAATACCTTGGTGTGACTCTAACCAAGCAAGTGAAAGATCTGTATGACAAGACCATCATGTCTCTGAAGAAAGAAATTGAAGAACTCAGAAAATGGAAAGATCTCCCATGCTCATGGGTTGGCAGGATTAATATAGTAAAAATGGCCATCTTGCTGAAAGCAATCTAGAGATCCAATGAAATCCCCATCAAAATTCCAACTCAATTTTTCATATAGTTAGAAAGAGCAATTTGAAAATTCATTTGGAATAAAAATCAACAACAGTATATCGAAAACTGGTCTCAACAACAAAAGAACTTCTGGGGAAATCACCAACCCTGACCTCAAGCTGTACTACAGAGCAATAGTGATAAAAACTGCATGGTATTGGTACAGTGACATGTATATCAATGGAATAGAATTGAAGACCCAGGGATAAACCCACACACCCATGGTCACTTGATCTTTGACAAAGAAGCTAAAACAATCCAGTGGGAAAAAGACAGCATTTTCAACAAATGGTGCTGGTTCAACTGAAGGTCAACATGTAGAAGAATGCAAATGGATCCGTTCTTATCTCCTTGTAGAAAGCTCAAGTCCAAGTGGATCAAGGGCATCCACATAAAACTAGATATACTAAAACTAATAGAAGAGAAAGTGGGAAAAAGCCTTGAATACACGGGCACAGGGAAAATTTTCCTGAAGAGAACACCAATGGCTCATGCTCTAAGATCAACAATCGACAAATGGGACCTCATAAAATTGCAAAGTTTCTGTAAGGCAAAGGGCACTGTCAATAGGACAAGCTGCAATCCACAGACTAGGAAAAGATCTTTACTAATCCTACATCTGATAGAGGGATAATATCCAATATATACAAAGAACTCAAGAAGTTAGACTCCAGGGAACCAAATAACCCTGTTTAAAATGGGGTACAGAGCAAAACAAAGAATGCTCAACTGAGGAATACCAAATGTCTGAAAAACACTTAAAGAAATGTTCAACATCCTTAGTCATCAGGGATATGCAAATCAAAACAACCCTGAGATTCTACCTCTGCCACTGACTGGCCTCAGTTGGCCCTCCTCAATCTGCGGGAGAAATCAGGGTTCCAGTATGGGTGGGCAGGGAGTAGGCAAAAAGGTGAGAAACAGGCACAGAGAGAGTGCTGTATCTGAATGTAATTTCTCAAAGCAAGCAACAGATTTTTAATATAGAAGAAAATAGGGAAGTTAGGTGGCACACCAGCCAAGGCACAATGAGGTTACTGGATACTTAATGACTCTTACACAAAACAGAGGAATGAATACATAAAGACTGGCAGGAGCTAGGCAATAAAACAACTGAGACAAAGTCAGCTCTATCTAAGGTCAGCTATATTCTTAGAAGCCAAGTGTGAGGTCTTTATACTCTCAGGGCAAGGGCTTTCACGCCCAAGCCATACTTCTAACTTCTAGAGGGAGTTCTGCTCTACCTAACCTTCTCATGAATAATGCAATACTCTGGTTCCTTCTTAAACCACAGCCTGATCTAATTCCTAAACAATTGTAAATTCCTGTATATGGGAGTGACTTGGCTTTTAGTCTAAGTGATTGTGTGTGGGGACTTTCTACTAATAAGTAATATAGTCTGCCGTACATAACTACAATAAGAATTCTAAACTTACTTTGCTAAGCTTGCCCTGAGATTTCTAACTCTATGTAGTAGATAGTAATGCCTGCTTTCTTTCACCATCTCTCTTACAATACGAGAGGCAATTCTGAATGTTACTGAATAGGTAACATTCTTACTGAATTCTAAGCCCAGGGTCAGCTCAAGGACTACCTAGGGCATTGGTGAAGGCCAGGAAGCAAAGTTCAATTTTGTTTAGGTATTTGGCAAGTCATTGCTTGGAGGCACCTATAATAAAATAATACTGAAAGAAAGCACACAGATCCATTCACTGACTAACACAAGGACAACTTTGGAGGATTGTTATACAGGATGCCACGGTTCCAGGAGACTAAGTTACTGTGAACTTTTCACCTCAGGACTGCATCTAAGCTTTTAGGCCTGTCACTCAAGTCACTACTGGAGTGGGTGTAGTACATCTCACACTAGTCAGAATGGCTAGGATCAAAAACTCAGGTGACAGCAGATACTGGCAAGGATGTGGAGAAAAAGGAACACTTCCCCATTTTTGGTGGGATTGTGAGCTGGAACAACCACTCTGGAAATCAGTCTGGCAGTTCCTCAGAAAACTGGACATGGTACAGTCTGAGGACCCAGCTATACCACTCCTTGGCATATACCCGAAAGATGCTGCAACATATAACAGGGAAACATGCTCCACTATATTCATAGCAGCCCTACTTATAACAGCCAGAAGCTGGAAAGAGCCCAGATTTCCTTCAACAGAGGAGTGGATACAGAAAATGTGGTACATTTACACAATGGAGTACTACTCAGCTATTAAAAATGAGGAATTCATGAAATTCTTAAGCAAATGGATGGAATTTGAAAATATCATCCCGATTAAGGTAACCCAGTCACAAAAGAACACGCATGGTATGCACTTACTGATAAGTGGATATTAGCCAAGAAAGTTTGGAATATCCAAGATACAACTCACAGACCATATGAAGTTCAAGAAGAAAGAAGACCAAAGTGTGGATGCTTCAGTGCTCCTTAGAAGGGGGAACAAAATACTCACAGGAGGAAATACAAAGTGTGGTTCAGAGACTGAAGGGAAGGCCATTCAGAGATTGCCCCACCTGGGGATCCATCCCATATACAGTTGCCAAACCAGGATGTTATTGCAGACGCCAAGAAGTACTTGCTGACAGTAGCCTGATAAAGCTGCCTCTTGAAAGGCTTTGCCAGAGCCTGACAAATACAGTGGCAGATGCTCGCAGCCAACTATTGGACTGAGCATGGGGTCCTCAATGGAGGAGTTAGAGAAAGGACTGAAGGAGCTGAAAGGGTTTGAAACCCCATAGGAAGAACATTAACATCAACCAACCAGCACCCTCCAGATCTCCCAGGGACTAAACTACCAACCAAAGAGTATACATGGAGGGACTCATGACTCTGGATGCATATGTACCAGAGGATGGCCTTGTGGGACATCAATGGGAGGAGAGGCTCTTGGTCCTGGGAAGAATGGCTGCCCCAGTCTTGGGGAATTCCAGGGTTGGGAGGCAGGTGTGGGTGGGTCTTTGAGAAGCACACTCATAGAAGCAGGGGGAGGGAGCATGTGATATGGGGTTTCTGGAGAGGGAACTGGGAAAGAAGATAGCATTTGAAATGCAAATAAATAAAATATCCAGAGAAAAATGTATATAATAGCTGTGCCTTAACTATCTCTAAGGCACTATTCAACATATATATTCAACAACAAAATAATTGCCCCTTTGTTCCAAATTATAACTTTTAAAGCAAATACACTGATCATTTTCATCTTACTGATAAGGAAATTAAGTCATTAGTTGTTTTGGTAACTTCCCAAAACCACACAGTTGGAAAGCATAAGAAGTATAATGATGTTACTTTGGCTCATGTAAATGTATGATACCAGTGAAGATGATGAAACATGCACATGTCTCCACACACCTGTATTCTTCAGAGAACCCAACATAAAGAAACACGGGGAAATCCTACAGGCAAATGGTTTAGCTCATTTACTGAGTGGCTTGTCTGTGCTTTCTTTTCTTTTTGCTTTTGGCTTGGGAGGAATGAACCTTGATGTTAGGAAATAACCGTACTTTGTTAACTTGTACATAATGGGGAGAAGAAGTATTAGGCCTAAATAATTATATTGCGAAATATCCTCTGATACAATCAGAAAGTAGTTATCAAAGCTGTCCAATAATAATAGAATAAAAATGTATCCACTATATTCCTCTCTGGCATTACCTTCCAGCAATTCAGCTGGACCTGAATAAGTGAATGACAGGTATAAATAATACGTTTTTTCACTTTTGTTTAGCTGCCTTCCAAAACCTCAAAGTATCATCACCTTGTAGATTAGGATTGCATTTGTACACTTGGGGAGTCCACATACAATCCACAAAATGAAGTGCTGCTATCTGAAGTCATGTGTTTGGCAATGACTTATTGTACAGAAGAGCTCAATGTTATCTCTTGAAAGAGAATAGGCGTTAACTCATCTTTAAAGGGAAGTGAAGCTCAGGTATGATGTGTGGCCAAGAAAGGCCAGTCTGATCAAATTCTGGAAAGATGTGAACACTGGTCCTAGGAGAAAAAGTTGCAATGAAAGTACTGCAATCTGAGCAAACTAGGAGAAAATCCACTGAGTGCTCACTCCATTGATCTCAGGAGAAATTAGTTCACTTTGGAGAGTCTTGAAATTAAGAGCAGGAGCAAAACATTTTGCAGGCAAATTTGATTTAAGTTCATTTCATCCAGCATCTCTCCATTTTCCCATAATTAACAGCCTCGAGAAACAGCAAATGTAATGGCACTGTATATTGCCAGTTCACGGTCACGGTCATTCTGGTGCTTCGAATCAGCTCGTTCTTTTGAAGCCTGTGTAATTTCACTGCAAAAGCAACATATGAGGCTAGCAAGACATAGGCTCCTCAGCTGTCTTTGCTTTCCTTCCAATCCTAGAGCCTGGGTCACTGCCCAGCACCTTGCATTTGCAAAGTATGCCTGAGCAGTTCATAAACTTAGCTAGTGAACTTGTAAACTTTAAGACCAAGGAATCAGTTCACTCCTGAGAGCTAAGCTGCTTCTGGCATGGAAGTAGCAAAGGTTGATGAACCATTAACCTGGAGGGCCAAAGAGGCCAAGAAATGGGTTTAGAATCCTGGGATTCCTCACAGCAGGTACATGTGGGATTTCCCTTCTTTTATTAAGTTCTATCTGTACTAAGGTTGACCACCTGAACCAGAAGAAGTGTACCTAGTGATGGAACTGGGCCTCTGATCCTAAACACTTGATTAGAATGGGTTTGGATGCAACGACACAAGAAAGACTCTCAACTCCACATATATGGTAATTATAGAAAGATACATATGCACAATAACTTGTGATTTAACTAATATGAAGGAATTATAAACCACTTACATACAATTTTTCCATTGTGCTTTACTGGTAAAACTAGTTTTCCAACATAAAAAGCTAATCCTGATGACTTATGTTATCAAATGTTGAATATTCAGGGAAGAAGCATTTTTATTTTTTAAGTCTGCTCCTCGGTACCACTGCCATCATTTCCCAAAGGATAAGGGTTATGATGCTGCATTCAACACACTCACTGGACCACTGTCTCCAATGACAAGGGTGACCCGGGGATACACAGTGCTTATGTTTCTTTCCTGGGTACTCCATGGAGAAGGAAAATAACTCTGGGAGCCTAGGAAGCTGTCTTTCTTCTAGATAGCTCTTTACTTGCAGTATGTTTACTGTACAGTAGATACAGCTGGTTACTCTGGGGCAAATGCTATAAATGTTTTCCTGGTAGGTTTTAGAAACTAGTTTGATCAAACTGTGTCATTCTCTACTGGCTACTGACAAATGTCTTTTTATTTCTTGTGACTTCAAGATTTCAGGTAAAATAATTAACAGGCATGGGTGAGCTTTGATTTTATGGTATCTGCTAGTCCAAACAAAGTAAGACATTGCTTCCTAGGAAATGATTTTAAGTATATAGCTAGTTTGATTAATTTATGTACTAATTGACTTTTGTTGGCTACTTCTTATTTTTCTAAAGTTTTTTATTTATATGAAAAAAATGGTAACATTTCATCAGTGTCTGTACTTAAATAGCTATTGTTCTAATGTTTAGGGCCATTGATTAATATAATCAAAGCTTATCCACATTTAATTGATTTAATAAAGATTATTGTCTCTAAATCTAGATGTTCAATGACATATATTTCCATATTGATGCTGTTCAAAAAACATAGCCTGCATTTTGTCTCAAAAAAGACAGTCCTGTATGGATTTGATAATTTTCCTCATTTGCAATGGGAAAATATATTAAAGAATACTCTTGCTTTCTTTTAGTAGAATATCCTTTTTCTGAGTAATTATTTCTAATTGACTGTTTACTGAAAGGTTCAAAGACTATTGGAGATTTGTCAGTAGGAGAAAATATCTGAGAAACATTCCTACTTGCCCAAGTTGGGCCCAGTTAAGCATCAGAAGATATTTAATAGCATAGAGAACATACCTATAACTCAAATAAGAATCTAAGAGAATATTCTAAGGTACATAAATATAAAAATTGATAAGTTGAAATTTTAATGACTACTGAGGCACTTACATGGATTCAAAGTAAGTCTCTCAAAATATTTATTAAAAAGGCAAATCAATATTCTCTGAGCCTTAAGTGTGGCGTGTTTTGTATATATGCACCTATGGACTAGCCTCCATAACTATGCTTTTTGACTGGTTCTAATTTTCCATAATGCTCTCTATCCATTGCAAAGTGAAGTTTCCTTGAGAGGAGGTTAGAACTTAAGTAGGTTTAAGGCCAAATCTCCAGCACTAAGCACTCAGATAACATTGCAGAAGAGGGAGCAGAAATATTGTCAGAGAGACAGAGAATGGGTGAGTTTGTTATGACACTATTTTTTCTAGTAATGCCAGAAGCTATACCCACAAGGTTTCACCAACATGACTAACCAAACGAGAGCTGAACAAGGACAACAGCAATAGACCTGCCAGAGTGGATGGGGATTTGGGACCAGGCCATGAATACTTAACCCTACATGAAGAATTATATGTAACTAGGGAACACTGAGATTGGGAGACATAACCTTACAAGGCACAGGATTGGCTGTCAAGGAACCAAGGGTCAACACTGAAGAGAGGCATCCATGTGCCATTATGCAGACTTATCAGGTTCTAATTAGGACTACATAAGTGTATGTATGGACACTTAGGCATGTACCAACAATTATTGTAAAAGAGAGGCTGTGACTTTGGGAAAGGATAAGACAGCATTTGGGGACGGGAAGGGAGAAAGGAAAGTATGTGTTATAGTCTCAAAATAAAAGAAATTCTAGAAAGTAAAACTGAAATAGTAACTTTATAATGAAAAAAAGACGACAGAGTCCATGTTAACCAAATGATCAAAGTTCACAGCAGCAGCAATGAGACAAATTCAGACCATGTGTCATGTTGTTTCCTGTGGGGATGCATAGGTTACATTTCATTAAGAAGATATACAAGACAAACTTAACATGTCCATACTGAAGGACACAAAAAACAACAGTGGAAAGACTTAAAGAGGTTTTTAAATAAATAAATAAATAAATAAATAAATAAATAAATAATCAAGGAGAATGTACAGTCTTAAATAAGGAGACTAAAATTTTCCAACAATTACAAGGTGACATGAATTATTTTCCATGAAGTTTGATATCAAAGTCATTGATAAATTTTGAAGGGAATATCCAAAATTAGATTAGGATAAATTAATAAAAATCAGTGTCTTGAATTTCTCCAGTGCAATGATGTTAGCTGTCTTGTTTGCATAAGATATACATGTGCTGTTCAGGTATTAGCATAGTCTATTACTCTCAAATGATTCCCGAGAAAATATATGTACACTGCAATTAC
This sequence comes from Mus musculus, assembly GCF_000001635.26. Classification (NCBI taxonomy): domain Eukaryota; kingdom Metazoa; phylum Chordata; class Mammalia; order Rodentia; family Muridae; genus Mus; species Mus musculus. The sequence goes on along the minus strand of NC_000068.7, from coordinate 134,108,513 downwards.
AAAAACACTTAAAGAAAGGGATTTTTCTTGGAGGTTGATTTGTGTCAGTCAGCTACCATGTGGGAAAAAAGGGAGGCAGCCAGATGTGAGTGTAAGAATATAAAGAGTAAAGGATAACTTCCAAGTCAGTTTTCCCCATAGTGTCTACAGCAGCTGAAATACCCTGACCATTTCTGTAGAAGCTTCAGAATGTTTGCTAATATTTCTACTATTACATTTATTTTTGGACAGTCTCATTCACATATATAATTAATTCTGATAATACTCACTCCCCTCCTTTTAAAAATAGCTTTTAATTGAATTTATTCTTTTACAATTTCATACCTGTATATAATGTATTCTTACTACTCTCACCTCTCCCAACCATCTCTTGTCTCCCTCCCAGCCCTCTTAACACCTCTTCCCTACAGGTTTCTTACTCATATTCATGACTTTCACTAGTTTAACAGAGCCATCCTGTGACCCTGGGCTTGGAGTATCCACTGGACACATTCTGCCAGTACCTTGTCATCCTATATCCGTATTAGCCCTCCAACAGCTGCTTCTCAAACAATTTACATGCGGACTGGTCCTCAGAGTACACTTTGGTTGGTTTAAATATCCCTTGAGTTCAGTCCTCAGATACTAGTTGGTATGTTTAATGTGTGAGTCCTCCCAAATAGAGTATAACTTTTGAGTTTCAGGCTTGCTATGGCCCTTTGAAATTCAGCATTGGAAATGAACTTTATATATTCACATTGGTCACTTGCTTGACAATCACTGACAGGATTTCTTCCTTCCCCCGATATCTTCCAACACACTGCTTGGGGGTCTACTTCCAAATAAATGATGTATATCCAATTCTCTGTCTCAATGCCTGATTTAGATAACTCAAACAAAGGATAAGGATTTTTAGCCTAATTTATTTGAGAAGGGTAGAGATACTACTACTTTTGGTTGAGTCTATATACATTTAATAAAAAAATTAGTCTTTTATTGTTCTGTCTTGTGAGTGTTTCACCTGCCAGTACAGCTGTGCACCATTTGCAGTGCCCTTGGCTGCCATGAGGGGGAACCAGAACCCAAAGAATTGGAGTTGCAGCCAGTTGTAAGTTGCCATTTAAGTGCTGCAAATCAAATCTGGATCTACTAGAGGAATAACTAAAGTTCTTAACCACTGAGTGATCTCTCTAAGCCTACCATATAAATTTAAAACATTGTTTTAAAAAAGAGTTCTCTCTGATCTCATTTTATATCAGATGTTTCTCCATCTGTGTTCAATTCTAAAAATAAATTTGATAATAATAAATTATGGATTCTTTTAAATAAGATTAGAACCACACAGAAAGCATTTTTGGACACCTCTCTATATTCTGAACCATTAATTACATCCATTCAGCCATTTGAATGGATGAATGACCCTACTTACTGTGGGTGAAAGAGAAAAAATTCAAAACCAAAGCCAAAATTCAAGGTCAAACATTAAAATTAATTGAAAACATATTTCTCCGTTGAATGAGTCTGAAACTATGTTTTCTGTGAGAACACACACACTTTATTCCAGTGTTCCAAGGGAATAAGTGACTGTCACTGAGTTTCACGCACTTTCAGTTTGGCTGGATGTATCTCTGGGATCTGAACAAATGAGAAACACTGAAGAGAAGAGAACACAGAGCTGGGGCCATGGGCAAGGAGAAACTGTTCTATTGTGTGCTCTCAGGCTCAAGTGTGAATAAGGCTGCACCTGGAGAAAGGGGAAAAAGGGAAGCATTCATCCGTCGTTCCTCATGGGGAGCCAGAGAGAGCGAGGGGCCGTCCTGTGGAGAGAATGAATCAGAAGTCCTTCTCACTAAAGATTAATCATGCCAAAGGGCAGGGCTAAAGAATACCCTCCTCTATTTATTTCAGTCTCTTCCCTCTGCCCAGGTCACAAATGGCTTTATTTTTATATGCCGAGATACTGTTGAGGCAGAGATGCTGAAAGCCTTGTGACATTTGAGAGATGAATCATTCCAGGCTGAAATGGAACAATTAGCTGTGCTTAGTTCAGCACAAAATCCTGGAGAGGTGTCTAATTGAGTAGCCCACAGAGGACTAGGAAACAACATGGATTTGAGCAGAATCCCACAATTAATTTCTGCAATGACCTAACAGGATATAATTTGTTGATATGTACACAGCTCAGAGTAGGTCTTTCTCATGATGCTGTGGATTTCAAGCCTTTGTCATGGCCCAGTGTTTGCATATGTGTGGATGATTACAGGAAAAGTTAAAGATGTAGTTAAATGCAAACCTCTCTTACAGCCCATTATTAAATCTTTGACCATTTAAATATAAAATGAGACATCCTGGTATGGTTAGCACGTTTCCCTAGAACACTGAATTGGGACTAGGTTTTGGCAGTCAAGTGCGAGTGCCAGGCCATTTTACAAAGATCACATTGCCTTTGGACAAGTTGAGGAAGAGAAAGAAGGTAAAAATGTGAAGGTAGTAAAACAAATCATAGAATCCTTTGTCCAAGACAAAATATTCATTCCTTTATCAATACCAAAAAAGTTAACTCCCCATATTTAAACATTGCTTTCTAGTCTTACTATAGTTCCCAGATCATTCTTTGCTAATTTCAGTAAAGAAGAAAATAGTTATTTTCATAAGCTTATAATTGAGGGTTTTTTAAAAGCTTGATTATTTAGAATAATAACAATTTATCAATGTAATTATACTTTTATTTTCATAATAATAGATTAGTCTTCAGCTATGAATTAGGCTTAGATGTTATCACTAATATTTCACTGACTGTGATTTCCAAGCAAACACTATGTAAACAAAGATCATTAACCATTTAGCAACTGAGTTTCTTACGTGAAAATATAAGTAACAAAAAGAATTGGTGCCAATCCTGCCTAGTGATGCTGTGATATTCCTATAACACTCCCAAAGACAAACAAATATCACCACAGAAGGATGGAATACATTAAACTAAATACATGCCTTTTCTTCCTTGTCATGACCACTAAGGACGAAGCAGTTCTCTATAGAACCTTAGAAACCTAGCTCTGGATCATCACTCTCATTTACATATTTTAGGGCCCTTGAGCGAACATTCCTTGTACAGGGGAGTCACGTACCCAGCGTACAACGGAAGGATAGAGCTGCATATTGAGATGGGAAGCATGTGGTCTCTTTCATGGAGCAGATGGTAAAATGGTTGAATGGGGTTTTTGTTTGTTTATTTTTGAAGATATTTATTTATTTATGAATATGAGTGCACTGTCCCTGTCTTCAGACACATCAGAAACGGTATCAGATCCCATTACAGATGGTTGTGAGCCACCATGTAGTTGCTGGGACATGAACTCAGGACCTCTGTCAGAGCTTCCAGTGCTCCTACCTGCTGAGCCATCTCTCCAGGCCTGAATAAAATGTTAAAATTAATACATTCACACCCATGGATCTCTTGGTTTTCTTCTGTCCGTGGTGGGTTCAACAATAGACCTAAGCCCTGGTGACACATACTAAAATGCAAGGTCAATCAATGTGGACATCTGGAGCAAAAGCAGCCCCTTGTTCCAAAGCATAACTTAAGTCAAAAAGATCCAAAGAGAAATAACAAAAGAGAGTACCATATAGCTGAGGAGAGTTGTGTATAAGTTGCCACTACAAGTTCACACTCATGTATATATTCAATCTCTACCACAACTCTCCAATGATGTCAAGCAGATAACTGGTCAATTTAAAGCTGATACAAGGCAAATGCATTGGCTTGTGGCATTGACTGGACAGTCAAGTTAGTCATTATGCTTGCTTTGAGCACACAGACTGGAAACTTCAAAAGATTCTGTGGAGCAGGTATTCAAAACTAATGAAAGCAGAGTACTACTAAGCTAATTCTCTGTGAGGTTTTTTTTTTTTTTTATGTGAAAAGCATTATCTTTGATGTTAATAGGGAGAAATTTTAAATTACATGCTAGCAGAGGGGTGCTTCCCTATATAGAGAGTGCATCTTACAGTACCATGAGATTAACGCCTTTGTTAATATAATGACATGCATAAACATTGCTAGTGTCCATGCTAGCTGCTCAATAACCTTAAACATAAATTTCCTTTCTGGGCCTTTCTGGATAGGAGAGTTGAGTGAATAAAAATATTCTGAGACATATTTATTGCTTATTGACACAGTAATTGCCCCATATGTGTACACTGGGCAATGACTGCTTGATGGTTCAGGGCACATCCACCACATGTAATCCTCACCATCGCCTATTCTGGAATGATTACAGAGTGCCCTGATGTATATATAATACCTTTTTTATCCATTAAATCCCTGATGTTCCCTGAGACTGAGTCAGGGTTTGGGCTAGCACCAGACTGATGCAGGAAGCAGGGGAGAAGGCAGCAATAGACTAATTTCAGTCTGGGAGGTAAATATTCACTTGTAGAATTGTTATAACTTATGGGGGGGTTTTGTTTGTTTGTTTGTTTGTTTGTTTCTGATTCTGAGGGAACCTCTTTTGTTTTTCTATTTTCTATATAATGGTTGTATTCAATTATGTTCCTTACCTTCATGTGATATATTATTTTTAATATTAGCAGCTCTAAATGGAACGGGGTATTATGTCTTCTATGGGAATTTGTGTGAAATTAGTAAAATTAAGTATTTTTTTTAATGTACTTGGATTTTAAGGAACTTAAAATCAGAGTCCTAAAACTATAAAAACACTTTAAAAAGTATACAAGAGAAATGCTCTAGGATAAGCATTATTATTCTGGGCATTTAAAAATTAATTGAAATATGATTAATCATCTCTCCCTTCCCTTTCTTCCCTGCAAGCCCTCACATGCCCTTTCTCTCCAACCCCTTCAGTCCATCCCCATCCACTCCCACCCAAGCTTATAGCCTCATTTTTATTATCGTTACATGGACTATATATAATTACATACACATATATAGATGAAATAAATATGTAAATGCTACCTACTGGGTCACTTTTGTGTTGCTTGTATGTGTATGATTTCAGAGTTGACTAGTAGTGGATAACCACTCAGGAGACTCATCCCTGGGAAAGACTTCTAATTTTCCTTCATTCAGCCATCAATAATTGTCAGTTGTTCTTTATCGAGGGTTCAGTCCCTGTGAGATTTTCCCTTCCCATTTTAGCATCTCTGTGTGTGCTATAATTGTTTAAAACTTGTTTAGACAGTCATGTAGTTGAGGTTCCATAGGAGTTACTTACCAGTGGTTTGCAGTAGACACAATCTCACAGCAGACTTATGCATCACATTGACTATTTTCCTATCCATCCTCTCTTTCAAAATGACCTCTGGGCATTAGGTGCAGGAGCTATGTTATGTTCTACAAGAATCTACTGGGGCTTGAACTTATGATCATGTGATTTCTGAATTATTACTAGTTGAGGTTTCTGTAATTGTCTTCTACTGCTGCAAAAAGAAGTTTCTTTGGTGAGGGATAATAGGTACATTTATCTGTGGTAATAAGGATAAGTTTTAGATGATAGTTAGGAATTATGTTGGTCTAGGAAACTTGACAATAGTAGGCTCTCCTTTGAGAGCCGTTACTTCACTAGCACTGGTTAACTGGCTAGGTTTCCAGGACCAGGCATGATTTTATTCCTGTAAAGCAACCCTTAAGTCCAGTCAGCCAGATGTTAGCTAAGGGCAAGATACCTGATACCATATCAACTTTAAGGATATTTTGCTCTGCTGGTCATTCTTGTGGTTCACAGGGTATGACTATTCATTTTTCTGTCCCTTGGCAGCTTGTATAGCTCCTTCTTATACTATCAAAGCTAGACCTCGGAAAGAAGTTTTAGGTCAAATATACCCCACATTTTCTGAATCCTGCATGGTGTATATGATGTCTTCAACAAGAGGGACTTGCTTTCATACTCTTGAAGACAACCAAGGGCAAGAGCATAAATTACTTTTGGTGTCTTTTGGTGTCTTTTGGACTTAGTTAACCAACAGGTCACAAAGACACTCCTCATCCTGGTAGTAGGGTTTTACTAGCGTGTGATTCTTGCAGAGCATATTGTCAGCTCATGTGGTATACATTCATTTAAAATGTGTGTTATGCAATTTTCACTAACTTCAAAATAATATGAATTATTTAAGGATCTTTCAAATGCCGTTAATGTTGTTTCATCCTCCTTCTCGCCTCTCCTTCTTCCCTACCCAACTAAAGTCCCTTTTAATTTTTCAAATTTACCCCTTCATGTCACCTTTATTCTACAAATGTTTTATATGACTTCAAAAGCACAGGCAACAGAAAAGAAATAGACATTTTAATAAGTTGCTGTCTCTTACAATGTTATAGTGGAAGAATGCTATTCTTCATGGGAAGCTGCTAGGTTTGTTATGCCAGGTGACTAATTGATGTCATGTGGAAAATCTTACAAGATGCTAGAAATGCATTCAAGCAGGCATAGCCTTAACAGTTTCATGATCCTGTGATGAACTAAAGTAGCTTCCAATATTTGCTGCAGATACTACTAAGTCATCCTTACTCCCTTGGTCCTTGTTTAGCAAAGTCCCTCCCTAGAATTCTAGAGAATTGTGTAAGCTTTGAAATTTAAGCCAAATGGCCATCCTTTGTGGCTTCAGGGGAAACTGGGAATGGTTCTCCTTACTATAAAACCATCTTTATGACATCTTCTCACAGTTGTTAGAGAACTGAAGACTCCCATATCCTTTCATCAGAGGCACCTCCTGCCTTGATTCCTGATTCCCATATGTGCTTCCATGGAGGTGCCTCTTCCTGTGTAGTTTTGCTTCTGGGGACTCACATTGCCCTTGATTAGGCTTGGTTTATTGTTCTTCTTCGGTGTACCCCCATTGGTTTCCAGATGTCTTTTTATGTTGAAATCTATGATCTAGGTAGTCCTATGACACCAGACTTTTTCATTGGTCAGAACAATAAAAACCAATGCACTGCTATTTATAGCTGTCTCTGAAAATCTGATGTTTGGTTGATCTCAGAAAAGCAGCTTCTTTGCTTGAAAAAAAATGGTAAATCCAAACCAGAGAGAGGAAATTGACATGCCGACAAAACTGCTGGATAAAAGATCTATTTCTGTAATGTCCTAAAAGAACATAATAAGGTTGGTGTATAGGTTGGTTTTGTTTTGTTTTGTTTTGTAATATGGTGTTGGATTGAAAGCTGGATATGCCATGAAATAAAACACACAACTCAGCAGACCTCTTCATGTAATAGAGATCAACTCCTACTCTGGGCAATGCAATCTGCAAATGCAGATGCATAATTTATTAGCCATACTATAGTGCTTTCCTTCAAGTTTGACTAGTAGAGTCTTCTTAATTTACGACAGAATATTCCCTATGTTAGCCTTCCTTTATTATAACACCATACTCTTTTAGTCTATCCAAAATGGTTTGACCTTTGTCTTACAAGTCAGCTGGGCTTTGCCAATGTGGTAAACACAGACTGTCAATTGAAAGTGAGAAAATGGCTTATCTTTATGACTTTTTCAAACTAAACCCCACAGAATGTAGAAGAAACTACCTATGTGAGTGGTGATTTATTTGGGTTTAGATTTTCAGGCCTTCTACTCCATCCCCAATGATTCTACCTTAAGTTTTTATACACTAGTGTGATCTGCTTTTATACATCAATTCCAGTCACACTAAACTTCCCTCTATTTGTCTCAGTGCGTTATTCTTTCACGGCATTGTAATACTGAATTAGATTCAGACGGGTGCATGTTTCTTGCCTCTTGCTAGGAAGATATCCTTTCATGCATTTCTCATAGATGATACAGTTACTGTAACATTGTGGAAATAAAATATTCATTATTTGACATCTTTATCTTCCATTTGCTTTTCATCAAGCAACTTTTTTTAAACATTATATGCACTTTGTTAGTAATTAAGAACATACGGAAGTTGTGATTACTTGTAGAGGCAATTATTTGGAAAACTGGAGGTATACTTTGCAGGCAGAGCATATTGTGGTCCAGTATTACCATGCTATGAATGAGTAATACACTGGGAAAATAAAGAGAATCTTAGTGCGACTGAAATTGATGTCCTGTGTATATAAAACTGAATAGAGTAGTGTGAGGTAAGAAGTACATGCATGCCCTCTGAACCTCCTGAAAAAGGCCTTCAGACACAGACTTTGGTCAAGTTCGAGGTAAATTCTGCAAAATTGTGACTTACAACAATGTGTTTGAACTTCTGTTAACATTTAGGAAAACAAAACAAATATCTAAGGTGCTTTTCATGTCCAAACAAGGAAAACTGAAACGGAAACAGCTGGAAAATACACATTCAGAATCAGAATAAGTGTCCCCGATGCAAAAGGGACCTTTTCTGTGAGAAGCAAGTAGTGTCCACTTCAGCATCCATCATCCATTGAGTCTACTCATCATTTGCTTCTCTTTTTACATTACAAAGAGCCTTTCATGACATCCCATATTTATTGATGGAATCTCCTTCCATGTTTCATTCCAGTAAATGGCATTGGTGTCATTCCAGTGCCTTCCACACACTTTGCCATTGCCATCCTGCAAATCAGAATAACAAATGCTGGGCAGTGTATCTGCTTCCTTTAGAGCTTGTTGTAGCTACCAGAGCCATCTGTACTTTGGACTATGAGAAAAAAGAGCTATTTAAAAACTAACAGCAGTTCTTAATAAATAATTGAGGGATAGTACTTAAAATCTAAGAGCCTCTTTATCCCTGAAGAAGTAAGACTGGGTAGCATGTTCAGCAGCTTCGACTTCCTCAGTGAGATCAAGGCACACTTTCTCAGTGTAGTATGACATTTTCTCTTCCCTGTCTCACATCTACCCATCATTGCTGTTTACAGATTACATTACATAAGCTTCTTACACTTCAGTATTTAGAATTGGCTTTGGTTGTAACATCAACACTATTTTCAACCAAACCCCTTATTCATTAGTTTTTGTTTCATTTATATTCATTTTTAATATGGTATATGAACTTTATGCTGTGTATGTGGTTGTGTGTCTGTTATTATTGCACTTGGTAGCATCAACACAGCTGTATCGAGAGCTACCAAGAACAAGAGTGTTGAATACATAAGAATAATTTTATATAATTATTTATTTATTTGTTCACTTTACATACTGATCACAGTGTCCCCTCTTCCTCTCCCCAATCCACCCTCACATGCCCCTCTCCCATTATCCACTTCCCTTCTTCTTAAAGGGGGAAGACCCCCATGTGTAGCCAACCACCCTGGCACATTAAGTCTCAGCAGGACTACATGCATACTCTCCCAGGAAGGCCAGATAAGTAAACCCAGCTAGGGGAAGAGGATCCAGATGCAGGCAACAGAGTCAGAGACAGTCCCCACTCCAATTGTTAGGGAACCCACCATGAAGATAAAGCTGCACATCTGGTACAAATGTATGCGGTGCCTAGGTCCAGCCCATATAAGATCTTTGGTTGGTGGTTTAGTCTCTGTGAGAGCCCATGGGCCCAAGTTAATTAACTCTATAGGTCTTCTTGTGGTGTCCTTGACACCTCCACCACACTCTCCCCATACCTGATCCCCACACCAGTCCCCCTCCCCACTCAGTTCCCTCCCTCCATCCACTTCTGATGTCTATTTTATTTTTGCTTCTGAGTTATATTCATGCATCTTCCTCTGGGCCTTCCTTTTCACCTAGCTGTCTTGGGTCTGTGAATTGTAGCATGGTTATTCTGGACTTGATGGCTAGTATTCACTTCTAAGTGACTATATATCATATTTGTCTTTCTGATGCTGGGTTACCTTGCTAAGGATGATATTTATGTTCATATTCTGTGAAATTGTGCTATTACAACAAAAGCTTTGTGATTTCAAAATATTTAATATAATTTATATGTCTACCCATTTCCAAAGAGTGTTACCCTGCTGATACAAAGAACTTTAGTATAGCCACAGAAGGGTAGTTTCTAAAAGTTCTACAATGCCCAGAGATAGAAAACATAGTAATGTTTAATTTTACACATTCACTTGAAAGAGCCATTGGTCTCTTGGATACTTGATACATTACTTATTTTTCTAGTAATCTCAAAAAAAAGTGTTGCTGAATTTCTGTCCCAAGGGAAGACTTAACATCTACTTCTCCTCCTAATGTCCCAACAGTAAACTAAGGCATGATTACATCAAGGTTGACTCTGAGGAATCAATTAATTTATTGGGTTTCCCTACAAAACTTTGGTGAGGAGTTATTTACTGGAATGTGGACTCTCTTCCTCAAAGCTGTAATGCCTGAAAAACATTACCCAACACCAATGAGGGAGGTATTTCATATATAGGGGATGAGGCTCCAGAGGCAGGCAACAGCATCAGAGACGTCCCCACTTCAATTGTTAGTGAACCTACTATATATATATATTCATCTATTCTCAGGCCTCATAGTGTCCTGCTAAGTGAATACTCACGTGAGTGTCTTCTGCCTTATTCAACCCCTTGATGAATAGGTATACGCTATCAACATGTGCAGCTGAAAAATTTTACAAAAGAGTGAACAGCTGAACTCCACAAGATACTATGTTTACTATTTGGAAGACAGTCACTCATGACATACTCCACCCCTTCCTCTAGTGCTTACATTCTTCCACACATACATACACTATCACAATAGTCCCTGAACCATGGAAGGGGTGACATGCCTTTTTATTTATTTCTCCATCTTTATAACATGATAGTTGGTGAGTCGTGTAGATATTTCTCCTACTATGAAACATAAGTGAGGGAAAGAACAAAAAAAAAGTCTGTCTTATCTTAATAGATATGGATGGTAATAGCAGTCTACAATTATAGCCACAAAAGTGGTCAAAAACTTTTAGCTTGTATGTCATTTAGCCAATCAACAGCAGTTGTTTTTCACTTGAGTCTATGACTTCCTTGGTCACAGTTTCATCTAATTTCCTTGTACTAGATGTGAAGCAAGCCTTACATTTAATCTGAAAGCTGATTCTTTCTATAACCATTTCTATCACTATTGCACATCATGCCACCAGGAAACATATGATCTAGAGCTAAGTAGAACCCTCCTGCTTAATTCTTTTTGGCATCCTTAGTAATAACTCTTTTGGAACCATGGAAGCTAGCTCAGAGGGAGAGAATGCTTCCAGTCTAGTTGTAGCTTTGATTATATCAACCCAGCAGCCAAAGCAGGCATCCTCTTCTGCAATAGGGTCTTACTATTCAATTCTGGAAGACTACCAACAACTGAGGCAATAGCTTTTTTTTTACGAGCCTCTAGGGCCTCAGTGGGTAACCCACTCTGAGCACTGAGGATCCCAATTAACCATCTATGGCTTCTTGGAGCATCTGGTTTTACCTTCTGTGTGCTCCTTAACATTTACAAGCACAGGCTAATGCAAGCATTTCCCCATCACCTTAGCGAGCATCACTTGTGTCTTACCCAACCCCAATAGCTTCCAAGAATTTCATAGCAACACCTGGCATTTGCACCCTTTGTCAACTGATTCTCCATGCTGGCTTTTCAGATACACTCACGTGTCTCTTAAATGAGTCTCCAAACCTGCAAAACACTCAAAGGTGAGTCGTATGCTCTCCATATGCCACAAAGCCTTTATGGAGAGAGGATGGACAGAAGAATGATGCAAAATCCAGAGCCACTATCTCATCATGAACAAGTGGGGCTGTAAGATAATCTTGGCAAAGCATTTTGAAGACCTGTTGTTGTCTGTTCAAACCAAGCTTTCAGGGATCAGGAAAGCTACTACTACACAAGAGTTTGAAAGCCAAACGTAAGCAATATTTAACTCAGCTTTAGAAGATTCTACTCCTTACTATTGATTGTTTCTTCCAGGGATCCATGGTGGATATGGTACTTTGGGTCACAGGGGAAAGTTTGGTCATTTCTCCAGTCCACAGTCATTCTCTCTGAGCCATTCCACTCCCATAGCCTGGAGCTCTTCCATGCACTTCCCCTCTCCTCTCCTCATGGGCCTCCTGGGGCTGCTCTCACTGCTCAGTCCTGCTCAGGGTCAAGCAGAGTGAAGAACTCTCTCTCTCTCTCTCTCTCTCTCTCTCTCTCTCTCTCTCTCTCTCTCTCTCTCTCAGCACTTCCTACTCAGTCTGGTTTTCTGGGTCACAGAGGCTCTAGGTAGGCACTGTGGCTATAGCTGCAGATTTGGCCTCTCCAACCACCATATTTGGTTGCTTGGAGATGCCTTGGATGGGCAAATCATCTCCATGTCTGGATATCTTTTTGAGAAAATTACCCAGTGCAGTCTGGGGGGATTATTTTCCACTTCTTTGACAGGCACAATCTCCTGTACCTGTATTTTATTTTTATTTTTAATCATTGATGCCTTCTACTATCCGATCCTAGGATCTTAAAGCCTTCTAGAGGTTTATTAGCACAGAATGTGGCTTCTTGGTCAGCCCCCCACCCCACCCCCCCATCCCGCAAGGAATTGTTTCCCAGTACATATCTTGCCAAATTTGCCTTCCGGTATCCCAGACAGACCTCCCTACTGTACTCTCTCTCCTCTCCTCCTTCTCCTGTTCCTCCTCCCCCTTCTTCCTTTTCCTTCTCCTTCCCCTTTATCCTTCTCCCCCAGATTGCTCTCGCACTTTACAGCCCCTCTTCCCATGCTGGTCTGAGTCACTTACATCCCGCAAAGCCTTTCTCACTTCACAACAATCCAGCTCCACCCAAGGGCTCAGCCAGGCTGCTGAAGCTCCATGCTGGCCTCAGGGCCTCACTGAAGTTAGTTCTTCCCTCAATCTCTGCGAAAGTCTCTCCTATCAGGCCCTATGACCTGGGCATTAAACATTACTCCCCCAATCCCCTGCCTGCTTTCCCTAGCATCCTGTCCATTCGCTATTGTCCTCCTGTCCCTGGCATTTATAGGGAACTTACTACTATATCTCACTACATGCAGAGGCACTGAGAGGTCTGAGGACAGGGGACAACCTGGAGGAAGATTACAGGTATAAGAGAGGAAGGGATAGGAAGCTGGCTTTATTGGTATTAGTGTGAGATTTAGTGGGTAAATTGGACAGCAGAGGTGGGGAAATCTGGTTATTTGCCTGTTGTTGTTGTTGTTGTTGTTGTTGTTGTTGTTGTTGTTGCTGCTGCTGCTGCTGTTGTAAGCTAGGGCACCAAAACAGGGAAAGGGCTCTTACTAGACCAGTGCCTCTACAACTGCTCACTGTACCCTCTGCCCCTGATGTGCCACTTGCAGGGCTTTTAATGTCTACTCTAGATCTTCAGCCGTTCTCAGAGCATCTCTGCATTCCCCGGGCAGGTTCCACCCATCAAACAGGCCACTCCTTAACACCTGGAAGAAGAAGACCATCCTAGGATTTCCACTACTGACAGCTCCTGCCCCACCACTTGTACCTTAGCTCCATTTCTCACTGGTCTCTGCATGATCGATACCCTTTCTGTTAACCCTAAAAGCCCTATAGGGACAGGCCATTACTTCAACATTTCCCCTGCAAACACCATGAAGCAATTCATCTGCTCATCTTACTTCCAATGTCAGGCGTGTCATTGCTCTTGCCAAAGTCATCCTGAATATGTTGGATCTTACCAAGTAGTCTGAGTATTACTAAAAATCCTTCCCTGAGAGAGAAAAGCAACATGTATCCCTTCTTCCAAGAGCCCAACAACAAACTAGGTATGATTCCAACAAAGGTCATTCGGAGAAACCAGGAATTTATTGGACATGATTAGATAACCACAGTGAGGAATCACATACAGTGACTCACATACAGTGATCACATACAGTGATACTCCTGCCCCAACCAGATGTACCTAAAAAGATTTATCCAACAACAAGGAAGGGACCACCATAGCTGCATGGATGGAGCTTCCTTCCGAGTCTTCTGTGATGTATCTATACCCCACTGCCACAGGCCACGAGCACTGGTGCAACTAGATATTGAGGTGAGGGTCTCCTGCCTTGCTCTACTCCTCAGTGCAGGAGGGGGGGGTGAGCCTTCAGCCTCACACTGCCGCTCTTCATTGGTCTTTCTTGTTCTGAGGCTTCTAGCTTCTTAGACTGAGCAGCTGAAGGGTATTCTGCATCTCCAGAATTGTACTTAGCCATTATTGGATTATCCAGCCCATATCTGGATAAACTAATTTTATACACCATATGTGTGTGTGTTGATTATATATATATATGTAAATAATGTATATGTATATATGCCTATATAAACTTGTTATATGTCTATAACACCTCTCTCTCTCTCTCCCTCTCTCTCTCTCTCTCTCCTCTCTCTCACTCGCTCGCTCGTTCTTGCTCTCTCACTCTCACTCTCTCTTGCTCTTTCTCATTCTTGTCAAGGAGAGACACATTGGAGCCAGATGTGTTGATAGCATCAGAGATGGCTCCAGCATCTGTCTCTCTCCTGAGGCTATGCTACTGCAGCTTCCAGAAGAAAAAGCTACCATACTTCCAGATGATGGATGACAAAAAAAAAAAAAAGAAAAATAGGACTATCTAGTTTCCTTTTGCCTTTTGATGAAGGCACTAATCCTTCAAGATAGAAGAATATTCATTGCAAATCACTTCCTTGAAGCCTTGTTTCTTACCATTGTTGCATTATATGTTATGCTTTAACACAAAAACATTCACAATATGGCATGTGGGCTTGCTCTCCAGGTAGTCTACATGAGACCAGTCCACAACTAGATAGGGTTAGTTAAGTTCAATATCTTTTAGAAACATCACTGAAGGACGGTAACCAAAGAAATCTCCCCCATAGGAAGAAGTTCTGGAAGACTAGCTGACTGTTAACCTTGCTTGGGAGAAGAAGAAATGTCAGGTGTGTAACTGTATCTCAATAAAGATATGTGTGACCTATGGTGTAGAAAGATGGTCAAAGAATGAAAAGGAAATTTGGCAAGTTATAAAGAATAATTTGATTTTTTTTTCATTTTCACTCTCTTAATGGGCAGACACATAGGAGCAAGATGTGTTGGCAGTTTTAGAGTAAGGTTCAGTATCTGTCTCTAAGCTGAGTCTTTGTTGCTGCATCTTCCAGAGGAAGACCTGCCACATCTTCAGATGGCAGAGACATTGGTCTAGTAGATACTATTCATTTCAACTCAATTAAATTTCTCTGAGTGTCACAAAATATGAATGTATCTATGTTCCAAAGGAAGGTTTACCAAAGGATGACCTCAACAAAGTAGACTTTTAGGAATCAAGAAAGTGGATGTCCAGTGCTGTGCTTATTGGAAAATGTTTCCAAATGGCATCGACTTTGTAGAATAGTCTGGCAATCACATCTTGTATACACAGGTGCTTGATCCTTTTATAATGACAGACATAGCATCTTCTATGAACTGTCACCACATCTGTGCTGGGTTTCCATGTTGCTTGAGGTAGATGGAATTCTGCACATGCCCATAGGTAAATTCCACAAGTTTGACAGGAACAATATGGATGAGAAGCAATAGTCCTACCAATCCTTTGTTAACCTACTGTACACATAATTATTTTTTTAATTATTCAGTAACTACTGGTTACTAAAAACAAACAAACAAACAAAAAAACCCTACCTTTTTTTTAAATGCCACATTCATTCATAAATTATTTCTGAGAAGTTATTCCTCAGCTGGAAGATTGCAAATTGGGTATGCTTAAGGTACAATTTGCACAATTGCTATATTACCTTGAAGGTATGACTTTTTATACTTCTTATGTAACATTTCCATTTTTAGGTTTTAAGTGTGTGTGTGGCTGTATGCATGTCAGTGTGTATGTGAGTGTGAGTAGACATGTGTGTCTGTGTGTGTATGTATGAGTGATTAGTACATCTGTGTCTGTGGGAATTTGTGTATGTGAACATGGCATGCATGTGAACTAATGGCAGATGGAAATCTGAGTATTACCTCAGGTGTCTATATTTTCATTCCCCTTGATTTGACAGATTCTGTGTGTGTGTGTGTGTGTGTGTGTGTGTCTGTGTGTCTGTGTGTGTCTGTATGTGTGTATGTGTGTGTGTATGTATGTATATGTGTATATGTGTGTGTATGTGTGTGTATGTGTGTGTGTATGTGTATGTGTGTATGTGTGTGTGTGTGTGTGTGTGTGTATGTGTGTGTGTGTTGTTGTTGTTGTTGTTGTTGCCTTAGCACACAGTAGGCTATGTGAGCTTCAGGCTCTGGGGATTGTGTCTCTGCCTTCCATCTAAGTGTAGGAGTGCTGAGATTACAGATGAGAAAGAACAACTGCATCTGCTTGCTGTGGGTTCTAGAGAATGAATTCACTTTCTCAGGCTTGTTTGCCAAGTGTTTTTATGTAGGAAGCCATCTTCCTGCTGACCCAGTTGTAACTTTTTAAAATATAAGCTTTACTAGGGGTTTATGTTTGGGGGATTTTAGCACCTGTGATTTTAATCCTTTGAGGTAATGAGAGACCAGTGGGCACCAGCATGACCACTTCAGAGTACTCCATCTGCCCCTCGGTAGATACCAGAACTGGGCCCCTGACATAGCACCACTTTCTGGGGGCGATTAGCTAGCTGTATGATGACATGTAGCTCATTGCAGCCCAGAAGGGAGTGCTCTGTTCTTTCTAGAATAAACACTTCATATGAATAGAAGTTTATTTTTCCTATAAATAAAGCTTTGCCACAAGTATAATGCACTGATTCATGAAACTACCACTACCATTTTATTCCACATAGTGTTGTGTCTAAGCAGAGAACTAGCTTAGTGGCGAAAGAAATGTGCAAAGGCCCAGCGATTTTATTTTTTTACTGTGTTGCACAGTATCTTGAAACACCCCACTCTTTAGAACAGTGGAATGGCATTTTAAGGCTTGTCACAGTATTGGTAAGATAGTGATGCTTGATCCAGACTGTACAGATGTTCTCCAGAAGGATGTGCATCCTCTGAGCTAATGCCTAATACATGGTACTGGTTCTCCCATTAGAGAATTTGTGGGTGCAGGAATCTAAGGGCACCACTTCCTATTACTTCTATACATACACTACAGAAAATTTTGCTTTCTTTTTCAGTGGTCTATAGGAAGACAGAATACTTCTTCAAAATAAACATAGATATGATTTCATTGAACTGGAAATTATGAGTGTTGCCTGGACATGTTGGTATACTCCTACTGGTGATTCAACCAGCAAGGAAGTAAGGTACTACTGTGACTATGGTGACTTATGTTGGTGACCAAGGGTGTAATCATACTAGTACTATATGGTAGCAGTAGGGTAACATGCCTGGCATTGGCACTTCCCTGAAGGGATGGTATTATAACAAAACCCTGTGATTAAAGTCAGTGGAAAATTCCAACAACTCAATCCAGACCCTTCAGGAATGAAGAATTGAGTCATCCAACCAGGTCACAACACAGCCATCAGCTGAGGTGCTTGGTCAAAGCAATGAGAATACAGAATGAGTGGTGGAGGAAGGAAGTTACAAAGGTCAGCTAGAGCCACGTGGCTATTTCCTTTGGTATTTCTTTCTTGTGACTTTATACATGGATCATATAAGAGAGCAGTACCTTAGCTTTCATTTCCCTGTTACTGGCTCATGCAGTCTAAGATGTATTGATTCATATGATAGCATTTAAGTATTGTTTGCTTTTTAATGTAGTATTCAGGGTGTGAAATTAATGGTGAGAGTAAAGACTTTGTGTCCTTTTCTGGGAAAGACATTAGTACATTCTCAGTTGGGGGCAGTGTAGTTGCTTCATATTTGGTAGAGTTTAGGATTTGTGGCACAAAAAGTATGGATGAATGAACCTGTGATGGTTCACTATATACAGTGAGCTCACAGGGTAATAGAATTCCTCAATACTAGGGCGATTGCATTCTTATGCATGGTGTGTCTATTTATTTTTTCCATGTTTCAAACCTATATGGAAACAGTAACTCTTCATCTACAGATGCTGGCAACCATCAGCCCCAGTCACCACACAAGTCAATGTGTCACTGGTCTCTTTATGCAGATGCGAATCTACCCACAGGTTGATCTGTTGATCTAGTCCTCTGGTTATTCCCGTGCACACACATATACTTTGATTCTGTGTTAGAGATCCGCTGGTTATCACATTTCAAAATTATCACTGAATTTAAGTTGCTTCGAGTTGAATTCTTACTTTGGGATTTTGTAGAATAATAATCGTATACTTTAACTTAAGGAGTGATTTGGATTTTTCTTCTGGAATTTAAATATTCACCTCCACACATAAAAACATGCACTTATACACATCAATGGCAGCCCTCCACAGGCACACAAGAAAATGCACTCATACATGCCCAACACACACACACACACACACACACACACACACACACACAAGAAAGAAATTCTACCATAAGGATGGCATTCCTGGATTTGTTAATATTTACCAAAGCTAAATTCCCCCTATAGGCTAAATCTTCTATCCACCAAGGCAGAGAAGTTCTTGCTTTAAAATTTCACCCATGCTGGGCAATGGTGGCGCACGCCTTTAATCCCAGCACATGAGAAGCAGAGGCAGGTGGATTTCTGAGCTCGAGGGAGGCCAGCCTGGTCTACAGAGTGAGTTCCAGGATAGCCAGGACTGCACAGAGAAACTTTGTATAAAAAAACCAATATAAATAAATAAATAAATAAATAAATAAATAAATAATTTCACTCATAAAACTACCTGGAAAAGTTTCTGTGGCCTGATAGGTTGATATGATCAATATATGTAGCATACAAAAATAACATAGCAGCCACAGCCCAGTAGTTCTATTATGGTGTAGCATATACACAACAAGTAAGAAGCAACTGCAGACCTGATCCCAGTTGCTCAGCCTATGACTATTAAAATACCATATATACTATCTAAGGGTCAAATATATAGTTTTTTAACTAAACAGGAAATTTGATCATCAAATTGGACAACTGAACTGTGTAAATTTCTTATGTGTAGTGGGCATGAGATTATTACACACACACACACACACACACAGAAGAAATACAGGGATGTGTTTTATTTATACTACAACTGTATTTTTATCTTTAGAACATCGGGACTCAGTAAAGTATATTTAATTCAGTGGATTTGAAATAACTATTTAAACTTTGCTTCCAGAATGCTTGCTGTATGCCAGAGGTCACTTCAGACATTGAGCAATCATCTGAAAAGAAACTGAGAGTTTGCTTCTTACTAGAAAAAGACATGTAAAGTATCCATTAATGAGTATAGGAAGCTAGACATTAGTCATGCACGTGAAGAATAAAATGCCCAGTAATATAAGGGTTAGGATAATATGTGAATTACATTTGAAATGCTACTTTTGCTAAAGGAGAAAAACTATTCTCACTAGATAATGAATGACATTTAATTATTACAACAACCACTTCACAAATTAGTTCAATATAATTCTAAATATGAATGTGAGCATACAGATGCGTTATATATACAACATGTACAAGTTAAATGAATGGTTAAATGCAAAATATATACAAATCCTACTAAATTTTAAACTATTTACAAAAATAGCTGCTTTTGGAATTCAACTACTTTTTTTTTTCCATTTTTTATTAGGTATTTCGCTCATTTACATTTGCAATGCTATACCAAAAGTCCCCCATAGCCACCCACCCCCTCTCCCCTACCCACCCACTCCCCTTTTATGGCCCTGGCGTTCCCCTGTACTGGGGCATATAAAGTTTGCGTGTCCAATGGGCCTCTCTTTCCAGTGATGGCCGACTAGGCCATCTTTTGATGCATATGCAGCTAGAGTCAAGAGCTCCGGGGTACTGGTTAGTTCATAATGTTGTTCCACCTATAGGGTTGCAGATCCCTTTAGCTTCTTTGGTACTTTCTCTAGCTCCTTCATTGGGGGCCATGTGATCCATCCAATAGCCGACTGTGAGCATCCACTTCTATGTTTGCTAGTCAAGGGGGAAAAAAGCTTACTATGTATTTTTTTACTGGCAATACTTGAATATACCACCAGATGGTGATGTTTCTCCTAAAAGCATCATACCTTCCTGTCTAAAAAGTATTAACTCACACTCTAAGGTTCAGGCAAGATGGCAGAGGAGGGCATGACAAGAATGTGAGAGCCAGAGGATAGGGCAGAGTGCTGTGAGACATTGCCTCTGGACATGACACGGCAATGGCAATCAGGAACAGTTACACTAGCAGCCTCTGTGGTTATCTGCACAAGACCTGCACAAGATCGGGCCTGTCAGCCATCTGCCATGTATAGGGCAGGGCCTCATGAAGCCTCACCCCTCCTTGCAAGATTAGGGGCAATTAATGGTCACCAAGTGGAGGAAATGCCATTTCTTCTGTGATGTAGTCAATGATACTTTGTCTATATGCCAGTAAATGACCCCACAACCATGCATATTAAAACAACCATAATTAAACCCAGTGGGTCAACAACAGCAACAATAATAATACATCTAAGTAGAAAGAGGCATTGCTGGGAAGAGGGTTTCAGAGGAAGAAGGAGAGGAAGAGATTGAGCAAGAGCAATGAGGAGTAGAAATGTTCAAAATTCATCATATACCAATATGATGTTGTCAAATAAAAAATTGAACATTGTAATTACTCATTCAAAATTTAATGTTGTCGTGGTCTAAAGGTCGTAGAATTTAAGGCAATTCAAGCTGCTTTGGAATGTGTGGTTTATCTCCTTCTGATAAACTGCTTTGATAACCTTTGCAAGCTTGTGGTTGCCCCCCACAAATACTTCATATCAGACTTTTGAGTTTTCTGGGGTGCCATTAGCCTTCAGTGTTTGTGTGATATTGAAAATTTTTGTCAGATGTATGATAGAATTGCTTAGAAACAGCTTATTCTCCAAAATCTTCTCTCTGTAATCTGTTAGACTGCATTTGAGAATGTTTAGCATGAGCAAATTATCCAGGAACCCTACACAATGTTTCATAGTCGCGAGGCTCTATTGTCTGGCTTGCAGGGACAGGTCTACCTCTCAGTGTCTTATGACTCCAATAAGACAGAGCAGTGTCCAGTCCCTCCGGGTTTCTCTCTCCTCCACCTCGAGTGATGCAGAGGAGGGCGTTCCGTGGATCTCTAGGCTCTTCAGATTCTTTGTCTCTCCCCAGTGTTCTTTACCCTGACCCCAAGCTACATTGTTTTCTCCCAGCTCCATCTCCATAAAGAAACAGGTGGCCTCTTAGCAGGAACCATTTACCCATTGCTGGGTTATGATCTGGAAATTATGTCAAAACACTCACCTGGAGTACGTAAAAGGTTCTACTCCGTTATGTTTCCATCTCTCCAGGAGTGTTGCCCTCTGGTGCTTCATGTCTAAGATGTTATGAACTGTTGCTTCATATATTTTATGGTTTTCATAAAATATGGTTCTACCCATAGGAGAAAGAGATATTTCTTTCACTTCAACCAAGGATTTTTGATATATTCTTCTCATGTATATTGTCCCTGATACTCACTGATTTAGAGTTTATTTCTCAATTGCTATTAAATAATAAAAAATAGCTATCCAAATATAATTCTTCCTTGTCTGTATTCAATTTTATTTATTATTTATTTATTATTTTATTTATTTATTATTTTATTTATTTATTATTTTATTTATTTATTATTTTATTTATTTATTATTTTATTTATTTATAAGTGACAATAAAAATAAATACACTGACAGAATTAACAGTCCAGCCAAGATAAAGCCTTTTCTACAGGGCTGTTTTATATGAGTGGAATGGAACAGGGTGACACTCAAACTGTGGTAGAAGAAGCCCAAGTTAAGGCAAAGGGTGCCACACTGTAAAAAGCCCAGAGAGGCTTCAGATGCTGTGTCATATTCAGTTTAGTGAATAAGATCTATCACTGGACTCTGACACCATGGCTTAGATGTTATGTAAGTCTCAGAGGCTGGTGTGTGTTAGTCTCAGCATGGCGATGTTAGTGAGTGTTGGAACTTCTAAGATGCGAGGACTATGGGAAGTGGGTGAGTCATGGTGGATATTTCCCTTTGAAGGAATTAATACAGTTCTCTTCTCATGCAACCATAGTTGATGGTCTGCATCTGCCTTATGGCTTCTGGTTTGTGGGGCTTGCTTTGTGACTCCTTCAACATATAGTCATTTTCCTTTACATTCCTTTAGTCTAGCATGGCACACTCAAGGTGGCCCTTGCCAGACATCTCATTGAAACGGCCATGCAATGCTGGATGATCAGATGCTAAAAATGAGTTAAAATAACCTGTCTTCTATATAAACTACCTTTGTAAACAACTAACAATCTGAATTTATAATTTTAGTAAGTTTGCGAATGGAATGGACAGGACATTAATGTGGTACTGCAGTTGGGAACTACAAGCCTACAGAGCAGTGAACCTTTACATGGGGTTAATGTATTCCCTTATTTATCCAATGTCATAAAGTATATCTATGTATTTCCAGAGCCTGGCACACAGAAAATATTTGAATAATTGTTGTTCAAATCAAATGAATAAACGTTAGGATTGCAAGGCTCCTGAAAGAACTTGAATCTCTCATGATTCCTAACTTTAGTCTTACTGAAACCATAAAAGCATGTTCCAATCAGCACAAAGTTTTATCCAAATTAACATACCTATGACCATCTAAAGTGTTTTCACAGGTTATCTAAGGTTTTCAAATCTCTCAGTTTTTGTAGACTTGATATTATTAATTAACCGAAAACTCAAGTTCTTACCCCAGATCCTAAAGCCAGTCATTGGTACTAGTTTTGCTGTTCTTAGAATCTACTAAGTCTTTTAACATGCAATGGTTTCCACATCTTTTGGTATACTATGCTTTTTTAAACATAAAAGATATTTTTCATTTTCAAAAAAACAGCAATTGAACTATGATGTACATCTCTACATAAACGGACTACTGGGAACAGTATATAGCACACACATGGGTAAACCTGAGTGTACACACGCACATACAATTCCTCAGAGCCAGTGTAGGCTCAAGAAAACAGAGTCTCTCTCTCCCTCCCTCCCCTCCTCCCATCTTTCTCTGCCTCTCCTTTCTTCTCTCCACTCTTCCCCTCTTCTCTGCTACACAGAGATGTTTCCACTGATCTCTTTCATGCTTTCAAAAGGTGACGTCTGACCTAGAGCCAGGAAGGTTTATTTGCTTGGGAACCTACAGTGTGAGTCTGTGTTACTCCCTAGGGGGATGACTGATGCACAGCTAGGAACATCTGTTTCTGAATGCCTGTTGGAGCAGTGGATAGCACCACAAAAGGTGTTAAATTTAACATGAATCTTCCCTGTCATAGTTCAGTGGAGGGCTTACATGTTAATCCAGGTGAATTCAACGCAGCATTTAATGTTCATCAAAGATCTGATGAGTCATAGTCTCTCAAAGAAGGACCTGGAATATAATCAATCTCTCTCTCTCTCTCTCTCTCTCTCTCTCTCTCTCTCTCTCTCTCTCTCTCTCTCTCTCTCTCTCTCTCTCTCTCTCTCTCTCTCTCTCTCTCCCTCCCTCCCTCCCTCCCTCTCTCCCTCCCTCTCCCCCTCCCCCTCCCTCTCCTCTCCCTCACCCTCTTCCACCATCTTTCTCTCCCTTCTTCCTTTATATGACTACTGATTGGTTATAGGTAATAAAAGTAGATTTTAGAGGCACTGTGCCATAGGCATTTAAATGGTGGTCTTAGAAAACTCTACAATATGTTTCTAATGCTATGACCCTTTAATGTAGATTCTTTAATATGCTGTGATGACCCCCAACCAACATATAATTATTTTGTTCCTACTTCAAAACGTTAATGTTGCTACCTCTATAAATCATAATGTAAATATCTGATAAGCAACCCCCAAAGGGGCTGAGGCCCACAGGTTGAGAACAGCTGCACTAGAGTACTACACAGATGCGCTTGGTGAGGTTCCGTGAGTTTTGATGAGCACCTACCACAGAAAGCAGCTCAGTGCTGGAAATACCTTCCTCGTAGGTTCTAACCCAGAGATGAAACTCAGGTAGGCATTCCTGTGTAGAGAAGGGAAGGGATTTTTTCTAACACACCAAACTTTAGAAATTATCTCTGGCACACTGTGCTGAGATTAAAACGTACAAATGCACATGGACAGGAGAGTGTGCACACACACAATTCCTCAGAGCAACTGTGAAAGTGAGACCTAGAAATAGAAAGTCTTTCCTCCTCCTCCTCCTCCTCCATTTCCTTCTTCTATCCTCTCTTCCTTGCCTCTTCTCTGCTACACAGAGGGGCTATCCTTGATGATCTCTTTACTATCTTTTGAAAGATGAGGTCTATCTGAGAACCTTGAAGGTGACACTCATTCATCTAGTTATGTCTTTTGATTCCTTTAAGCTGTCGACATGGTTCCATTTGGTTGGTTGAGAGTTTCCTAGTTTACCATATTGGTTTGCTAAAGCTTATCTTTCCAGTCATGAATTTGGGCCATCAAATAAATAGGTCTTAATATTTAACTAGAACCATTAAAAGTTAATAGAAGAGTGAGGCTAGTGTAACTGGTTGTGAAGAGATTTCTAAGGTAGAAAGGCCACAGGCACAGCAAATGTTGTTGGCATGTCATCATGCATGCCTGTCCCATTCAGAATTTCTTCATGGACACTAAGGATCAGACTTCCTAAAGCTTCAGTCTCCAATTTATCTGAAGACTCTTGTAAGACCTCTTCTAAATAAATCCAGAAATCCTATCACAGCCCCTATTCAAAAGCAGAAAATGACGTGACCTGAACAGCTTATGGGCCCTGTGTATGTTTTTAGGACTATACTGAGTCTTAACAGCATGAGGCCTACTCTTTTTAGTCAGAGCTGTGCAGTTTCAACTTGTCTCAGAACCCAGCTTTTTGCAGTTGAGAAGGCGTGACATGCTTGGTATTATCAATCTCTGACATTAGATTCCTGCCAAATTTCTATTGTGTTCCTGGTCACCCTGATCCTCTGGATTTTCTTACTCATGTAACTCAAGTAGGAAGATATCTTTTTTATCTCCTGTTAGACTGCAGGTTCTTTGAAGACAATGCATTACTCATCTCTGTCCTACCCAAATCCTTGCATGCAGAAGAGCAATATAAGCTTACTTGGAAGGTTAGTTAAGTCACAGATGGCAGGGTGTCATCTAAGAGGCTGGCGTTCCATTGACCTGGGTAACATCTGAAAAGCTACATTTCTTTGTAACACTTTGCTGAAAATTCTGAGACTACAGAGAGATAACAGTACCCTAGAGCTCTGATCCATTGTTCTATAAGATCCATAGGTTCCCATTAATATCTGAGGTTTTTAAAAATAATACAATCTCTATTATAGCTGATTGAATTTCATGAATATATAAACTACCCATAGGCTTATTTTAAATCAACGTACTGTTCTAATAATATTGTAAAAATACAATATAAAATAACTTTAAAGCAATGATTAGTAGAATAGTATTGAAACATGTAGATGATCGAGCATAACTTTCCTGTAAGACAGAAATTGTTCATCTGTGTGGTCACCTTGAGTGTCACCAATACAGCTGTCTTGTATGGCCACTCATTTGAAAATGTGGTGTCCTATTTATAAAATAATGAACCATTCTTGACAAAGTGCAAAACCTACCAAAATACATATTTCCTCAAAGTATGTAGAAGCTGCCTTTAAAAAGTGTAAGAAGTTACTTTGTGCTTGTTTGTAAAATGAAGTTAACTTTTAGGCATTAGCTTGCTGGCTGGCTTTCTTTTACTGGTTGTTGTTGGTAATACCTTCTTTATCAAACAGCCTAGACTGCCCTTGAACTTCCTCTGCTGTCAAAGTGCCTTAAATTTGAAATCCTCCTACATTATCCACACCAGTGTTGAGATTTCTGCCTGCATCGCATTGCCCAGTTAGGCTTAGGCATATGCAAATAGATTTTTTTCACTCATATAAATATCAAGACCTGAGACATTTCCACATACGACACCATGTAACACACAGCAGGGAATTCAAGATTCTAGATCCTTACCTGTTGTATACCAGGAGTAGACCCATTGTACCAATCAAACTGTTCTCCAAATCCTTCTAATTTCTTTTACTATTTTTTCTTTAATTTTATAGGTATTTTGTCAGAATTTATGTCTACATGCATTCCTTGTGTCCACCAAGGCCAAAAGAGGGTGTGAGATTCCCTGGAACTGTAGTTGCAGAATATTCTGAGCCACCATGCTGGTTCTGAGAATTGAACCAGAGACCTTTGAAAGAGCAGCCAGTGATTTTAACCACTGAGCCACCTCTCTAGTCCCACTTTAGGTTCAAAGGGCATCCTACAGCTAGAATATCCAACCCAGTGCCTTAAAGAGAGTTAGGAAATTGTATTATGTTTTATTTTGTTTTTAATTGAGAAGAAATATTCTGAATAGACATTGGTTATTTACAATTTTCTTTCTTAGATATGGAATTTTTAATTTTTTTCTTTAAAAATAAAATGTTCATTGACAGTTATGCCCCACCAACACACACACACACACACACACACACACACACACACACACACACTTTGCTCTGTGTTGCTTACTTTTACTTAAAATATATTTGGTCACCTTCCTTGTTCATTTACATCATGATTTTAACTTGCCTGTAAATTGTGTGAAAGTGAGGAGTGGCCTTGAGCTCATATTCAGCTGGAGTGGGAAAATTTCATAAATCCAGATGCACCCAGCTGTGGTATACCTGGATGCCCTGGCTTGCCTTCAACTTTTCTGGTTCACACCAGTGGCTCTGGGGTAATTATCTTTAAAGTGTCTCTAAATGATTATGTTCATTCTCGAAGTGTCTCTATTTGGGTGATAAAGTATCAAGTTACCGCAGTTATACTCCACTAATAAAACCACGTGCTGCTGAGCTTCTGATTTTCTTCTTTCAATAACACAAGAAAATATTTCCAACTACAAACACCATGGCAGGATTCTGTGAAAGGAAATGGGGGTAAATCATCCTTGGTGATCTTAGGTATTAAAAAAGTGATAGAAGAGCAGTAGAGTGTAAGCTGAATATTTTCACTGCTAACCATCTCAAGATGTGAAATGAATCCCTCTGTTCTTCTCCCAGTCTGACCTCTTAGTTTCCTTTTGTTTCTAGGTTTTGCAATTCTCTTTCTTTAATGTATTGTTTTGAGAACTTCATATAAGTGTACACTATTTACATTACCCCTATGCCTCCTTCCTGCTCTAACTCCTCCCTTGCTTCATTTAACTCCCTCTCAAGGTCATGACCTCACCTTCTTTAATTATTATTGTCACACATACACACAATCTGCTGAGTCCATTTAGTGTTGCTCATGTGTGTACATGTGTTCAGGGCTGACCTCTTAGGAGTAGATAATCCATTTGGAAGTTCATCCCATCCTATCCCATCCTATTCCATCCCATCCCATCCCAAAACACATTCTTCTGGAATGCCATGGCTAAGCTAAGAGTCACTCAGAAAAATAAAGACCTGTAGATTTCTTTTTGTCCAAGGTGGGGAGAATGGCAAACAAAAACAATGGCAGATTAGCCTACATAGTGTCTTATATGTCAGATGCAATCAAGTTACCTGTCCTATTTAGTCTTCTTGATTTTTTTTTTCTTTTCTGACTGTATCAACGTCTTCAGTGGTCTTCCCCTGTCAAATTTGATCCATATAACTCTGGAAGGTGTCCAAAGTCTTTTCTCCTTTCCTGTTAACACAGATGCAGAGCCTTTCTCCCAAAATAGCATACCCTTGGCCCATTAACTGGAAATCATTAAAGGTATAGAATGAATCAAACTTATAGCTTGACCTCCTTCCCAGAGGCTTTTAATATCATAAATACTATCAAGTTTATTATCACCTTCAATTTGATCATTAAAACAATTCAAAGTAATTAAAACAATCTAAACAAATATCTGTTGGGATAGTGTTCCTCCACTATCTCTTGTTTTGTTCTTATACAATTAATTTTTAATAGTGAGATCAAGGCCTGGGTTACTGTCTGAGATATGTTCAGCTGCCTATCCTCTGCTTTTTGACTTATAATTTAAAATCAAAAGCCTCAATTATTTATCCATCTAAGTATACCTAAATCCTCTCTTCTATGGTTACCTTCTGGGCATACACACACACACACACACACACACACACACACACAGCTGCATTCCATTTCTACCTACATTGCTGGATGGTGTCTTTCTTGCAGCTCTGAAATTTGATCTTTCTTCCTCAGAGTCTTGGTGATTCCACCCCCCCCAACCTCCACTCCCCAGCCCTCACCCCAGTCTCTTGCCTGCCTGTGCAGTCTAAAAGCCTATCCCATCTCCCTGCCCAGCCAATGACTGTATAGCAATTCTTTATCAACTGAAGCCAGCTGGGGGCAGGGACCTTCAGATTTGGAAACCCAACTATTTGGGAGTCGAAATAAGACTTAGCATTAGAACCAATTCCCAACATACACTGTCCCAGTGCTAGTGATTTTAAGTCTGACTACCTGTAAGCAATCGAGAGTGGACAAACATGAATATTGTGCAATTCTACAACTGGGGCTTCTAGAAACTTCACCTGTTTCTACTTCTTTTTCCCCCCTTTAGGTGTTTTCTTTATTTATATTTCAAATGTTATCCCCTTTCCTAGTTTCCCCTCTGAAAATCCCCTATCCTCTTCCCTCTCCCCCTCTCACCAACTCACCCACTCCCACTTCCTGGCATTGGCATTCCCCTATACTGGTCCTTCACAAGACCAAGAGCCTCTCCTCCCATTGATGACCGTCTAGACCATCCTCTGCTACATATGCATCTAGAGCCATGAGTCCCACCATGTGTTTTCTTTGATTGGTGGCTTATTCCCAGGGATCTCTGGGGGTACTGGTTAGTTCATATTGTGGTTCCTCCTATGGGGCTGCAAACCCATTCAGCTCCTTGGGTCCTTTCTCTAGCTCCTTCATTGGGGACCCTGTGCTCTGTCCAATGGATGACAGTGAGCATCCACTTCTGTATTTGTCAGGCACTGGCAGAGCCTCTCAGGAGACAGCTATATCAGGCTCCTGTCAGCAAGCTCTTGTTGGCATCCACAATAGTGTCTGGTTTTCATGGTTGTTTATGGGATGGATCCCCAGGTGTGGTAGATGCCCACCATGTATCAGCTGCCAGAATAAAGAATGGTGAAGAAGGTTGTACCCAAATTACCAACCACTGAGTACAGGCCAGCTGGACACATGCTACCTGCTAGCCCCTGGGCAGGAGAATGCATTGCTTTGCATCACTGGAACCCCTGGGGGCTGAGTAATTGTAGTAATAAGTTCCTAACTCACTGGGAGCGAAGCACTTTCAAGTACCTTTTCCCACTGTGTTCAATGCTCCTAGGTGAGCCCTGTTCACTTTAGTGGGCTCTTCAGAAATACTGGAGAGTGCCAATTGATGTTCTTTCTGAAATGACAGTCCAGAGATGTATATTTCACTGTTATTGGGAAGATACTTAGGAAAGCAAACTGTAAGACTTACTACAGACCACTGGGGACACTGATTCTGCAGAGGAAGCTCAGGAGAGCCACCTTACTGAGGTCTGAAGCTCTTTCAGTACCCACAGTTCAGTGAGGACTGTTTGCTAGGACTGGTAGCATAGCACAGGGCCAGTCTTTCTGGGAATCTCTCCTCACACAGTGACTCTCTACCTGCAGAGAAGCACGATAACCTAGAAGGACAGAATTCCTGCAGTATGGCTCCCCTCCAAAGTAGGTCTCTGAGAATGTAAATTGACACTTCATCCCATTGCCTAGGACTAGAGAATCACCCGTGATAATCTATAAATCCACATGGGGAGACCATATGTTGAGCCATCCCAAATGAAGAAAAGTCACCCTTATCACATAAAAGAGACCAAGGATGTCTTCGTTTCTGTTGGATTCTGTGTGTATATAAATAAAAATTATTTATTTATGATTTCAGGGCCCTGGTCTGGAAGCTAATCTTTGCCCTGGGCATTAGAACAGAGAGAAGAAAGATGGGGTGAGGGAAGCTATTAAGGGAAGGGAAACCACTGATATATGTTTCTAAGGCTTCATATGTTTTCTCTTCCAGACCTTTCCCAAAATAACTTTGCCTTTCTGTAGAAACAGAATTATGACCCCTTTGTGCCAGCTTCTCTGGGCAGCCAGAACACCCACTTCTTCTGTTTAATTCACAATTTGGTTTGTAATTTCCCACATACATTAAACTGTGGTACTGTGTGATTTCAGGATGTTTTCATATCAAACTCTTATTTAGTTGGTTCATCAGATCTTAGGGCTCATAACACCCCAAGCTCTTCTGGGTAGACGCCATCTAAGAGTTCCCCCAGTGCTATGATGCTCCTCACATGTGCAGGGCCCACAGGAAGCCTGGGATCAAAGGGAAACCTCACCAGACTGCAGGAACATGGTGTAATTTACCCAAAGCATCTGCAAGTGACATAAATACCAGCAGTGCAGAACACCTGCAGCTGATGTATGACTCAGCAGCAAGTGGGCAAGCCAGCATGGGGTTGAAATAAAGGAAAACAAAAACTCCAGTGACTGGAGCAAAACAAATCACATTTTGGCACCAGCTGCACTGGAAAAAAGAAGTTGGGGGCAGGGGGGTAGTGGGGGAAGAAAATGAGTTGGCAATTTTTAGCAAACTTCCAGTCAGAAGGATCTGGCAGCTGGAAGTATGAGTTTGTGATGGGGATGGCCAATCTAGAGGGTTAAAAAGCAAACCCAACCAAACCTGAAAAACAGGTGAGAAATGAAAAACCCAGAGAGTTCTAATGATGCCTCCAGTGTCACCCCATTTATCAACTTGACGCCATCTGCTGCTGAATGTAAGGTAAAGTGTGTTGATGATGGCTTCCAAGCACTGGAGAGGAGATGCTCTTTTGAGAATGAAGGAAAAAGGAGCAAAGGTGGAGGGGTACCTCAGCTACAGAGAAAGAGGTCCCGCTGGGTCATTTCCTCTTGACTGTGAAGGTACCTGTGGTTGTGGACATGACAAGACAGCCTGCAATCCCAGCTGCCAGCAAGAAAGGCAGCCACTTAGAAACTTGAATGTATCTTCCAGAAGAAAGTCTTGGTAGGCCCTTGAGGTGTCCCAAAGCCGTAGCTAACTTCTGGAATTGCGATTGCCCTCGGATGCCTACTGTTTATAGCAGTGGCTTTTTGGCTTTTATGAGTGACAGATGTACCTCTTCCTGCCTCATTCACCAGATGCGAGGCTGCAAATATTCTCTGCATCTGGAGATGGCCCAGGTGGTCCCTCTAGCAGGGTTCTTGGTGGAGATTTCCTTTTCCACCTGTGAGTTTTGCCAACTTTGATTCTCAAATAATTGTATCACATTCTCTTCTTTACTTAAGAGTATTCAGTCAGCAAAAGGTTGCAGGGTCTCAGACCATTGAGATAGAAATGTTCAATTAACCTCTAACCTTGCTTAGGTGTCTCTGGATTGAATTATCCCTTACACTTAATCATAGGGCCATTAGCAAACTGTCAAAAAAAAAAAAAGGAGAGCAAAATAAGAAAATTGTTCTGAGCAGGCTGGAACTGCTAAGTGACAATGACAAGGGCTCCCTGGTGCTGCTGCTGACTCGACCATATGAGCCACTCAGGTGGGTTAATAAATCCGGGTCAATGAGGTTTATCTGTGATAATGGCCTCTGGATATCTCTTTAAGTGCTGTGCCAAGTCACACTCTCGATTGAAGAGTGAACATTTTTGAATTGTCTGAACTGACAAAGTGGCACAGAGCATGAAGGACAAGTCCCACGGAAGACTACCCACAGCCTCTCTCCCCTCCTGCTGCAAACATAATTAGTTTATGTTAGCTGGCAAAGGTCGGAGGTTACAGAAGGCTCACACGGGCTTTGTTTTCAGGCAAGATAGTGGAATAATTACTTGATGCTCAGATCCACAGGTGCTGTAAGGAGCGTGTTTGGGTTCCGCAGCCTGCAGAGAAAGCTGATTTCCTTTGAAAAACCACAGGATTGTTCATGACAAAGTATATTTGCAGTGACAGAGTGATTATACATTCATGGCCTTTGTATAACACTGGCCATGCTCTACCTTCAGGTAGTACTGTCCCCACATACTCCCTCCCCTTATGAGAAGAAGGAGAATGGGACATGGTGGGCAGACTACCCTGGCTGATTTTACCCGAGAATGTCCAGAATGTATTAAGAAATGGAGGGAGTTGGGAAGAAGCCCATGTAATCTGTTACTCAAAAGAAAGCCCCAACCCACCCTTGAAAAAACAAAAAAAACATAAAAACAAAAAAACAAACAAAAAAACCCCAAAGATATGTGTTAGGTCAAAGTCCTTCCTAAGCTTTATATGGAAGAGGGAAGAATAAAATAAGTCACCTTCAAAATTAACTCCCCCAAATTTCCTTTACCTCTCATCCTCCTCCTGTTTTTGTTACCTGTCCCATTAAACTATTGTAAGGCGACAATGAGAGTCCACCTGGTCTTTCAAATCCAAGGTCAGTTCTCTGTTAACACTACAGCGGATTCATTTTGATAGAGATAATGTCCTCTTACAGTTGACTGCAGGTGTTTTACATGTAGGATGATTTACATTTCCAGCATCTGTTGAGCAAGCAAAGGATGTGCTTCTGGAGGAGAGTAGGCTAGACTTTTGCACTTGGTCATTGTATGAACTTAGGAAAGCTGTTCTACCTCTCCACTTACTTTGTACAATAAGGATAATAATGTCTTACTGCATTTCTTATCCAGTTGAGCTAAGATTTAAAAATCATTAGTGTTTTCTAGAGTTACCCTTCCCAATGTGTGAACCAACTTATTTGAAATGGATCTGGTGCTTTTGGTATTTTTCTCAAATAGCTGCTGGTGGTGCCTAACTCAAGGTTAGAAAATCAAATTCCTGCAGACTCTTGTTAAACCCTTCACTGAGGAATTGAAGGGCTACATTTAATCAAGAACTTAAATAGTCCATCTAACAAGACCTCCTTTTCTTTTTTCAATGTCTCTATGCTATTATCAGGAATTTTTATGTTGTCCCCAGAGTATTTTCCAGATTGGTATATCTTGGACCTTCTGCATAAACTATAGAAATTGTGAGAATTGAATGAAGGCAGAATTTTTCACATATACATAAGCAATGAGATCAATACAGAGGACAGTAACTACCTGTGTCTTCTGCATCGATACAGTCCACTTAGCTGGGCTGGAACTCAGAGAAGCAAGGAACAGGACTGTCTTTGATATTAAGGTAAACTGCTTTTATTATGGTTTGACACCTGACGTTGAGGAAGTGCAGAAATACTGCCTGCAGAAGTAAGTCAGGCTTTGGAGTAAGTAGGGAATCTAATTAACTGTGATGAAAAGGGTCTAGCTCCTTCATTCCCAATGAGTCAAATTCTTATTTGTAGAGAAAACTTTTATTAAAGGGCAAAAGTGCTGAATATATGGCCTGATGACAAAGCATACACTTAGCATGAGGAAAGCCCTGGATTCAGTATCTAACACACAAGAAAGGAAAGGATGGAGATAGGGAGTGTCCAGGAGAAAACAGAAAGCAGAAGAGAAGCAAGAAGGAAAAACAGAAAAAGAGGAGGATAAGGAAGGGAGTTTACTCGCCAACAACATGAATAAGAGGTAGTCAACTCCAGCTCTAGCGACTGTCTGTGTAATTTGTGAGTGAGTCAATCAGTTCGTACTAGTGAATCAATGAACAAAGATTAAACTATATGTGTGACTTTCAGTCATTTCTGATAGACGCTTAGTCAGGAAAGATAGTTCCTTCATTATTCCTTCCTGTCAGATTAGACAGTTGTAAAGCAACACTGAACAATGTAGATTGAAAAAAAAAAGATGAAGAAGACGGTAGCAGTCACAGGAAGACAATATGTAGAATCTGTGTAGACAGAAATTCCTTGAGAGAGGATGGGGAGAGCCTTGAGAGAGACACAAGAGCATGCAGTCCTTGATGGACCACATCAGAGGCCCTGTTGTCCCTACTCCAAGACATGTGTATCCTTTGTGTGCCTCTCCACTCTGGTCAGAGTTCTGCTGTGTCCCTAAATTATGGCTTTGGATGATTGTTTGCCAGCATGTTATCTATAGGACATCCAGGAGCGCTATAAACTGTTTTCTTTCTGATCAACTCTTCTGACTTGCCATAGAATAAACACAGAGTGTAAGATGCAGTGACACAGGAAGAGCAGCACAGGTGGGAACAGCCATTCAAAGCAGACACAGATTAAAATCTGCTCCCATATTTGAGCAATGGTCCTCCTAATGGAAGTTAGCCACTGGCTATCCTAGCTTATACACAGCAGACCAAGTACAAAGAAAGGAACCTTCTCAAGAGGTGAAGACTCCCCTAGCCAACTACTTTTAAAGTGCTTATTCTTGAAGCAAGAAAAATATGTCCATAACCCATTTCACAACATGATCAGGATTGATCTAGGCAACATGAAGACAAGGGAGAGTAAAACTGACCTCAGCAGAAACAGGCAGCATTTCTATTACTAGGATGAGCAAGCAATCTTCCTCCTGAAATGAAGATTGTGCTTCCTGGGGATGGGGAAGCTAGGGTTTTATAGGAGACAAGATAGGTGGTTCCTGGAAGGCAATATGGGTTTATTTACTGAGAATGAGAAGTGGGATGGATACCTGGGGCTTTTCCAGAGTGAAGGGTTGATATTGGGTTGTATTTCTTTATCAGAGGCAGGAGGTAGGTGTTCTTTTTGGAGGCTAGGAGGTTCCCTAGTTTAGGGGGCCACACACCTTCAATGATGATGCCCCAAAGTAGAACAGAAATGTCAAACACTAAGTGGCTCACTTTGAGCGATTCCTTCCTTTATGTTGTTGATTCTCTTTTGTAAGAATGAAGAGAAAAAGAACTCACAAAATACTATTAACACTGAGGAACATATGCCATCAGTTTATCACACTCTAAGTAGATGTGCCTGAAACTGCAGCCAGGTGTGGATCTAACTTCACTTCTCCCACAGAAAACACATCAAGCACTCACATTGAATTATGCTGAAAATAATATTTCAAGGGTCTGAATTTAGACTCAGCAGACAGGGTCCTTGCCCTGAGGACTTGATCTGTCCTCAGAATCCACACAGTAGAAGGAAAGACCTGACCCAAGTAGGCTTTTGTTGCGACATTTGTGTACACCCTAAAATAAATGCATTAACAAATACATAAGAAGATGCAAAAATGAATAAATGTAAAAAATTATAGCATTTCAATTATTAAAACTCATTTTGGCCCTACACAGTTTACCTTAAAAAGGACAATCCATATTTATTCTTAAAAAATGTTTGATTTAAAATATGTTTCATTCATATGAAACTTGCATAGAAACACATCAAATTATGGGAGAAAATAGATTGTCAATAACCTTAAAGATCAATGCCAATGCCACCCATCCAACATGACCATGTCTTCCTGTGCCTCTGCTCAGAGATGAGTACACACCTGCATTTTAATTTATTACTTAACCTGCATTTTATATTCAAAGACATGTGTAAATGGGCACATGGATGTTCTGGCCCACATGTGGAAGTCAGAGGACAAATCATGGGAGTTGATTCTCCACCAATGGAGATTAATGGAGTTTTACTCAGGTTATCAGACTTAAAGACAAATACTTTTGTCAACAGAACCTTCTGACCACTCACCCCAAAGTGAGTTTTTAAAGAAAAAAATAACCTCTGAAATTAGAATTTCCTCCTACGTGGGTAAGACTGAATGTTAGGACTCAAACACTTCACACCAATGAGATGCTCATCACACCTGCAGTTTCCCAATTCTAACTCCACAGCACTGCATGATAGAAGCTTGACATTTAGTCTGCTGCTGTCACTGAAGTAAGATCCATTCACATCCATGGGGATGCTCTTTGTTTTGTTTGTTTTGGTTTTTTTGTTTGTTTGTTTGTTTTGGTTTTTTTTTTGTTTTTTGTTTTTTGTTTTTTTTTTCGAGACAGGGTTCCTCTGCGTAGCCCTGGCTATCCTAGAATGCTTAAGAGAGGGAAGAAAGCATTTATTTATATCAGATTATTATCAAATATTGAAATATGTCATTTTTGGTATTTAGTGTATTTTATGGTATTTAAGACACTAGCCTGAGTAGAATGGGAAGCTATATTATCTTAAATAATGCAAAACTTGAAGACATTGGCTTTGAGGTTTAAGTGGGATGAATGGAAAGTAACTGAAAAGTTGACTTATTTGAGGTTTAAGTGGGATGAATGGAAAGTAACTGAAAAGTTGACTAATTTGAATTAGGAATCATAGATATTCTTCCAAGCAAGGTAATGATTAGATTTTGAAAGAAGTGTCTGAGCATGAATCTAATCCATTACCTTAAAGACTCCACAAAATTGATTTTTGGTAAGTTGTCACAGACAGCATAACGACCTTTTCAACGTTGATCTACACTGCAGACCTAAAGACAGTAACATCAAGGTCTCTGTTGGTAGCTAAACTAGTCTCACTATCTGCTCATCATTATAGATCTTCCCACATCTCTTATAGAGAATCCCAATTGGATGTCTATTCCTGGTAGTCAACTTGATTCATTGCACAGCCAGAGAAGTGCAAAAATGAGCCCATGATCATGAAATCCACTAGTCTTACCATGTTCCCATCATCATGAAGCAGCTGGTCTGATAGAAAGATGGAATGGCCTTTTGAAGAGTTACAGTGTCAATTAGGTGGCAGCAAAATGGAGGGCTGGAGCAGGGTTCTTCAGAAGGCAGTATATGCTTTATATCAGCTTCCAATATATGGTACAGTTTATCCCATAGCCAGGATCAATGGGTCCAGCAACCAAGGGGAGGAAAAGGAAGTAGTTCCACTCACGATCACTCCTAGTGACCCACTAGGAAAATTTTTGTTTCCTGTCCCCACAACCCTAGGTTCTGTTGGCCTAGAAATTTTGATTCCAGAAAGGAGAGTGCTCCTACCACTAGCCACAACAGATATTCCATTAAACTGGAAGCTCAGACTTCCTTCTGGTCATTTTGGGTTTCTAATGTCCTTATACAAACAGGCTAAGAAAGGAATAACAGTGTTGGGGGGGAGGTGGTACATATAGATTACCATGAAGAAATTGGATTGCCTCTCCATAGTGAAGGTTAACAAGAATTATATCTGGACTGCAAAAGATCCTTTAGAGTGTCTCTTAGTACTACATGTCCTGTGATTAAAATCAATGGGAACCTACAACAGCCTAATCCAAGCAGGATGGTAACAGGCACAGACCTATCAGGAATGAAGTCATGGGTCACTCTTCCAGGAAAAGAGCCAAGACCTGCAGAGATGCTTGCAGAGAGTAGAGGAAATACAGAATATAGGGTAGTGAAAGAAGGTAGTTATA
Source organism: Mus musculus (assembly GCF_000001635.26). NCBI lineage: Eukaryota > Metazoa > Chordata > Mammalia > Rodentia > Muridae > Mus > Mus musculus. The sequence goes on along the minus strand of NC_000068.7, from coordinate 134,071,260 downwards.
AATGCAATCTAAAGCCATGTGACCAATTACGGAAAAGAGGATTATAAGTGATATGAATGCTTCTGTTTCATTTTGTTAAGAATACATTTATACAGATATCTGTGCTGTCTTCCAATTTCTTTAATATCAATTAAGAGAATATCAATTGGTATGTAAGTTGAGATACTTAAAGGATGTTCCCAAGGATGCTCCTATTCTAAATTTGCAGTGCATCTATGATTATACCAGGAATAGTTATATCATGTTAGGCATATCTATGACCTGGTTATTGTTTTATTTGGACATGAGATATGATTTGTGTCAAGTTGACAAGGGGTGGATTGTGATGGCTATTTCTGGTTGCTTATGACCCACATCTTGACACAGAGATATTGTGGCATAATGACCATGAAAAGCTTAAGCACAGGCAAAATAATACAGGCCTTTAATCCCAGTAGACTGAGGCATGCAGATCTCTCCGAGTTCAAGGTCAGCCTAGGACAAAGCAAGTTCCAGATCCAGATGTGTTGGTACACACCTTCTGCTGGGGGCCTACTTTGGAAGGAGGAAGACTCACTCTTCCTTCCTGCTTTCACTTACTTGCCAGCACATCTGTTGGAACCTAGTTCTTCAGAATTCCAGCTCATACAGAAGACCAGGTGAAACAACTAGCCTTGTGGAACTGAGCCAACTACTAGATATATGGACTTCCCATTCACAGCTGCCCATTGTTGCATTGTTGGGTTAGTTGGACTACAGAATATAAGTCATTAGAATAAATTCTCTTAATATATAGAGCCATCCAGTAAGTTTTGTGAGTATAGAGAATCCTGACTAATACAGTCAGTTATTGCTTCTCCACAACTTTAACAAGTCTTGTTGAAAAAAAAGCCACTAAAACCCCATCAAAAACTGTGTGTTCCCCCTTCTCTCAATAGATATAATAGCCTCTACAATAAGAGTGTTAGCAGTTTACTACTGAATATTAAATAATATGAACTTCAACTTGTCTTATCAACCTAGGAAGAGAAGCATCTGCCTAAAGTTCCCAGTCCGTTCCTACAATGGGAGCATGGGGATGCTGACTCTGGGTTTGCCTCATAGGAGGATCAACTAAATCAATGCGATACCTAAAGTCATTTATGAGTAGTAGCTAGGCTACAACTAGAATTTTGGTACCCTGACCTGTATTTCATATAATTTCATATATAAGGTACATAGTGAGATTAGACAAAGCATAACAAAATAAACACTGGCGAGAAAAGGCTTTGAAACCAGGGAGCGTCCATTTCAGCCTCTTTACTCTGTGCATAACTGACATGGGGAGGAGGTGAATGAGAAAGCTGGATATGAGGTCAGAGATGCTGAACTCTTTGTCAAGTGTCAAGCACACAATAGTTCCAAGTGCATTTGTTTATCTCAGTATACCAGCTTCCCCGTCTTCTCAAGGAGGTAATAGCAATACAGTCTTCAGTGGAGTGTCATGGGGAGTTGAAAAGGCAATGTGAGTCAGGAATTGAGGAGAAAATAGCCTTAAACAAGGGAAGTATTCCAAAACCAGTCTACAATTCGTATTTCACTGGGTGAGGATGAAAATTCTAGAAGAGAGTTGTTTTTGACTTTTCCAAATGTAATATGAATGTCAAAGAAGCCACCCAACAGGTTCATATCCTTCCCCAGAGTGACAGTTCTGTAGCATCTGTGTCTTCCTCTGACTATAGATGAGGCAGCACCATTGGGCACATCATGGGAGCCAGTTAACATTTTAGAAGTTCTTCCAAAAATTTCTAACTGAAGTACTATATAATTCGGGGTATACATGGAAGGGAATAAAGTCAGCCTCAAAGGCCATCCACACACACATGGTTGTTGCAGCATTAGTCACAATAGCCATGGCCTGGAGTCAGCCTATGAGCCCATCAACAGTGAGTGATATGGAAAATACAGTACATAAGCCGAACGAAACAGCATTCAGTGCAAAAAAAAAAAAAAAAAAAAAAAAGATGAAATCTTGTCCTATTTGTGGCTATGTGGATAACTTAAAGTACATTATCCTAAATGATACAGAAAGCTGAATAGGATACAATTTCACTAAGTTTGAAATTGTAAACAGTGGCTGTCATTACTGTACCAAGTAGAATGGTAGTTACAGGAGTCTGGAAGATAGAATGGACACGGAGCATGAGAGTAAGATTCTGTGTCCAATTGCACTGTAAAGTGATTTTGACTAAGAGGATTATGTTTGAAAGCAACTAGAAAAGAAGAGTTCATTTTCCCAACACTACAAAGGGTGTTTGAGGTGGTAGATACACGTCTTGTCTAGGTCATCACACATAATAATAGAATGGTGATGAGAGATCGCATCGTGCCACATAAAGATGTACAATTACCCTCCATCAACTTAAATCAAAATAAAAAAAAATTTATTTGATAAATGACAAGACAAACCTGTAACTAGTCTAAACGCTCAGAACCCCGGTATCTACGAGGCCTCAAGCACACATACCTACAAAGAGGTGCCTTCCCTTCTGAGCAATGAATTTTATTCTTTCTGTCGCATTTAAGAGCTTATCCACCATTTCCCAAAGTTTTGTGTATTAGTTACTATTCTGAAAGAAATGTCAGGCACATGTGGGAGACCTCTCTTATAATAAAAATTGAGTTGGAAAAAGCAAAACTACGAATGTTTAGCAAAAACAAACTTTGAAAGGAAGCTCAACGCTTTAAAAAAAATGTTTCCTTAGGCATTTTTCTAAAATCAGCCTTGTTTCTGCATAATATTTTTCTTGGTTGGGCAAAGGCTGGTTAAAATATTCATTATTTTTTTAATGTACCATGCTGCTATTTGCAGCTTCAGGTAGTTAATATTTGTGTTTAAGCTTTGCAGTTCAAATGGGAAAATCCACCCTAAGGAGTATTGCTGAACAGCATGAAGGAATCCTTCGAAACAGGAGGTCCCTTTCCTGAATACCAATCAGTGTGGCTTTCCTTTGTGGCCGAGAAAGGAAGCGCTAACCAATGTTTGCACTCCACCATGCCCTGCATGTCAGAAGCTTAATTCCAAACACTGGCTGCCTTGTCGGCTGGGTTTCCGGATGGCAGAATAAATTGAACCTCTGAAGGCCGATGGCGCTACTGTGTCTCCAGATGACGTCAACGTCTTCTGGGACAACAGTGTGAAAAAGTGAAATATAATCAGAAAGTGCCTGGATAAAGATTACCTCAGTGTGTGTGTGTGTGTGTGTGTGTGTGTGTGTGTGTGTGTATTTGACTATGATAGGTCAGCCCTGTGAGCAAAGGCATTGGTGTTTATTCATACATAGAAGCCTGGATTAAGATGTAAGGGAGAGTGAAAGACAAGAGACCTTTGAGAAAAGTTTGCAGTCTGCATAGATGTATTCACCCTCCAGGTAAATACAAGCAAATTAGAGTCTAGGGAACGGTTCCCAGCAACAACTGTCCACCAAGTTTGTAGATGCTACTACAGATGTTACTGACAACAGTTTAAATGCAAACCATTCAGAAAGAAATGTGAAATTATGTGTCTGAAGAACTTAAGCATATTCTCAGGAGGGTCAACACCTTGGGCATGATTTTTTAACAGGGATTAACTGAGGGCTTTCTATGTATGAGAACTTGTACCCTTGCTAGAACAGGAACTCAGACATGAGACAGACAGGGCTAGACTTGGCATCAAGTTGTGTATTGTGTAACCCTTACCACCATTGGTTACTTCAGCGATCTCAGATAAACTAGTGTATCAATTTAGAATTCCTACCACTCACATAATTTTAAGAGGATATACATATATACATATATATATTTGCATGGTTTTCTTTTATTTCTAGTTTCTTATTCAAAGAAAATGTAGAAAATAGCAATACTAGTACTCTATAATTTTATATTACTTCTATCCATTCCACAATGTTTGATTCATATTCTTCAAAAATTTTGGGACAACCAACTGTGAGAATAGACTATTGTTCCTAGGACAGAAAAAGATCATTCCAGGGGCACTGTTTCCCTGCTGGGGCTCAATTCACCTCACACTGTGGAGGGTGTAAATGTAGCTTTCTCTTGCTTAGTTCTGAAGAGGTTCCTCTTGCCTCTTTCATTGATTTCCAGCCTATTCCAGAGCATCTGGACCCAGCTTGACTGGAATCAATTTAGGTCACCTTGGCCATACGGTTGTATCTATTATAACACAATAATTTATTCTGAAAATGTATGTATCTCCTTCAAAGAAGGCATGCAGGTCTCTGTTGTGTCTGATGTACAACATAGGCATGTAGATCCTGTACATGTATAACCACGTGGCAGTGGCTGATTTTTGTCACCTTTCACATTTCAAAATTGAGAGAACAGCTAGGTGGCATCTTATCTGGAAAATAACATTTTCTAAGATGCCATCTCCCTAGTAACATTGATGTGACCACCTAAGCATCATCTGCTGCCATTGGGCCATAGTTGTCCCTATGTCACACACTCTTCTTCTAACTTCCTGGCATGCCACACAAGCATTTTTCATGATGACACTTAAATATTTTTAGATTTTTTTCATCTAGTATAAGAATGGCCTAACATCCTTCTATATTCTTTTTATTTTTCTTTTATTGAAAGTAGTTTTTTCCTCACAGAATATATGTTGATTATGCTTTCCCCTCCCTCTACTTCTCTCAGTTCCTCCTCCCCCACTTCCCCTCCCATCTGGATCCACCTTGCATTAGAAAACAAAGAGGCTTCTAAGGGATTATGTTAATGATAAGATAAAATAAAATCTAAAACATCAGAACAGGAAAAAAAACAGACAAATAAAAGGGAAAGAACCCAGCAAAAGTCACAAGAAACAGATATAGGCACAGTGTCTCACTCATTTGTACACACAGGAATCTTGTCAAAACACTAGCCTGGAAGCTATGCTATATATGCAAAAGACATGGAGGGTAAAAATAGAGAAGAAAATGTATATAAATAACATAAAAATAACAATGTTTTTTAAAAAGAAGTATCCCAAAAGGCATTATGAGACCAGGGACCTCCAAAGATGCTGTTGAGTTCATTTTCTGTTAGCCATCTACAGTTGGGGATGCAGCCTATCCTTAAGAGTAGGTTTTGTTTTCCCCTTGTGAGAATCTCTTCAACAAAACTAAAATTTCATCTGCTGTTATCAATTGTAGATTACTTCTGGGTTAGGGACAGGAGCATGTATTCATTTCTCCTTTCAGTTCTGTGACCCCATCTGGAACAGACCCATGAAGGCCCTGAGCATGCTGCTCTTGTATCTTTGAGTTCATATATGGGCTAGCCCTGTTGATTTAGACGCCCTTGTTTTCTTGATTCCTCCACCTTCTCTGGCATTTATTCTCTTTCTTCCTCCTATTCCCAGAGTCCCAAGGGGAGGAATTTAATGGAGACATTCTGTTTAGGGGTAGATGTTCTGAGGTCTCTCAACCTCAGCATAGTGTCTGGCTGTAAATCTCCTCTATTTGTTGCCATCTTCTGCAAGTGGAAGTATCTCTGAGGATGGATGAGCAAGGCACAAATATATATATATTCTGTATAGTAGAATGTCACTAAGAGTCACTTTATTGCTACTTAAGAAAAAAAGCAGAAGTGTTTGATTTTTGTTTGTTTGTTTGATTTTTCTTTTGTTTTGTTTTGTTTTGTTTTTCAACACAGGGTTTCTCTGTAAAGCCCTGGCTGTCCTGGAACTCACTTTGTAGACCAGGTTGGCCTCGAACTCAGAAACCTGCCTGCCTCTGCCTCCCAAGTACTGGGATTAAAGGCATGTGCCACCACTGCCCAGCTGAAGTGTTTGGTTTTATCCTAGGTCCCTGGGCTATCTAGATGGAGGTTCTCTGTTATCCAAGTAGTATCATGTATGAGTTCCAGCTCCTGGAAGAAGCATTAAGTCAAAACAGATATTTTTTTTCTTGTAGGCAGGACAGCATTGTAGATCCAAGAGTAACTGCTAATGTGACTCAAATGTAAAATGTTCCCCACAGGCTCATCTGTTTGAGCCCTTGGTTCCCATCTGGTGGCTCTTTTTTTTAAGCTTATGGAAATTTCAAAAGGGTGACCTATTTGGCAGATACAGGCCACCAGGGGGAAGGCTTTGAAGATTCCATGTACTTTTTGTTCCCAGTCTGAACTCTCTCTGCTTCACACCCTGCAAGCTGTGGATAAATGGTAGCACACAGTCCAGTTCCCTTTGCTCAGAGCACTCCAGCAAGCATGCTGTCCTGTCCATAATGAAAGGTACTGTTTTATCTGGCTTGGTTTTACACTTTTATCTATTTTAACCTGATTTCCTAGCAATTCCTTTCTTTTTCCTGCATAAACAACTCGCCTACGTTGGAGAAACTGACACACAGTAAGTATATGATGCAATAGTGCTGTGAATGATCCTCACTACCGCTGACATGTAGACTGACTATGGACTCAATGCTTTAGAATTCCTGTGTACATATCCCCTGACTATGTCTTTCTATAATTTTCCCCCAACTAAAGTAAAATAACTGATTTTCCAAGCCTTTGGTCCTAAATGTGGACTTATGGCCTGATTTAACTGATAGGATAGTAGCAGATAGAATTCATACAAAGGCCCCCTTGCCTTCGTCTGTTAAATATTCCATATAGCTGACCAGGAACCTAAAGTTTGAATTCTAATCCTTTCTAGCCCTTTCTCTGCTATCTCATGTATGTTTGGCCTTTTCTATCCAATAGGACATTCCATTCCCTGGCTTATTTGGCTCTGGTCTTTAACCTGATCCTTCCATGTAATAATGAAATTGACCCTAAATCAAACATTTCCTGATTGTCACTTCAGCCTACTTTTCTGAGTTACTTGACTTGTGTATTGCTCCTTGACTTTTAAAACATTCTTTTCTTATTTTTTGGCAATAGGCTGTGGTGTTGCTGAGTGTCTTCTTTAATTTGCATCCAGCTAAAGTTCAGATTTGTCTAACTAACCAAGAGTTACTATTGTTTAAGTTCCCCCCCCCCAGGCTCTCATATTCTACATTCAAAGAGAAGCTATCTCACCTAGTGGCTTCACTTATTGGCTCACTATGCTTGACTCAAAAAAAATCAGTGTCTCTGTCACGAACCTCATTTCTGAACTGCAAACTCGCTCATCCATCTGCCTCTCTGATATCTTAGTTTGAATAATCCTAAGGCATTACAAGTGCCAGAGTTTTTAAAATAAATCCCATGATCCTCTCATTTAAGCAGTTGACTTTCCACTTAGTATTATACGATCTATAACACAACACAGTTATCCATGCATCCACTGGAAGCCTATCCTTCAAGCCTCATCTCAAATATATGGGTGGCACATCTTGTGACTGACTCATCCTTATGCACCTCATGCAAGGATGTCAATTCTGAACTTATTCCATAGCACTGCTTTCCTATCTTGATCTGCTGCTACACTGTAAGCTCATTTGTGCTCAAATCCCTATGGAGCTCAAATCCCTTTGGAGTGCCCAAATCTTCCTCCTCCTCCTCCTTCTCCTAGTCCTCCTTAAACATTCTTCCTCTCTCTCTCACTCTCTCTTTCTCCCCCTCCCACACACCTTGAGTTTTCTTAATGTATCTAAATTTTCATTCAAATTCATATACTGTCTTGCAAGACTGTGATTTGGTCACCATCTAATTCTTCAGCATCAATTCCCTGGTGCTCATGCTCTGCCTTCCTGTCAGTCTCCCCTTGCCATATGTGATTTGAGCTATTTATGGGCCCTTCAACCATGAGCTATCTCTCCTTCATCCTATAATATATTCTCCACACATGCCTTGACTGAATAGAGCATTGTCTATCATATACACAGTGCCCAGCAGAAATAAAATCCTCCCATCTCAACCATTGCATAATTCTTGAAACTTCTTCTAACCACAACTTTTGCCCTGTTTGCTCACCTTAGTTTCTCTGAATCCTCGAGTTTCAGTTTTCCAGTAATGTAGCCTTCTTTGGGCATACATTCTTGCTTAAATGGTTTCTAAACTCCTCTGTTTATAAATGCCAGAACATTCCTACATGCATAGCTATAGAAGTTTCATAGCAGTCAGTCACTCAGTGGCAGAGCTGTGTCTGTCTTGATATTGATTTCTGTCTAGCTTGGATCACCTGAGGCAGCATACGCAGTAAAATGAGGGTAGGGAGGAAAGCAGGAATAACAATAAAACCATTTGGAATAAATTAATTGACATTTGAGGTCTGAAAAAACTGCATATATATATATATATATATATATATACACACACATATACATGTGTATACGTATACATATATGTATATGTATTCTCCTTTCTTTTAAACTACAAGTTTACACCCCACCCCCATTTTACTAAAAAGGATTAAAATCAATTCTAGTTCCTTGTCTTTAGTATTATTTATATAATAATATCTATTCTTTTCTTTAAGCAAGCTACAGATTCATGTTTTAGATATATTCCTGGTAAGACAGAGTGAGAAATGGCCTCATAAATCTTCAGAACTTGAGGGTGGCTACCACCCTCAAAGGCTCTTTCTGGCTGTGTGACATGTCTCCACAAGCTCCCCATCCAGCCATAATCACTTTGGAATGTAGTTGATCTCCTGGAACAGTGCAGTACCTACATGCTTAGAGTCTCCTTTGCCCTTCATTTTCCCTCGCTTTTCACCGCTGTGCCACCCTTATATTCTGACATGTATTATAGACTCATCTGTCTCTCCGCCTGACTCAGCACACATCTCATCTGTTGCCATGGTCCTGTTTTGATTGTTGATCAGAGTCACATTGTGAGAGATGATGTCTGAAATTCAGATGAGTTCTCATGGTTTTTCTTTGTTGAGAGGCTTTTTTTCCTCATTCTCCACACAGTGATGATGTCTAATGAATGTGTCTAGTGTCATAGTCATCCCAACAGTTCAAGTAAGATATATGGCATTGGGAAAGAGAAAGTGCAAAGGAATCCTGCATGCCGCTGACTTATTAGAAGGTAAAACAGAGAAGTATAAGGAGAGGGAAGGGAGAGGGGGCATGAGCAGACACAAGAAACAGCAAGAAGATTAATAACTGTATATTATTCATATTCTCTGAGTGCACAGAGGTAGTCTCTCTTGTCTGAATAACCAGCATACAAACCAAAAGGAGACTAAGTTTGTTTCTATATATTTCAATATTTTATTCCCCATGTTATAGTATGAATATTCATTATAGACCTATTTATCCCATATAAATACAAAGATATTTAACAAATATTATTCTTTCTTTATCTGGCTGAAGACTTTCTCCTACTTTCTAGGAGTCCTATGTCTGATTCTACATCCTGGCCCTAAGTTTCTGTCTCAGAGAAGGTTGTCCGAATGAAGAGGTAATTGCTTAGTTTTCCTCTATTCTACGAGAGACCCTTGTCTTCAGTGCAATAGGCTTGGTTTTTCAATGTCCTTCTTTGCTGGTATATAGCTCTAGGAACCTGGGCATGGCCAGATCTATAATATCCTTAAGTCTCTGTCTTCTCATCACTTACAATGAGCTAATACCACCTCTCAGAGCCTTTGTGAGAGCTAAGGCTTCAGGTACCCAGACAATAGCAGGTTCTTACTGATGCTGGCTTCCCTCCCAGCCTTCATGTGTATGGTTAAAGTCTCACTGCATCACATAAAGTGACATGACTCTTAACTCTAATTTAGGACACCAGACAGACACTTAAGATATCTGGTACTATGAAGCGTTGCTTTTTCTGGTATTGCTCCTAATCATCCTGATTGTGTACCCTTCTATTGTCGATTGTGCCCATTACATACTGTCCATTGAGACCATCTCAACCCTATATGGAACCCCATGTTATGATCTTCCTCCTACACTCTCTTCATCAGCAATTCTTTCAGGCTCACGAGAGAGTAAAGGGCACCCAGATGGAATTCCGAGAGAATATTAATCTACTAACCATGGGCAATGAGTGGTGAGGTACTTAGCCACATAGAACAGTAGAAATACAAAACTGTACCAGGTCTTAAGAGAGCAGCTGAGATTGAAAACTAGTGGGAGATGGAGAAGGACATTGGCAAAAGCTTTTGTCCCAAGGGCATACCAACACTGCCAGGCTTCCAGGAACCAGAAAGGCGGAAGCATGAGGAAGGAGAAAACTCAAACTCTCTTTTCCTCTCAATCCTTCACAAAGAAATAGGTGAGTGAGAGATCACGTGGCCATTAACCAGATCATATTACACAGAGTATCAAAGAGAATTATTAAACATTTATGAATGAGAAGAACTGGAGCGAGGCAGTCACGTTTTCTGTGAATTTCTTGTCTTTTCAGTAACTTCTGATGCTGCAGCTCATTGATCAACTTAATATTAACAGCCAGTTACCAGATATGACTCTGAACCTTCTATGGATTTTATAGATCTTGGCATTCCAATTGTGCATACATGATTGATTTCAAATTAATCTGTATACTTGCTGTCTTTTGAATGGAAGTGATCAAAAATTTATTTGATAAAAGAATACCTGGTGTATATTTAAAGTATTGGGGGGTATTCCCAATATTAGCTTTGTTTACATTGAGACTACATTGTGATTTTCTAAGAAGAGGTTTAACACCATGTCTAGTGTCTACCCATTAGATGCCAATAGAGCATCCTGTGTTTGTGACAATCAAAACTGTTCCCAAATATTGCTAAATATCCCTGGGAAAAATATCAAAACTGGTTGACAGGCTTTACTCTCTGATGGATATTAATGGCTGTTAATAATATAAATAATGCATAGTTAATAAATTGCTCTGCCATTTTTATATAAATAACTTATGACATACAGCCTACAGTCTAGCTCTAAGTAACTCTTATTCCTTGATATTCATAACACACTCTACAATGGTTATGCTGCATAATCAAAGGGACATAGTCTCGAGGGTACACAAAAGTTAGACCACTGAATATTGCAACTCAGGCTTATAATTGATTCATTTTGTATAGTGTGATCTGGGAGATGCAAAGAGCTGTGCTATAAGGACATTCCGAAAAAAAAAGAAAAACAAAAATTCAAAGAAATGAAGTCTCCAAACAAAGCCAGCATAAAAAATAAGACTTTGAATGATTTCATCAATAAGAGCAGAAGCAGTTTGTCCAACTCCCAGTGAGCAATAATAGCTTCAGTCACAGATAAAAGCCTGCCTGGGATTCCATGATAAGCCAGTACATCACAGACAGGAAGCTAACTTCAAATTAAAAATCCTCAGAAGGTAAAAGATGATAAAATTCTCAAGTCACACATCAAAAGATAACATACATAAAAGACAAATGATGTGCTGGGAAAGTGTCTGTGTTACTTTAATTAATGTATAATTAGCAACTTAAGGACAAAATGGCACTTAAAGTCAATAACCAAAAAGTAGGTTTACATCATAAGCAGACAGTTCATATTAGAAAAAGCAGTATCAGCTCAAGTGATACTGGTCACGCTTCACCAGTAATCAGAGATAGAACAGTGAGATGTAAATTCTTCTCACAATGCTGGCCAAGTTTACAAAGACCATCAAAGATGTTCTGACCAAAGTTTAAATCAATTGCATTTTAGAGCTATCTGGTAAATGTATGATTTACTATGTAAAAATATTTTAATTTAAGGCACATATCGTGTTTATGCAAAGTGATTCCTGCTGCATATGCATGGGGATATATGTATAAGGATTGAGATCTGTTACTTAGTTGAGGAGATGCTGATTGCATTTCTATTACCAGCAAGACACTGTCCCAATTACCAACACCAATTAGACACAACGGCTTCTGGAATTTATATGTTTGTGATGAGACACTCCATGAAAATAATGATCAAGCAGGTGCTATTGTTGAAAAAAGAAAGAAATATCATATCTGGTGTGGAAATTGTTGGCTGTGAACTTTCAGAAAAGTAAAGATAAAGATACTTGTGAGAACAAGATAAGATTAAAGGCTTGGAAGTATCATTGTAGAAGCATGTTAGGGTGCATAAGGCATAGTTACAGATGTGATGAGACCACAGAACAAAGTATTTGTGGCAAAGTAGCATGCGAGCTGGGGATTGGCTCGGTGGTGAAGATCTTGGTGTGCAGGCATGGAAAACTGGAATATCCAGAATAAAGAGAAGCCAGGCACCTAAGCAAATGTCTGTGATCCCAATACCTGAGCTGAGAGAGGGAGACAGGTGAGTTTCAGGATGCTTGCAGGTGATCTGGTCTACTATAATTGGTGAGAACCAGAATTAGGTTCTGTGAGAGACATTGTCTCAAAAGATAAAGGGTAACAGAGGATGATGCTCAACCTCAGCGTAAGAACACTGACCTCTGGCCTCTACAGGCACACACGTACTAGTACATCTGATGATCATGTGTTGTATATGGGTCTTTGGAGTCTAATTTCTTGAGTTCTTTGTACAACTTGGATATTAGCCCTCTATTAGATGTAGGATTGATAAAGATCTTTTTCCAAACTGTTGGTTGCCTTTTTGTCTTATTGATAATATCCTTTGCCTTGCAAAATCCTTGCAATTTTATGAGGTCCCATTTGTCGATTCTTGATCTTACAGCACAAGCCATTGGTGTTCTGTTCAGAAATTTTTCTCCTGTGCCCATATGTTCGAGGCTCTTCCCCATTTTCTCCTCTATAAGTTTCAGTGTATCTGGTTTTATGTGGAGGTCCTTGATCCACCTGGACTTGAGCTTTGTACAAGGAGATAAGAATGGATCATTTTGCATTCTTCTACATGCTGACCTTCAGTTGAACCAGCACCATTTGTTGAAAATGCTGTCTTTTTCCACTGGATGGTTTCAGCTTCTCTCTCTGTCTCTCTGTCTCACTGTCTCTCTGTCTCTGTCTGTCTGTCTGTCTGTCTGTCTGTCTGTCTCTCTCTCTCTCTCACACACACACCAAATTCTCACAAACAAGAGAAGTGAAATGATTTTTTATACTGTGTCATTTGTTTCAGTTCTGAGCTTTTTACCAAGATGATACTTATGTCTGTCACTGCCCTTGATACTTTAAGAAGGTGGTGAGTGTGAGAGGAAAATAAATGACTGTGACAACATAAGACAGTGCAAAATTTGAAGTGGCTGCCAATTATTTTAACTCACTGAATTGACAGATGGGATCTATTTTCTTACTCTGAACTGTTGACTTGCTTGTAGAGAAGAGCATGGTAAGGAAAAAAAATTTTTCAGCTCCTGAGTATCGGACCCAACAGTTTGACATTAGTATGTTTTAAAATCTGAACATACATGTGGGTTTTGTGTGTGTATATATCTGAACATACACAGACATCCATGCTTTGTGTGTGGAAGTCAGAGGGCAAATTGCCCGAGTCTGTTCTTTTTCCACAATGGGATCTGGGGATAAAACCCAGGTCATTGGGCACTCGAGACAAGCGTTCATCCCTGCTAAACCATCTTACTGGTTCTTTCTGGATGCCAAGTGAGCAAGCTCAAGCTAGCCCTCTAGAGAGAGGAAGCATCAGGCTACCCATACAGCTGAGGCCCCTTTTGAGGACTTCCCCCTACAAACTGCCCAGGTGACTCTAGCTGTTTGAGTGCTACCAGATGAGGTCATAGGAAAACGCAACCAGTCTCTCCCAGAAACAAAGGCACAGACACAATATTTTACAAAGCCTCATTATGAGCAATTGCACACTTCTAGCAGAGATATACCACTTAGCACTATTAGGTTTTCCAAGCCACATTGCTGAGTTGTACATTTGTGGTACTGAGATCTCAAACTTATAAACACATCATGTCCATGTTCAAGAAAAGAGGATCAACTCTATGTTCTTATGGATTACCTGGAGAAACCTAGTTCCTGGTTGACATCTCTTCCTCATCAATACACAACTTAATTTAATAGTTAGCCCATGGATTACTAACCCATCGAGTGACTGACAATGTTTCTATAGTAGTTTAGAGTACTTTCTTTTTTATTTTTTTTTATTTAAAGAGGAATAATACATAGAATCATATAACAGAGACTTTAACTTAGCCTTTGTAATTAGTTTGCCTTCAAAGCTGCTCCAAAAAGTTTTCAGTGGATGATTTTGAAGCTGTACAACTAAAAAATGATTTGAAGGCTGTGCTGTCATGACTCATTCATTCATTTATGTGCTCAATCCCTACCAGTAGCTGGGGAAAAAAAACCTAGACATATCTTAGAGCTCAACTTGGCTGACTTTCCTAAGCTTGACAAAGTCATGCTAAGAGGCTCACTGAAGTCTATAACATCTAAGGCTTAAAGTTCTCTCGGAAGATGAAGTCAGACCTGACACCTTTGTTCCACAGAAGAGAGCCAACAAAACATTGTGAGTTTTGAGCTATATGGTTAACTCTTTGCACTGAAGTGCAGTGAATTAAATATCTGGCTCTACATTTAACTCCTGATAGCAGAAAGCCATACCTTACAGATTTTATCTCCTAAAGAGGTAGAAATAGTGCAATAATTATACACCCACAAATACAGAGATCACAGGAAATATGGATACTCTTGTTTATAAATATGTAATGAAGTATTATAAACCCAATGTGCATTTGAATTATGACATAACAATTCAGTCATAAGATCACTTTTTACCATTCAAATTGTAACCTTGGCACTTCGCTGTAATGCAGCCACTGAAGTTAATAACAGGTTAAACATAAGGTCGATTTAAAATATGTCTGTAGTTTTTTTTTTATGAATGTACTTTTTGAAGCCATGAATAAATTCAAGACATTTTTAAATAAAAAGAATTAACAATGAGCTCGCTCTTTTTTTCTTCCATTTTTTATTAGGTATTTAGCTCATTTACATTTCCAATGCTATACCAAAAGTCCCCCATACCCACCCACCCCCACTCCCCTACCCACCCACTCCCCCTTTTTGGCCCTGGCGTTCCCCTGTACTGGGGCATATAAAGTTTGCGTGTCCAATGGGCCTCTCTTTGCAGTGATGGCCGACTAGGCCATCTTTTGATACATATGCAGCTAGAGTCAAGAGCTCCGGGGTACTGGTTAGTTCATAATGTTGTTCCACCTATAGGGTTGCAGATCCCTTTAGCTCCTTGGGTACTTTCTCTAGATCCTCCATTGGGAGCCCTGTGATCCATCCATTAGCTGACTGTGAGCATCCACTTCTGTGTTTGCTAGTGGACACTATGTCCCTCCTTAGAAGTGGGAACAAAACACCCATGGAAGGAGTTACACAGACAAAGTTTGGAGCTGAGACGAAAGGATGGACCATGTAGAGACTGACATATCCAGGGATCCACCCCATAATCAGCATCCAAACGCTGACACCATTGCATACACTAGCAAGATTTTATCGAAAGGACCCAGATGTAGCTGTCTCTTGTGAGACTATGCCGGGGCCTAGCAAACACAGAAGTGGATGCTCACAGTCAGCTAATGGATGGGTCAATGAGTTTGCTCTTAAAGTTTTGTTTAGACTTTCAGTATTTTCTTATATCATTCCCTTCCACCCTCCCTTCCTCTCTTCTTCCCTCCCTTCCTCCCTTCCTTCCTCTCTCCATTCTTCCCTCTCCCACTTTCATAGCTTCCTTTCTTCCTAATCTCCCCCCTTTCTTCCTTACCTCCCTCTTTCTTCTTTCAGTTTACAATCTGACTGTGGACTACTGCCTGGCAGCCACAGGATGCATTTGCAGCTTGGAACTTTGCCCCTGGGATGTGCCACCCCCACCCCCAACTCAGCAGCAAGAAAATCTGTATTTGTTATTCATCATAGCTGAACTGCCAATGGCCCACGTGGCAGATCATGACCTGCCAGGTTTGCTTTTTTGTTTTTTTCTTCACTTAGTTTTCAAAAATGTGATTCTAATCTCTTCTTGGTCCTCATCTCCATTTCTTTCTGTTTCCTATTACTGGACAACCTCAGCCACATTCACTGTGTTGATATGAGAAAAGGATTTTCAACTCATTTTAGTTTAGATCAACATTGTGGATTTCAAACCTTGATATATTCAAACATTGTCTGTATGCCTTAATTATATGACCTTACTCATTGACACACTCAATGCTGGAGCTACTTCAGCATATAGATGAAGCTCTTTGCTCTTGAGAGGTCACAGTGTGTGTGTGTGTGGGGGGGTGGTATAACATAGGAAATATAAATATTTTGCTGTAACGAATGTAAACACTTGTCCTCAGGGTAAGGTAAGCAAATCGTCTACAGAGCAGGGAACTCAAAGTTTTACCCAGGAGATGTCAGGCCAAGCCTTCTCTTGAAGTGGGATTTAAGAAAAAAACATTTAAGAACTCTAGGAGTTCATCCTTGCAAGCCTGGCGAGGAACATTTGCTGCCGAGTGTCATACTGTAGAGTTTGCATGGCTGGGAACTTGTGACATAGGAAATAAACTGCAGTTAGAGAAGTTCACACTCTGAAGGATCCTATGAACTGGTGTGATGAAGGTTCACCTTGACCTTAATGAGCAGAAGTCTCATTTCAGACTTCTCAGCAAAGGCTAGTCTGTTACAATATCATTTACCAGCAGCCTTCCCCAAATTTCACTCGGTATCTTGGTCTGCTCAGACTACTATATGATTTATATAGGCAATATACATTTCTTATAGTTATGGAGATCAGAAAGTCCAAGATCAAGGCACTGATAGATTTGGTATTTGGTGAGGTTAGCTCTTTGGTTCAAAGATAGCACCTTATCTCTACGAAGAAGAGGCTATGGCAGGTGTCTCTTGGGACTATATGATCTGGGCATTGATAATGAAGCATACTTCCCAACACCTGCCTCACAGTTCCTGGGCTACATCTGTGAGGAGACTGTTTCCAGAGACTACTATCTACACATATCACATGTGTTACACACAAACCATATGACCAATATTAGATTTCTGGGGGGTAAAGAATTCAGATGCTATTTACACAGCATGACCCCCGAAGGTCAAAAGAGAATGTCTCTTCTCATTTCACTCTCTCATCCATCTGAAAAATATTTGGAAATTCCGCAGGTGTGTAACACATGAATGTTCATGGTGGAATTTCCTCCAGTTGGTCCAGCATTCTGCAATTAATTTAATATCAGATCGACATGAAGAAATACTTCTTATCTCTGTAGGAGATGAGATAATTGGGGACACATTTCTTTCTATTCTCTGAGGGTGATATTTTTCAAGTCTTAAATCAGCATTTTTCTTATAATACATCATCAGGGAGACATGCCTGTGTTCTTGTACACCTTTATTATCTGACCTGTATGAGCCCCAGAAATGGTTTAAAGTCTGCCTAACCGTGTCCTGACTCAGTCATTGTTGAATATAATCATTGTAAATTTTCTTTTAAATAACTTTTAAATTGTGTAAATGAAATAGATTTATACAGCAATTGTTTCTTGTAGAAGGAAAGAAATCAACTGCATCACAAATCACCACCTGAAGTTGCGCAGCAGAAACTGGTCAACTGTCTTCTTTTCTTTTTTTCTATGTGCTTAAGGTAAGTCGCACGTATTAATTAAAACAAGAACAAAGACAAACAAAGCAGTAAGCTTAAAGAAAAATAGTTAGTTTTGATAACTTTTTGTTTTCCTCATTTGTCACATCAGCGTTTATGAAAACATCAATTCACACTTTTTCACTATCAAGGAGAGTTGCAAAAGTAAAAATTAACTTTTTAAAGTACAATTACATATAACCCTTGAGAATCTTCATGAATTGTGAATGAATCCGTATGTTTTATAACTTGGTTTTTTTCATGAGGGAGCTTTCCAGACACATTTTTGTTCTGTGATTTAAAAAAAATTAATTAAAACATAGGTTACTGGGTTAATGGCTCAGTGGGTAAGAGCACTGACTGCTCTTCCGGAAGCACTGAGTTCAATTCCCAGCAACCACAAGGCAGCTCACAGCTATCTGCAATGGGATCTGATGCCCTTTCTGGTGTGTTTGAAGACAGCTACGGTGTACTAATATAAACAAACAAACAAACAAACAAACAAATAAATAAATAAATAGATTTACTATCATCATTTTGTAATTTCCTTACCAAACCTTCATGTGCCTTCTCCTTCCCTCTCTCTTCTGATAGCTTCTTTTCCTCTTTATTGTTAATTTTTTACACATACACAAACACTCACACACCACTGCTGAGCACTTAGTATTGGATAACCAGCTGGGTGCTCATGGCTGGAAAACGTTAATTCTCCCTCTCTCAGCAGTCATTAATTGTCTATAGTTGGGGAGAAACATAAACTCAGCAATCGTCTCTGCAACACTGAAATAGATTTGAAAATTCAAGAAATTTTTCCTTAATTCTTGTTTCTAAAATGGGTGTAAGCAAACAAGTGAAACAGGTTTGACACTTAAACACACTTCATAAAATAAATTGATTTCCATATAAGATTGTGCACTAAAATGTTAATAAAAATTTAAACACAGTTTAAGTCGAACTATTAATGACTTATTACAGGTATACGTAAGGACAGTAAAAGCAGAGATTATTTCAGTTTTGAGTCTTAATGGATCTTCAAGGTGTCATTCTAGAAAGCTTGCTCATTTCTTAGAAGGTTGCTAAAAGTGGTTCAGAAAGTGGTAAATAATTGTTAGTTTATTTTAGCTTCTACATACAAAAAGGAATAGATGCTTGTCTTCTGCGTGTGGTTTATTTCACATAACATAATATCATCCTTTCCATCATTTTCCTGCCAATGGCAGGGCTCAATTCTTTATGATGCATAGGTGCTACTATATGTACATATGCTGCTGCTTCCAATCATCCTATGATAGGCTGTATGCACGGTCACTACCTGAGCTATTGTCATTAATATCACAGGCATGTAGGAGTCTTTTGGTAATGCGAATTTTGCTTTATGTGGCTGTCTATCTAAAGTGAGATGGACGAGCCATGTGTCAGATTTATTTTCAATGAAAAAAAATTAGAATTCACTATTTTTTTTTCATAGAAAGCCTCACTCTAGTGCCCAAGCTGACCTGAAATTCAGAATCCTCCTGCATTGGGTGCCAAGATATTGGGATTGTAGCAAAGGGTTATCTTGTGCAGAACATATCATTTTGAACTAAAACCTCTATGCTGTTCAACTTAATGGATATACCAGCTAAATTTCTACCAATCATGTGTAAGAGTTCATTTCTTACTTGACAACTGTTAGGAATTGTGTGTGTATGTGTGTGTTTTAATCATTTCCATTCCAACTAGAATGAGTCAATATCTCATGTGGCTTGGATTTGAGTTTATCTGATGGCTAATGAAACAGCATTTTTTCATATATGACTACTTGTATTTTGGGGGTGTGGAAATGTCTATTTAAATTATTTTTCTTCTTTTAATTGGAAACTAGAATTAAAATTATAATAACCTTTATGAAAAAGCCCCCCAAACTGAACAAGTTTGGAATACATCTAAACAGCTGTAAATCACATAATGACACTTTTGTCACTAAGGAAACAAACACTGAGCAATGTTTATTTCATAAAGTCAGACCACGTACAATGTGTGATTATAATCAAAAGAAACCTGGGAAGAAAGAAATAGAGTGAACTATTATACTACAATACTATAAGGGAAATACTTAAGCCACCAAACAGTAAACTTATATTACTACATCCCAGACCAACTGCTAAAGTGGTAAGACAGAGTTACAGTTAAGAAGGCAAGAAAGAGAGAATTAAAAACCCATACATGTTGTGGTTCCTGCTATGTAAAATTCTAGGAACTGTTAGCTGATAGATAGAGACAGAAGACAGATCTCTGAGTGCTGTGCATGGGTGATAGAATAAGTTAGCTTCAGAAGAGAGCTGGAAAGCATCACCAGGGATAATAATGAAACTTGAGATTGTGAGAGATGAACGTGTTCCCTGTATTGATGGCATGACTACTTTGTGACTTGTGAGAAAACATGGTGGAATCTTATAGATACAAGCACAGCTCAGTTTGCTAGCTAAGATGCAAGTTTTCTGCAAATTACATGCATGTGGAACTTCTACTGTAGCCGCCAAATCCTCCTTTATGGTTCTTCAAACTAGCACCTGCATTTTTCTTGCAAAACGGCAACCAATATGGGTGCTTAGATGGGAAATGAGTTTCTTTAGAAGAGGCAGGAGAAAACTATGGTCTCCAAGAGAATAATCTATTTAATTTTTTTATTTTACATTTTACTATGTGCGTGAGTGTGTGTGTGTGTGTGTGTGTGTGTGTGTGTGTGTGTATGTAATTGTTTCCTGGGTGGGTGGCATGTGCGAACCATGACACATATATGGAGGTCAAATGAAAACTTATAGGAAGCAGTTCTCTCCTTTTACCATATAGATTCTAGATGCCAGGGACCAAAGTCATCATACTTGGTAGACAGAACCTTTACCCACTGACACATCCTGCTGGACAATATTTTAATAAAACCGTTAAGAGTTTACTGATGTCATGCTTATTTATTTATTTTTAGTTTCACTTAAATATATGTAATTATAGTTTTGCTACAAGTTATTACTAAGAATGGTGACTTGTTGAAATTACGAAGATAGCGGCTACGTTGCTTCTTTTCTCTGTGTCTGTGCATCTGAGGTCTTCCTGGCCACCAACTCTTAAGGGTGTATTTCCAAAGTGGCGCTGGGGATTATAGTGAATAATCCCATGGCTTCAGAGCATCATCATCCAGCTTTGCTCTCTCTCTTTCTCTCTCTCTCTCTCTCTCTCTCTCTCTCTCTCTCTCTCTCTCTCCCTCCCTCTTTTTTAACCTATATTTTTAATTGATTTACAATGTAATAAGTTTCCATATGGCATTTTCATTCCCTTTGCATTTGGTTAACCTTCTCATGCCATTTCATAAGCTTCCACTCACAGCCCTGCTTAAACTTATCACCCCCACATTCTTCTGTTGTTATGTATTCTACTGCCCTCTACCTTATGCTACCCTATACCGAATAGCCAAACACTTTCTAATTATTTTTCTTCTAGGAGCACAAGAAGCTAAATTCACAAATGGAAAGATTTGAGGGCAGGGTACACATAGGATAGAGTCTACACAGATTTTATCTTTCTGGGTCTTGGTTACCTTGTGCAGTATAAATTTTTTCAAGCTTCATCCATCTACACTCAAATTTCATAATTATATTTAATGTAAAGATGAATAAGATGTCATTGTAGAGGTGTACCACATTTTCATTATCTATTCTTAGGCAGCTCCTAGGCATTGTGTATAAAGTATCAATGACATTATTAAGCAGGTGTCTCTGTGATCGGATATAGATTCCTTTGGTTGTATGGCAAAGTATGATACAGATAGGTCAAATGGTAGTTGTATTTCTAGCTTTTGGGGGAACTTCACACCGATCTACAAAGAGGCTACAGCAACTCACACACTTACCAGCAATGAATAAGGGTTTGTTTTCATTATATAACCACTATTATTAGTTGATTCATGATTTCTTAATGATAACCCTTTTTACTTAAGGGGAATAGAATTTCAAATTGGTTTTAATTTCTATTGTTCTGGCGGCTAATGCTCTTGTATGCTTATTTAAATGTTTATTTGCCATTTGTGGTTGGATTTTTCCCCCCTTTTTGGGAATTTTCTTTTTGATCCATGATTTTTATTTTGTTTTCTAAAAATTTATAGGGGTTTCTTTCCTTTTTTTCTGGCAAAAAAAAAAAAAGTTCTTCCATTCTGTGGTTTGCCCCTTCATTCAAATGACAGACTTATTTGCCACGCAGAAGTTCTTAGTTTCATGAGGTCCTATGTCTCCATTGTTGATGATATTTCCTGAGTGACTAGAGTTTGCTTGGAAAGTCCTTAGCTGTGCCTAGAAGGTTAGGTATACTACCTACTTTTAACTTTAGCAGGCTGAGATCCTTCATTCATTTGAAATTTAGTTTTATGTAGGTGAGTGATAAAAATCATTTATTGAAGATGCTTTCTTCTCCAGTTCATATTTCTGTTTTTTGTTTGTTTGTTTGTTTGTTTTTTAAATCAGGCAGCTATAGTTGCATTGGCTTGTATCTGGATGTTCTATTTTATCAACGTACATATCTGTTTCTGTCTAATGCGATCCAAATGATGATCTTCTTGTTGTTCATTTGTTCATTTCATTCTGTTTTGTGCTTTCAAGATTTTTAAAAATTATTTTAAAACTTTTATTTTATGTATGTCAAGTGTTTTGCTTGCATCTTTGTGTACCATGTTCAGAGGCCAGAAGAGGGGCATTGGACACCGTGGGACTGGAGATAGAGATGTTTGTAGCCTGTTGTGATTGTGTGTTAATTACTTGGAAAAAAAAGTAAAGATTAATAATGCAAGCAGAAAACATCCTTGGATCTGTGTCCTGACTCTTAACATTTTCTTTTCATAGTTTTAGGAGACAAATAAAAGCTGTCTGCATACACAATAATGTGTGTGTGTGCAGTGCAGCTGTAATGAATAGCATGTACTCTGTAGAAGATGTACTGGTGTTATATTCACGCTCTCTTTATTCCATCATGTCCTATGAACACTGCATACTTGTCACTATTGGGTTTCATTTTTACTTCTTGAGATTAAAAATAGCAATTTACCAAATGAATACCCATGGTATTGGAAAGTTAATAGACAAGTAAGATAAGAAAGCAACAGGGAAATCTGTTCTATAATATACTAAACCTGAATATTTAATTTCTATGAAAGCATAATCAACATGAGTAAACTTGTATTTATATCAGCTCCATTAATATAGAACAACTGAAAATACATGTAGCTTTATACATTCTGTACTTTTCTTTCCCTTATTTTGATACTGCTCTCTGTGACAAAGCTAAAGAGATAATCCCAGAGCCTTGTAACAACATTGGGAAAAGACATTTAACATCATGTTCTCTTTGCTGTATCACATGGAATTCCTTCTCTCTATTATACAACTAATATGGAGTAAGGCTCACACAACTGATTTCAGGGATGATGTTTACATGGGAACAGAGATATACCTAATCTGGTCATTTGGCAGAAGTACACGCTAACTCTCAGAAGGTTTAGATCTTATTAAAATAATTTGGATCAGATTATATTCCTGAGGTATTTCTCACCTGAACTTACCAATGTAACTCAGCTCTACAGGTATTGTAGAATAAAAGCCCAGAGATGAGGCAATGTGAATGAGGACATGGATGAAATAGTGGTGAGGTAGGATTCCTCTCTGGCCATCTGGATTACTCAGTAATCTACTACAGAAAGAAGACAGGTAATGGACAGCAGCAGATGCGCTTTGGAGACTTGTGAGCAGATATCTGAGTTAAGTATGAAAAGAACTCATGAGCTAATCATTTTAAAGCATTCACAGATCTTATGAAATATGGTTTTTCTATTTCCAGACCACCCATTATTGATACTTATGTAATTTGAAATACAGTGATGATTATATATAAATATAATTTTTGTTTTGTTGTTTCTATATACTTAGAAACCTGGATTATATTCTTTTAGGGATGCTGTGGTACGATACCCTGACAAAAAGCATTTACTGGAGTTGGGGTATATTTGACTGACAATTCCAGACTATAGTTCATTTATCATTTTTATATGTGTGTGTATATATATATATATGTGTATATACACATATACATATACATATGGAGAGAGATCAAGTATAAGCACATAGATTATAGTTCTGATAGAGTTCATCATAGCAAGGATGTCACAGTGACAGAAGATAGAGAACTGGTCATATCATATCACTGACTAGGAATGGAAGGCAGTGAATACAAGCATGCTTGAACTAAGCTTACCTTCTCTACCCTTATATAGGTCAGAATACTGTTTATGGAATGGTGCCACCCACAGTGGATGGATTTTCCCATTCAATAAATGTAATCAAAATAGACTTCTCCCAAAATGCCTACAAGCCAAGCTGATCTAGGTAGTCCCCCAATGTCACTCTATTCCCAATTGCTTCTAGAGTAGGTCAAGTTGACAAACTGCATCACAGAACCTAATATTGGTTTTTGAAGTCCACTGTAATGAATTGCTCAGCCTGTGACACTGGAAGCATAGATATCTTTTGTGTATTGTGTTTTTCTTTATCTTCTTTTTAACATCAATGAACAACTGGACCAGTTGTAGCTTGGATAAAAATGAGGTTTCTACAAGGTTCTTGCAGAGAAAGCTTTGTGCTCTCTTTATAATACTGGCAATAGCTATGGGTTTGTCCATGCTCAGAGAGCCATGCACATTCAGTGCTGAGTTATCACTAGTACTTTCTTCAGGGATGCTGACCCAAAGTGCCAGAGTCAACAGAGAATGAAGAAGCCAATTGTTCTCTTGTTGGATTAAGGTCATTATCAGGGCAAGAGAGTAGAAAAAGAAGGGACTTAAAATTTGTACATACAATGTAGGCAGATACACATATTGTCATTCTAGTATATATACTAATGTTCCCTTAAAAACTATAAAGAAGGGAAGTAACGTCCTGTCACCCAGTGATGAGGTTGCTATTGTGACTAGTGCCATATGTGGCAATGCCATTGCCATGTTCCAGCAGACATGTTGAGTGGTA
This sequence comes from Mus musculus, assembly GCF_000001635.26. Taxonomy (NCBI): domain Eukaryota; kingdom Metazoa; phylum Chordata; class Mammalia; order Rodentia; family Muridae; genus Mus; species Mus musculus. The sequence goes on along the minus strand of NC_000068.7, from coordinate 134,046,800 downwards.
CAAAGTATGAGAGCACATCTCCATTGCTTATGTGTTTACTAGACTATACATGCATTATATTAGAGTATACAAAATTATTTTTAAAACATTACTGTATGGATAGGGAGATGGTTCAGTCTATAGTAATGTGCTCATTGTACAAACATGAAGACCTGAATTTGAACTCCCAAAACACACATACATTGCTGGATGCTTCTGTAACCTTTGCACTGGGAGAGAAATGGTGGAGCTAGATGGATCTCTGGGATTCACAGGGCAGCTCATTTTACTAGTTAGTGAGCTCCAGAATCAGTGAGAAAGACTGTCTCAAAAAAGCGAAATGGCAACTGCCTAGTGTCTGGGTTGGTGGTTGTTTATGGAATGGATCCCCAAGTGGGGCAGTCTCTGGATGGTCATTCCTTCTACTCTGAACTTTGTCTCTGTAACTCCTTTCTTGGGTATTATGTTCCCTGTCCTAAGAAGGAACAAAGTATCCACACTTTTGGTCCTCTTTCTTCTTGAGTTTCATGTGTTTTGCAAATTGTATCTTGGGTATTCTAAGTTTCTGGGCTAATATCCACTTATCAGTGAGTGCATATCATGTGAGTTCTTTTGTGATTGGGTTACCTCACACAGGATGATATCCACCAAATCCATCCATTTGCCCAAGAATTTCATAAATTCATTGTTTTTAATAGCTGAGTAGTACTCCATTGTGTAAATGTACCACATTTTCTGTGTCCATTCTTCTGTTGAGGGACATCTGGGTTCTTTCCAGCTTGGAGCCTGAGTTAGCTGTCTCCTGTGAGGCTCTGCCAGTGCCTGGCAAGTACAGAAGTAGATGCTCATAGTCATCCATTGGACCCAGCACAAGGTCCCCAGTGAGGGACCCAGAGAAATACCCAGGGAGCTGAAGAGGACTGAACATCAATATGAACTAACCAGTACCCCTAGAGTTCTTTGGAACTATACAACCAATCAAAGAAAACTCATGGTGCAACTTGTGGCTCTAGCTATATATGTAGGAGAAGATGACCTACTTGGTCGTCAATGGGAGGAGACAGCCTTGGTCCTGTGAAGTTTCTATGCCCCAGTATAGGGGAATGCCAGGACCAGAAGTGGGAGTGGGTGGTTTGGGGAACAGGCGAGGGGAGGGGACTTTTGGAGGGAAAACTAGGAAAGGGGATAACATTTGAAATGTAAATAAAGAAAATATCTAATTAAAAAGAAAGCACAAAATGGGAAACACTTGAGGAAAACACCTGAGTGTACACTCTGGCTTGCACATGTGTTTGCAGGTACACACATGAACATTTATAAGTACCTACAGGAAGTTTACTATAAAGCAGCATTCTGTGTTGCATATGCACAGTCTCACAGATCTTTTGCTGTCGTTGATGTTCTTACTAAAATCAAATTACCTTAGGAAGCCTTTCTGAAAATGGCTCTCTGATCTTAAGAAATCATGGAACCCATTCAGAACCATACATATAAAGAACAGGCTAGGAAAGGAACAGCACGTTGTTAATGAGTTGACAAGTAAGCTGAAACATACTGCTCTTATGTATAATTTTCTGAGACAGATTCCCCATGCATACAAAAATGGGAGGCTTTTTTAATGACTCCCGTCTCGTCAAGTTGTGCTCTTCATTTAGCCTTGCCATTTCCCATTAGCCTAGATACACTTTGCCACAAGATACACACAGCAATCAATTACCACTTGTACCTTAAAAATTCCTAGCAACGTTCTCTCATCCCTGCCTCTCCTTTCCCAGCTTTCTTTCTAAAACCACACCTGGAAACCATAGATTCTGCCATCATTAAAGGATGAGGCAGAGAGAGGACGTGTAATTCATGGCTGGGAGGTTCCGTCCCCTGCACAGACAGTACATGTTTGTTAATAACACTCTGAAACCCAGACATTTTCCTGTTTCGTCCTGTTTTGAATTTTTCAGAAGTGATTTTCCAGACTGTGCCCGTCCATTACTTTTAATAATGACTTTATTGGGATACCAATTATTTTCTTTGGGCCAGTGGAAACGTGTTAAGCCATATTTCTCTCATAAGTTCAGAAGTCCTTTTATGGATTTTAAGTATGTTATTCTGTGTGGAGAATGGAATCCAAAAGCCTGGAGAGCCGAGAGGCTAAATTCTGTGACCAGCCAAGAGATTCTTCACCATTCATTTCCCAGAAAGCAGTCAAACAGTCAGGGCGTTGTAATGTTAATCTCACTGTTGAGAGATTTCTGTCTTGGAGTGTTACATTAGTAAGGAAGGAAATGCTCTGGAGAAGACATGACTGGACCCAAGATATGACAAGCTGTGCTTGAACTTCGTATTCCAGCTTGATCTTACCCCAGTAGCTCACCAATCAATATCACTTCTGTGACTCCATCACAGCCTTCCTCCTCACTGACCGGACTGTTTTAAACACAGCAAAGCCACTTCAGGAACCTCAAAGAATCATTACCTTAGCTGACTGCAGTAGGACTCCTGAACAGGGGGTGGGGGGTGGGGGCTTCATATTTGCCTAGCAGTATGAATTTGAAGACATGCAAGGCCTCCAGGTAATCCCAAATCCTGGTCCATTCTTAGCCTCTTTGTCTGGGAGGGCTATGTCAGACTTAATATGTCACTTAACTGCTGTGGTGCAGTTGGCTCAGTCATGGTGTCTGTTCACAGCAGCAAAACCTCAACCATGGCATATTTTATATCAGAGAATGTTAGTTCTAGAGTAAAAAGAAGCAGAAAAATATAGAGTGATTGGGGGGGAGGGGGAACGTTTAAGTTTGTTTTTTGTTTTCTGTTTTTTTCTGTTTTTGAAAATGGCTTAGCCAAGAGAAGAGAGAATATGGGAGGGAAAAAACAAAAAACAACAACAACAACAACAAACAAACAAACAAACAAACAAACAAGAACCAGGAGAGAAAGTGGTAGAAAGTATTGAAGGTGTAGAAAAGATATGAGAAAGGTTGGAAAAAGGAGTCAGGAAGAAGAAAAAGGCAGGCAAAGAGGGGAAGTGGTGATCACAGGCTATCTACATGTTGGTAAAAAGCCAGGAGCTCAGCACAGTCAGCCCACAGCTAGATACAGAACAAAATTCTCCACATATGCTGCTTGTAGATGTTATTGCTGAAGAAACACTTTGGTCCAAAAGCTGGACATGGTATTTCAGTCTTGTCTTTTTCTTTTCTTTTCTTTTCTTTTCTTTTCTTTTCTTTTCTTTTCTTTTCTTTTCTTTTCTTTTCTTTCTGGAACTCACTTTGTAGACCAGGCTGGCCTCCTGAACTCAGAAATCTGCCTGCCTCTGCCTCCTGAGTCCTGGGATTAAAGGCGTGCACCACCACGCCAGCACCTGCGATGCAGAGGCAGGGGGATCTCCACAAGGATAAAATAGCCCATTGCTACACAGCACATTCTAGACAATCCAAGGCTATATATACTGCAAGGAACTGACTAAAACAAGGTGGGGAGCCTGATTCTGTTCAGCCATGAAGGCCCCCATCTTAATAGATATTTTGAACATGGAGCAAGACATACTGAGAGGGACTAGAGTTACTCTCTATAGGAATTAGAATACTCACTTTGATCTCGCTCCCCAGATGTGCCCTTTTATTATATCTTCCTTGTGGTTGGCCTAAAGAGACTGGGAGGGGAAATGGGAATGGAGACAATTACAGTAGCTTGTAGCTTTTTGACAGCCATAATGAAACACACATATCTAACAGAAATGTATTTAATTTCTCACAGGTCTGGAGATGGGGTTTCCAAGAGCAAGATGCTGTTAGGACTGGCTTTCTCTAAGGACATTGCTAGGCCTCTCCTCTTGGCTCACAGAACCTGTTCTGTTGGTGCTCCTTCATCTCAGTTTGCCTTCTTTGCATGCTCACGCCCCAGAGATGTTACTCATTTCTTAAAGTCTTAGAGAATTAGAACTTTGCCTTAATGGACTTCCATTAACTTACTCCTTCCTTTTAGGGACTTGTAAATACTGTTTCTCTCTGAGGGCTACTGTTAGGAAATTTAACATGATCTCCTGACAACCCAGTTTAGGTAATAACTGAGGTATAGGGAAAGTCAAAGCATCCAGACAGAAACCCATCTGGCTATACTTGATCAGTCCACACATCCCAGGAGAGACTATTAGATTCCCTGGAACTGGAGTTACACACACAGATGGTTGTGAGCTGCCCTGATGTGGGTGCTGGGAACCAAACCCATAGCCTCTGTAAAAGCGGCAAATTTTCTGAACTATGGAGTCATCCTGTGCTATACTTGTGATGTACTGGGGAAATGTGACAACCCTCTACCATTGTGTGCCATTTGTTTACTCAAATTATAATTCTAAGGGAATTGTTGATAATAACCTTATGCTTCTGTTGCTTACCAGACTGAAACACTAGTCCTGGCAGTGGTGCCTATGTAAAAGTAAGAAGCAGCATTAATTATAATATTACATATAGAATATTAATGCTACATATGTACTTTATATAGACATGTTGCACATTGATAACTCATCTTTGAACAATCTGTATATTTTAATATGACTATGACTGCTACATATAATATTTTAATACATCTTCTATATGTCTTGAAATTATATGTTTAGAACTTTAAAAATGTCTTTTTGCATATTACTATAAATACAATGAATGTATAGTTATAAGAGTTTAGCAATCATGTACTATAGATAACACAACTTGCTGGTTCTTAATATTAAATAGCTATAGGCAATATATTATTAAAATGTGTATTTTATAAACATATTTTATTTAAATATTCAAATAGTGAAAGTAACTCATGCTTTACAATATAGCACTTTTGGCTTTGAAAATAATGTGACTAGTAATGATAATGTTATGTAGCAGATACTGTTGCCTTTATATAGTAATACAAAAAACAGTCACCATAACATAGTAATAAATATGATAAACATTTTAGACTTGAAGGAGGTGCTCTTCCTTGTTTCTTCTCTCAATTATGTTGGTATATAATATCCCCAAGAGCCTCAGAACAACTTGTTTAATAATTCTATGTATACCAGTACCTTTGTGGCCTTCAAATTAACCAAAGGGAGGACAAGTGCTTGCCCAAGACCCAAACATAATCACAGACAAGGTTAGCTTTTCATTTGCAACAATTTCATCCCACATAAAATCTCCTATACTCTTATGCACTAAGATAATGAAGCATTTTGAGAAATACCTGCTCTGTTGTACCAGCTTGGGCAGAGTAGACACACTTGACGACTTTCTCTCCTCCCCCTCCTCCCCCTCCTCCTCCTCCTCCTCCTCCTCTCCTTCCTCTTCCTTCTCCTCCTCCTCTTCTTCCTTCTCCTCCTCCTTCTCCTTCTCCTTCTCCTTCTCCTTCTCCTTCTCCTTCTCCTTCTCCTTCTCCTTCTCCTTCTCCTTCTCCTTCTCCTTCTCCTTCTCCTTCTCCTTCTTCTTCTTCTTCTTCTTCTTCTTCTTCTTCTTCTTCTTCATCTTGTTGTTGTTCTTTAATATGACAAATTCTTCACAGTTGGCAAATCCTAGGACTAATTGAGGAGTGATTTTTAAGTACTTACAGGAAGATGAGATCAAAGTGTATTCTAAAGGTAGAGCAGTAATTCCCAAGCCTGTAGGGTCTAACAATCCTTTCACAAGGGTTACCCAAGACCATCAGAGAGCACAGATATTTACACTATGATTCATAACAGTAGGAAATTATAGTTATGAAGTAGTAGCAAAATACTTTTATGGTTGGGGGTCACCACAAGATGAGGTGGTACATGGTCACAACATTAGGAAAGTTGATAACTGGCCTAGAGCAATCAGCATGGGAGAGTTCCATTTCTGTACCTCAGAACAATGGTTACCAACTGTGGTCCCCAAGTCTGCAGCTTTTGTCCCCTGGGGACCTGTAGAAATACCAGATAAACAGGGTCAAAGATGCCAAGTATCAGATCCAGCAACCTCTTTGGAGAAGGCTTTCAGGTGATCCCAATTCACCCTGAAGTTTGAGAATCATTGAATTAGAGGAAAGAAATGCGTGATAGTGTGGGGAGCCATTGAGTGGTTCCAGTAAGTATGACATATTTGGTTTCCATGTGTTAACCCACTGAGTTAGAACTAGCCAGGTGCATTGATGTCACCCAGTTGACTGGTAGCCATGTGATATTCCTGTATTCTGTAAAATCTCAAGCACAATCCACTCCCTGCTTCCCACTGCCTTGTAAAGTATTGTATACACAGAGGGGAAACAGTGTTTTCAGGAATTAAGGCAAGGCTGAGGGACCATCTCAGTAAAGTCATTGTGTTCTAGCCCTGTTTCCTGCTGGCTGACTTTCTCTTGAGAATAGGAACCAGGAAATCTTTGCGGCAGGTGTAGTTCTAACAGATGTTCCAAAGCCGGAGACAGCTCACTGCTTCCCTTATTTGTTGTGGATTCAATGGCTTCTGAAGTCATGCTGTAACCCTGTGGTTGCTCACAGAGAGATTTTGTGGCTTTCCTGTAAATCACTGTATTTTCCCTAAGGAGTTATAAGTTCTCTATTGCCCTAGGAAAGCTTGGGTTTCTTTAAGGCTGTCAGGGACGATGTTTGCTCTATTTTCACTACATCTCCTGTGGCCTGAAATGCTGAGGGGCTCTCTTGACCACACTCATGCACAAACAGGGCATCTCCTTTAAGAACGGTCTCTGTCAGATGGTTTTCCTTTCAGATGACTATAACATAAAACAACAAAAGAAGGAGAGGATCCTGGTAATCTTATTTTTAAAAGGATAAAAAGCTAAGAATGCATAGTAAAATCATTTGTATAATAAAATTGTTTGGCAGGGACTTTGGTGGCAATTCTACCTATCATCTGTATGAACTTGTGCAAATTACTTCTCTTTAACTGCTAGCTAATAGACTTGTTCAAAGGATTAAATTGCTAACTTGTCAAGTTATTGAAATACTAATTGGGAAGTATTGAGTACATTATAATTAGGTATTATATTGATATTGTTATTATTACTCTTATTATTGATTTAAAAATACTAAGAAATTCTATCTAAAGAACGATCCAAATACATTCACCAATTTATTTTAACCAGGGAGGAGAAACATGCTGGTGTAGAAGATAGTAAGCAACCCTTTTTCAGCCATCCTTTGCAGCTAAGAAATCCCATGCTGCGTCATAAACTCACGTGCTGATTAAGTTTTCACTGCATTTGCCTCAACTCCACACCTGAATTCATTGTTCCTTGGCAGCAGGCACTCTGCCCTAGCTCTCGTTGTACAGAACAGAACAGTGTGTGAGCAACTTCCATATCACAGCAGATTTAACATTCAGAAAAATGTGTTCTAGTGAACCAGAAAGCATAGTTCTGTCTAAATCCTCCTCCATCCTGGCACAATGGTGCTTTACCTCTAGTTGGCTGTTTCTCAGGGTACACTCACAGTGCTGCAAAACATACTTGCTGTCTACAAAGCTTACATCTTGGTGGCGATCTTTCAAGTCACTTCCAGATCAAATGACTAGGTGACATAAACTGTGGGGCCACTTCCTGAAGGAAGCAGTGCGGGAAATTCTAAACACCACTTTCAGTTTCCCGATTCCCAGACTTCCACATGAAAAGGCTTTTGGAATGAGAAAAGTATCCGGGCAGGAATGGAGCATTAGCAGATGTCTTAAGAAAATGGAACTCGGTGCAGGTGGACATCACAAGGAGAAACTACGTGAAAAACTTGGATGCTGGGTTGGATATTACACATCGGATAAAGCCCAGATGTCTCCTGCTTGAGGAACAAGGTCACATCACATGATACATTCTGTGGTTGGAATGGTAGTAATGGTCATCTTTCAGAAGAAATCCAGAAAATGTATTCTGTGACAGTGACCCAGGGGAATGTACCCTGTACCACTCAATATCTCCTAATTAAATAAATCCAGTAAGTACAAAGAGTGCAACACCATCTTCCTCTTACCATAACATGCAGCTTTCATAGTCCGTGGTCCATTTCTTCCTTATGATGCCTTCTCTGTGAGCTGCACGAGGAAAACGGTGCTAAGTGTTTTGTTAAGGCTTCTTTTCTGTCATTCTGAAACTCAGCCTGCAAAACTCTGTGCTAATCAGCTCAGCTCCATGGGAGATATTTTAATCCTGCTATAAACTGCAGTTCCAAGGCACTGATTTAGAAGGCTGGGGAACTGGTGTCTACCTTCTTGTGTTCCACTGTATTGTCTTTAGAGATGGATTGAAGACGTGTAGTGTTTTGTGTCTTACCTGTTACTTACACATGGCCTTTGCTGAAAATTATTATAAATGGGATCAAGAGAAATCAGGCATATTTGATGACAATACATTTGCTCAAGAGAATAATAATCTTAATTTTGACTTGCAGAATGTCACCAGAGTGTGGCCAGATCAGGTGTTTTACGCTGTTGCGTTATGTTAGATGACACTATCTGATCTAGTTGGCTTTCATTAATTTTAGATTTTTCCCATTTGTAGCATAAATCTGTCAGCAATATAGATTCAGAGATTGCCATGTATACACCACTATCTCACCACCACTTGCTCCCCATGTGTCTTTGTGTGTTCTCAAGCTTGAAGCAATAATTCACTGGCATCCCAAGCTGACTTTGCATCACAACTCATGTAGAGTTCAGCTTTGAAATGTCCAAGTGCTTAGGCTCCTCCTCATCCTGAGTGAATGGTCATTTTTAATTATTAAGGTCAATATATAAAATATGTCTTGCAATCAAATTTGAATTTCATTAAGCAGCCAATAATTTATATGTATAAGTATTTACCATGATATTTAGGATGTATTTGCACTAAAAGTTTTCACTGTTTATCATTAGTTCAAATATATCTGAGCACCCACATTTTGATATTTGCTCTTTCTCTTCTCTTCTCTTCTCTTCTCTTCTCTTCTCTTCTCTTCTCTTCTCTTCTCTCTCTCTCTCTCTCTCTCCCTCTCTCTCTCTCTCTCTCTCTTCTATTTTTCTTCCTTTCATATATAAGAGAACTTTATCATGTGTAAAATGCTAAAATTTAGTCAGGCAGGGGTGGTGCATGCCCTTAATTTCAGCTTTTAATCCTTTAATCAGGAGACAGAGTCAGGCAGAGCTCTTGGAGAATTCAAAGCCAGCCTAGTCTACAGAGAGAGTTCACAGATAACCAGAGCTGTTACACAGAACAACCCTAACATGAAAATAAAACAAAATGGGGCTGGAGAGATGTCTCAGTGGTTAAAAGCACCAACTGCTCTTCCAGAGGCCCTGAGTTCAATTCCCAGCAACCACATGGTGGGCTCACAAAACCATCTGATGCACTCTTCTGGTGTGTCTGAAGACAGCTACAATATACTCATATAAATAAATAAATATTAAAAAAATAAAACAGAACAGAAATTTTAAAAAGAATACAAAGACTTATATTTTCGTGGTTTCCAAGATTTGTCTTATTTTTCATCAAACTTTATCTTTTTAAATATACATTTTGATTTTAAACCAAAGAGCTACCATTCAACATATTTTTCAAAGTTGAGGAATTAAGGATTTCTTTTTTAATTTTTCAGATTATAACATAATTACATCATTTTCCTCTTCCCTTTCTTCCCTCAAAGCCCTCCCAATATACTCTTCCATGTTCTCTTTCAATTTATGGAATCTTCTTTTCATTAATTGTTGTTTCATGGATATGTGTAAGTAATAATATGATAAGCTTGTTTATCATTCAGGGTAAATAGTTTTATTTGATTTCATAAATATTTATTTCTTATGTCCTTCTTGTAGATGTTATTGTTTTTATTTTTTTAAAAATTCCTCTTCCATGTTTATTAATACGCAAGAGCATTTGCCAATAGTGTTGCAGATTTTTTTCCTGACATTAAATCTTTAGCTAGAAATATAAAATGATTATGATTCCAGGGTTTAAAGAGAATTCTGATATTTTTATCACAAGAATTTGAAATAAGAAAAAGTAGTAACCAATATTACTTCAACTTCCCTTTAAGAGGAAAAACAGAGCAGACAAAAATGGTCTATGGAGACAAGTGTAGTCAAGTCCCCATGAGAGATTCTGGAAAGATGAAGTGGTAGGTCCCTGAGCAGGAAGGACCTGAGCACCACTTGAACTCCTTGAAAGATTCAGCGCCTTGGATAATGAGCGCACGAGCAGCTGCTAAGAAGAGAGCTTGGAAATGCTACACATTCCAGCGCAAATCTCCAGACCCAGGTACCATGGGAACAGCTGATCCTCTACAAACACACGTTGATGTGTAGTGATAAGATAGACCCTGACATGCTGTCTGGATATTATGAGCAAGGTGAAGGGTAACCTAGGGGACCAAGCCAACAGCAGGGAGCTGCTGAAATCCCAGCTGTGAATTAAACAAGGATGCCTGGGCTTGAATATTCTTTTTGCCCTCAGCTAATATGCGTATTGACCCCTGCCTAAATGGCTTAGAAGTAGTCTTAAGTAAGTTGGTTCCCATAAATAGTGTCCTCTTCGGGTGTTATACGAGAAAGAACCAAAAATAATAACTGCAAATGTTCCTTGGGACCCTAGCACCTGATAGTCGGGGGAGAGGGTTGTTAACAAAATACAGAGAGGTGCAAACATTTGTCCTTGATGATTCTTTAAAGGAAAAAAAAAGAAATCTTAATTAGAAGAAGCTGGGTGAAAGCATACATGGAAATATTTTTGATCCATTGGATAATTCATGAGCATTTCTTATTGTTTATTAAAATGGAAAGTATAAGTCCAAGCGTCCTGGGTGTGATGTCTCCTGGTTGCAGAGGGGTTTGTTGTACTTTGTTTTGTATGCCTTCCATATTCGTTTGACAAATTCAACATTTGTATGACTTCAAATATCGTATAAGTAGCTATTGAAAATAAAATACAGTCTGTAGTATTTAGAACATATATTTCTTAGTTCTTATGACTGTTCAGTCCTGAATTCTTTTGGTGACAACTTTTAATTAAAATGAGCAGAATCACTTTAGTTAAGATAAAAGGAGGAAGAGATATGAACAAGCAACAGAACCAGGTTTTCCGGGTGAGCTGTGGAATGCATTTTAAAATGTTCTGGATATTCATTAAGAATTATACTGAAGTCCCACTTTCTGATTTCAAGACTCACTACAAAGCTATAATATGATGTGCATTAGCCAGGCAGTGGTGGCATATGCCTTTAATCCCAGCACTTGGGAGGCAGAGACAGGCAGATATACATACATACATACATACATACATACATACATACATACATACATAGAGAGACAAACAGACAGACAGACAGAGAGACAGAGAGACAGAGAGAGTTAAAATTTCAGACCTGAAAAGACATTTTTACTCACTTTTCTATAACTGTGATTAAATAATCAAGCTAATTAACTTAAAGAAAAAAACTCTTCATCTCAGCCACAGTTTCAGAGTGTTCACTCAGTGTTTGTTTGACCCTGTCACTTAGGGCATGCTGTGAGGCAGAACATCGAGGTGGTCATCACACAGGGGAATAAACCTGCTGAATATCACAGAAACCAGGATGCAAAGAAGGAATGAAGAAACCATTGTTTCCTTCCAGAACATGTTGCCAGTGGCCTACTTTTCTTCCACAGGGCTCTACCTTCTGACAATTATCCCACCTACCATTAGTTCAAGCAATTAGGTACCAACCCTCAACACTGAAGCCTTGTGTGACATTTAAAATCTAAACACTAATATACAATGATGGTCATAAGAATATTATTCTAATAGCATCAAACACCAGCTTGAATCTATGAACAGCTGTTGTATATACAATCACAGAGTATTATTTGATCTACAAAGTAAAAGAAATTGTAGTGTCTGCTGCAACATTAATTAGCCTTAAAGAACTATACTAAGTGCAATGTCAAATATTATATAATTTGATATATAATAGTGCAGCCTGAGTAGTCAAATTCAGAGCACGAGAACACAGAGTTCTCAATGTTAGCAGTGTCTGGCCTAAGTGAGATGATGAAACTTACTGTTAAGTTAATATTAATATTACTGCAAGAATAGCTGCATAGGTTTGGTCAGATGATGAAAAGAAATTGTAGATAAGTAATGGAAAACCCTCAGAGTAACCTAGTGTCACCCACTACACTACACATCAAACATTAAATAAGATGTAAAACTTATGCCATAAAGATTTGTCTTCAGTTTTTTTTAATCCTACGAATTAAATGAGTTGTAAATCATCACCATATAAAGAATGTGTGTGTGTGTGTGTGTGTGTGTGTGTGTGTGTGTGTGTGTGTGTGTGTGTGTGTGTGTGGAGAGATAGCTCAGTGGTTAAGAGCACTAGCTACTTTTCCACAGAACCCAGGGTTCAGTTCCCAGTACCCATCTGGTGGCTCACAACCCTCAAATTCCAGTTTCAGGCCTAATACAACAAATTTTTCTCGCCTCTTCAGGCACTAGGCACTCACATGGTACATAGACTTACATGTAGACAAAACACCCGTATACCCTTTTTTATAAATTGAGGGTCAGTGAAAGAGAAGAGTGAACTGGTTAGAGAAGATCTGCTGACAGAGAAGCCTAGATAAGTAGGTATATACATCTCTAAGTGGAGTGGGATAAAATCGCACTGAAAAATCCCCTTGGATACAGAACAACAGAGGATAAATGCACTGTTGAAACTGGAAAGGAACTGGGTAAAGAATGCTAGTGTGGACATGAAACTGGAAAGCAAGGGCCAGCTTCTGAAGCGCCTTGAATGCCAGTCTAAGACTTTCGCACTTTATCCCTGGACACTCAGGGAAGCACTGTGCATCTATTAATAGAAGAATTTCCTGACCACACAAATATCAAGAGAATATTCTTATGGAAATATAAGACATGGAGGTAAATGGTATGCAGGAAGCCAATTATGGAGTAAGGGAAAAGGAAGTATAAGTTTATAATTTTGCAATAAAAAGTATTTATGGAAACTGGTCTTCTCAAAATAACTATAGTGAGTTAAAACTTTCCTTTCTGGTGTTTTTTTTTAAATGTAAAGAAGAAAATGCCCATAAGTCTGAGGTTTATGCTTTAAGCATAAACTCCATTTTTATAGCTGTTCACAAGGGTGTGGCCATTCTTAATGCTAAGATATTATTTAAAAAGCTATGATTTTACTCAATAAAAACCACTCCAATCTAAACAAAGATGTTTAAGGCCAAAAACACAACTTGTACATCAAATTAAAGGTACACCCTTATGACTGACTTTGCTTTCATATGAACAAATTTCCAGAGAAAAGGGAAATATGTAAATAACTATACCTGTTTAAAATATCAAATACATCCCTAACGACTACTACACAAAACAATATTAGATATATGACAACTGGGTTCAATGATAAACAATGCTGAAGAAAAAATCAAACTTAATGTTTTGAAAATAGTCATATATATATGTATATATATGTGTGAGTGTGTGTGTGTGTATCTTAGACAGCTCAGTAGTTTCTTTTTCTTCAGTAGGTTATTAATTCAAACTTTCTTTTATTCAGTCTGGAAACATGTTGCCTGATGTTATAGGTAACAATATAATAGGAAGCTTGGTGTTAGAGCAACATTAAGACATCAGTTGGTCTATGATGCTAGAGGTAATATTTTAAATAATACCATGGGCCATGTTTTACCCCAACAGCCCTTCTCTAACACCGTCATAGGTTACAAATCAGAAGTAGTTCCTTGCTATAGGCTACAAGCAATTCAGGGCTGCTAAGAGGGAGAATTAGTCTTCCCGAAAATGAGATTCTTATTTCGTTACCCAACTCCAAGTGGTCACTTCTGAGAACATATACGTACAGCAATAGTAAATGGACTCAGCAGGTTGTATTTTGATACTTTGTCATTTATAATATGAAATAATAATTAAAGGAAAAGAGGTTATGGATTTGAGAGGAAGCATGGAAGGGAAGACATTGGAAGGGGTAGAGGGAGGAGAGCAAGAGATGAAATAACACTGAGTTTTAATTTTAAAAGTTGCAAAATTTAAAACATTCAAAAATCAGTTCTGTCTGGTAGGTGAGCCAGCCTAGAGCTACTGTAAAGATGTTTAGAAACTCCCAGCAAGAGTCACCATAACATTTAGACTTGAAAACAAAATTTTATTAACAAAATAATAATAATAATAATAATAATAATAATAAATAGACAAAAGAGAGTCCAATTTATACACAACATGTACTGGAAATCACACAGAAAACTGATGCTCCTCAGAGACTGCTCCTTAGAATGGTGATGCTGTTGTCTGTATTGTGGAGGTTCGAACTAAATGGGTGCCTGTGCCTACTGAAATTAAGTAGGATACATAATTCAAGTACATACAAATGCGTCATGAAAGATGTACGGAAATGAAGTTAATGATGTGCTTGCTAAAGGAGTAGGTGAACGCATCCTGATGTTAATAACTTGCTTTCAAACACACAACATTAATATAGCTTAGCTGAGATCAGGTTAGAGCTCCTCGCTGTAAGAGCGGACCAAAAGGAACGCTTGTACTCTGCTACTGTGCCCTTGGCATTCATCCTCTCCCTCACTCCCAGGCACTGCCTACCAGCCCCTTGTTCTCAACCATGTTCTCATCCCTGTGTAAATCTGCACCATCAACTTTGTAATTACCAACACAGGGAGCTGTTGAGTGCTCACGTTGTTGTTCCTGAGACCTGGGATAGGCTGTAAATGTAAAATAGACACCTAAATTTCAAAGACCCAACACCAAACCCAAATTGCAAAAAAAAAAAAAAAAAAAAAAAACAAAAAAAAAAAAAAACAAAAAAAAAAAAACAAAAAAAACCTTTTTTTTTTATTTAATTTGATTTTATTTTTAAAGTATAATTATAATATACTATGATATAAGATGATAAAAACAAAACTGAATTAGACAAAACAAACAAACAGAAGGAAAGGAAAACAAAAACAAAAACAAAAACAAAAACAAAAACCACCCAAAGGACCACGGTCTGAGTCTTCCAAACAGTTTTCTCTCCAGACTCACAATGCACCATAAAAACTCTTGGGCACAACCAAAGTCAGCCCACATAGGTGGAGAAGGCAGAAGACAAACGCAACACTATACAAAGGCTTATCTATGCCAAGTTAAGAAGTGGGGAATAAACCCGGAAGTGGTGGCGCACGCCTTTAATCCCAGCACTTGAGAGGCAGAGGCAAGCAGATTTCTGAGTTTGAGGCCAGCTCGGTATACATAGTGAGTTCCAAGACAATCAGGACTACACAGAGAAATCCTGTCTCAAAGCCCCCCCTCCCCCCAAAAAAAGGAAGAAGAAGAAGAAGAAGTGGGGAATATAGTGATAGGAATTTCTGAGTTTTGCTGCCTTCCCACCCCTGTGCAGAGCTCATGGGGATCATCTAAGTTAAATATTATCCATCTGATGTTTTCACAGTGCTCCCTGCTACCCAGCCCATCTGCTACATGTCTACACATCACAATTCATAGGGATCTACTATTCTCAACCACTACGGATTCCCAGCCACTACCAGACACATGTTTCTAGTGATCTGCAGTGCAAAGGCATTCGAATGTGGGCTGCAAAGCTCATGAAACCGGAAGTTCTAAGAAAGCAGGAGGCAGCTACTGTGGTCAGTAGGAGACGAGTACTCAACATCACTGATGGAAAAGGTCAGGTGCGGATGGGAACGAGAACAGCAGAATCACATTTCCAGTCATGCTCCTTCACCATATGCACTCCTCAGCCTCATCTTTTCTGTATGCCTGAATGACAACTGTACCTAGTGATACCACCATGATGAAGAGAGACCAATAGATAGGCAGAGTTATCACAAGTGAGTCCTGGTTTTGTACATGCAAAAAGATAAACTTAGTTCAAAATGAAGCATTTGAGTTTTTCAAGTGGTAAAATCAAATTGGAAAGTCCTAATTAGTCCCATCTGCACATATCCCCACTCTAATGTGTAATGTGTGCTAGAGTTTTGTTCAGCTGTGCACAAATATTTCAGGATCTCACAAGAGTCTAAGTGCTGAACTTTAATTGAAAGTCTGGTGTTTCTTCATGAGTGTGGGAAGTATTGGGCAGAGAAATGAACTTTCAGCTATATTGGAAGGGCAGTGGGGTCTACTAACTTTATTTTTACTATTAAAATCTATATAAAATAACATTATTACAACACAGTGAGATCTTCTACAATCTTTCAAAATGGCTCAGAAAAGAAAATAAAACTCGGAAAACTTTAAGTGGGCTTGATTTTGAAAGCCAAATATTTTTAGAAAATTTTAATGAAACCTCATATAACTTTCTTACTTTCAACATTTTCCTACATCAAATGTTTGTCTTTCAAAAGCCTGGCTTAGAACACACACACACACACACACACACACACACACACAATGCTATTTCACTTTCCAAATGCCAGACTTTTAGCATTTTCTTTTATGATGATGCGAGAATTTTTATATGATATAGACCCTAACAATAAAATATATACACAAATAACTGCCAGTGGGGGGAACATCACTCCATTTCTTTAAAAATTTAACAAGTCAAATTGAGCTTTCTGGGGTTTGATATATTATCGGGACTCATTCCTGCAGGAAATGAAACTAACTCTGTGGCTTGCTGGTGTTGGGCACTAGAGAAGATCTGCTGTGATATGAAATTCATGCATGTACACTGTCACCAGACTACTGTCCATACAACAGTGCCAGGCCTTTGTCTATGTCCCTTTGTCTGGTCACTCTGTTTTGGTTCTCCAAGGGCTGAATTTGCCCATGTTATACCCATTTGTCTGAGTGATCTATCTGAGAAATTAAGCCTAGACACTCAGAGAATGTGTCTACCCTTAAGTAACACAACTCAAATTTGTGCTGGTTTGTTACATCCAATGAGCTGATAAAACAGCTTGGTACCTGGGAACAGGATGTCATGAATAGAATGGCAGAGCATATACACTGAAGCCCTAGGACCTAACCTCAAGACTCAACTGTTCTCCAGTAAATTATGCCCTGGGTGTTCAGCAGATGTCGCTGTTTCCTGAGATGCAGAGTTTGCCAGCCCAGCCTGTGTGTCCCAATGCTGGATTAAACACTTCACAAAACATAAGAATACATTCAAGAGTGTAGAGGCTAAAACTCTTTCTCCAGCCCTTGCAAACACGGATACATTTGCCATGAAGACTCTGTCAAGCAGTTTGTTAATGGAAAGTGGGCTGTCCTGTTATCTCTGGATTTTAGGTTAAATCCACATTAAAACTGGCTTTCTCATTTGACCTAGGCTTTTACTGTTGTTACTGTGCATAGTCTCTGCTTTTTAGCCATCCCAAGTTTTCTTGCACTCTGGGTAGTCTACCAATGAGAAGGCAAAGCCAGTTCTCCAGGAAAAGCTTGAGATAGTGCAACACACATGGGGAAAATGACTTTTTATCCAGCACTGCCTTCTGGCTAGTGGGCGACAGGGCTCTGAGATGTTTTAACCACCTCCAGAAAAGGAAGCAGAGAGCAGCCCACCTTCCTCAGAAACACTGGGAAAGTCATTTGAAATCACCAGTGTCTGAGCTTGAGCTTCCCTCAGTCGTGGTACATTGAGATCTCTGAGGGTGTGAGGTGTGACTCTGGGATGCAGGGAATGTGTGTGTGTGTGTGTGTGTGTGTGTGTGTGTGTGTGTGTGTGTGTGTGGTAGCTGCCTCAAATTATCTGTGATGCAGAAGCTCAGTAACATATGCAAACCTTCAAGCAACTTAACCAGTTCCAATGATAGATAAAAACTACTACAGTGGAGAAGGGAACTCAAAGCAAAGGCCATGAGTCTTGCATAAGGAAGACAAAATGGCTTTTTAAAAAAATGCCAAAGCCCAAAAGTACAGTGCCACTTCTTGAGTAGCTTTCTTTTTCTGAGTGTGATATTCATGTCATGAATCCAAGTGCCTAAATAAAATCGCAGAAAGCATCCATTTTCATGGGAGAAATCTCTAAATATGAAGCTGTGATGTTGAGTTATTCTTTCTTACACGACATTTGGTCCACTTGGTATTTGTTGATCATGTACTGTGTGCTAGACATTCAGAGAATGAAGCGAAATCTCTTTTCTAAGGGTTCACTTTGGCAGAGCAGGCAGTGAATGGCAGGTGATACTGTGAGTCACTAGCATGGGTTAACACAATTCCATGTCATGGGGGCCAAGAAAGGAGCTAGGAGATAAAAGAATTCTGATGGAAGATAAATGTAGGCTTTCTTCCCAACAAAGGCAAGACTCTTAATTAATTATTAATAGGATGTTAATTATATAGAGAAAAGAAATTAACTTAAAGACATATCATTTTCCTCAGAAGGTTCATGAGTAGGTGTTCTCAGCCATGGCCCCTGATTTACTACTTATCAAATCTGAAGACCTTTCTCAAAACAGAATGGGCCAGAGGTCACACCTGCCCTTCTTACACAGGTCTGCTTTGTGAAGACCAGATATCTACTTTGGGATTCATAGGAACTTCATAGTGAGCCCGACCGTGATTATCTTTCTCAGGAGTTTGAGTCATACGTCTATTTACATTGGAGTTTGACTTAACAGAATGGGATTAGCAGCTGTATTGTCACTGGGAGCATGGCCGGGTTAGGAAGGACTCAGTTTTATCACAATCTGGCCTATCTCGGAAGTTGTTTATGTCCTCATCCCTCTGGTTAATTGATTTCCTCCTCTGTTTAAAAACAAGCCAGTGTGTTAAACATTAGCCTCTTGGAGCATGTATTCTCCCAGGTCATCACACGCTTAAGGTTATCTTTTCGAGCTTGGATCAGCATTTCTGTACATCCAGGAGAAAAGACATATGTAAAGATGTCAAAATCCAACTGGCAAACTTGTACCTGAGGGTATGTGAGCTCATCATTTTAAAATAGTTATACATGTATACTGTAATTGAAAACATAAGTAAATGCATGGAAGATAACAAAAACTCACAATAAAAATGGAGGCTACAAGTAAATCAGGTGAAAATAAGGCCACAATTCCCTGCAGAGTGGTGGATAGAAGCAGCAGGTATTAACATGGGCTCACATTAGTTAAGATGGACATATATTGTTCTGATAAGCATGAGTAAATACATCTGTGAATCAAGTCATCTGTGTGTGTCCTTGCATTGTCAGCCCAGGGAACTTAAAATCAGTAATTAGATCTGGGAAGGAAGGAAGGAAGGAAGGAAGGAAGGAAGGAAGGAAGGAAGGAAGGAAGGAAGGAAACAAGCAGAAAGTCTCTTAGAGAAATAGAAATGGATTGTACAGCAGAGGCAGACTATAAAGTTATCCTAGAGCATCTTATAGTACAGGAAGGAAGGATAAAATGAAGTAAGCAAGCCCCCCCCCACACACACACGCACAAACTATCAGCAAAACCCCACAATGTGGAAATGCAGATACACAGGTACTGATCAAAAGAGCTAATAGTGAAGTAATTTAGCCAAAGGAATGAACATGGTATTGAATTATAACCTTAGGAAAAAATATCCATGTGTCCATACTGACCTAAATACATTAAGCCACAGAAAGGGCAGACAAGTCATGTCAGAGAAATTCTGAATAACTAACGCAGATAAAGAGAGAAGACATAGCGACTGCTGCTGTGTGGCTGTGGGTGGTGGCCTCCGTCCAAAGAACACAGTCCAGAGAGTGCAGAGGAAGCAGAGGATCCTGTCACGCTCCTCCTCAGCCTGATGATCAAGGTCCCCATCACCAGGGAGAAGTACTGTTGAATGTGACGAGGAAGATTCTTGGCCTGTGGTCTTCCTTCTGATGCCATTCTACTATGAGATGCACATGAGGCAGATCCCAGGTTAGGAGCACGCGACACAATGCTCCTTCACTCTTTCTTTAGGCTTCCAACTATATCAGCTTTAAGGAAACTTGAAGAAAATGTCACAATTTAGGAAAGCCAATGGAAATAGAATGACTAAATGTAATGAGATGCTGGACGGGTGCCTAGAACAAGAAACAGACATTAGATAAAAGTTAAATACTGTATGAATTACTTCTGCCATTGATGTGACAAAGAATCTGATAGACGCAGATCAAAGGAAGATTTGTTTCTGCTCACTGTCCTTGCACTCCTTTCATTATGGGGAAGGGAAGGTAGAATTCAGCTGGACTCCTCACATTTCAGTAAACCAGGAGGCAGAGGGGTCAGGGGCTATTCACCCGATAGTGGGATATTCCTCAAGCCTGCCACTGGAGACCTACATCGCCCAGCTAGACCCCATGTACCAAAGGTGCCACAACCTCTCAACATGGTATCACCACTGAGAAGGAACCAAGAATTCAAGCACATGAATCTGTAGGCAATGTGCTATGCCCAAAGCATACCATGGAAGTATAGATAAGTAGAAAATATCATTATAATTAATAATGAGTTGTGCTAAGAGAAAGAGAAGGATCACATGTTCAATGATCCCACTTAGAAATACTTATAATAGGAAGATGTACAGAGTTGTAATAAAAATTAGTTAAGAGCTATGTCTGTGTTTAAGTGGGGCAACACACTCTACAATGATTTTTTAGATGCTTTCACAGCTCTCTGAATATATTAAAACTGTTGATCTATATATTCTAATAGAGCAGATTACATGTTATATTATACTAAGCATATGATTAAGGTTTCATGAATTAATGTGAAAACTATTCAAGACAATCTATAGCTTTGTTTAAGGGAACATCAAAGGTTTGCCAAAGACTTTGGCCTTTGGAGACTGCATAGAGAGAACTGGCTACTGTGAGTAGAATGATAGCTATGGGAGAAGTCCAGCATGGGGAGTAGAGGCAGGGTCGCTGGACTTTACACTACAGTGACACCAGCTGAGCCCTGCCATTGGTGTTGAGGCAAACCATGCCATACTGAACACTGAGAAGTAAAGCTGCCTGTGTCAGATATGTGGAGGACAGAGACAGATGGATTTTAATAGTCACATTCAAGTAGGGAAATGGACATTTTAAGGACCAAATTATAGTATAGGCTTAAGACTAAAAAGGATGAAAATTAGAGTTAAGTTTCTTTAACTATAAGGAAATAGGAATTTCACATAAGAATATATTCCTGTCAAGATATTCATCCAAGTAGCTATTGAAACTGGCTTTTTGGTATAGGAAGATTAAGCAGTTAAAAATACGTAGAAGAACTGAAAGATTGAAGATGTCTACCTATTTGAAAGTGTTATATATTGGGACAAACTCTAGAACACTGAGGAAAAAAAGTGTTCTTTAAAGGTGAAAAGCAAAAGGTACTTAGTAGGAGGATACAGGAAGTGATAGTCACAGAATGATAGTTTTCAGCAAGGTCTAAAGTGATGCCCTGTAGAGCTGCTGATAAATGTGAGTGAGTCCAGTAGCACGCTATAGATGAAAACCCAGCATCAAAGAGCAGTGGAGAAGGGGCTAGAGTTCCAGTTTTCTGCTTCTCAAAGAACCTGGGTTTGCCACAGTGGCATGAGGCATGAAGCAACATGAACAGAAAAACGACTGTGTAATCTAGGACCAAATTAAGTCAGGGTCAGTATTAGCACTAGTCTCTCTCCCTCTCTCTCCCTCACTTCCCCCTCTCTTTCTCTCTCTCCTTCCTCCTCCTTCTCCTCCTCCTTTCTCTCTGCTCTTCTTCTCTTTCTCTCTTTCCCTCCATCTTACTTTTTGTTGAGAAAAGAGTCCTTGAAGGTTTGGACATACATATAACTCTCACCTCTTACTTTAAAGTTAGTTTACTCTGGCAATCTTTTCCATGTGTATGGCAGGTTGACAGGTTCTGATCACATGCACCTTCCTGCATCTCTTACCTTCCTCCCACCCCATCTAGCTCCTCATCTGAACAAATCTATGTCTTTTGCTCTGTTCTGTTGTTTTGCCTTGTGTCCCCCTGGATTTAACTAGGGGACCCTAACAATGATGTGGTTTGGAAGTTATCCATCCCCCAGGGTCTGAGTGACTCACTAGTCACTATGTCACTTAAGACAACGACCTCCTTTCTTCCAGCATCGCTCTTCTGTCATTCCCTCCAGTGTGAGGGGCAGGAACCTATTATCCCTACTTTTGTCTATGACTAAATGTTTCCTGGATGGAATTGGAAATGTATTAAAACATATTTCACTGCATGCATTTATGAAATTGTAAGGAATAATGAAAATCATTTAAAATTCAATTCATTCAAAACATTTAAGCAAAATCTAACATATAGTAAGTAAAATAATTACAAGGACAACAAACTTACCTGGAGTCTGCATAATGAGGCCAATATACCAATACTAGACATAAGCGTTATCCAAATGACCACAGAAATAAATGAATTTATGAAATCCCTAGGCAAATGGATGGACCTGGAGGTCATCATCCTGAGTGAGGTAACACATTCACAAAGGAACTCACACAATATGTACTCACTGATAAGTGGATATTAGCCCCAAACCTAGGATACCCAAGATATAAGATACAATTTGCTAAACACATGAAACTCAAGAAGAATGAAGACTGAAGTGTGGACACTATGCCCCTCCTTAGAATTGGGAACAAAACACCCATGGAAGGAGTTACAAAGACAAAGTTTGGAGCTGAGATGAAAGGATGGACCATGTAGAGACTGCCATATCCAGGGATCCACCCCATAATCAGCATCCAAACGCTGACACCATTGCATATACTAGCAAGATTTTATCGAAAGGACCCAGATGTAGCTGTCTCTTGTGAGACTATGCCGGGGCCTAGCAAACACAGAAGTGGATGCTCACAGTCAGCTATTGGATGGATCACAGGGCTCCCAATGGAGGAGCTAGAGAAAGTAGCCAAGGAGCTAAAGGGATCTGCAACCCTATAGGTGGAACAACATTATGAACTAACCAGTACCCCGGAGCTCTTGACTCTAGCTGCATATGTATCAAAAGATGGCCTAGTCGGCCATCACTGGAAAGAGAGGCCCATTGGACTTGCAAACTTTATATGCCCCAGTATAGGGGAACGCCAGGGCCAAAAAGGGGGAGTGGGTGGGTAGGGGAGTGGGGGTGGGTGGGTATGGGGGACTTTTGGTATAGCATTGGAAATGTAAATGAGCTAAATACCTAATAAAAATGGAAAAAAATGTAAAATTCTTATAGTAAATATTACCTACCACATTCCAGATCAGATGATAACAAATGTTTTCCTTGATTCTGTCTGTATTCACTGTCATAATATTAGGTTTCGTATTTCTAGCATTCCTAGAAATGTATGATAATTTTGAAATCTGTTACTTTAAAAACAATTTAAAAATCACTCAACTAGAGACTTTTAAAGCCAAACTTTAGGAAGGTTTTGTAGAGTTTCACTATCATTGTATTTTGCCCTTCATTGTTAATGATAATTCTGGGTAGGCAATGTGAAGTCAGAAAGAAGAATATAGAAAGGGCAAAAAAGTGGATTCATAAATAGAAGGAATTTCCTCCTTTGCCTTGAGGGCATTTGCTGAAATTTTTCTGAAGTATAGTTTAGAATTATACTGTATAAAGCATATAGAAAGCATATATAAAGTTTATAGAAAATATTAAAGTGAGAATCCAACTCTATTAAATACATTTTAGTTTCAACCTTAAATCAGAAATGTGGAGAATTGAACTAGTACTTTCCTGGAATCTTTATTCCTACAGGCTTCCTTTTATAGTTGTAGAGGTGCTTTGCACACTATTAGATATAATCACAATTCTTACACAACTGTGAACCTGGTGAGCTACAACAATTGACCTGGTAAGACATGCCTGCTGTTACTATAATGGCAGAAATTTCATAGGGATAAGCAGTCACATTCTGATTGGATTTAATATCTACTCCACAAGACGAAACCCATGCCTGGTACTATTGTTGGGGATGATAGCCAGTAACTAGACAGATAGTAAGTCTTACAGAAGAACTACTGCTATTATCTGCTAAATAAAAATAATATTAAATCATCTTCTAATGACATCATTATATCCACAGATTACTGAATCTCTCAACCCTATTCAAAGATGCTTATTTATGGAGTAGATGATGATTAACACAGGGATCAGAACTAGACAAGGTACAGAAAATACATCAGGGTGCTTAGCCCAAATTAGCCTTACACCCACACAAATACACACACACACACACACACACACACACACACACACACACACACACACACCCCTTCTCTCCCATGACTCAGGATAGATAGTTTATAAGAGCTAGAGGTGGCGGATCACTATAAGGAAAATGTTTTCCAAACACAGCAGGGAACTTGCACATATGCATCCATAATTGTTATGACAGAATGCATGTAAAGTAAGGCATAAGCCAGCATCTGAGCACCCAATAGCATGTACCCTTTGTCCTTAGTGTTTTCCTTAATCATTGTCAGCTGAGACTCCAATCATTTTTGTGTGTACCTTTCTAGAAGTTGTGATTTCATTGGCATGGTAATTTCTTGTCATTTTATTTCTATAATGAGCTCTATCTCACAAGCTCTTCTTTTGAAAATTGCTACCCACCTCCAATTCTGCTTCCATAAAACCCTCCTCACACAGAGATGGTATGCAAACCTCTCTCACGTTTCATATCTCCAAACTCATAGGGTCTGTGTGTGTTTTATGACCATTCTTGAATTTTACTGAGCTTGTGGGTATTCTTAATGCTTACTAAAGTTAAGAAGATGCAACTCATCAATGTAAGTGTGCCATACAATATTAGCCATGGGAATTCTGAATAACGGAACCCTTCAAAGATCCAAATACCAAATTTGCAGAAGTCATAGAGCATGCCCAAGGTCACACAGCTGTGAAGGGAGAGTCTCCCTTCCAAGTCATTAAACTGTCCTTCATGGCTGGTGCCATACATATATTAGCTATCTCAAGTTGTCCCCACAGGTCTCAACATATCCCCCGAGTCTCTTTTTAATTCTTAACCAATGAATAAATGTGTTTTCTCTGAGACTCCAGTGGAAAACACAAATACATGTTTTTTTTCTGTTTCACATAATGATGTTTTCTGCCCTCTAGGACCTCAGTTCTACTGAAAACAACACTACAACTATGTTTTCCTTGGATGCCAAAAGGAAATGTAGCTGAACTCCTCCTGACCTGTTGGATCTGGGACCTCGGGCCTGCAAGTCACTTGCACTTCCCACTTGCCTCCCAAGTATTTTCTGGTTTCAACCCAGTTGGAAATATTGAGACAAGCGTCTCCCTCACAGTGTAGTGTTTGATCGCTTTTACTTTTTTGAGTTGGAGGGAAGCAAAGCCTCCAAAAACAAATAAACAACTGTTAATCATGCTTTTGATCCTGCTCAAAAGTTTGAACTCCGTTCCAATTTGAGGTAAGAAAAAAAAATTCAGGTCAGCTCCCATTTTATTTATTTGTTTCAAATTTTCGAAGGGAGTCCTTCACCTATAACACCCCAGGGCATAAACATAGTAACATACAGATACAAGTTCACATACACATACAATTACCATAATGTTTTCCAATTTATCCGCATCTCCATGAAAGTACCACAATTCCCAAATAGCTAAAAATAGCAATAACAATAACAGTCCAACTCCAAAAGCAACAGCATTTTATCAGCTCATCTTTCAGTGGGACTTGCCCCAGTTGTTTGTGGAGTATGGTTTAAATGATGAAACTAAAAGTTATCTCTATCCCCAAATATCACCCTACCCTGTTGTTAATGGACCCCACTATTAGATATTTATGCCTTTGGTAAGAGTCACCTCAAACCTTCTTTCATGTTCTAGGAAGGGTATGATTAAGTCATTGGCACTACACTGTGAATTCGTTTAATCAAGGGGATTCTTGAACGAGTCACTGTTAGGAGCTGAAGTAAGGAATCTGGAAGCTGGTTCGGTGTGTGCCTGGCATTCATCCTTCAGCAGCTCTGCCCGTTCCATGTTTACCTGCTACTACCTTTCCTTGTTGGAATGTTCATTTCTCCAACTCCCTGTGATGCATTTGCCATGTTAAGACCTAGCCCCAAATCTGTCTCCTCTGTATTTAAACTGTTCTATTAATCTATGTATGGGATTCACTTAAAAACCGGTATATTCATTGTTGACATATTGGAGAGTCCAGTGAGATTATCAGAGGCAAATCCTATGCTCCACACATCATTAAATACAGTTCACTATGTTAGTGGGCAAGAGGTGCTTTTTGGAGTGTCTTTACTTATTGGCCTCCTCCAGTTTAGATAATGCTCAGGTGGAGAGGCATTTTGGAACTTATGTTTGGTTTTTTTTTCCTGTAGACAGGGTGTCATTCTACAGCCCTTCCTTACATGGAGCTCACAATAGTCCCCCTACCACTGACTTGCAAGTGTTGGTAATAAAGACATGTGACCTCTCCACATGTCCTTCTAAGTGATATGCCAATGGGACAAGCAAGGAAAAGCTCCTAGGGAGAGCCTAAGGGTCAATGCTTAGATTCATTCTGTGCCATTCTTTCATAGAAAGCAATAAGTGAAATCTAAGCTCTTGAAGAAGTAGGTGGGTATATGACCAAGGACATAGGAAAAATAATAAGCTAATACTCGGTATATAATATGGAGAAGAGATGTTTGCCAAAACAAAATGTAAAGGTGGGAATGTTGAAAAAAAAATGTGAACCAACTCACTATATTGGAAATCTTATTTAAAAAGGATGTAATTTTATGTACTCAGAATGCCACCTAAAGAATGATGAGGGATCTGGGAGAGGAAGGTCAGGTTGTAGAGTAGCTTGCTTGCACAGACGTGGCAAAACACTCACACAGAGTATTGAGATATGGGCATAGTGGATACTTATGTGAGGCAATATCCCAGAGCTATAATAAAGAGAAGCAAAGTGGCTATTACCACAATAATTCATCAACAGGGGTTCAACACTATTTTGAAGGTATAAGAGGCAAGAGTATGCTAACAGCATTGGTTTCTTTTCATCAAAAATGGCTACTCTTCTAAACAGCCTTTTATTTCTCCATATAAATAAGGAGATCACAAAAATATGTACAGTTATAGCTCATTGCTTCATTATTTTGATAATAGTAAAGCAAGAGAAAATGGGAAGCGACACAATGCAACAAGAACTTTGATCTTGGAAGTGGAGTCCTGAAAATGAAGATCCAGCTAGTGAGTGAGGGCACACATGGAGTCTGTGCCACAGAAGTGAGGAGACAAGGAGGTTAAGCCTCACTACCACACCTCAAAATCCATCTAGAAAGTAAGACTCACACAGGAGAAACTCACAAATCCTGAGTTAGAGCCCATGAGCAGGGGCTGCTTAATCTGATCTGTTGTCTGTGATACATTAGCTTTCAAGAAGGTCCCAAGTGATTCTAATGTGTTGTAACATTATCCCAATTGCTACTTACTCTGAGTAAGAAAATTTGAGTTCAACAACATCAGGGAGTTGGTCCTGGAATTATAGGTAGGGTCAGAGGAAAAAAGAAAGGACTTCTCTGGTGAACTTCTGCAAAGGCCATACAGCAAGGCATATATCTTCTGAAATTTCAGGTTCTCTAACTAGCAAGTTCATGCCCAAACTCATATGGTAAATAATAAAAAATATACCAGTGGACACCTACTAGTGTGGCCCAAACTTAGAACACTTAGCACTGAACAGCGACAAGGAGAGTGATTCTCTTTCTGGCTGGGGGCAACATGAAGTAAAGCCACTTTCAAACAGTTTCATAGTGCTTAGAAAAATCAGTTTTTTTTTTATTTTATAATCAAGCAATCAAATTCCTCTGTGCATAGCCAATGAATTAAAAACGGATGTCCACATAGATACCTATGGCAGCTTTACCATACTTGCCCAGACTTGAAAGCATCCAAGATGCTCTTCCATAAATTAATGGATAATCTGCAGTTTATCCCAGCAAAGGAAGATTACTGAGCAATATAAGCAAATTAGCAATCAAGCCACAAAAAGACAGGGAAGGACATGCAATAAATCTTACCCACTGAAAAAGAAAACAGTGCAAAACCGTTCACTTTTTATGAGTGTTATACATGCTATTGTCTGAAAGGAAAAACAATGGAAACAGGACATACCCAGTTCCTGTCAGAGGTCAGTGTGGAGGAAAGGGTGGAAGGATGCATAGGATGTTTAAGGCAGTGACATAGTTCTCCACGACAGTATAATGGCAGACACGTGATGGGTACATGTGTTGAAAACCACAGAATGTATTCTACCAAGAAAAGATTTTTCCTGTACACTATGCATGAGGATACATCAACACACAGGCTCATTTATTGTTAGAAGTGGGCCAGCCTGTATGGGACATTGCTAGCAGGGGAGCAGCACAAGTTTGAAACAGAAATTATATATTAAAAAAATCTCCATATTATTGTACTAATCTTATTGTGACCCAAAAATTACCCTGAAAAGGAAATCCTGTTTAAAAGTATACAAGAACAAAGACCTTGGCTTCAGGAGATGTGGTTCTGTAGAGTAGCAAGGTTTGTCTCTCTCAACACCTTATGCTTCCCTGTTGTCTAAAGCTCTTCACGGCCCCTCTATGCTCATGCCTCTTTCCCATAGACTGAAAGCAGGTAGCTAAAGCTGGGGCCAGCATGAGTTTCTCCTCGGCCACAAAGAGAAGAGGTTGGAACATGAGAAGAACTGAACTAAGCAGACAGTGAATTTTGAGCACTGGAGCGTGTTAGAATGTATAAGTTAGCAGTTGGACTGGCCGTATTGGTTACCGTCCCTGGGCAGAAAGAAATCACTAAAAGGTGAAGAAGGAAGAGAGAAAAAGAAGAAGGGCAGAGAAGTTAATCTGCATGATAACTGAGTGCTACCCACTCAAGATTTTCCATGCCAATCCATGGCTTAGACACACTTCAGCTATTAATTATCACTTTGCTACACATTTCCAAGCCATCATTTATGTAGATGAATATGCGGAGAGCTTGGTCTCTGCCATGTGTAAGTCATATATCCCCTACCAACCACACCAGGTCCAAACTGAGGAATCAACAGATGACTATGTTAAGCCCCTATGGACCCATTCTAGTGTGACACAAGGGTTCTTTAAAAGTCACATTACTTCAAAGCAATTGCCTTTTGAAATCTCTCACGGGATCCTGGAATTTAGAGATGAGTAAGTGAGACACTCACGAGATAATGGTAAAACACAATAAAATCATACATTTTTTGTTGTTTACTTTAAATGATGTGCCTTATACAAGTGTGGTAGCCAGTATCAAGGTATGTGACTTTTTATATTATGCCCATCTGTTTAATTTTTCTATTTCTTCAGAGAAACTCTATTAGTATGAGTCCATGTCTTTTCCATCATAATACCCTCTGCCTGTTTCATTTCATGGAAGATGCTTATACGGTCAAGTGAGGTAAAAACAGACGCTTTGGGAATTAGACAGGGGGTTGTATTAACTTAAGTGTCCTTCCTTCCCCTTGTTCTAGCTATTTGGAAGAGGTCTTTCAACAATGGACATTCTATGCCAAGGAGCAATCCCATTAGCAAGAGATCATAATGACAATCATTGGTCTTGGGCCTGGAGAAAGGTGCATCCTGAGACTGTGGCATGGCCACACAGTACTCCACCAGATGGAGCCAGAGATTGACAAGACACCTTCTCAGGGAGGAGCAAGAAAGAGTAAGCAAAGTAACAAAGACCACTACTCATCCAAGCAAGTTCATATTAAGCTCAAAAGCAGTTGGGAGTCCAGTGTGCACTCATGTTTTCTAAATAAGCTACTTGTTTTCTGGTCTGGGTATGTCCTTGCAGCTATTACAGAACAAAAATGAAGTGCTGTGCCACAAAGATATCAGACTGGAAAAACCTTTGATTAACTAACTGTGCATTAGCCTACCAATATAGGCTATGGTTAGTGCCAAGAAAATATTGAAGGGTTCTACTTGTACCATTGCACCAGAAAATAAAAAAGATAAATTTAGAAATTGGCCTACAGTGTTTATTGCATATAAATGAACAAGTTCAGAAAAGAAAGATGTAATTTTATTTTCATGTAATTTAAAAATCCATTTCTGCTGATAAAACATGTATCCCAAATAATTCATTGCATGCTCACAGCTCGACAGCTTTTTCACTCTAATTTATAAAAACACAGGTTGCATAACAAATATGATTTAAAAGCAGACATCTCCTTACACGATCATTTAAGGTTAGATAGACACTTAGTATTGACAAGAGTGAAGGAAATAACAGCAAAAGAAAGAAAGAAACAAACAACTGCAACAACAAAACAAAAGCAAACAAACCAAACCAACCAAAACTGCCAAGTCTTTTCAGCAATCCTTTAACCTATCAGTAGCTCAGGAGATCCTTTTACAGATATTTCTGAGTTATCATTTGGAAAGCCCATTCTTCATATTCTTGGCCCAGCAGGAATCTGTGTGTTGTTCTTACTGGACCACTTTAGTTGTAGATTTAGCTTTGGTAGAAATCTGAATCTATTGTGCGATGCCTTTGGGAGGAATGCTAAAGGCTGCTGGAGATGTGTACTTCTCTCCTCGCTTTGACTAGATCTTCGACCCCAACCGACAAGCATCAGAGACACGACTAGAACTACCATCTGATGATTCAATTTCTAGAAAGAATGGGCTCCTAGAAGAAAGAAGCCTCCTACAACTGTCTTGTATGTTCCGTTACTTTAATTCTGGTTCCTGCATTATACTTACCTCAGCGTCAGAACTAGGAATATTCAGAACTGTTTCCTTCTGAGATCCTCACCATAGACAGAAGCAAAGGAACTACTCTAATATGAAATATGTGCTCTCAGAAGCATTGTTGCAGCAGGCAGAAAGCTATCAGTCAGTGATCTACATTTGGGAAGAGACTCCCAGGAAGTAACCTTTGATAACCTTAGACGATGTTTGTGTGCTTTGGCACTATGATCACCTCCGAAGTTAATTAGAGAACAAAACCTCTATAAGTCAATGCAGTGGTCTTGCGGACAGGTGTGGGTTTCCCTCCAAAGCGTCTTTTCTCCCTATTTAGTAGACAGAGCCTTCAAATACCTTACAAATTGTCATATTTAGAATGTATGTTGAGCAAACCAAGTCCAAGGATATACAATAGTAAATATTACCTTTCTCAAATCAACTCTTTCATCAGGGCCAATGATTTCATTTCAAGTCATTTTCCTATGATAGTCTGGTTTTGAATGCCTCCTGGTTTTCCCTTTGAACGACTGGCTGACGTACTTCCCGATGTCCCTGTTTCTCAGTATCTTCTATTCTTACCAACAAGAGAATTATTGGCAAATTACAATTATCCTTGGGCTTTTTGTTGCTTAGGAATTCAATTAATGCTTATGGAATTTGAAGCAAACAATAAAAAAAGCAATATTCTAAAAGGGTTAGGCTGAACCTAGGAGGCAGGATATTTAAACCAGAGCATTTGGGGTTTTGTTGTTGTTGTTGTTGTTGTTTTGCTGGATTTGTTTTCTCTTTAAAAATGTGAATTACTTTGGCAGAATTATTGAGAGTACTTTTTCTCAGCAACAAAAACCTTTAGTTTTGAGGCAAGATGGGTTTAAAGTTTTAAACACTTTTCCCATTCCTTTTGTGTTTGGGGAAACTCCCCAACTTTTTACTCATTTCCCCTGTGTGTCTTTTACCATTTCTCTACTATAAATATTTTTGAAGCCTAAAATTTAGAAAGAAAAATCCCTGTAGAGCAGAGATAAAGCAGATGATCATATACTCCTGATGTCATGAAAATCACCTTTTTTCCCCCTGAATGGACACAAATCACTTCACTCTTCCAGAGAGTATGTGCACCTCTCTATCTCTCTTTACCACCCTACACTGAGAACTTAACCTCTTCTGTCCATTAGCAAAGCCTCTTCAGTAACTTTCCTGTGATTTTGTAAGGGGGTACCTTAAAGTTATTGTCACAGGTTAATATCATAAAACAGACAGACAAACACACACACACACACACGCACAAAGATGCTTTCAGACATATAAACTTTAATGACCTACTGATCACTGTATTCTATAGAATCCCACAGGAACTCATCTGGCATAAATGAAAATCAAATAAAAAAATTCCTTATGATATAAACTTATTTTTGCCCTCCTATTTAAATATCTCAATATCTAAATATCTCTGTTTATATAGATCTAAAATCTGTATCCTCTATGGATTTAAATGCATATGCTCACCTGCACATAGGTTTAGTTTCAAAAGCCTAACATGAACAGGTTTTCCTCTTTTTGAAATAAGTTTTCTTAGGGTTTACTCATGATTTTCCGATCAAGAAATTACGTAAATAAATTATATCGTTCCGGGCAA
Organism: Mus musculus; assembly: GCF_000001635.26. Classification (NCBI taxonomy): domain Eukaryota; kingdom Metazoa; phylum Chordata; class Mammalia; order Rodentia; family Muridae; genus Mus; species Mus musculus. The sequence goes on along the minus strand of NC_000068.7, from coordinate 134,014,589 downwards.
TACGTTCAGGGAGTTACTACATTAAGTAAGCAAACGTCATATAAAACTCATATAAACATAGTTCTTCATTCCAGTTCCTTTGAAATGTGTTTATTCGTGGAAACTAGCTCCTTCTTTAAACTTTCTTACCTTTAAACTGTTTCCAAGCTCAAAGGGCCCCAGGAAGGAATTCCTAAGCCTGAAGCTATACCACCCTGAAAGAATCTCCTTAAATTTTACAGTTGTCAGGTGGTGGGTAACTAGGATGGGGGAAGAGGAGAGATATGAGTGCGGAGGGTACCTGCAGACACCTGCCACAGAGAGACTTCCAGGTCCTGAAAGTGACTCAGCCTGGTTCCAGCTTTTAAACTCAGGATCTGAGGGCTGTTGAGTATCTGAAGGAAAAAAAAAAGGAGTAAAACAAAACTAAAAGCTCCCATACAGTGTAGCTGATGGAAGTGTTGTCAAGCTACCTGTCTGATCTGAACTGAGTCTCCTTGTATCATAATCAACTTAACTCCATTTACTCTCAGAGTGAGCTGAGTGAAGACACCCTTACTTACGCTTATCTCGAGCTGTGGACCTCCGCAGGCCTGTGGCCAGAAGCATTGTTCCAGGCTGGAAGCAAGTGGTCTGCAGAAAGGCAAGTGGGAATCATGGTAGGTTCACTGGGTGGTGCTCCTGAATACCTTGTATCAGGGTATTTTTCCTGTGCAGGCAGACATGTAGAAAAGAATAAGCTAGTTATACAAGATCTTAATAGTGCTTCGCTTTTTATGACAAAATAATCATTCGTAGTTTAATGAATTTGCTGGGTAGTACATAATATAATCATCTTTATATAGCAAACCCATAATGCATTTCGTTGAGTGTAAATATTATAAATAACACTTTCCATCAAAATTCTTTTAAACTCTGATTTTATCATTTGCCATCTATTCCAAGATATGGACAAATTATCTCCTGTCACCAGGAAGGAAAATAACTAGCATGCCCTAAGGCTAGCCTTCCCTCCATCTCTTCTATATATGAACGTGATCAGATGCCTTACGAAAGATGGTTTGGAAAATGAGTCTGTGAGATGCAGCAATTAAGATAATTTTTACAGCCCGTCTTCAATCAAACGAGCTCTCCCTCTTATTAATAAAAAAAAAATCAAATCTTCCTCAAAATCTTCAGGTGGTCCTCCTCAGATGGAAGGAATTTCTCTCGTGTAATGTCCTCAATATTATTTGAAAAATAGAAACAGGACTTCTGTCTATTCCAAACAACTGTGAAATCTATACTGCTATCACTTCTAGATCAGATTGTACCTGTCGCTATGGTTTGAAAGATGGTACCTGACTCAAAATCCATGTGCAAACTTAATCTCCAGTTCAAAGATGCTGAAGTGTCTGCTCATATGGATGTGACTCAGCCATGAATTTTCTGCCTCTATGAATGGATTTGCACCCTTATAAGACGATCTGAAGCTAAAAGTTTCTGGATAATTTGTCCCTCTTCATATAAAGGCACCCTATTGCTACTATCTTTCCTGGGGACACATTGACAAGGTATTGTCTCCAAGAATTTCCATCTCAGTGTTGGTGTGCCTTAGTTATGAAGAACATATCTATTAGAAGTCAGGAAGTCTGAGTTGGATGAATCCATAAAACTCCATTTGTCTAAACCAACTGATTATTATAAACTTGGTTTAATGTGACACTAAGCTTCATGGCGAGTAGAAAAACTAGGATTCCCTGCATAAAAACCATCAATGTTCATCCCCAGTGTGATTAATAATACTGGGCGAGTCAAAGACTTCCAAATACTCCTATCTTAAATAGTGACTCATTTAAGGGTCGCTCAGAGATTATTTCGGTTCTTGAAGAAGAAACCAGGAAGAGAGTAGACAGTCTGACTGTTTATTTTTCTAGTTCCTGCCAAAATACTTTGCCTAAAAATTCTGATGTGCAACTGTTCCTAGAGTATGATCTTGTTGCTCTTTGCTTCTGACGAATAGGAAAAAGTACAAGATCACAGGGAAGAGCCAGGTGTGAGGGCGACTTTTTTTTCCTAGCACCTTGCAAGTCAGAAAGGTTAGATTAAGCAAATGCTGCTTCCTCCTTGCCTCTTTGCTTTATTATTATTTTAAAAAACAACTATTTACTTTTCATGTCATCAGTGAAACAGGACATCCGAGCACAAGTGGAAATACAAGACTCATATAGGCAGTTTAAGATGTTAGAATTTAAGCAAACCTTGTGTGTTTTTTAATTAGAAGTGATCCAAGTGCTTTGACAACTCTTGAAAGAATAACATATGAGGCATTTCAGGTTTACCCTGCAGTCAGGCTCCGTGTTCCCAGCCTTTGAAGTTGCTGATTTACACACATCTGTGATGGGCTCAGCTGGACCCACCACTTTCAGACAACTTCAGAGCCACAAGCCCCAGATGCACTGAATGTAAAGAGCTTGAGAGAACAGCTCTGTTCACCCCTGCTGCACTGTGGAATCATTTGGGGGGATTTTTCCAGAACATTTTAATACCCAGGCTATGTCTCAGAATATCAGGATTATTCAGGCAGCTGAACAATGACCATTTGCCCAAGTTATATCCCCAAACATGAGGACCACCTGGAGAGCTTTTTGAAAGTTAGCATGCTCAGGCTGTTCTCCAGGATTCGGGGATCAGCTGGAGATCCGAGGAAAGCCTCTGATCAGACTCTACTGCAAGAACAGTTCAATTATAATTTCTGGCCAGAGCTCTAATACTGGCATTTCCAACTATTTCTGACATAGAACTGCAAGATAAAGTTGAGGACACCAATGGTTTTGAACTTCGGATGAATAAACACAACAGTTTGGTACACACAGAACCCAAAGATTTCTTCTATGTTAGTGCACGCATGCACACACACACACACACACACACACACACACACACACACACACACTGCACTCACACACATATATAGAAACCAAAAACTAGAATCCACATATGAGATCAAACATGTTCTATATTTCTTTCTTATTCTGGGTTAACCCCTTTAATATAATAATTTGCATCCACGTTCTTGCAAATTTTATTTTTCTCTATAGCTGAATGAAATTCTATTATGTGTACCATATTTTCATTGTCCATCCTCTGCTGATAGACATATAGGCTGATTCAGTTTCTTTCACATTGTGATTATAAAAGCAAGAAACATAAATGATGAACAAGTATATCTGTGGCATATACAAGAGTCCCTTAGGTATATGCCCAGGACTGTAATACCTTGCTTATAAAGCAGTTCTATTTCAGGTTTTTTTTTTATCCATATTGATTCTACAGCACCTGTACCAGTTTATATGCTAGCACTGTTGCTTTCATCCTTACCAGAATTTGTCATCATTTGTTCTCTTGACAACAGGCGTTTTTGGTGCCTGTATTATTGTGCATTTGCTCCAGCAGTACTTTGAACATAACTAAAATGTGTAGCTATTCCTAAAGTGATCATCAGCACCAATGTCAGCTGAGAGAAATGCAGATCTGGAATAGCCACTCCTCCCTGTTGAATAAGAAACTTTATTTTAAGAAAGTATTCGAGTACTCTGGAATAGGTCAAATTTGAAAAGCGCTTGCTTGCATAATCCAACACAAAGTTTAGAAATGTCTTCAATTCCACTGTGCAAAGGGAATTGATAGATTCTATTTTATACTCAAACTCCAAACTAAAAGACCCTCACTCTTTTGCTAAATAATATTAGTTTGAGAACATTATATTACTTCTATGCTTTTTTTTTCTTCCTCTATATATACTGGACCTGGATTTTAACTCAAGTCAGGTAAATATCATGCTGGGATGGTGTCATTAGCTGACCAGCAATTCAAAAATTTTGACTCAAACCTGAACTGTCTTTGTAAATATAATCTTGCCTGCAGGAAGGGTTCCTTACCCTAACGAATCATCTGGGTCTTTACAGGCATGGGAGACCTCATATCTTCCAAATGTAAACATATGTTTGCATGTGCGTGTATATTTATAGTATTGCTGTTGCTATTAAAATACATTCTTTTTAACTCTTAGAAATGAAAAAGTATAACACTTTAGGACCTTCATTAAAAAAAATAAAAGCTGAAAGCTCACACAATCTTTCCTACAATGTATCAAATACTGCTGTTCCATTTAGTACCTATCTCTGATTGCAAGGTGAATTCAAGTGTAGAAAACAACACCAATCATTACAGCCAAATTTTTCTGAAAATGTGTCACTCCAACATCAGGTTTTTTTTTTTTTCAAAGATGTTCACCTTCTGATCCAAACTCAAAGGTTATGGCAAAAGTTTCAGTAAACATATAAAACCTCCCCTACCATGTCAACAAGGTATTAAATTGAAAATTCTATATATTTGTCTTCTCTGCTTTCTATCTATCTATCTATCTATCTATCTATCTATCTATCTATCTATCTATCTATCTATCTATGAATGAGATGGGTTCTTGCATGCAGCCTAGGCTACCGTACAATACAATATACTTAGTAATGCAGCCTGTTCTTGAACTCATGTTTCTCCTACTCCCACCTCAGAGGCATGTAGTAGTGCAACCAGTCTTGGATATACTCATCTTGACTTAATAAACCACTGTTTTGAAACTAATATTTTCTGTTTATAAAAGTATACCTGCCTTAAACCTACAAATTTGAAACAGAGTACATAAGATTCTATCTCTTTGGCTGTGAGCCTAACCTTTCACAGGTAAGCCAGATATCTCTTTGGCTGGTACTTAAGATTTTAAACTTAGAAAAAAATCATATTCTATATTTATAATTATTCTAGATAAATTTAAAAAATTCCTTATTCCTTATTATTCAGAATCATACATGTGGCAATACCCTTAGAGTTGTATACTGCTTTGTCTATTTTTCTTTCCAACTTTTAAAATAATTTTTGAGGGTATCATATTTACATTGGTTCCTCTTCTTCTTCCTGTCTTTAATTTCTACCATGTCCCTCTCACTTCTTAAAATCATGGCCTCTCATTCTTTTCCATATATATTAAGTATATAGTAATATTAAATATATTAATATGAAATATATATTGTATGTCACTCTTTGAGATTATATATATATATATATATATATATATATATATATATATATATTTGGGCTGACATCTTGGGACTAGCTAACCTATCAAAAGGCTCATATCTGGAGTGCATTGATTCTCCTCTCAGGAAATATTGTCTGTAGCTATTCTTCTAGGAGTTAAGCCTAGTGAAGATATCCCCAGCCAATTTTACATGTAAATCAGTGTTGTCATTTTTCAGGACTTGCTTGGGCAACCACGGCATTGAGATTTTTCTGGGCATTTCCTGCCATCTATGTAGAAGGCACTATCTTAGAAGCAGACATCACATTCTGGTCCACTGGTTCTTGCAATCTTTTTTACCTCATCTTCTGTGATGTTCCCTGAGCCTTAAGGCTAGGGGTTATGCTGTAGATTTGGGACCGTGAACTACACAGGAAGTTGTTCCCTGCATTTTGACCAATGGTTACTTTTTAAACTAATCCTCATCTTCTGCAAAAGGAAGCTTCTTTGACAATAAGTGAGAGCAAATTCATAGGTAAAAGACTTCAGAATGTAGTTAGGATTTATATAGGCTTAATAAAGTACAATGGCAGGTTCTTTACTAGGGTCCACTGTATCACGGATCATAAGTAGTAGGCTAGTTTTATAGTAACAAACATTAAATTCCCTCTCATTGAGTTGGCCTTAAGCTCTATAATTAGAAGGTTGTTGGTTACTCCAGTCTATAAATGCCAGTATTGAGTTCAGGATATCTTGCCTTTCTAATAGCTGTTGCCTCATACTGATCAGAGCTGGGTAGGACTATTGAATGCTTTTGTCCTGCAGAAGTTTTCATTCTTCCTTCCAGTACTGTGAGATAACATATATTTTTATTTTGTGTATATGAGTGTTTTATCTTCCCACATGTCTGTGTACCACACGTATGCCTGGCCACATCAGAGACCAGAAGAGGATGCTAGAATTAAGTTATCATACTGGTGCTAGAAATGGACCTAATTCTTCTATAAGAAAGAACAAGTGTTTTTAATCTCTCCGCCCCCAGTCCTTAAAGATAAAAACAAAACAAAACAAAAACACTTAGAAAGTATAAGATAACTGAGAATGCGACTTGAGCTTTTACTCTTCCGGCTAAGGAAATCCCCATCAAATCTTCATGGACTAAATGAAACGCTTGCCTAACTGATTATTCTAAATCAGAACAACTCACAGTATCTTTACTGTAGGAATTAGCTAGTGACTTCACAATTAAAAACATAGCTAGTGCTATTTTACTTGTAGCAACTTTCTCATTATGACTGAGGCCTAGACTTATCATACGTTCATTTTTCCTCTTCAATTTTATATAGATAGCACTGAACTTAGTTTGTTCCCCAAGGTCATGCCTTTGGCCATGAAATTACTGACAGATGTTAGCTGTTTTCAACTTGTCCTCCTGGCTTATAAAATTACTAGGACCACTTTTTTTCCCACAGCCTCTAGAGACTTTCAAGTCAACACCCAAATAGGGTGGGCCTGATCCTCCCTAGACAGAAACCTTCCAGATTGGCATCAGCAAGAGCATCCCCTTGTGGGCAGAGCAGTACATGAAAGCTGAGCTGTGGAATATTTCACAGCTTATGCTAATAAAATAACAGGCCCCATTATTTTTCTGGGTTCACGACCATATACCATGGGAACTGGTTAAAAAGTAAACGAAAATCAGTTGTGAGAAGAAATACATTAAAGAATTGTGTAAAGTGTACATAAAGTAATCTGCCAAGAAAATATGTAAACATTATTTTAAATATTAAAAATAAACTGTGTATTTACAAAGTCATACTTACTAAAACCTATTATATTATATAATATATGATATTATATTATAAATATTATTAAGATATTCTAGGTAATATAACATGGTCAAAGTGCCGTTTGTTAGTTCCTAAAAAGTGAAGTAGAGACATTTTAAAATTCCATTCATATTTGTCATTAACTCTCACACTTCCACCAACTATTTTTCTTGTTTGTTTTGTTTCCAGTGATCAATATGACCATTTTAGATACAAGAAAGCCTGGAATTGAGGTTAAAAGATTACAGCCCAGCTGGATACAGATAATTTTGGAGATGAGAAATACATTTTCCCCATGAAAAAGTCCTGACTCTGAATAGAACATACAGCTGTCATTCCTAGGTACCTAGGGATATTGTTGAAGAAGTAGTTGCTTTGTAAAAATATACAAGGCCCAGATTTTCTCTTCTTTGATAGGCAATTATGTTCAGGTTTTTACTAGTCTCATGCCCTAAATTGTGTATATGTTGTTCCAATGAACTTGTATTAGGTGTCATCCCCTACATCCTGAGACTGTACTAATTACTGTTGCTGAGTTACAAACCATCCCCCACCCCAGGGATATACATCATGCCCATGATTCTATAAACCAGTCCATGTATAAGGACCAGGCATCTCCGAGTCTTACTTATGTATGTAGTCAGTGTTACCAAAAACTGCAGTCATCTAAGATACCAGCTGGCTGGGATTTCAGGAAAGCTATCTACACCTACAGGTGGACATGACAGCTGGTTGGGATTACAGCATCTGATGAAGTATCAGAGCAACAGATGGCCTCTTCAGCATTGCCATCTCAGAGTCATAGATGCAACGCTTTTGTGGCTTAGCATTGAGAATCACATCTTTTGTAAGCAGCAAATCACAAGTTCAAAGGGGTAAGATAGTACTCTATCTCTCGAGATAGTAATGACAAGGGTCCAGACAAATATTGCAGTACTTCATGTTTTATTATAGCCATGCTTTGGAGAACTACTCTAGACTTTAATATGATGTGTTAAATAGATGGTATGGATACATAGATGTTAGGCAGAGAGATAAAGACAGGAGAGACAGATAGGAACCCAGAGAGAGAAGATAGATAGATAAACAGACAGACAGACTGACAGATAGATAGATAATAGATCGGCAGATCCTTTTTAACATACATTAATAAAAGAACATACATTAATAAAAGTAAGTGAAAGTCTGTCTGAAGTTAGTTTTCTTGATTGAATTACCTTTTAATATGGCTATACCGCCTATCCTCAATTCAACAAGATGAACTACCACAATAAAACAGGTGTAGTTGTCTCAGTTACCTTCATCCATCTTTACTAGTTGTTCAGGAAAGGTTTAGGAAACAAGGAAAGGGGAAATGTGTATGTGGGTAGAAGTAGTAATGGGAGAGGGGAAAAGAAAGTAAAGGGATAGAAGGAAGCGAAAATGCCTAGGACTTTGTCAATGCCCTTCATCCCTGGGTTGTCCCAGTCACAGCTAAACTTCAAGAGCACTCTCAACACACAGCTTAATTGAGAAAAAAACCCAAACTTAAATTCGGTCTGACCCATCATACCTTAGTTATGTGACTATTTGTACATAGTCAGGCCACAGCTCAGCCTTGTTCCTTTGTTGCGCTGGATTTGCCTTCCCTCCCCTCTTCACCTAGGTTTGCCTGTTGGAGTTGAGAACAAAACAAAAAACTTATGGTCAAAATTGCCATTCTTGCCCAGTGTCTCCTATGCCTTGTTTGATCCCCTTTACCTTTACAATTTACAAAACCTCACTGTTACTTTGGTTCTGTAAAACATAAATGAGTACATATATAAACATATATACATACACACACACACAACACTACATGTTAACCTATACCCTCAAACTTGATACTAAGACCGTACTGCTGAAGGCAGCATTTGCTTGAATCACTGGAGATGGAGATTTCAAGCCAGCACTGACCTGGAAGCTTCATCCTACCAGCTGGCTTTTGTAGTTCAATAGGGGAGAAATATTATAAACAGTCTGACTCAGCTATGAATTCTGTGACCTAGAATGATGACCAACCTGGCCAGATTGGCTCATTGGTGCAATATTGGCACAAATTTTTTAGTTATAATCTATCATTTTATGATTGACTGAAGCCTGTTCCTCAAGACAAAATTCATATGTGGTACTATTACCTGAACCAAGAATCCATATCCAGGGTGATCAGAGCCCTGGGGAAGAACTTGTTATTTTTTTTTTCTGTTAAATGGATATAGTAGTATAGTATTAAGTTATACCCTATAAACTTAAGTTTATAAGCACCTATTTAGTATAGCTTTCAACCTTGATCGGAGAAACTTATTTTTTGAGCAAATTGTAATGAATGCAAAGACTCACAACTGATTAAAGCACAAAGAATAAGAGACTATGGGTGTTTTGCCCTAAATGGGAGTTCTGTATTTCACTCCTTCCTAAGGTTCAGGAATCATATCATAATAGGCAGTTGAAAGATCCTAAGAGCCAGAGATGATGGAAGACAACTGGAAAAAACAAAACAAAACAGTGTTTTCTGGACATGACAATGACTATAATTTCATGAACAAGATTATACAAGATCAGACTAGAAAAATATCAGCATATAGGCAAGGGGCTCATGCGGTTCCAGCTTTAGTTGAGCTGTGGAAAAGGGATGGGCTTGTGAATGCTGGGTGGTCAATTGTCTTTGGATGTGACCATTGACAGGCTGTCTACATCTCAGTGGGTAGTCCTACACCCATGGACATACTGCAATACCAAGTAGACTCTATGGGTTTAGAAAAGACCACATAAACTCGGGAGGGAGAAGTAGTGAATAGATAGAGAGTTGGAAGAGCAGGGGTGGGATGGATTTGATCAAAACACATTATTTCCATTCATTTATGAAATTCTCAAACACTTTCTTCGATGAACTCATTTCTCCAAGTTTTGGACAAGTAAGATAACAGTCATTTCTCCCTCATAATGTGAAGGGTGTCCCAGACTTTTCTCTCAGTCTAAGCTTTTCCAGAGCTCACCACTGATATATGTCCTATCCTCTAGATTATACACTCAGATAAACACTTTATAAAAACCACAAGTCAGCTCTTTCTATAAAAGTTTAACAGATTCTAAACACTTACAAGGAGATTTAAAATGCTGACTTTTAAGTGATTTTTCGGTGTTTTTAAAGGGATTTCTAATACCCTTCTCAAAACAATACATGAATAGTTATTATCAGTTGCAATATTTTTAGCACATACCATTTTTACTTGTCTATAATACATAAAATTACACTTAACAATTGTGTTGGTAGCTCTAACTTTTACATACATTTTTTAACTAGAAAAAGACATCATGATATTCACAAATAATGTGTCTTTGGCTCATTTTCCATCCTCCTCATTCCCTGTCCTACCCCAGTGCCTTCTGCCTCTGGTACCCTTTATACTTCCACATAATGTGTGTTCTATTGCCCTCCCCTCTTCCTCAAAACTTCTTTGTACTAAGCCACTGTCCCCCTTTCCACTTTTGTGATTGATGCCCACACTCACAGCTACATATATACATTAATTTAAAGTCATGATCCTTGTGTGTAGGATGTGCTATTTGCCTTTTGGTCCCTGAGCTGCCTCACTTAATAAGAAAAATTACCAGCTTCATCTATTTTCCTAAAAGCTGTAAAATTTCATTATTCTTTATAGTTGAATAAAGTGTTATTATATGTATGTACCATTTTCATTATTAATCTGTTGGTAAACCTCTAGGTTAAATCCCTCTGCTTGCAATGAACACTGATGAGCAGGTACCTCTGTCATGGGATAGAGAATCCTTTAGCTATATGCTCAGCAGTGATCTAACTCTGCTGAAGGGTAGTTCTATTTGTTCTGTTTTTAGTATCTAAGAAACCTACTAACTGATTCCCACAGTGGCTTCACTGATGCTCCATTATTCTCCACATCCTGGCCAGCAATTGTCTCTGTTTAACCAGTTGATTCAATGTAAAAGTAGACTTGAACTTATATTTCTGTTTGTTTCATGTGAGTCGGGAGACAGTGTAGCAGGTTGGCTCTGATGGATCTGCTGGTCACAGTTTGACCACGTGGACCCCGGGACCAGCAGCTCTCTTCTTGATGCTATTCAGCAAGCCAACTTCATTGCAAATATTTGGAGAGAAAGGAGCTTGAGGGAAGCCACATCTGAAGCCCTACAAGTTTGAGTGTTAGCCAGGGTCTCTATTCTACTTTTGGCTTTGATTAGTGTCTGGGAGAGAGAAATCCAATTGACTCCTGTCATGTTAATGTTAATTAATTGCTTGTGGCGTCTGTTCATCAAGTGTGAGCCTAGAAAACCTGTTTGTTCACTTATCACAGAGGTGAGCTAAGCAGATGGGAAAATATTATTTTGGCATGTTTTTGATGGCAGCATAATTTATTTTTATCACACTCTCTTTGGTGTAGGAAAAGAGACTGCCACCTGTGCTCTGTGGATGAGTGTCAATGATTTAGACAGATTAGCTTACTGCTTAGGAGAGAAGCACAAAGTAAATTGCTAGTATAAAGTCAGCTTTTTACCCATTTCTAAATACTGCATTTGTGTAATATTGTACTGAGCAGAACACAATCTTTCTGTTCTCATAATCATGGAAAGTACAGATAAAGACACAATGATCTCTCTCTCTGCCCCCCCCCACCTCTGTGTGTGTGTGTGTGTGTGTGTGTGTGTGTGTGTGTCTGTCTGTCTGACTGACTGACTGTTTGTCTCTCCCCTCCCCCATGTGTGTTGGTAGGTAGATATGTAGGTATGATATGTAAATCTGACTTGCCTAAGTCAAGACATTTGTAACTACTTTTCAAATGCTGGGAACACAAGACATCTTGAATAATGTAAAAGCAAATTCCCATTTTCAGCAATGATTTTTTTTTTTACTATAAAGTCATTTAAAATTGAAAAGCAGACCACTATTAACATTATAATTTATATGCTACTTACTGTTCAAGACTTGACATAGAATACCAATTATGAAAATAGCATAGTGCGAGATTTCTTCCTGAATTATTCCAAACATGTTATACTTTGCACGGAGTGAGTTTAAGTTAAATGTAAATTGCTAGGGCTTTTGTTTGCTCTTTCAAAGGGCTGTTTGTTGTATTACTCATGGCTCTTCTGTTCCCTCAGAGTTGAAATAATTAAGATCATTTGCAGAGCCTGGTTTGCTCATTTTGCTGAGTGACTTTGCTGCTATGGTCCATTATGTCTACAGGAGAGCCCCATTATTTAATCAGAACATCTGGAAGCCATCATGTGTGGTGAAAGACAAGATGTATCCTCGGTGTTAAGCCGAATTCATGATAAAACTGATGGATGGAACCAACGTGCATAGGTGAAGAAGATTAATATTTGCGACTTGGACCTTGTGAAACGACAATTACAAAGGGGACTTTTGTTCTATTTCACCTCTTACTTTATTTTATATTACTATATTTTACTTTATTGACAGCTTAGCGACCATAATATGATCGACAGAAAGCTCATTATCCTATCTGGGCCAGAGTCAGAACATTTAAAGAACTCTGTACAGTGGGAGAGGTCTCTGCCATTATTCTTTGAGAGAGCTCAATGACCAGTCCTTCCTGGATGCCTTGACATGGAACAAGCTGCAATGAGAAAACCTACTAAGGATACTGGGCACATTGCTCTATGCCCCCTCCATCCGTTCTGTTGCAGAAAGAAAAAAAAAGAACTTTCTAGAATCAAAAGTTCATATTAGTTTAATTACCCAAGAATGTGTATAAAATCTCAAACATACAGCTTCTTTTTAAACTCCTACTCCTGTCAGTTTGCACACATTCTCTGATCTTTAACCTTTGTTTTCCTCCTCTTTAATTTTAAGAACATCTGTCTATACTACAGCTTCGCTCTCATCAGGAAATACAATTACAAAGATAGAAAGGAGTCTAGCAGGTGAGGTGCAACAGCTCCACCTCTTAACACTGATGTTCAAATGACTCCCAGATGAACAGCTGGGCCCCTCTACAGCTGGAACCTAGCTCACCTGGTGATGTAGAGAAAGAAGCTGTTGATGGATCAAAGGAACAGTAGAAGAACCGGGTTTGTGATTTGTATACAAACCACACTGCAGAGCATAGAAATGCAGTTTGGCTAGGATCTAGTTTTCATTTATGCATTGATGAGAAAACATAGGGAACACTTGATCAAATTAAGAATAATCTCCTGTGGCAAGTTTGAACTTAGCTTCTATGCTTTTTCTCTTAATCTGCTACACAGATATGTACTTAAAATAGGAATGTGGGTCTACTGGAGCATGAAATAGTTGAGATCTGTTCAACAATGGGGAGAATGAGAGAAATTTCTTTAGAAGTATATTTTTGGAATGTAAGCCAGTTGAACCTGAATAGTCACAGATAATTTAACATGATCCCTAAGCCATTAGGGAGATTTTTATTGCAAAGACTGAGCTCTGAATTAGTGATGTCATCCCTTAGAAATTGGTAACTATAGAGGTTATCCTATGTGATGTAATAATAACTTCATCATGTTACAGAGGACGCAGGTGGAAGAGAAGCAGATGAGGAGGAAGAAACCCACATCACCCCCCCACCCCTCAGCCATGTCATGCCCACACTTTTTCATTCATCTTTATGTGACAGCAGGCCCATGGTTCCTGAAGAACAAATGAAAATAAGAAAAGTGTACAATGAGAGCTGGGACACAGCTCAGTGGTTAAGCATACTAGCTGCTCTTCCAGAGGACCCAGGGTTCATTCTCAACGACCACCTGGCAACTTAGAAGTCAGGTTCCAGAGGATTATATATCCTTTTTGGCATACATGGGCACCAGGCCTTCAGTGGTTCATGGATACACATACAGGTAAAGCACTTGCACACATAAAAAAAGAATGGAAACTGTACAGTACCTGTGAAAGAGTGACATGAAATATTGACATCAGGAAATGTAACCCTTTCTATATCTTCTCTAGTACTCCGTGGATTAAAAAAATGTGTTCCAACTCATTTTTTAGACCTAGAGAAGTCTGTGACTTTTAGTCCTCTCCCACTGACTCTTTCCAGAAGAATCCACCTATCATTAGCCTGATTAGCAGTGCATGCTCACTCTAAGATCTCTCATGCCACATACTATTTGGTAAGCATTATCTTATACAAAAGCAATTTCTAGTTGAATTTTATATGTCTTGAGCTACAAAACAGCCATACCTTTGAATAGTAGATGAACTATGTCAATTATTTCATCAGTGAGCCATTACTATGGCTTCTGTGTGGGACTGCTAAAATCTTGGGAAAGTATACAAGCTTACATTTTAATTTGGTACATTTACTTTTTAAAAATGATGCATGAATGTATTCATTACTTTTCTGTTGCTGTGACAAAATATGGCTAAGGTGACTTAAAAGAGAAAGGGTTTCTGTAGGCTTATGGATCCTGAGGTTTAAGAGTCCATCACCATTACAGTAGGATGGATGGAGACATGCCAGCTGACTCAAGATTCTGAGAGTTCACATCTTGAACTATGAGCACTAAATATAAAAGGAAAATTGGACATAAGGCCAAGCTTTAAACTCTCAAAGCCTTCCTGCAGTGATGAACTTCTTCCAACAAGGCCACACCTCCAAAATCTCCCCAACCACTGCTACCATCTGAAAAACAAGTGCTCAAATGCGTGAGCCTAGGGGAACAAACATCCTCACTCAATCCACCGTTCTGAACAAAGGTAATTTCAATTTAATCAAATCAGTAATATAAGAGTCATATTACTATCTTTATTTGAGACATACAGTAACACACTAGGAAAAGGAAGATGAAATGTTGGAAGATGTTAAGTTCAGAAACAAAAGACTAGGTTTAAGAAAAAGTGTGCCCTGGGGCATCTGCAAATGTGTTCTAGACTTTTGGCAAAGCATAAATCCAGTGTGTGTGTGTGCACTGGCCTCTCTATTTTCCGAGTCTCGGTGTGTGTGTGTGTGTGTGTGTGTTTTAAAACTTGGTCTTTTCTGATAAAGTCATTAAGTCTGCGATTGGCCTCAACCTTAAGTTGCATCAATACTCTTTTCTTTCACATAAGTATAAGAAAATTTCTAGGATTAAATCATAATAGAAACTGTTGTGAGAATACTAAAGAAGAAATGCTATCTTTTTTTAATGAAACTTACAGAGATGTAAGCATGGATCGAATGTTTGACACTCTCAAATCAAGTTGTACATTCAAAGTGGGAGAATAGTAGCTAATGAGGGAGGAGGGGAAATCACAGCTCTAGAAGATTCCTGATAGCAATGCTGTCCTTTCTGACTGAAATGTAGCTCTGGGTTGATGGTAAGATAGACATCACAAATGGCTCTGAGAAAAGTACAAATTTTGATGGTTTCACTAATAGTTACTAATAGTCAGCAGAAACCATATGAAAGGAAAGAAACAACCAGAATGCTCAATTTCCTCTGTAGTATCTCAAAGATTATTGTCATAGTTCAATCCTAATTCAGTTTAAATAATTCATTGAGTCTGTATGTGTCTGCCCAGATAAGCAAACCCTTTCAGGAAACCTCTTTAGACAATGCTTTCTCTTGGAGAGAAATCACCCATATTATATTCATACATATACCATAACACCCAAAAGTGGTAGCCAAACTCCATTCTGAGTATATGCAGTGAGCAGATCCACGCTGGCATGTAGGAAACATCCTTCAAAAGGAAGTTAGGGCAGATTTCAGCAGTGGAAAACTTGCTTGGCATCTAAAAAACCTATGTTTAATCATCTTTACCAGCTGAAGAAAGCAATATTGGACCTCAAGATCAGTGATTGCTTTTTGACTAACTGTTCTTCCTTTGAAGCTAGAAATCAAGCAATTGCAAACCAGTGAAATATCTTCTTGAAAATAATTGGAATGTTGAACTTTGTCCAGAGTAAGAACTGTGTGTTTTAAGCAAGACAACTGAAGCAATGTATGCCTCTTCCTGAAGGCTCTTCTCTCTTGAAAATGTGGTTAGACACATATTCATGGACTATGATCAGGGTTTTAAGATAGTGCTTTGGAAATTTTTCTTGACTTTCTAGAACTGTAGAATTTTATGGGATCATGTAATTAAAATTTTCAATTTGAAAGGCTCTTACACAGTCATGATTTCAATAGCCAGCTCAGAATCTGGCATAGCACAGATACTATTAGGTACTCTGTGAGAGAGTAAGTTATTGCAAAGAGCCGATGAGTGTGAAAGATCTCAACCAAAAATACAATTATCAAAAGATTTCTGTAGATTGTCACAACTCTTTGAAACTGGGTCCATTTCTTTCCTTTCTTGGCATGTTCTAAAGCAGGCCTAAAGAGTATAGCATGAAGCAGAGAGGCTCAAAAGTTACTATTGTCAGCCATCACCCAGGTGTGCTTTGGCATTCTTGTTCAGCTCTGGATGGTTTTAGTTAATCCTATACAGATTATTTGACCCTTCCCTTTTTCCTTATGCAACCTTCACATAAGTGAGTTGTGTAATTTCTATGAAGTCATTGAACTTAGAGATTAGAAGATATAGATTGCCTGGTTTCTACTGGTATTTTCAAATTTTAAAAGGTTATTAACAACTACTTTGGTAGCTGAATCATTTTTTGGCAGGTAAGTCCTCCTTTTTCAGACATTCATACTTGACTTTTGACTTGCTGCTGAGTAAGTATATGGTGACGTCAGCCAAAGCTTGATCTGTGCTTGGTTGGTGCTTATTCTCCATGGATACTCTTTCCACAAGACATGTGTATATTAGTAGCCACACCTTCCAAACACAGCCTGTAGCCCCAAAACAAAAGCAATCGAACTCAGCTTGGATTTGCCAGTCTCTCCAATGACCTGAAATGATAGACAGAAAATTAGCATTTATCCCTGTGAACCACTATGGCTGTATACATTATGTGACATAATTAAAAAATTACTAACTAATTCAGTCGTTGGAGATCTGATGCCATTTTAGCCTTCGGCACAGTTTTACTGTAGCAGAATGGTCTCCCTGCCTCTCCTTTAGCAGCAGATTGAATGTTGATTGTAGTTACTATAATAGTTAACACACTTCCACTACATTAGTACTGTGAGAATCATGGTACCAAATGTACAGTTTAGTTGTATCATTATTTTAGAAAAGATAATACATCCTTAAAAGATATTTTACATTCACTGTGATGCCATTTGGAATACCTTCTTTTTTCTCATATGCTTGGTAAATTCCTTCATAGTTAACTTAAGTGCCACCTTTTCCTGTTTTCCTCTCTCCTTTATTGTTTTTGTAAAAACTGTCATTCTGAGCTATTTACACTGTTTTACTCACTATATTCCTCTTCATTTTCATATCCCAGCTCTTTAAAGACAGGAGCTCTGACATTTCTCCCCAGTCTAGGGATTAGCTGCAGGAGGCACTGCTAATATACACATGGAATCTAAGACTATAACTGCATCTTCAGAACTTCATCTTCACTAAGACTAATAGAAATGTGATTAGGGACGATGGGATGGGGGGTTTGGGGAGGAGAAACTGGAAATGGGGATAACATTTGAAATGTAAATAAATAAAATAACCAATAAAAAAAGAAATGTATTCATTATGAGAAGGCTCAGTTGAGAGAATTTATTCTTAGCACAGAGAGTATGTCTTGATTATTTATGAATCAGGTCCTGGGAACTGAAAACCCACAGAGATTCAATGGTGACTCCAAGACAGAAGAACAGCAATAGAATACATATGCCGTTTTAGTTCACGCCTTTTTCCTTCTGAACCCTCAAGGCAATCTAATAATAGAAACAAAATACCCCACAGTTCCGTATATCCAAAGTAAGCTTCATAATATATACCAAATTAATGTCTTTGGTGTCTTGAATGAGAATGGCTCCCACAGGCTGAATGAATGTTTGTTTCCTACTTGGTGGATGATTTAGGAAGGATTCTGGACTGAGGACTTCTCAAACAAGGAGGAGGGGTAAGTTTTGAGGTAAGACGCCTGCTGACTGTGGGTGGATCAGGGCGAACTCTGAGATACTGTGTTACTGCTTCAGCACAGCGCTTGCCTGCTGCTATGCTACCCAACATTTTAGTAATGGATTACCCTTCTGAAACTGCAAGCAAACTCCTAAATAAATCTTTGATTTTACAAGTTGCCTTGGTCATGGCATCACCTCACAGTAATAGAATAGTAATTAAGACAATGTCCTTATAGTCTTAGATCAAGTCAAAACAATTCTCTCTCTCATCCTCTCTCTCTCTCTCTCTCTCTCTCTCTCTCTCTCACACACAGAGAGAGAGAGAGAGAAAGAGAGAGAGAGACATACCCCTAAGGATGCTTCCCCACCTCCCATTTACTTCAAAACTGGTTAACACCTACCTACTGTGGGAGACAGGCCAGAGATGAAAACACTTCTGCAAACCTAGACACACACAAAATACAAATTATAACTAACTTCAGTGCTGGTGTTTAAGTGAATTCTAAACAAAGTTTTCCTCTGTCTCCTATATCACAAACACATAAAAATTGATGTATTTTGAGTATCAGAATCACTGACTTTCTTTTATCCCATGAACAACTTATATTCAGAATGCACTGGCTTTCTTTGATGCATGCACAACTTATTCAGAATCATTCCCACAAAGACACTTTTTTTTTGCCCAAATGCTTATCTAATCCTCTACATTCCTGTAATCTAGTTTAACACGAGATCAACAGCCAGCTCCTTCTGCCTGCAGCTATGAGTGAAGCTGATAAAACAATTTTAAGTGTGGATACTAAAACTTGGATAGTCCATGAGAAAGGACTAGTAGAAACAATAGAGTCCTTCAATAATTAAAGAGTACGTTAGCATTGCCTCTTTGTCTTCCACCAATCAATTATCTATGGATCTTAGCCTTGTGAAGCTGACCACTTTATGTTCCCAAGATTAAGATTTGGCATTTGTCGCATTGTCCTTGAAGAAGCTGTAGTGTTTTCCTCGAATAATCTGGGTCTGCACATGATTTCCACAGCATTGGGTAAATGTATTTGCCCTTTCTGCCTTGGTTTCTTTTGAAATGAGGGTAATTATAGTTCTCACATCATGGAGTTATTACAAAGATTAAATCATTGAATAACCATTGTAGTGAATAGAATAATTATCAACATATAAAAAGAATCAATAAACAATAGTTATCTCCACAGTCCTATGACTGCTGCTCAGTTTCAAGTTTCGTTTTACCCCATCTTTATATGACAAGTGAGGAAGGAAATTCCTGTGTGAGTATAAAAAGGACTAAATCAAAAAGAAACCCAATATAATTCACCTACAGGTCTGTAAACTTGCAGAACTAGAGCCTGATATTTAAAATGAATGCTAAGTAGCCCTTAATTTAGTTAATTAATCTCAGACCCTGAGTTTTTGGATAGCCAGTATGTTGGCTATAGGATACTTACTACTTTCTGAAGGCATTCTCTGTCCACTAACAACTAAGCTTGTTTCCCATTATTTTCATGTGATATTGCTCATCAGGGGCCTAAGCTCAATTTGAACTGGCATTCTTGAAAAGAAAGACTCTTTACAAATCCTGTAAGCTCCAATGCAGTCACTTTAATTCACAGCAGGCTCAAACCTTATATAATTGTTCTCAGCTCAATACAATCTTTAACAGCTTTTGATTTACATATTGGGCAGCTGTTTTGAATAAAACATTGCCTATCATGGATCCTTTTGTCATCTGTCCAAGGAATGTGTTTATGGACGGTTCCAATTAGAGTAATGAAGGATTCATGTGAGAATGATGATCAATAGCCAACCTTAAGAACAATCTAAGTCAAAGACAGATGGAAAGTGTGTCTAGGCTTAACAGTGTCAAGTCAGCTACAGGGAATGTACACAGTTGCTCCTGGAAAAGAAATAGCAATTTTAAGTCTTTGGCCATTGGAGAGCATCTGATTCTATGACACAAAAGCATTTAGATTCTGAATTAAATAAACCTTTAATCCACATACAACTAGGACCATTCAGATTAATAGGAACTTCGGGGGGGTAGGAATAACAGGCTTCAAAGTAGCCACCAGACCAGGTCTGTGCAGTGATCATGGACGCAAACATTCCCCAACTGGCCTAGGAACAGCTGTCCACTGCTCGAAGAGCAAGCCATGTTGATAGGGAAGGTTTTATACAAACACATTTTAGACTCTGTCAGACACATCTGGTCAAGGGCTTTGGAATAGCTTTCTTTACTCCTTCCCTGAACTGGAACGTCAGAAGCATGCGCTGCACACTCAGCCAAGAGTTCCCTTTGTTCCGCGCGGCGTCCACAGCTGGAACCTTTTGTTGGTTGATTCAGCCAGATCTTCTGTAGAGACTATTATATTCTTTGGCATATTTCTATGAGTTTGCATCTTTTTATCCACCTCAGCAAGCAGTAGGGAGTTTGTAAAGACTATGCACGGTACCTTCATTTCAAATGACACAGGGACACCAGCTGGAAATGCAAAAATCAATAGCACTGAGGTGGCCTGCTACCAAGTTGGCCCAGATGAGATGTGCTCTCTGTCATATCCTTGTTTGCTTAGCTCATTTAGGGGAAAAGCATCAAAACAGAAGTAACTTCTCATTCTTTTGCCTTGACGTTGCTCATAGGTTATTATCTCTAGCCAAAAAGAATAAAAGCAAAAGACATTTTGTCACAAAATATAAGACCTGTATATGATACACAGTTTCATGAGAGTTATTAGAGAAACATCTGGCTTACAAAAGTTGAAGAAGGGACTAGTTAAAACAAAGTCTGACTAGATTTTAATATAATTAAGGCTGGGGTTTTCTTTCTCTTTAACCACATCAATTGAAAGCCCAATTTCAATGTTCTATAGCCTTGAGGAGTCATAAGTTAAAGGGAGGTGGGGGCCGAAAGACATAAGTAGATATTCACAAATGTGTACCTAGTATAGTTTTAAACACATGCTGAACTGATTGTATCTGTTCTGTTTCAGAGAAATTCAATGTCTGCTTCTAGTTTTCAGGAACAAACTGTTTCAAACATGCGAATAGCCTGACTCCAGCCCTAAAGCAGCCACCCAACACTGCCTTTCCTGTGTCCTCCCAATGACTAAGCCTCCCAATGACAGAAGCAAGCCACCACAGTCTTTGCAGTTAGTGGTTTTTCTTGCTGGTGACCCACATGAACAGGACTTTACTCCAGTTTCCTCTCAGAATCTTTGCTTTGTTTTGATGAACATCGAGACACAGCGGCTGTCACTCCTGTAGACATCTCTACCCAGAGTATCCGTTGGGAAGGAATTCTCCTCCAGGTTTCATTTGGTCCTTCTAAGATTTTCTGGGTGATTAGAAAGCACACAAGGCCATGTTCCAGGGACAGTGCTCAAGCCTTCAACCTAGATTCAGATACAGAATCTTGACATGTGGACATGTGACTGCTGTTGTCAGTAAAGGACTGTCTGGGGCTCTCTACATGCAGCACACAGTTTGACATCAAGCTGCACTGCACCTATCTGAATAGGAGTGGTATTTGTAATTGTACCTAAGAGTGCTTTATCATTCCCATAACAGAGGAAGAAGGATTCATATCAGAACAAACATGAGAATATAAAGCATGAACCAACTTACTTTTAATCTGTTTCCATGTAGATTATCTTTTTATAGAATGCAGTTTCTTCTAAGTTCTAAGGGATATGAATTTGGAAAAACAGAAGAGCATGAGATAGGTAAAGTAAAGCTGTAACTCTTACATGGGAACAGATTATTAGTCATAGATTGCATTCTTCTCTCATCTTCTATATGTATATATAACGCAGAACAAAAAGATCATGCTGCATCTGCTATTTATAATATGCCCTTACACATAAAAGTAAATCATGAAATTATAGAAATTTGTAGTGAGAGTATAAATGCATATCACATGTAAGTGAAACTATCACATGGTAATATGTGTGAACAGTTATAACACATGAATGCTTTATGCATACATCATAATATTATCCTGCAAAAGTACTTTTCTAGTACATTATTACAATTGCCCAGGAGTATACATATGTGAATGTATAATATACATTTATTATGAATAATTTTACAATTTCTCTCTTTTGCAATTTCATCATTAATAAATACATGTCACAACTTGAAATGATTTAGAGGTTTAATGACTTACTCCTTGGGTTGAAATACTATAAACTGAAATTTAATTTTCACTTTTATAACAGTTTTAAAGACTCTGATAACTATTGCCCAAAGTTCTCCAAATGTGTAATGAAATTTATACTTAGGAAATATTAAAGTAATACCAAGCACTTCAAAATAAATTGAGGAGGGGAATTATGGGAAGATGACTCCGTAGATCATGTTTGTCCTGGCCAACGAGGGGGATCTGAGTTTTGAACCCCAAGACACATGTGGTATCGTGCACCTTTGACCACAAGGCCTGAGGAGAGGCAGAGAAAGGAGGATCCAAGGAGCTCAATGGTCAGTTAATCAAGCCAAAAGCATGAGCTTTAGATTTAGTAAAAGATTCTATCTCAAAATCTAAGGTGGGGGGGGGGATATAATATGCCCAAAGTGACTTGTTTGGCGAAGAATGGCAAAGATTTTTTTATATATACGGGTGGTAGCTGAAAGGTTTAACTGCTAATGATTTATTTAGTGATTTGTTCTGGTAGTATTCGATATTTATTTAACAAAGCAGGGCTGAAAATGTTTCTGGAATATTTGGATTAAAAAGTAAATTTTCCAATCATTATGAAGAAGCTCACACAATACATCTTATTTTGTTTATATCTCTGCCCATATCTGTGCCTGTATCTAATCTGATCGATATGTCCTAAGCTCTATATTGAATTGATAATGAGATATTTCTCCCCATATCAGGTACTCCATATTTATCTGCTTAAAACTTTGCTAAATACAAGTATAACACAAGTCCTTATTCAGTCCTTTAAGGGCTACTTCTCCACTGAATACAGGAATTCTGGGAATCCACTCACTTTGCTCCACGATTCGAACACCATTGTCATGAAAGGAAGCACCATTCAGCATATTAGAGAAGTTGATCAAAGTGGACCATACCCTTGGAAGGAGTTACAGAGACAAAGTTTGGAGCTGAGATGAAAGGATGGACCATGTAGAGACTGCCATATCCAGGGATCCACCCCATAATCAGCATCCAAACGCTGGCACCATTGCATACACTAGCAAGATTTTATCGAAAGGACCCAGATGTAGCTATATATCTCTTGTGAGACTATGCCGGGGCCTAGCAAACACAGAAGTGGATGCTCACAGTCAGCTAATGGATGGATCACAGGGCTCCCAATGGAGGAGCTAGAGAAAGTACCCAAGGAGCTAAAGGGATCTGCAACCCTATAGGTGGAACAACATTATGAACTAACCAGTACCCCGGAGCTCTTGACTCTAGCTGCATATATATCAAAAGATGGCCTAGTCGGCCATCACTGGAAAGAGAGGCCCATTGGACACGCAAACTTTATATGCCCCAGAACAGGGGAAGGCCAGGGCCCAAAAGGGGGAGTGGGCGGGTAGGGAAGTGGGGGTGGGTGGGTATGGGGGACTTTTGGTATAGCATTGGAAATGTAAATGAGCTAAATACCTAATAAAAAATGGAAAAAAAAACAAAAAAAAAAACAAAGTGGACCATACATCACTACATATCACTAAAATCTCTGAGAAGAAGCTGTGAACTGGGTATATTTAAGATGTTGAATAATAAAGAGTAATCAGAAGGTTGGAAAACAAAAAAAGCAGAACTTTAGTGTAACCATGCCGTAGATGAATTGATTATTTGTTCCTCCAACATTCCTAGTATTTAGCCATATAAGAGTAAGATGAGATTTAAAAGAGAAGGAAGAAATGCAAAAAAGAACAACCAAAGAAGGAAAAGTAAATATTAAGTTCTGGAACAAATGAGAGAAAGATGGTATCTTTTACCAATATATGAAATATATGAGAGAATAAAATTGTAGGTGCTTTTAAACTTAAACTAAGATAAAAAAATATAGCATAGTACCTAAAATTGTTTCTGCACACTGATAGAAAAACAGAGATAAAATTTATCTATATCTCAAACACCAAAAATACTCAACAGCCACTCAAACTAAATTATATTATATAAATAAGTGTTGCACACATTTATTCTTAGTCTAAATTGTCAATAAGTCTTAAGGTTTGATAGTATTATTTGGAATTTTTAAAATAATAAATAGTACCAATTCCACAACATCTCTGTTATGAAACAGAAAGTAAAACACTGCCCACCATTAGACATTTTTGTCTTTATATCAAAAAATAGTCACTAAATCTAAGCATCTATACCCCTCATGAATATAGGCCTGAAAACCTTTAACAAAATGATAAGTCAAATATATAAAATATCAGCTATCTTGCCATCACTGTGACATAATACCTACAGCTTCAGAAGTTTTATTCCGTGATCCTGCTGCCATTATGCCTGTGGAGGGACCTGTGGAGGGACAGTAAATCATGGTAGATCATAAGCACTTGGTGCAAAAAGACACTAGCTCATGGTGTCCAAGAAACAAAGAGCAAGCAAGAAAAGCCTGGGACTACAATATTTGCTTCTAGTGGCTTAACTTCATCACACAAGGCCCCACTCTTCAAGGTCCTATAAGCTACCAATAATGCCATAGACTAGTTACCAAGCCCTACGTGGGACTTTAGAAGATACAAGAAAAGAATGATTTTGAAAGTATTGCAGCATAGCGCAAAACAAAGTGGCTTTTATTTTAGAAGCACAGAAGTGTTCAGTACTGAAAATCCAGTTAATGCACCCATGAAGTAAAATGTACAATTAAAATAAAAAGTCCTCTTCGCAACATGCTCTCTCCTGGACTATGCTAACAATGTTACAAGTTACAATTACTAGCTTTTCTACAGTGACTGTAAACGTCCCAGATAAATCTCAAAATCTCTACACTAACCTAGTCCTATGGGCCTTTCTATCATCTATGTCCTTCCTATAATTTTTTTTTTGCAGTGCTAAGAATCAGAAGAATAGAAATCTATGATGTTAGTATTTGCTAGACAATTATCTGCTAGACAAGTATCTGCCAATGAGTCACATACTAGCCCCAACTAAAGAATGTTTTAAAAATATTTATTTCCCAATTGAGGTTGAGAAAATAAAGAATAAAGAAAAATAAGAATAAAGAAAAATAGCAAAGGTTATCTACAATATCTGAGAAATTATGTTTGTAAAATAGGCCAGAAGTTACTATTCTGAAGAAAGTGTTATTATCAGAAAAAATAAAATCAATATTTATTTTCCTTAAATAACTATTTGCAAGTTAGGCTACTGAGAGATGGCCTGGGTATAAAGATAATAAAAAAGGATCCAGAAATCCAAGTGGATCCCATGCATCACAATAGCCTGGTTGTAAGCCTTTGAGATGATCTGTGTTATATGAAGAGTATATGGGTCATCATGGAAGTTGTCTCTCAGTTTCTTATCACAGTGAGAAACTTTTTATTAATACACTGAAAAACATTTTCTTCTTATGTCTGTAAGTATTTGAATGCAAAAACATAGACATAGTGGGCAAATCAATAAATCAGTTCTGCAGATAACCATGTCTGGAAAATAGATTCAATCTTTTTAAAAAATGGTGTTCCCAGTCAAAATATCACTTTTGAGTCAATGGATGATTTGCAGGCATGATTTTGTTCAGTTTGACCAAGAAAAGAATGTGCTTAAAGGAAACAAATGGCAGCTTACTGTTAGAAAAAGTACAGTGAGCACTCATAAGCAGCATCCTAAGAGAGGCAGAAAGTATGCATTTTCTCCTGAATTAGAAGTAAATTGATGATTTGAGGGTTTTCCTTGTGTCTATGTTTCTAATTGAAGAAGTATAGCCTGCATTGGAGAATGCTCACTGTTCTTTAATATGGGCTCACAGAGACTGAACCAAAGCCAGAGAGAATGCACAGGACAGCCCTAGGCTCGGGACACATATACATCAGTTGCTCATCTAGGTTTTCATGAGGGACTCCTAGCAGCGGGATCAGGGACTGTCTCTGACTACACTTCCTGTCTTTGGACCCTTTCCCCTAACCGGGCTGCCTCATCTAGCCTCAATAGAAGATGTGCCTAGTCTTACTGCAATGTGATATGCCAAGGCTATTTGATTGGTTGATATCCATGGGTGGTCTCACCTTTACTAAAGAGAAAGGAAGGGGGAGAGGATTTGGGGAGATGAGGTAGGGAGGAAGGACTGAGAGAAAAAGCAGCTATTATCAACAGACACCTAGTCAACTTGCATATGGCTCTGCTTCACTGGAATCATGTCAGTACTCTCCTCTCTTTAACCATGATAAAAGAATTATAGGCATCTTTTACTGTGTCAGGATGAAGTATTTCTTCCATATTTTCTGTGGTGAAGTTTGTCATACTGAGCCTATTGCTACCAGCTTCTGTACAGGATGTATATTTCCAAGATGTCTTCACTTGATACATCATGTAGATCACAAAAGGAGCATCTATCTATATCATGCCCCTTCTTCCAAAGTCATGTGGAAGATCACAGAAGAGGGAGTAGAAGTATTGTATGACACAGATATGGGAAAGACTGTGGTAAAGCAATGAGCAATGCCTTCTGGATATGACACTCATGAACGCACAGCAGCTATGGTTGTCTCTATCAATGATACATTATGCATGCTTAAAATACCATGTGGTTCTTACGGTTGAGTTGAACAATGAGATACACAACCCAATGGCAAATTACTATCCTATTTCCATATTGTAGCTATGATATCTGCAAAAGGCCCACTAGAAATAGTTTGTTCATGTTAAGCAAAGATTAGAAAAGGAGACAGTTGACATATGGTCCTATGATGACAATACATTCTTATAGTCTTTACTTCATGTACATCTTTTAAATTTAGCAACTGCATCTGTTCTCAAGTTTTTATCTGCTTGCTGTACAGCACATATTGCATGGATAAATCCAAGGTGTTCCAAGAAAGAAAATCAGATCTGTCCCAATTTAAAAAAAATCAGGAAATACTGAAAGATATGCAAACTCCATACATAGCCTGTGGTGTGGTTCAGTTGGTTCAATGATAAAGTATGTGCTTACCATGTTGGGGATTTATGTTTGATACACAGAACCAATAGGAAAAGAATGAATGAAGGAGGGGAGCAAAGAAGGAAAAGAGGAAGGGGGAGTTCATTATATATATATAAAAAAAAACCTCTTCCATCACAGTCTTTACACATAAATAAAGCATTTCATGTTGTGACCATTTCTCTACACCTCCCAGTTAGTGTGAAAATGAGTTTGAATTCTAGGAAGACATTTCCGAAAGCAACATTACAAAAATGATAAACTTTCTTTGTTATAGCAAACCTAGACAGAACTCTTGAACTGGGGAATAATACCCCCAAATTGGCAAACACCTCACTTGAGCCAACATGCTAAATGTACTACACAATAATTGAAATGAATTAGTTTATAAGGACGTTCAACTCTGTGGCATATGACTTTAGCTGCAATTCTGAATGTCCAGCCTTTAAAACCAGGACTGAAAGGACAATAGAATACTCTGGTGGAGCACGGAGAGCAGATACCCAGCCAAACCTCATTTGTGAAAAATCATAAACTCAAGTAGAGCTTGTACAATTGATTAGTCAGATCAGTACAAAGAGAGACTACCATAGCCTCCACCTCTCAGCTGAGCAATTTTGAGGTTTTCAGTGCTGATTCAAGATGTTATATCAGTCATTCTGTTTTGCTTGTCCTATGACAGTACCTTGGCTAGGCAGGGCAATTTATGAGTGTGATGACTTTGTCATTCACACATGTAGAATCTTAAGGTGATAGTTTTTCATTGCCTAGAAGTGTTTGCAAAGGAATTATTAAAAAATGTTATTAGGGCTGGAGAGATGGCTCAGCGGTCCTGAGATCAATTCCTAACAACTGCATGGTAGCTCACAACCATCTGTAATGGGATCTGATGCCCTCTTCTGGTGTGTCTGAAGACAGCTACAATGTACTCATATAAATAAAATAAATCTTTTTTAAAAATATTCTTTCTCACTTAAATAAATGTTATTAGAAAATCCTCTTTGTTCTAACAATAGTCGTGATTGACCATATTGTGTAGTACTAGTCTTAATCTGACTTCGTGATAAAATGCAGCCACTCTATTCAGAACAATTTTTGCACTTTATTCCTGTTGGGTTGGTGGCATAAGTCAAGAAGTTAGGTAAATGAAGATAGAAAACATTATCATTGGAAGCACATGGACCTTTAAACCTCTCATGCTAAGTTGATGGGGACAGAAAATGACACAATTGATGTGGGTTCCATATAGACTTCTCAAATACTTGATTCTTGGACATTTATGCTATGCCTTTAAAATGACAATGTTTGTAATGCTTGTCATTGTTTTAGAAGGCCAGCTCCGGGAAGAGGTATAGATTCACCTCAGTTTAGTGCCAGCATGCTCTTCATATCCATCCACAAGTCAAGACTGAACTTTTTCTTATCCAACTGATCATTAAGTACTTGCCTTGAGTTCACAATTATGGGGTGAAGGAGCTATTATAGCACAGCAACAAGAGAGGCACACAAGGCCATCACCTGCATCAGATTGTAGTTAGTCTTTCCAAATCTATTGGTTATGATTGCACAAATGTGACTCCTCTTTCATAATGAAACAAAAGCTTTTCGTGTCTAATTTTATGGTTCAGTGAATCAAATAATTCTGAGTATATCATAGGACATTCAGTTACATATTCACAGGGGACGTCACAGTTAGCAATTCAGACTATACTGGCCCAGCAGTCAGCCATGAAGTTTATCTATAAGCTGAAGATCATATGACTTTCCTCTACAACCAAGAAATCTATAGTATAATCCTGCTTTTAGTACTTACCAAAATCTCAAGAAATATCTCTTGTGGTAGATATTACCTGAGCAGTGTATTTTTAGAATGTACAAATGTTCAAATAGAACAGCTCAGTTAGGCCCCTGAACCTGGTGAACAGCAGGGTTTCCCATGCCTGTCCAATGGGTATTTTTTTACATTGTGATAAAGTACAGTTAGAACATAGAAAATAGAGTGATCAAGAATCTAGATATGTCAGGGATTGTCCTGATGTTCACATTTCAAATCACTTGTCCCCAAATACCTTTGTTAATTGATGACAAGACAGCTGATTGGTCCAGAAGAAACAAGTACCATATGAGAGCTGCATGTTTATACAGCCTTCCTATTGATATCTCAAATTTCTTCAGAATACCAACATTGTTCCAGCATCCCAACCCCAGTTTCTTCAAACGTCAGACTGAGGGCCATTCACAAATGCTTGGTACAATGAAAGAAACACGACATGCCTTAGTCTAGGTCACATCTCCCTGATAAGTAATTGGTGGGCATGTTCAAGGCCCTGTATTGATCCTCAGTGCCTTAACAAAATCTGGCAAATTATAAGTTATTGTGCACATGCCAATAATGTGTTATAACCAAGGTTTCTAATTTCTTTGTTAAACCTCCTTCGATATTACTGTCATATTTGGCACCCAGGCCAGAATATGCTTGCATCATGCTTCATCTCTTGTGCTCTGTAAAATGGTTCTATCTCCATGTCAGGTCCTGTGCTACACGTGCCTTGGTTATTTTCACAACTAAGTGTCTAGTGGCTTATTTCCAACGGGAAGAGGAACTGGGATCCTAAAAAGAACTGAGAACTACTTGGGAGACCACAGTCTCTTTAGTCTGAGTCTGATAGTCAGTGGAGTAGTCTGCAGGTAATGGATTGATCCTTACACGAGAAGAATGGTAGGAGAGGATCCAGGGAAATAAATGGATCTGAGGCTCTTAGGTAATTTGTATCATTGCATTAACACTTCTCTCAGAGCCTTTGAAATAAGAAGAAGGAGAATTTAATCTGTGCAGCAAATAACTGCACAGTAGCCTTACCAAATCTACAGCCTGTGTCCTCAGATACATTTGCCCTAAAACTGCACTCAACCATGATTCTTCACAGTTGCTAGCCAGATATTTTGACAGTCCATTCACAAATTTCAATTTCTTCTTTTGTACTGTACTGCCCAAGGACCATGCAAAGATGCTAGGTGACTTCCAACAATGGTAACAGCAACTACTGGTGCTACGAAGAAGTGTTCCCTCTTTCATTCTTCCACCTTCACCTCGATCCATCTGTACACCAGTGACCACAAAAGCAGCATCACTAAATTAAATGAGTTTGTAGTCTTGCTTCATGTTTCTGCATTATCAGTACATTCTTTCAACATGGTATTTCATTCCTGGTTCTGCTGCTATGTGAACCAGACAACATGTTGCACATACAAATTAATCAATAAACTCTATATTCCAAGGTGTATGTAAGATATAAAACTACCATTAAAAAGTGCCATGATGCTGGGCAGTGGTGGCGCATGCCTTTAATCCCAGCACTTGAGAGGCAGAAGCAGGCGGATTTCTGAGTTTGAAGCCAGCCTGGTCTACAGAGTAAGTTCCAGGACAACCAGGGCTACACAGAGAAACCCTGTCTCGATAAAACAAAAACAAACAAACAAAAAAAATGTCATGTTCCAGAGCCAGTATTTGAAATGGTATGTGCACAACATCTGCAGACAAGAGAAATGTGCAGTTATGAGAAGAGTGAGGGGGTATCTGATAGGGATCATTCCTTGGGACAGAAATGGGCCAGCATTAAACAACTTTATGAGGGGGGAGGGAGTCAAATAAACATCTTACACTCGTTCTACTAGTTTCTGCACTATTCTTCATCATCTAAATTCAACAGGACCCTAGAACCCCCACTAACGCCATCCACATGTGACAGAGCCCCAAGCAATGAGCTTGGTTGGGGATTGGTAAACAATAAATCTGTATTTAAAAAGGCAAATAAAATATATGAGTTGTAGTTAGCAAAATGCTACAGAAATGTTGCAGTAGACTACATTGTGGAAGAAGGGAGAAGAAGAGGGATGGGCAAAAGGAAGAGAGGGAAGGAAGGGGAAAAGGAGGAGCCTATGCTCCTGGATGGCACTCCACCCTAAAGAAAAGAAGGTAACATTATTCTAGTGAATTTTTTCTTGAAAAGAAACAGGAGTGAAGGTGCAGTGTGTGGAGCTGAAGAAGATTGTGGGGAAAAGTCTGTGGCACAAACAAAATCCAGAGAATAAGAAGGAAGGGGAGAGAGGAGAGAAATTTTTATAGAATTTAAAAGTGAAGATTGGAGACCAAAGAAGTCCTGGGTTTTGGGCTCTTCTCTCTCCTCTTCTTGATTCCTCTTTATCCTCAGTGATTCTCTCTAGGTCTTCCTTTGTATTTCCTGCATCACATTTCTTTCTAGCTCCATCTCTCACTGTTGCTATGTTTTAAAAATTAAATCCAATGCAAAAATCCAAAAAGGAACAGAAATATACAAAATTTAAATAGACCAACATAACAATTTTGGTACAATTACAAAATTGCTAATGGACCTACAATAAGCAAATTTATCATTTACATTTAAAAGGCAACAGAATATTCTGTCTCAAGAGGCAATCCCGAGGAAGGGTGGAGCATAGTGTCTAATTCTGTGACATGCAATGAATATCTTTAATGTTAAACCCATGGAAATAACCCTTATTAGTTAAACAGGAGACAAAATCTTGTGCAAATGGGATAAAATGTGCTAGCTTCGGATTTTTCCTGAGGCACCACTAAGATCTAGAAACAGTTCAAGCATAACTATAGACAGAAGCCATACATGGGCAACTCGCGAGGAGCTTGACATCTCTCAAAAGTACACTTGAATTAATGAGAGCAAAAGAAGAACTCCCGCTCACCTCTTCCCTCCTTTCCATCCTTCTAGTATTCACCTTCATTCTCATCCTCCATTTCTGAAAGTTCTAGAAGAAACTCAGATAACCAAGATATGAGTGAATAGCAAAGTAACCGTACTGAGCTACACACAGTGAGTGGTGAGAAAGGATTCCAGTAGAAGCGAACTTTCTGGGCCAAGGCCATTAGAATTTCCAGGGAGAAGAGGAACACACATGTCCAACTGTTAAAGGATGATTCATAATGCACATGAGAATTATAAATCCGGGCAACAGAGCAGTAGTCAATTTCAAAACATCTTTACCCATAAATACTCTCTTATATTTTAGCTAAGAAATCAAGAAATACTTTTTTACAGATTGTGACAGTTATTAAAATGAAACCCATGAAAAATATCCCTGCCTATGTGCATGTGTGTTTGAGGGAAGAGGGTGTGGGGTGGTGGAAGGAAGGTGGTAACCCACATAGCAAATGAGAAAACAGTAAGAATTATCATATAAAATGAGATTAAAAAATGAACAGAACTTTTGCCATCAAAATACATTGGTCACTGATACACAGGACTCAATAACTTACAATCAAATCAACAAATCTGCTGCTGTCCCAAATGACTAATTTAAAAATAGCACCTGATGGCTGGCCAGATGGATCAGCAAGTAGAGACAGTTGCCACAAGCCTAATAACCTATGTTTCACATCTGAAACACATGTACATGGTAGAATGAAAGAATACTCCTCAATGTTAACCTTTGATCTCTGTATGTACATTGCAGCATGTACAGAACACAGACAAGCGATAAATAAATGTAATTATTAAAAATTAAATATAACTCATGAATAAGCCACTAATATGTCATGTATTTGGGACCATGAACATAAGAGGATGTGTGTGTGTGTGTGTGTGTGTGTGTGTGTGTGTGTGTGTATATATATATATATATATATATATATATATATATATATATAATATTATAGAGAAAAATCTCAAAACAACATATCACAAAGATTCCAGTCTTTCATTAGATGAGTGAAATTTAAGCCATCATGTACTAAGTAGCCCCAAAGAAGCATACTATAGGGTAAAGGGTGAAACTATCAAATTGGCAAACAGCCTTAAGGGTAGATGCTAGTACTACAAGCCATATTGCATTACTACTTAAAGCAAAGCCCAGAAGTAGAAGTCGAACTGGAAAGCAATTATAGATCTACTAAAGGAAAACTAAGCAGACAAAATGAACAAATTGCAAATGCTTATACACATTCATATCAAGACTCCCAAGTATTGCCTGGAATTGTTCAATGAGAACAAACTAGCTCTAATGATTATAGGAATATCCCAACTGGCATGTCACTGTTGCTGTGTGAGAGATTGCTCTCAATCATAGTAACTTCAGACAGCAAATATATTGCCTCCCTCAACTTGTTAAGGAATCTAGAAAAGGATTCTGTGTTTGAACAGTGGCTGTGGATAAGTGGTTGCTATAGTTGGAATATCTCAAAATAAGACTAAGGGAAGTTGTTGGTTGTCTACATATCAGTTCCCTCTAGAAATTGCCCTCCCTGATACTTTCTGAGATATTTTGGGCTTCCTTACAACATGGTACCTTCAGGGCCTAGTGTGACTCATATGGTATGTCCTCTGACACATTCCAGCATGAATATAAGGCAGAAACAGCTGCAGATTTTAGAATCAGACCTGAGAACTAAACAGCGTCATATTTATTGCATTGCATTGACTACTAGTGAGTTATAAAACTATTCCATTTACATAGAAAGAATTGAATTCTATTTAAATGAAGAAATGGTGAAGTTCTGGAAGAATGTGTCTCGGATACTCTTCCTGGTGTTTCTTGAAAATAAAATCTGATGCGTAGGTTAAAACCTCATTTATACATTTTCTGTTTTTGATGAATCTCTAGAATTGATAATCCAATCCACCATTCAACATAAGACTAAAAAAGGCTTTCGGCATCCAGGAAAGCAATAGTCTGTGGAGTCTGAAAACTTATTTGCAGTTAGTTCAGGTTATAAAGACATGACCTCTGCCTTCCCTTTGGCTTGGGTGTAATTAGTTTCAGTGTTTATGGTATGTTAATTATTTGCTTCTTAGATAAAGAAAATTTGCCAAGCCAGTTTTACTTTTTGACTCATCATTAAGTGTATTTTACACCATTACTATCTTGGCTTAGTTAATATGATTCTACAAGCTGAAACATACCTTCCAAGTCAATTGCTCAATTTAAAAGGTAGAAAATTATTTGGGTAAGACAGGAGGACGATGTTGAAATGCGTGTGTCTCATTCAGTTTTATAGACACCATGGTTCTGACAAGGTTTATTCCTCATTTGGCACTCAAACACTGCCATCTTCATTAACCTTGTCAGGTATGTCTGCCCAAGAACAATTTGCTATATGTTTCCTGTCTACAAATTACCTGGGAAGTCAGATGTTTGTAGCTGAGATGAAGATTCGAGATGCAGGTTGAGCCAGATTTCATATGATACAGTTACTTGCATTTCTAGAAGGCAATAAAGTCTCTGAAAATAGTAGCCGTTTCGCAAGTGTCTGTCTCTTAAGCCTTTGTTGCCACATTCTGAAATGTGAAGGAACACAACCAAAGTACACAAACATGCACACGTACCACACTAACCAACTGTAAAGAAATAACACATTTGACTGCATTGAAAGCCATTTAAACGTTGAAAGCAATCTGGAAACCTGGCCTCATGGACCTTTTTTTGACAAAGCTCTTTCTCAATTCTCTCAATTCCTTTCTTTTGCTTTTATGATAACCACTTTTATAAAAGTAAAACAAGTATTGTAGGCAGTTTGGTATGCAACTCAAAGGGAAAAAAAAAACCTGCTGTCTGCTTTTAGTCTTAACTGGAAGAATGCTGTATGTGATACAATCCAACTGAATTGTTTTTCACTCCTCATTGTGTTACAAAAAAGTTATCCAGATGGTTTATTGGTTTTAATTTTAAAAGAGTAGGCAGTAAACAATAGATAGGTAATAGCTGCTAATTTTCACATTTTCTTGTTTTCAGCTTTTATAGTTCTTAAGCAAAACACAACCTGTTTATGTTTGGATCCAAGAGGACTATCACTGTAGCATCATTTGAACAAGCCTACCATTTAAATTAGGATTAATTTGGTTTGTGTTATAAGAGTTATAAGCCAATTCCACATTCTTTCAAGCTCATTGTTTCAAAAGTATAACTCTAAACTTATGTGCACATAGAGGTTGGAAGAGGGTAGTAGGGGGATATGATCAAGATAGATGTACACATGTATGAAATTTTCAAAGAATAAGAACACAATGCTTTCTGTCCAACATTTGTGTTTTCTCATTATAAAACCCACAAAACTCAGATTCTTTCTTTCTTTTTCTTTTTTTTTCTTTTTCAGAAACAATGGTAACTCAATCTCTGGGTGCAACAATTAGAATTGTAATCTTGTAAGACATATCAAATATAAATCCTCTGGTGGCGAATCCTGGCAGATCTGTTGTTGAAGCTGGGAGACACTGGCAGCTATGTCTTGTCATTACATATCCCTGTCCAAAAAGCCCCTAACTCTCTCCTTCTTTCTTCCTCCACCCAACCCGGAAGTCCCACCTACTAACCCGGTGATCGATGCTTTTATTCATTAGGAGATGGTTCACAAGAAGCTACCTGAATATGCGACTCATTCCTTGTTCCAGATGTCCCTCATGGGAAATAGGAATTAACATCAAAATAGAACATCAGGGCCATCTACAACACTTTCCCCTTTCTGTTCACTTAAAAGACTCTTTTATCTCAGAAATAAATTGAACACAACTATTAATATTTTGTAATTTATAAAGTACAAGAAAGACCTAACTCCTAGTCCATCATTTTTGTCATTATAATAGACATTTAAAAGACTTAAAATTTGCCAGGCGGTGGTGGCACACGCCTTTAATCCCAGCACTTGGGAGGCAGAGGCAGGCGGATTTCTGAGTTCAAGGCCAGCCTGGTCTACAGAGTGAGTTCCAGGACAGCCAGGGCTACACAGAGAAACCCTGCCCCCACCCCCCCAAAAAAAAAACAAAAACAAAAAAAAAACAAAACAAAAGACTTAAAATTCTACATTTGACTTATGTCCTGGCTTTAGACTGTAAGCCATATGAAAACCATCCTTTCAAATCTGTTCTCTAAATGTAAATAGCCTGGGTCGGCTATGTGACTATAAGTAGTCTTTCAACCCCATCAGAAATCCAAGAATGACCAACATTAACTGAAAATATATAAGAAGCCTAACATAGCTTCTAAAACTGAGACAAACTAGAGACAGCTGCCTACCTATACAGCCCCAGTATTTCGGGAAGTTGGAGCATCAGTCTTCAGCCTTGTGGACCAGGATCATCTGACAGACCTTTGAAAAACAGGAGTTATTAAGGACTAACCTATTTTGTCTTGGCAGAACTAACTTGTAAATTGTGTCCTTTGAAGAACAGTGCAGGAGAGATTGGCAATGTCTGCCCAGTGGCGACCTAGCCACAATGTACAGCCACACCTCGAGGTAGAGATACTCACTTTGCTTCTTTGAATCCATGATGGGAAGCTGTTAGGAGCAGATTTGTCTCAACTACAAGTGAACAAATAACACTAAATGTTACATTCTGTAGATTTCTGATGTTTTTTTGAAAACCAACTCTCTATGTAAAGTAATCTGGATTGTTCTCTGTTGACTACTCTCAGCTATTTCTAATTAAATATCTTGAAAACAGCCTAACAATAAACTCAGAGCCATAAATTTGCTATTAGGCCCCTAACTCACAGGCTTAATCATCTCAGATCAGTTTATAATAACAGTTATAGAAGGATTAGGTCTAAACCCTGTACTCTTAAAATCTTTGTTTCAATAGAAGGAATTTATACCAATGAAAACCTTGATTTTGCCTCAAGATAAATTCTGTACCAAAATAAGAAATTATGACTTCAACTTGGTAATAATTATAAAGATTTCCACCAAATGAGTTTATGGCTATACAATCAATTCTAGCTATCTCCTTCATGTTTCAATTATGACCATTACTAAATTCCCTAGAAAGGCAACCTTAGAATAATCACCTCCATCCCCAAAGCCCAGGGAACTGGGACAATGACTCTTCATAACTTTTTCAAGCTGAATATGGGCATTGAGATATTTTTTGAGGGGGTGGAGAAGAGTAGGGAAAATAGGGGAGTTGCTTGGTCTTAAGAAGGCCACACCAACAATTATATTAATCTCTGATGTCTGTGTCCTGACTTGATCTGGCTGAAAGTCTTAGACATCAGGAGTTCAAGCAGGTCAGTTCAGCATGTCTGACGATGAGAATCACCAATGCTGGATATTCTGTAATATACAAATCTCAAAAAAAAAAAAAAACAATTTCATCTCATCAAGATAACGTTTTTGTTTGAGTCTCTGGAATCTAGTTCTCTGGGCTCTCCCTCTATCATATCTGATCCATATTACTCTGGAAGGTGTATAGACATTAATCACCTCTTCTGAAAACATAAAGACAAAACCTTTTTCCCAAATCAGCTTATCTTTGAGCCAGTAACCAGGAACACCTTTATATTGACCTCTCTCCCAGAGAAATAATATAATCTCAAAGCTCAAAAATCACACCCATTTGAAAGTTAAAACAATCCAAAACAAATGAAGTAAACTAAAATTCTGTATGTGCCTATTCTTAGGCCTTTTCTATTTTGTCAAGCAGGATAAAAATCCAAGATTCCCATGGAGCCCACATTAGACAGAATTTGAGTATCCTGTGAGGCATATTAGAGCAATATATCTCTATACCATCTTTCTGTCCGGTTCTCTGCCTAGAGCAGCCATCTTGTTATACCATCTATCTGTTTGGCTCTCTGCCTGGAGCTGCAGACATTAATTAATTGATACCTGTTATAGCCGGTAGCTATCACTGTCCTCTCTACTTGGAATCAGTGACTAATTTTCCCTATCCTAGTTCTGAACCACGGGCAAAAATCCCCATATGAATCGGACAAAAGCTGTATATAAATCTTTCCTAAAAGCAAATAATCCCAAATTCATAAATTCCCAGTTCAATCCATCTCTGCCCTAAGAAGTAGGCAACTTCCATCCTCCTCCTGACTCAGACCAGCCTGCAACTCCTCACAGCAGGGGACTTCAGAGCCTGCTTTCTGTTTCAATTCCTGCACTTGAGACCATGTGACTTGACTCATCACTACCCAGCTACTAACTTAAAATAAAATAAAATAAAATAAAATAAAATAAAACTCTCAGGCTAATAATCTTAAATTTCTAGTGGATTCTTGCCCAGTACACTGATTCACCATGTGCTGCGAGAAATATTTATATATATATATATATATTTAAAAGGCTAGTTCCTGAGCTACACCTAGCTACTCTCTGCCCCGGCAGGCTGGTCAGCTATACACTGGCAGCAATGGCCAGTCTATTCTTATCTCTTGGAGACTTTTTGACTTAGAGCTCTAAATCTCTCCACCTAGTTCTTTTAAGTTCTCAATGGCAGGTTGCTACCATGCCAGCACCATGCTTCAAGGCCTTTGTGGTGCACATCTGGCAAACCCACACTTAGTCATCGTACCTTTCTCTCTTAAACCCAGTAGAATCTAAGGAAAATGCCACACAGACTTAGTTCAGAAACAATGGTAACTCAATCTCTGAGCACAACAACTAGAATCCTAACCTTGTAAGCCATATAAAATATAATCCTCCAGTGGCGAATCTTGGTGGATCCACCATTAAAGCAGGGAGACACTAACCGCTGCATCTTGTCCTTACGCTATGCAGTCCAAAAAGCCCAAGACTCAGTTTCTTAAATACATATATTCATTCACCCACCCCTTCTTCTTGAGGGTTTTCCAAATCCATGGTAAGACATGTCTTATAGGAATCACATAGGTACTTCTTCCTGAATAACTGGTACTGGCATAAACGTTTTGCATGATTGTTTCATAAATTGATTATCTCAGCCTTCTCATTCCTTGCTCCTATTCTATACATGATTTTTTAAAACAAGGTGTCTTAAGTTTGCTTTCTATTGCTGTTGGTAGCTGCTTGAACAAAAAGCAAGCTGGAAAGGAGAAGGGTTATCTCATCCTATCCCATCCTCAAGAGAAACAGCTTGTTGTATTTAACCAGTTAGGCAACGAGTTATAGTGTTCCAATATTAACAATCACTAAGTAAAAACTGACACCCAAATAACAAAATTTAATTGGCTGTTTTCTAAACACAAATAAGGAGATTTATGTTCAAGTGTGTGTGTGATTCTTGTAAATTTGCAACTTCACTGTTGTAAATCTATTCTATATACAAAACTCCACAAAGCATTAGTAATGCTTATTAACTAGAAGGAAAAGGAAAAGTTACTTCATTCTGGTCCTCAGCTGTAAGCAGCATTACTGTCAGGCTCCCAGGGGTTCACTTTGTTCATATGTATAAAGAGAACAAGACATGCTGATGGAGTATAAAGTTAAAATATAAGGAAAGGTTTTCCCTGAAATCTCTGGTTGCAATAATAGCTAAGGAATGATACAAACAGAGTGGACACTTTACAAAGGATGAATATGGAAACAAATATGTTATGGAGACAAATGCGTGTGCTTAGTAAACTATCATACAGACTCTGAGAAAAGGGATTAAAGATCGCCAGCCCCAAGTTCTTAAATCTAACAACTAAATTTCTGTGGTATAATATGTTTTTAAAAACCTTGAAATGTTAGCTCATATGAAAAAGAATTTCCCTTTGCCATGACGTCCACAGACATTAATCAAGAGTTGGCAATTGTTGCCTCAAATGTACATTCGGTGCCTCCATTTCCGATTTCCTCTTAAGTCCAGAACCTCAGGGTGGGGCAAGATGCTGTCTTCAGCTCCATCTGCCTCCAGGGTCTCTAATAGATGTGGCTATTTTACAAGTTAAAAGACATTTTTGCTCCCTATTATTTGATGCAAAAATGTAAGAGGATCAATTAAAAGGTTCTGTTTTGAGAACCCAGGGATCAGCCAAACAGGGCATCCTTTCCGTGCACTGTTACGGGTAGACAGGCTTTTAGGAAGAGCAATTTAAAATTAATGGGAACAAGTCTTTGATGCAGTTAAGACTTCAAAGACATGCCAGGTTTTTATTTGTAATGAAAAAAAAAGTTACAGTAAATAGACAGCACACATTAAAGCTTACAAAATCTCCCTCAAGGGTTAGGTTTGACACACCAGTGTGGTCAGGCTCCCTGCTCTTCCTTTTCTTTTGCTCTCTGTGTGTCTCTGCCTCCCCCTCCCTTCTTCTCTCCACTCCCTACTCCCCTTCCTTCCTTTGCTTCTGCCCTTCCTTCCTTCCTTCCTTCCTTCCTTCCTTCCTTCCTTCCTTCCTTCCTTTCTTCCTTCCTTCCTTCCTTCCTTCCTCCCTCCCTCCCTCCCTCCCTCCCTCCCTCCCCCCTCCCTCCCTCCCTCCCTCCCTCCCTCCCTCCCTCCCTCCCTTCCTTCCTTCCTTCCCTTCCTTCCTTTCTTCCCTTTCCTTCCCTTCCTTTCTTCCTTCCCCTTTATTCCTACTTCCTTTCTTCCTTCCTTTCCTTTTCTTGGTTCAGATGGTATATCTTACAGTTAATCCTGCCTGACAAATCAGTAATCTAGTAAATTTAAAAACTTAAACTGGAGGTTAGGATTACAGTTCAGTTTCTAGAGTACTTGCTTAACATGCAGGAAGACCAGGGTTCAGTACCTATACCTATACCTATACCTATACCTATACCTATACCTATACCTATACCTATACCTATACCTATACCTATACCTATACCTATACAAACCTGGTAGCTCAAACCTGCAATCCTAGCACCCAGGTGGAAATAGGAGGATCAGAAGCTCAGAGCACCTTTCAATATATAGTGTGTTTTATGTTTGTCATGAGATATTATCTCAGAAATCAATCACAACACAGACACACACACACAGTCACACACACAATCTCACAATCCTGTACGCATAAGCACACAGTAACAAGTTAAAAATATACCCTACTTGGGAAGGATGAAACAATTTTAAATTATATTTTTTTCACAAAGAGGAAACTCATTCAGACAGTTCCTTATTTTGGTTGTCAAGGCAGGTATGGCATTCATTATACTTGAAATAATTAAAGACAAGAAGTCAGTTCCAAACAGAAGAAATGAAGAGAACAAACATACAAACTCTGGGACCTTTAGCTAATGAGACTGTCTGCTAGTTGGTTTAAGGGAAGCATGTCTTTTAGATATAAGCTTTGACAAGAAATCAAAGACTTGTTCCTATTAATTTAAATTATTCTCCTAAAAGCCCATTGGCCATTATCAGGACATT
This sequence comes from Mus musculus, assembly GCF_000001635.26. Taxonomy (NCBI): domain Eukaryota; kingdom Metazoa; phylum Chordata; class Mammalia; order Rodentia; family Muridae; genus Mus; species Mus musculus. The sequence continues at coordinate 133,973,545 of NC_000068.7, read as the reverse complement.
GCCAAAAATCTATTATTAATAACATTTTTATTAATAGGAATAGCATTGTATAATCTTTATTTTAAATGAACATGTTTATTTTTCAAGGAGACTTAATGTTACTAGTTGAGAACACTTAGTGCTTTGGAAAGATTAAATGTTCTTGTTTCTTTGTTTCAAAATAAATTTTGTATTAAGACATTTCAAATTTAAGTACTTGCTTTCATTGATACTATCCTCCTTAGTGACTCAGACCCTTTCTAACTTACTTTAATTGTCATTTAATTTGTTAAAATTCTGTTATAAAAGTTACAGATGGAATCTTTAGCATTCAGTTCCATAGCTTCCCTGTGAGCCTTTGATAGAGGTTAGAGTGCTGTGTGCTCAGGTCATCTTCTTCTTCTTTTTCTTCTTCTTCTTCTTCTTCTTCTTCTTCTTCTTCTTCTTCTTCTTCTTCTTCTTCTTCTTCTTCTTTTTCTTTCTCCTCCTCCTCCTCCTCCTCCTCCTCCTCCTCCTCCTCCTCCTCCTCCTCCTTCTTTTTCAGGTTACTGTTTCATTTCAGGGAAGAAAAGAATGCCTGGTTCCCCAGATAAACCCACTGCACAACTCTCATCTTGAGCTGATCAGAAAGTCCACGATATTTATATATGAGCATGGCTTAACTAGATGTCATGGAATGTTGGTAACTAGGATTTTGTGGTGCATGATTCATCTCTGTATATTTATTTGTTAAGTGTGTTTCCTTTGAGTTCACTCATAGCCCACATGGAATTTAGTATCCCTAGAAAAGTATGAAGACAAATACTATATATAGGAAAGCATAAGTGCGGACTGAAGTAACAGTCTGCAAGACAAGGAACAAAGAGGAAGGCAGGGAAAGATGGATGCTTTACTGAAAGTCAGGTGGACTTTGATAGTGTTCAAGCTCTCTTCTTAAGCTGTTTCTATAGGATAGTTGGGACTGGTTAGCAGTTAGAAGATGAGAGAAAAGTTTTGTTGTGTCTTCTTTCCTCTGCTGATATGGAACTTTCTGCACAGGAAGAAAGGTAGGAAACAGGAAGAAAGAGAGGGGTGAAAGAAAAGAAGGGAGGATGGGAAGGTAGGAGGAAGCAGGGGTTAAGGTGAGCCTCACTTCAATTTCAGCTTATACTCAGGAAAGTGAGCTTAAGCTGAGATCTGAAACACAGATCAGAATAAGGAGGAAAGAAACCCAAGAAAGGATTGTAAAGAAGACTGGGTACAGGTCTACCAAGCAGCTTTAAAGAAAGGAGTCAAGCTCATGAGTCTGAAGTGGAGGGTAACATTTCCCCAAATCTTAGATGCTATTAGAGCTGTGAGGAAAATCAAAGATACTTCCTGTAGGTTTCTTCCATGCTATATTTGTTCCTTGTTTACAAAGAGCAGAAGGTCATTCCTATAATCATCAGTTGGTATTTAATTGATAGGAAGCTCCATCAAGAACCTTGAATCTCTCAATCCCTACAAATGGAGTTCTGCTCAGTTAGAACAGTGTGAGTTGTTGAAAACTCTGATTCTTAAAGTGTCGAACTCATCACTAATCACCTGAAGGGTTTACTAAAGAGTACTGTGGAAAAACAATGAATTCATGAAATTCTTGGGCAAATGGATGGCACTAGAAAATATCATCCTGAGTGAGGTAACCCAATCACAAAAGAACACATATGGTGCCGCTCGACTCGTGACTCGAGCCCCAGGCTACCTTGCCAGCAGAGTCTTGCCCAACACCCGCAAGGGTCCACACGGGACTCCCCACGGGACCCTAAGACCTCTGGTGAGTGGATCACAGTGCCTGCCCCAATCCAATCGCAGGGAACTTGAGACTGCGGTACATAGGGAAGCAGGCTACCCGGGCCTGATCTGGGGCACAAGTCCCTTCCGCTCGACTCATGACTCGAGCCCCGGGCTACCTTGCCAGCAGAGTCTTGCCCAACACCCGCAAGGGTCCACACGGGACTCCCCACGGGACCCTAAGACCTCTGGTGAGTGGATCACAGTGCCTGCCCCAATCCAATCGCGCGGAACTCGAGACTGCGGTACATAGGGAAGCAGGCTACCCGGGCCTGATCTGGGGCACAAGTCCCTTCCGCTCGACTCGAGACTCGAGCCCCGGGCTACCTTGACAGCAGAGTCTTGCCCAACACCCGCAAGGGTCCACACGGGACTCCCCACGGGACCCTAAGACCTCTGGTGAGTGGATCACAGTGCCTGCCCCAATCCAATCGCGCGGAACTCGAGACTGCGGTACATAGGGAAGCAGGCTACCCGGGCCTGATCTGGGGCACAAGTCCCTTCCGCTCGACTCGAGACTCGAGCCCCGGGCTACCTTGCCAGCAGAGTCTTGCCCAACACCCGCAAGGGTCCACACGGGACTCCCCACGGGACCCTAAGACCTCTGGTGAGTGGAACACAGCGCCTACCCCAATCCAATCGCATGGAACTTGAGACTGCGGTACATAGGGAAGCAGGCTACCCGGGCTTGATCTGGGGCACAAACCCCTTCCACTCCACTCGAGCCCCGGCTACCTTGCCAGCTGAGTCGCCTGACACCCGCAAGGGCCCACACAGGATTCCACACGTGATCCTAAGACCTCTAGTGAGTGGAACACAACTTCTGCCAGGAGTCTGGTTCGAACACCAGATATCTGGGTACCTGCCTTGCAAGAAGAGAGCTTGCCTGCAGAGAATACTCTGCCCACTGAAACTAAGGAGAGTGCTACCCTCCAGCTCTGCTCATAGAGGCTAACAGAGTCACCTGAAGAACAAGCTCTTAACAGTGACAACTAAAACAGCTAGCTTCAGAGATTACCAGATGGCGAAAGGCAAACGTAAGAATCCTACTAACAGAAATCAAGACCACTCACCATCATCAGAACGCAGCACTCCCACCCCACCTAGTCCTGGGCACCCCAACACAACCGAAAATCTAGACCCAGATTTAAAAACATTTCTCATGATGATGATAGAGGACATCAAGAAGGACTTTCATAAGTCACTTAAAGATTTACAGGAGAGCACTGCTAAAGAGTTACAGGCTCTTAAAGAAAAGCAGGAAAACACAGCCAAACAGGTGATGGAAATGAACAAAACCATACTAGAACTAAAAGGGGAAGTAGACACAATAAAGAAAACCCAAAGCGAGGCAACGCTGGAGATAGAAACCCTAGGAAAGAGATCTGGAACCATAGATGCGAGCATCAGCAACAGAATACAAGAAATGGAAGAGAGAATCTCAGGTGCAGAAGATTCCATAGAGAACATTGACACAACAGTCAAAGAAAATACAAAATACAAAAGGATCCTAACTCAAAACATCCAGGTAATCCAGGACACAATGAGAAGACCAAACCTACGGATAATAGGAATTGATGAGAATGAAGATTTTCAACTTAAAGGGCCAGCTAATATCTTCAACAAAATAATAGAAGAAAACTTCCCAAACATAAAAAAAGAGATGCCCATGATCATACAAGAAGCATACAGAACTCCAAATAGACTGGACCAGAAAAGAAATTCCTCCCGACACATAATAATCAGAACAACAAATGCACTAAATAAAGATAGAATATTAAAAGCAGTAAGGGAGAAAGGTCAAGTAACATATAAAGGAAGGCCTATCAGAATTACACCAGACTTTTCACCAGAGACTATGAAAGCCAGAAGAGCCTGGACAGATGTTATACAGACACTAAGAGAACACAAATGCCAGCCCAGGCTACTATACCCGGCCAAACTCTCAATTACCATAGATGGAGAAACCAAAGTATTCCACGACAAAACCAAGTTCACACAATATCTTTCCACGAATCCAGCCCTTCAAAGGATAATAACAGAAAAGAAGCAATACAAGGACGGAAATCACGCCCTAGAACAACCAAGAAAGTAATCATTCAACAAACCAAAAAGAAGACAGCCTCAAGAACAGAATGCCAACTCTAACAACAAAAATAAAAGGGAGCAACAATTACTTTTCCTTAATATCTCTTAATATCAATGGACTCAATTCCCCAATAAAAAGACATAGACTAACAGACTGGCTACACAAACAGGACCCAACATTCTGCTGCTTACAGGAAACCCATCTCAGGGAAAAAGACAGACACTACCTCAGAGTGAAAGGCTGGAAAACAATTTTCCAAGCAAATGGACTGAAGAAACAAGCTGGAGTAGCCATTTTAATATCGGATAAAATCGACTTCCAACCCAAAGTTATCAAAAAAGACAAGGAGGGACACTTCATACTCATCAAAGGTAAAATCCTCCAAGAGGAACTCTCAATTCTGAATATCTACGCACCAAATGCAAGGGCAGCCACATTCATTAGAGACACTTTAGTAAAGCTCAAAGCATACATTGCACCTCACACAATAATAGTGGGAGACTTCAACACACCACTTTCTTCAATGGACAGATCCTGGAAACAGAAAGTAAACAGGGACACAGTGAAACTAACAGAAGTTATGAAACAAATGGACCTGACAGATATCTACAGAACATTTTATCCTAAAACAAAAGGATATACCTTCTTCTCAGCACCTCATGGTACCTTCTCCAAAATTGACCACATAATAGGTCACAAATCAGGCCTCAACAGATTCAAAAATATTGAAATTGTCCCATGTATCCTATCAGATCACCATGCACTAAGGCTGATCTTCAATAACAAAATAAATAACAGAAAGCCAACATTCACATGGAAACTGAACAACACTCTTCTCAATGATACCTTGGTCAAGGAAGGAATAAAGAAAGAAATTAAAGACTTTTTAGAGTTTAATGAAAATGAAGCCACAACGTACCCAAACCTATGGGACACAATGAAAGCATTTCTAAGAGGGAAACTCATAGCGCTGAGTGCCTCCAAGAAGAAACGGGAGACAGCACATACTAGCAGCTTGACAACACATCTAAAAGCCCTAGAAAAAAAGGAAGCAAATTCACCCAAGAGGAGTAGACGGCAGGAAATAATCAAACTCAGGGGTGAAATCAACCAAGTGGAAACAAGAAGAACTATTCAAAGAATTAACCAAACGAGGAGTTGGTTCTTTGAGAAAATCAACAAGATAGATAAACCCTTAGCTAGACTCACTAAAGGGCACAGGGACAAAATCCTAATTAACAAAATCAGAAATGAAAAGGGAGACATAACAACAGATCCTGAAGAAATCCAAAACACCATCAGATCCTTCTACAAAAGGCTATACTCAACAAAACTGGAAAACCTGGACGAAATGGACAAATTTCTGGACAGATACCAGGTACCAAAGTTGAATCAGGATCAAGTTGACCATCTAAACAGTCCCATATCACCTAAAGAAATAGAAGCAGTTATTAATAGTCTCCCAACCAAAAAAAGCCCAGGACCAGATGGGTTTAGTGCAGAGTTCTATCAGACCTTCAAAGAAGATCTAATTCCAATTCTGCACAAACTATTTCACAAAATAGAAGTAGAAGGTACTCTACCCAACTCATTTTATGAAGCCACTATTACTCTGATACCTAAACCACAGAAAGATCCAACAAAGATAGAGAACTTCAGACCAATTTCTCTTATGAATATCAATGCAAAAATCCTCAATAAAATTCTCGCTAACCGAATCCAAGAACACATTAAAGCAATCATCCATCCTGACCAAGTAGGTTTTATTCCAGGGATGCAGGGATGGTTTAATATACGAAAATCCATCAATGTAATCCATTATATAAACAAACTCAAAGACAAAAACCACATGATCATCTCGTTAGATGCAGAAAAAGCATTTGACAAGATCCAACACCCATTCATGATAAAAGTTTTGGAAAGATCAGGAATTCAAGGCCCATACCTAAACATGATAAAAGCAATCTACAGCAAACCAGTAGCCAACATCAAAGTAAATGGAGAGAAGCTGGAAGCAATCCCACTAAAATCAGGGACTAGACAAGGCTGCCCACTTTCTCCCTACCTTTTCAACATAGTACTTGAAGTATTAGCCAGAGCAATTCGACAACAAAAGGAGATCAAGGGGATACAAATTGGAAAAGAGGAAGTCAAAATATCACTTTTTGCAGATGATATGATAGTATATATAAGTGACCCTAAAAATTCTACCAGAGAACTCCTAAACCTGATAAACAGCTTCGGTGAAGTAGCTGGATATAAAATAAACTCAAACAAGTCAATGGCCTTTCTCTATACAAAGAATAAACAGGCTGAGAAAGAAATTAGGGAAACAACACGCTTCTCAATAGTCACAAATAATATAAAATATCTTGGCGTGACTCTAACTAAGGAGGTGAAAGATCTGTATGATAAAAACTTCAAATCTCTGAAGAAAGAAATTAAAGAAGATCTCAGAAGATGGAAAGATCTCCCATGCTCATGGATTGGCAGGATCAACATTGTAAAAATGGCTATCTTGCCAAAAGCAATCTACAGATTCAATCCAATCCCTATCAAAATTCCAACTCAATTCTTCAACGAATTGGAAGGAGCAATTTGCAAATTTGTCTGGAATAACAAAAAACCTAGGATAGCAAAAAGTCTTCTCAAGGATAAAAGAACTTCTGGCGGAATCACCATGCCAGACCTAAAGCTTTACTACAGAGCAATTGTGATAAAAACTGCATGGTACTGGTATAGAGACAGACAAGTAGACCAATGGAATAGAATTGAAGATCCAGAAATGAACCCACACACCTATGGTCACTTGATCTTCGACAAGGGAGCTAAAACCATCCAGTGGAAGAAAGACAGCATTTTCAACAATTGGTGCTGGCACAACTGGTTGTTATCGTGTAGAAGAATGCGAATCGATCCATACTTATCTCCTTGTACTAAGGTCAAATCTAAGTGGATCAAGGAACTTCACATAAAACCAGAGACACTGAAACTTATAGAGGAGAAAGTGGGGAAAAGCCTTGAAGATATGGGCACAGGGGAAAAATTCCTGAACAGAACAGCAATGGCTTGTGCTGTAAGATCGAGAATCGACAAATGGGACCTAATGAAACTCCAAAGTTTCTGCAAGGCAAAAGACACCGTCAATAAGACAAAAAGACCACCAACAGATTGGGAAAGGATCTTTACCTATCCTAAATCAGATAGGGGACTAATATCCAACATATATAAAGAACTCAAGAAGGTGGACTTCAGAAAATCAAATAACCCCATTAAAAAATGGGGCTCAGAACTGAACAAAGAATTCTCACCTGAGGAATACCGAATGGCAGAGAAGCACTTGAAAAAATGTTCAACATCCTTAATCATCAGGGAAATGCAAATCAAAACAACCCTGAGATTCCACCTCACACCAGTCAGAATGGCTAAGATCAAAAATTCAGGTGACAGCAGATGCTGGCGAGGATGTGGAGAAAGAGGAACACTCCTCCATTGTTGGTGGGAGTGCAGGCTTGTACAACCACTCTGGAAATCAGTCTGGCGGTTCCTCAGAAAACTGGACATAGTACTACCGGAGGATCCAGCAATACCTCTCCTGGGCATATATCCAGAAGATGCCCCAACAGGTAAGAAGGACACATGCTCCACTATGTTCATAGCAGCCTTATTTATAATAGCCAGAAGCTGGAAAGAACCTAGATGCCCCTCAACAGAGGAATGGATACAGAAAATGTGGTACATCTACACAATGGAGTACTACTCAGCTATTAAAAAGAATGAATTTATGAAATTCCTAGCCAAATGGATGGACCTGGAGGGCATCATCCTGAGTGAGGTAACACATTCACAAAGAAACTCACACAATATGTATTCACTGATAAGTGGATATTAGCCCCAAACCTAGGATACCCAAGATATAAGATATAATTTGCTAAACACATGAAACTCAAGGAGAATGAAGACTGAAGTGTGGACACTATGCCCCTCCTTAGATTTGGGAACAAAACACCCATGGAAGGAGTTACAGAGACGGAGTTTGGAGCTGAGATGAAAGGATGGACCATGTAGAGACTGCCATAGCCAGGGATCCACCCCATAATCAGCATCCAAACGCTGACACCATTGCATACACTAGCAAGATTTTATTGAAAGGACGCAGATGTAGCTGTCTCTTGTGAGACTATGCCGGGGCCCAGCAAACACAGAAGTGGATGCTCACAGTCAGCTAATGGATGGATCATAGGGCTCCCAATGGAGGAGCTAGAGAAAGTAGCCAAGGAGCTAAAGGGATCTGCAACCCTATAGGTGGAACAACATTATGAGCTAACCAGTACCCCGGAGCTCTTGACTCTAGCTGCATATATATCAAAAGATGGCCTAGTCGGCCATCACTGGAAAGAGAGGCCCATTGGACTTGCAAACTTTATATGCCCCAGTACAGGGGAATACCAGGGCCAAAAAGGGGGAGTGGGTGGGCAGGGGAGTGGGGGTGGGTGGATATGGGGGACTTTTGGTATAGCATTGGAAATGTAAATGAGTTAAATACCTAATAAAAAATGGAAAAAAAAAAAAAAGAACACATATGGTATGCACTCACTGATAAGTGAATATTAGCCCAAAAGCTCAGAATACCCAAGATACAATTCACAGACTACATAAAGCTCAACAACAGGAAGATCAAAGTGTGGATTCTTAGGCCCTTCTTAGAAAGGGGAACAAAATACTCATGGGAGCAAATATGGTAACAAAGTGTGGAAAAGAGACTGAAAGAAAGGCCATCCAAAGACTGCCCCACCTGGGGATCCATCCCTAATATGGTCACCAAATGCAGATGATGCCAAGAAGTACATGCTGACAGTAGCCTGATATATCTGTCCCCTGAGAGGCTCTGCCAGAGCCTGACAAATACAGAGGTGGATGCTCACAGTCAACCATTGGACTGAGCATGGGGTCCCAATGGAGGAATTAGAGAAAGGACTGAAGGAGCTGAAGGGGTTTGCCACCCCATAGGAAGAAAAACAATATCAACCAATCAGACCCCCTAGAGCTCCTAGAGACTAAACTACCAACCAAAGAGTATATATAGAGGTACCCATGTCTCCAGCCATATATGTGGCAGAGGATGGCTTTGTCGGGCATCAATGGGAGAACACTCTCATAGAATCAGGGGGAGAGGGGATGGGATGGGAAGTTCTGGAGGGGAAACCAGGAAAGGGGATAATATTTGAAATGCAAGTAAATAAAATATCAACTGAAAAGAAAAGAAAAATAATACTGTGAGGCCTTGCCTGTGGAAGTTTCCATCTGTAGCTCTTAAATGGTACAGAAGTACCATTTCTCAAACAGTTCTGGGAACTAATGGTCTAGAAAAATAAAGTCACAGTCAGCTAATGGATGGATCACAGGGCTCCCAATGGAGGAGCTAGAGAAAGAACCCAAGGAGCTAAAGGGATCTGCAACCCTATAGGTGGAACAACATTATGAACTAACCAGTACCCCGGAGCTCTTGACTCTAGCTGCATATGTATCAAAAGATGGCCTAGTCGGCCATCACTAGAAAGAGAGGCCCATTGGACACGCAAACTTTATATGCCCCAGTACAGGGGAATGCCAGGGCCAAAAAGGGGGAGTGGGTGGGTAGGGGAGTGGGGGTGGGTGGGTATGGGGGACTTTTGGTATAGCATTGGAAATGTAAATGAGCTAAATACCTAATAAAAATGGAAAAAAAAAGAGTGTTTTGGACAAATGAATGCAAGCCATCAGGAAACAATTCAGTAACATCTGCAATAGAACAGGCATCCTGTGATATGCTAAGGCTATTATTCTGGCTCTCATGCCCATTGATAGAATTCCTCTTTTCCCATTGCAATGCATATCATGCACGTATTCCCTCTTCTTTTTTTTATACTCATTCTTTATTGAAGAAACACCAAAATTAATCTCCAACATTGGCTCCTAACTACAGTGCCCTGGTCCTTCTAAGGAAACATTTCTTTCTCTTCAAATTTTGATGGGTTTTATTGTTGTTTGTTTGTGTTTATTTTGCCTTGTTTTTTAGCTTTGCCAGTTAAAAGTCTATTGCTTTAGTTGTAGCAGCTATATGCTCAAAAAGAGTAAAAAAACAAAAAAGATATATTTTTCTCAAAAAGTAATTATAGTGGGTGATACAATGAAGATCTTTAGACTGTGTGGTGGAGATTGTGAGGTAAGCCATATGAGTCTCTAGGAAACATACTAAAGGTATGTGTTAGCAAATCAAACATTATTCAGGAATATCTATTACAATGTGAGAAGTGAGCAAAAAATCTGTGTCTTGCCCGAGCAAGTATCTTGCCGGCAAGAATTCACTCAGATAACCGGATCCTTCTACGGCAAAGCTTTTATTGCTTCAACATAAGGAAGACTTTGAACCCAGAAAATGGTGCTGCTTATATAGCCCTCAGTGTGACGTTTCAGCACCTGATGTGGTGTGACAGCACCTGATTAGTTGCTCGCCCATCACCTCATTACTACGCCCTGAGATTGGCAGTGACTGGGCGTGAATTCACTCTTGCCCTTGCGCAAAAGGCTTGTTTACTAGTTAGGCACAGTGGAAGCCAACGCCATCTTATAATGGTGATTGCTCACAGCACGACTCTCCACATCTGTGGGCTTTGAAGAAAGACTTATCTTTAAGTCCTTCACTCCAGAACAATGAAAATAGAATTCCAGGTTGATGTAGTCTAGAAAAGAGATTCCTTCTTTCCCTACCCCAGCTCCTTGGTGGGTAGGGGAGGATGGTACCTTTAAAGAGGGCAGGATCTTAGGTTTTCTCATCCTGACATCTAATATTGATTGATTATTGATGTTATGTTCAGAACAAAAGCAACTGAGAGGTACACCCACTTTCTCAGCAGCCGTTCATGCGATGGAGCTTCAATTTGGGTTAAAGTCTACCAAAAACAATTAGACCCTCATTATTCTTTCCAGGGATCCTAAGATGGATTCTTGCTGGAAAATGCATGCAAAGTCTCCCCCTAGCTAACTTGCTCCACCTTCACCATGGACTTAGCTCGTCAAGTTGGTATATCATGCAGGGGAGGTTACATATGCCCTGTCTCCCACTCATGGCTCACAGATTTGGCTAGTAGGTGAGAAATAGGCCATGGAACATAGAACTCCGGATATCTTCCAAAAAAATTAAAAAAAAATTTTTTGGAAGTTGGAAAACTTCAGATCCAGGAAGCTACCAAACATATCGAGGTTATAAGGAACAGCAACTGGGGTTTGGTGTATGTAATGGGGATACAGAATAGTGTGCTGCTAGAAAAAAGGAAGGAAAGAGAATGAAAAGAGCCCTCCTATGGTCAGACAAGATGGCGTTGTGAAGAGAGTTAAAAAAGAGTGGGGCAGGCTATATAAAATAGAGTGGAGTCTATCACTAATCAAACAAGTAAATGCACAAATAAAAGCCATACAGTGCTCAATGTTACTAGGAATGTCAGCTGTCTATTATCTGAAAACTTAATTGTCCATCAAACATTATAAAAGTCACAAAGAAATAAAGGTTGGCCACACATTGGATTTATTATAAAAGGCCACAAAAACTGCTTTTCTCAGTATATAGCTGTCAAAGTTAAGAAAAAAAGAACCAACATAGTCACTTGTATTAATTAACAAAAGTTAATTAGTAAAGTGCAAGTAATTAACAAAAACTATAATTATAGTAGTACAGAAAGGTATGGTTGCAAGGTTTTTACTAAGAATAATAAAAAGGTTATAGAAAAAATTGTAATTCTGGAGTTAGGAAATACAGCAACTATTATTTTAAAAAAGCTCTATGGAGTATCATAAATAGATTTAAATAGACAGAATCTCAAATGGAAAAGCTAGTGTCCTTTTATATAAAGTACAGAAAAAACAAGACAAAAAAAAACAGGTCCTGTGGGAAGATTGGGCCACATTTATATGTATCAGCATACACAATGAGAGGAAAGAGAAGCAGTAGTTAAAGTTCAGAACTGTAGTGAAAACATTATAAGCATTACATGTCCAGGGGGATCAATGAAATCCAAGTAGTTTGACAACCCAAAATTTCCATTAAAAGGCATGTCAAGAGAAAGTACTGAAAACTATGGCACATAAAATGTTTGAAAGTGACAAGGGAGAAAGTGTTTGTCATTTCCAAAGGGACTCCAAGAGAGAAAGAGAAAGAGAGGAAAGGGAGAGAGAGAGACAGAGAGAGAGAGGAAAGAAAGAAAGAAAGAAAGAAAGAAAGAAAGAAAGAAAGAAAGAAAGAAAGAAAAGAAGGAAGGAAGGAAAAATGGAAGGAAGGGAAGGGAAGGGAAGGGAAGGGAAGGGAAGGGAAGGGAAGGGAAGGGAAGGGAAGGGAAGGGAAGGGAAGGGAAGGGAAGGGAAAGGGAAGGGAAGGGAAGGGAAGGGAAGGGAAGGGAAGGGAAGGGAAAGGGAAGGGAAGGGAAAGGGAAGGGAAGGGAAAGGGAAAAGGAAGGAAAGGAAAGGAAAGGAAAGGAAAGGAAAGGAAAGGAAAGGAAAGGAAAGGAAAGGAAAGGAAAGGAAAGGAAAGGAAAAGAAAGGAAAGGAAAGGAAAGGAAAGGAAAGGAAAGAAGGAAAGAAGGAAACAAGGGAGGAAGGAAGGAAGGAAGGAAGGAAGGAAGGAAGGAAGGAAGGAAGGAAGGAAGGAAGGAAAAAAGAAAAGCAGCAGAGTGGGAATCTGTAACAAAAATGCTCAGAGGCAAAAAAGATGACTGGGAAAGAATTTCATATCGAGAAAAGCAATTTTACAAACAGATACAGATATAGAGATAGTTCCAAATTAAAAACAAATAAAAAACTGAAGAAATGTATTGTTAGCAGACTCAACCTAGAAATGCAGAGTTGAGCTAGAGAAGTGGCTTAGTAGGTAAGAGAGCATAGTACACATCTAACAGACCGAGGTTTATCTCCAGCCCCACATCAGATGGCTCGCAATGACGTGTAACTTCTTTGCTGTCTTCTGGCCCTAGCTGGTACCTACACTCCCATGTGGACACACACACACACAGACACACACACACATACACATACACACACACAGACACACACCCTCACACACATACATACACACACACCTCCACACACACACATACATACATACACACACAATTTTAAATGTAATAAATCTTAAAAAAAAAAAAAACAAACAAGCAAACAAACAAATAATAAATGTTCTAGATAGTCATGGTGTTCAGAATCTTTCCAGTACCATTAACTCAAGATGATACACATGAAGGTATTTGGGGGACTATTTAAAACATGAGATTAAAAGAAACTACAGTTATGTTTTACTGTTATTATTAATGGTAAATAATGTTGTTTTCATATGGTGTGTTATTGAACATTTTGATAATATATTTTCCTGAAGTCTACGGCCCTTCTTAAAAGCAGTATTTAGTGACTTTATGAGGATCATGTGTTTACAGTAGCTGAAATCTCCTCACTGCAAGCTTCATGCAGGCCCACGGAACCATGTCACTGGTGTCGGGATTTGTGAGTACATAGGAAAGACAAGATAGGAAACATGATTTTCTTTATTATTATTTAATGCCTCCTTCTAAATTATACACACAAAAAGTGAAGACTGGATTGAAAGAGGAAATTTCACCATCTCATATTAGGACCTAAAGAATTGCCTTTCTAGTGCTGAGGTTCTAGGTGAATAGGATTATAAATTTAAACAGCAAGTGGAATGTTGGTCCCAATACAGCATAAAATACACACCAACATGTGAGTTTAGCTAATGACTGCGTTCCTTCAAGCAGTGAGTGACGGTGTTGTTCCAGTAGAATAGAGTGCTGCAGCAAATGACACTGGCCATATTTACTCCTGTGGTCCTAGTGTACTGAACAAAAGTGACACGATGACAGAGTATAAACAAATGTCTACCGTCTCAGAGTGTGAGAAAAATGCTGTACAGAACAAGGCCAAGGATGACAGAAAGGAAGAGGCTGGAGGTAACTTGAGAAAGTACAGTTGAGAAACACTTGAAGAAGTTGGGGGGATGGGGTCCAGAGGTGTCTTCGATCGGCTGGAAGAACCAAGGCCAGACTGTAAAGCTGAAAGGTAGGAGACATGTTTCAACAAAGCAGGATGATGAGTTCACAAGATCACTGGGCCCAAATGGCAAAAGGCCTTATAGCGTTAGGAGATCTTTATACTCAAAGACATGAGAAATGATCGAAGGACCTTGAGCAAACCAAGGACTCGTGATGTGCTTCTATGAGCACAAAGCCATTCTGGTTGATTTGTTCAAAACAAAGAGTTCAGGGTCCAAAGGCATATGTAAGGAAGAGCCATTTGAAGTACCAAGCATTACATCTTAGGCTCTGCCCCAAGAACTGGGTATAAAATATGAAGAAAAGGAAGCCACTGGGAGCCTAAAGAACCATAGGGAAAGAGCTGAGACCAGGAATTGTTTGGTTTCTACAAAGCAGTTGCAAGACTTCTCTAGAAATCTGTGATGTATTTCCAGCCAGGAAATTGGAAGTCCAGCAGTGAAGAGTGAATGAGATTTATGCAACAGCCAGTGCAGTGTCATACTGATTATTAGCTTATGAAAAATCCAGCAGAGCTGTTTCACCATGTTGGGAAAAGAATGAAAATGCAGTTTGAATTAGCTGACAGAAATCATCACCCAGTGTTAAGCAGCTTCATTTTGCCTTATGTCCTTTTATATGTCCCAGGCTGGCCGTATTGCAAAATTGTTGTACCATCTTATTTTTAACCACTTCAAAAACCCCTTTTAAGAAAACTATTCTTAGTAATGAGTTGGTATTTGTCCCCAGATATGCACCATGGGTCGTTCTGAGCAAGAACTGCAGTCTGAACAGCAGCTTGATAGTCTGAAGGGACAAAGAGAACGTATCAAATACAATGTACCAAATAGATTGCCTTCCCCTATACTAGCAGTTTCTTTCACCACACAGCCAAAAAGAAGAAAGCGTAAGTCTTTAGATAGATAGATAGATAGATAGATAGATAGATAGATAGATAGATAGATACTGGCATTGTTATACTGAGAGAGAATTCAACACAGGAATAAACTTCTTGTTCTCAAGTATCTAAAAATGAATTGTGAATCCAATCAATTTAATTTTTAGACCAGAAAGGAGCAGGTACAGGAGGAAGAGGAGGAGGAGGAGGAGGAGGAGGAGGAGGAGGAGGAGGAGGAGGAGGAGGAGGAGGAGGAGGAGAAAGAGAAAGAAGCCCCTTCTCCTTTGTTCTAAAATTTGGGAAGAAAAAGAAAAGAAATATCCTTGAGAATTGTGAATTCAGTTGTGCTCTTTCAGAAAGATGGAGTTAAATTAACCCACATTGAAGCACAAAATAAAACTAAAAGTGCTAACCTGCCCACCACAAGCATATCTACCTCAAGCAGAGAAAGTCTTTCCGTGGAAGTCAGGGGCACCTTAGGGTCCCTGATGAAAGACCCTGCTGACTGCCAGGAGGGATGGATCTTCAAACAGACTTCAGTGATGCTACACATCGCCTCCTGCTGAGGATGAACTGGAAATGAAATGTAATTGCCAAAATACATAACTAGCCAATCTGCATGAGCCCCCCATGAAACAATTACACAAATGAAAATCTAAAATATGTGTGCTGAAATGATTAAAGCTATAAAATGATGAATGGATGTCTGGTAAAAGCACATGAAACTACATTTAAAAAAAATAAGTAAGCAGATGTAAAAAATCACCCAGTAGAGCTTCTATAAATAGATGGGAAACACTCTATTCATCAAACAGCTGACAAGAGCAAAATTAACAAAACGGAATTTGGAAGAAAAGAAATTTAAAAGACATAGGAAAATCATAGAAAATTAAGGGCATTTAAGTGGTAGGGAAAGCTTCAGGACAATTATCCAACAGGATCCATTATAAACGTAGGAAAGAAAAATAAAGAAAGTTGATGAGAATAAAAGAAAAAGTTATACCTTATCATACACCTACATACTTAGACTCTCGAGAAAGTTGAAAGATAACCTACAGAAAGAGAAAATTTCAAATCAGTAAAATTGAAAAGATAATAAAAGAGAAAGACAGGAAAGCAGTGTTCGATGAAAGCACATGCAAGATAGTAGAAGTGACACATAGGCTGTCACACTTTATCATGATGGGTGTTTCTTTACAAAAAGGCTGTCTTTTGTGTGCATATGTGTGTGTTATATATTTACACGTGTGTGCAGATGTGCTTTTGTATAAATATGTGCCTTTACATCTTTATGTGTGTGTGTGGCAGCAAGAGGTAGATGAGGGAATCTGAGGGAGCTTGGGTTTCTCCAGTTGCCACTTTTTCTAGCTCTGGGATTGCAGGCTCATGCTACCACACCCAGCTTTTTCCATGAGCATTGGGGATGAGAAATAAGTCTTCATGTTTATTCAGAAAGCCATACATGCTTAAAGCCACTAGAATATGAGATGTTCTGTGTGTACATCCAAATACTTTGTAAGGACACGCTTCTGGTATATCCACTCTGTTAGTTAGTACTCTGTCCCATTGTCTCTGTTTGGGCCTGGAAGCCTGTGTTGGCAAATAGGACATTTTTGCTCATTTAAATTTTTGTAGCACGTGTGCCATGTGCCAGTGTGCTTTTATAAATTATGTATTAAATGGAAGATATTTAATTACAAACACAAAGAAGTCTAAAAATAATATGGTGTTATAATACAGCTTTGATTCTATGAGAAGGTCTAAGGCATAACTTTGTGTGAAGTATCAATCAATAAAGTATCAATCACGAAGTCTTTCTGGATTATATAACTTTTCAGATTAAAGTGGAAGAATGAAAAAACGTGGAACAATGAATACTTTGCCTAGAAACCAAGGGTGGTAAGGGTACAGGTATATAATAGGGTATAAACACAAGACAAAAAGAAAGGTTCCACATGCCTCGCAGTCCAATGAGCTTCCCTGGCCCTCACTCTTGCTATACACAATGATCTCTAACCTGGATCATGCATCCTATGTATTGGGATAGCCTTGTGAATTTGTCAAACCATTACCCTGTCCCTAGTACTTAGCCTTAGAATTATTCACAGTCTGGGCACTGGCCTTGCTGGTAACTGTCTAAGACTGCACCTAACCCACAGCACAGTCACATTCTCAAACATAGCTCAGAGAACACAGCTTGCCATTTGTCCTACTCACATACGTTTGTAGCTACAACTGAACAGGAGTCATTCTCATTTTTCCAAACCAATATCAACAAAGGCAGAACAGTAGGATAGCAATGGCTGCAGAACTTACCAATCAGCTCCTCACAACTGCACTGTTTGCTTAGGCAACAAGAAAATAATAAAGTCAAACTTCAACTCAATATTGGCAGCCTAAAATCTCACATCCGACATAATTAATGGTAGGAGTGCATTGCCAAGGTCAACACACAAGCACACAAACAACAGCAAAAGCCAAAACAGTATGTGTCTCTGCCCAAACCCACCAGTCTTGTAAAAGGGTTAGAGACAATTATCTAGATAAACCAAAGGACACAGAATTTGGAAAAAACACTCATAAACATGATCAAAGCATTCAAGGAGTTTAATGGCAACACAGACAAACACCTCAATGAACTTAAAGACGATAGGAATGAGTTTCTGAGGCGGGTCCAAGAAAACACAAGCATATGGCTGGATGAAATGACAGAGAAAATTCAGGATCTGAAAACTAATTTCAGTAAAAGGAAAGATAAACCTATTAAAAGTCAAAGGAAAATCAAGATGGAATTTAAAATTCAATTATCTAAGTAGAAAAGTGTGGGGAAAGCCTTATCACTAAAATGGATTGAGTAGAAGACAGAACATTAGCACTTGCAGATAAACTAGAGGAACTGGATCTCACAAGCAAAGAATATGAACACATACACACAGAATATGCAATTTGGGTCACCATGAATAAAAACAAAATCTATGAATTATATGCAGAGATGAAGAATTCCAGATCAATGGGAGAGACCAGATCTTCAACAACATCACAGAATAAAACTTCCATAAATTAAACAACAGCCACCACCACCACAATAACAAAAAGACATACTATGCCAAAAAGGATTAAAAGAAAAACTCCCAATGCACACTATTGATAAAATACTAAATATATAGACCAAAGAAAGGTGGACATTAAATCTGCAAGAAAAACACCCCAAGTCAAACCTAAAGCAAAAACATCAGGTAACAGTGGAGTTAATGGTAAAACTTTTGTTTTGTTTTTGTTTTGCGAGACAGGGTTTCTCTGTGTAGCTGTGGGTGTCGTGGAACTCTGTATACCAGGCTGGCCTCAAACTCAGAAATCTTCCTGCCTCTGTCTCCTAACTTCTGGGATTAAAGGCGTGCGCCACCACTGCCCAGGATGATAAAACTTTTGAAGTCAGAGAAATACAGAGCACTGTTCTGCAAATTCTAAAAGATCAAAGATGCCAACCCAGACTACTTTACCCAGCAAACCTATCAACACATTGTTGAAGGAGAAAGAATATCTTCATCACATAAACAGTTCAACTAAGAATAACAATACTTCGGACTGAATGAATAAACATGTTCAAGAGCCTACAGAAAGGGCTGAAGATATGGTTAACTAGTTAAGCATTGGCTGCTTTTCCAGAGGTCCTGAGTTTAATTCCCAGCAACCACACAGAGCCTCTCTTCTGGAGTGCATAAAGCATAAGCATGAAGTTTTATTTACAGGAGTGTAGGCACTCCTAAGTCAACATACCAGACATGAAAAAGCTTACCTAGCAGCGATGACAAAGAATATACATACATACATATATGTATATATGTATGTATATATATGTGTGTGTGTGTGTGTGTGTGTGTGTGTGTGTGTGTGTGTGTGTCATATAAATAAATCTTTAAAAAGAAGAATACAGAAAACAAATAATGCTATTATTATCGATGAACAAAGTTGGAATAAGACTACAAAAAGAAAAATGTGAAAGGAACAAACACACACCTTTGAATAATAGCTTTATACATTATTCATCTCAATTCTAGAATCAAAAGATAGAGGTTAGCTGAGTGTATTAAAAATAAAATCCATATATGCACAGAACTCTATGCAAGCCCAATTTCAGAAAAGTATACTACTGAAATTCAAGACACAGATTTACCTCAAAACAAGGATAGAGGGTGATTTAAATATCCCATTTTCTTTTATAGGCAAGTTATTTGGCCAGAAACAAAACAGAGAGACATCATAATTAAATGACATCATTCATTGAATGAACCTAACAAATATCTACATAATATTCTACCCAAACACCAAGAATAGACATTCTGCTCACCAATCTCTAGAACTCTCTTCAAGATAGACCACAGGCAGGCACAAATCAAATCTCAGAATACAAAATAATTTGAAATAACTCTCTGCATTCCATCTGAATACAGTACAATAAAAGCAAAAGCAAAAGAATTTCAGTAAATGAGCAGATGTGGACTGTTACAGAGCTGCATATCCAAATGCAGAGCATAGAGGATTGTAGAGTGTCCAACCTATCTGCAATTCAACTCCTACAGTTGAGGTTCAGGGAAAAACCAAGGAAGAGAGGTAAAGATTATAGGAACTGGAGGTTCAGTATATCTATTGCTGGATAATGTCTCCTAGGCATGACATGAGAAATGTATGCCTGAAAACTCAACAATATGGTTCCTTAGGCAAGACATGCATAATGACAAGATTAGATGACATGACAATATAGACATGAAAAATTCTATGTGGACCCATCCATAGATAAAGAACTTAAGTTGGTCAATTGCTTCTGAGGGAAGGAGAATTGGTTTCTTCCAGGGAGGAATTTCTGCATAATATGTCCAATCCCAAGTGGTTAGCCTTAGATGCATCACCATATGTGCAATGCTAAATGAACTTAGTGGTTTGTATCTACATATATTATATATCTTAATAATCTTCATATTATAATTATATTATTATATGCATATTATACATTATGTTACATAATGCTATAATAAAATAATAATTAAATATTATTATGTATACATAATTAACAAAGAAACTATTAATTTAGAATGGGGCATAGGAGGATCTTGGAGGAGGAGGAAAGGTGGGAATGATGTAAATACTCAGTGATCATGTATGATGTTCTCAAAAACTTTCCTTTTTATATTTGTAGTTAACTGTTTTCTAAGCCAAGATGCTACCACTTGGGGCAGTTAAGCTGCCCCTGGCCCTGCCCCTGCCCCTGCCCCTGCCCCTGCCCCTGCCCCTGCCCCTGCCCCTGCCCCTGCCCTTGCCCCTGCAAAAAATCATCCCAGCTGGGCTTATTGTTAATTTAGTTCCCTCACACAGGGGCAGAGTAGGGCATGATATGCTTACCGGAGAATTCAGCTGCTGCCCTAGCTCCTGGTAACTAAGTATAATATAAGGAAGGAAGTCGAGTATAGGGAGGCAGACGGTGGGCTCCAAACATGCAAGTGGGAGAAAAGCTTCATCGCTGCTAGGTAAGCTTTTTCATGTCTGGTATGTTGACTTAGGAGTGCCTACACTCCTGTAAATAAACCTTCATCTAGCTATGCTCTGTAACAAAGCCCTCTCAACTTAGTGGTTCCCTAGAGTCTACCCCAGTGGAGTTTTGCCTTGCTTTTCTCCCTGGAAAGAACTGTAGCAACAGTGTGTGTGTGTGTGTGTGTGTGTGTGTGTGTGTGTGTGTGTGTGTGTGTGTGTGTGTGTGTGTGTTTACATGTACTTATAACAAGACCCAGGCATATGGCAGAGAACAACCATGAGTTGTGGTCATTTTTTCTATCACTTAAGACAAGGTCTCTTATTCACCACTGTTTATGTCAAATTATTAAGATGATACAAAAAGGAACTGAAGTTTAAACAAACAAACAAACAAAAAACAATTCTGTGGATCTTAGTGAAATAGAGTATTTTCTATGTTCTGTTTTTGTTAAAACATTTTTTTCCTGCAAAATGTTGTCAAGGCACTTGAAAGAGTAGTAATTGGCTGGCAAAAGATTGGGAGAATATGGTGAGAATATTATAGCATAATCTGTTCAAGTTTGAGGCACTCTTGTGCTCCGTATGGCCTGGTGCTATCATGTCATTGGGCTTTTCTGTTGAACAGCACCAACTGTAGGAATAATCTGTGAATCTTCACTATTTGTGGTGCACACACCACAAATGCTATGATTTTACAGGGATCCAGAGAGCTGTGGTAGATCTACCTGGCAGCAGACTCCCCCACCCCACCCCACCCCTCTTTCTCTCCCTTGCTTGCTCTCTTGCTTTATTGCTCTTTGTGCAAATTTATCTTTGAGATTTGCTTTAGACTTTCTTCTCAGTCTAGCCACTAAACTTGTCCTCACCAGTATTTCATCTATTCCTCTATGTTAAAATACAATGGAGAAATAGTTAACTGTTGCACAGAATAAAAGTTAACTTTGGTCTTTCTGAGACGGGGGAACAAAATACACATGGGAGGAGATCCATCCTATATACAGTTACCAAACCCAGATACTACTGTGGATGTCTTTTCTCCCTTTCTCTCATCTCCAAGTTTCCAAGAATTTTCTTCTCTTTAAAGAGATTAGAAATAAATGTTAATAAAGAAAAGAAGAGAACATTCCGACTGTGATAACTGTTAAGAAGTAGTGAAGTGAAAGTGAAGGTGGAGGAGAGCAAGAGAAAGCTTCCCTGTGGGGTTGATGACTTGACTGACATCTAGAAATATAATGAAAAAGCTCAGGAGGTGGCAGAAGGACACCCAAGTGGGCACAGAGGAGCAACTGTGAATTACTGCATTCTGGATGGGAAAGAGCCTTCCCTGTTTCAAGCACAAGGAACAGGGCTGGGGCAGAAAGGGAACGAAGGAGGAAATTTGGGTGATGCAGAGACTTGCAGCAGACCAATGTAGAGATTTCTGTTTTTCCAGTGAGGAACTGAATCTGGAGCAAAGACCCTTAAGATCAGATCTGAAATGGGAAAGTGCTGCTCTGACTCATGTGACTAGAGAGATGTGTGCATTTTTATAGTGTGTGACATGGGAAAAGACACTCATAGCAGTACACTATTCTCAACAGCCCTAAACTAAAACAGAGTACTCAAAAGCAAGGTATTATAGATGATAGATAGATAGATAGATAGATAGATAGATAGATAGATAGATAGATAGATAGATAGATAGATAGACAGACAGACAGACAGATAGACAGATAGACTGACCAACCGATTGCCCGACCGACAGACAGATAGATAGATAGGTAGGTAGAACTCAGATCACTAGGCAGGCCCACATTGAAGATATTCCATGAATATCAAACATTCTGTTCACACTTTCTTATTAACTGATTCTTGTCAGTGTATAAATGTTCCAATTCTCCTACTTTTCTTCAAGCCCTAAAACTATGTTCTTATCATTGATCTATTGGTAAGGCTTGCCACCCACTTTTTAATTGGCTTACTGAATTTTTCACTTTCATTCTGTTTTTTCAGTGCATGTAGCTCTTTAATTCTAATTTAGTATCCTATATCAACTTTCTTATTTCATTTAGCTGCTTCCTTGTGTTCTCTTTGAATTAACCCAAGACTTTGTTTCTGTCCTCCTTTATTCTTTGAATATACTTATAACCTTTATTCTGACTGTTTTGTGCTCTTTTTTTCTTTCTCTCTTTCTCTCTCTCTCTCTTTCTTTCTTGCTCTTTCTTTCTTTCTTTCTTTCTTTCTTTCTTTCTTTCTTTCTTTCTTTCTTTCTTTCTTTCTTCCTTTCTTTCTTTCTTTCCTTTCTTCCTTTCTATCATTCATTTATTTTTATTGTTGTTCTCAGAGGTCACCCAACTGTTAGTCAAAGCCAATACTGTGAGAATCATAAATTTTGGAGACGTCACATGGCCCTAGTTTTTTACATTTACTATACTTTTTATTGGAACTTGTATATTTTGGGTTGGGTTATGGATTAGAGAATTTTTTCCTTTTAAATCACCTTTATTTCCCAGTGAAAGTGTTTGAAATATTAAGTAAGACTATGATTTAGTTATGGTTAGAGTTGGTTTGTTATTTCTACCCACTGGCCTAGGGAAATCATTCAGTAGTCAGACTCTCAGCTCACTTGTTTAGGACACCAGGCTCAACCTGCAAAACTCTGCTTAGCATAAAACATTGTCCTTACTCTATGCCCCAGTGTAGGGGAATTCCAGGGCCAGGAAGCAGGCATGGGTGGGTTGGTGAGCAGGGGTAGGGGATAGGGGGTAGGGAGAGGAGGTTTCTGGAGGGGAAACCAGGAAAGGGGATAACGTTTGAAATATAAATAAAGAAAACATCCAATAAAGGAAAAAAAACTCGAAAAACAAAACAAAATAAAACAAATCAAACAAACAAACAAAACATTGTCCTTAAAACCAGGAACATTCTGGAAATTAGCCCTATATTGGATGTGGGGTTAGTAAAGTTTTTTTTTTTCCAATCTGTAGGCTGCCAATTTGTCCTATTGGCTATGTCCTTTGCCTTATAGAAGCTTTCCAGTTTCATGAGGTCCCATTTATCAATTCTTGATCTTATCAATGGAGCCTGAGCTACTGTAGTTCTGCTTAGGAAATTTACCCGTGCCAATAAGTTTGAGGTTCTTTCCTCTTTTCTCTTCTATTAGATTCAGTGTATCTGGTTTTATGTTGATGTTTTTGATCCACTTGGACTTGAACTTTACTCTTAGGTCTCAAAGGAAGGGACCTTAGATGAAATGCTCTACAGAGAGCATAATGAACTTGTAGTGTCCACCTCTAGCAGAAAGACATGGACAGCATCAAGTGGAGGGATGTGGTTGCTATTCAACAGTCAAAACCTCTGACGCAAAATTGTTCCTGTCTGAAAGAACTACAGGGACAAAAATGGAGAAAAGCCTGAGGAAAATGACGTCCAATGACAGGCCCAAATTGGGATCTAGCTTGGGGGGAGGCCCCAAGGCCTGACACTATTGCCAAGGATATGGTATGCTTACAAACAGGGGCCTATCATGACTGCCCTCCAAAAGGACCAACAAGCAGTTGAGTCAGAAGCAGATATTTATACCCAACCAATGGACAGAAGAATTGGTGAACCCTCTGGTTAAATTTGGGGAAAACTGGAAGAAGCTGAGGAGGAAGGTGACCCTAGAAGAAGATCAGCAGTCTCAACTAACCTGGACCCCCAGGATGGCTCACACACTGAGCCACGAAACAGGCAGCATATACTAGCTCATATGAGGCTCCCAACACACATACAACAGAGGACTGCTGGGTCTGGGCTCAGTGAGAGAGGATGCAACTAATCCTGGGGAGTCAGGAGGTGTGGTGAAGTGACAGTGGGGTGGTGATAACATCTTGGAGATGGGAGGAGGAGGTGCGAGATGTGGAACAGTAAGAAGGTGGACTGGGAGGGGGATAAAGTCTGGACTATAAAAAAGGATTAAAGAATAAATTAAAAAAAAACAGGAACAATTGAAGCTTGCTATTCTATGGAAAGAATATAAAAGTCTGCTAAAAAGGATCTCCTTATTCAACTCCAATCATCTTAGAACACTAGTAATCCCACTCCTCAAGAGCTTGTGCCTAGGAGAATGCTAATACCCTGCCAACCTGTTCTTTGGAAATGCCTATCAAAAGGAAAATAAAAAGAAAGTAAGAAAAAGAAATGGAAAGAAAAGAAAAAGAAGAAAGAAATGGAAAGAGGAAGGGAGGGGGAGGAAGATAGAAAAAAGAAAAAAGAGAAACATAAATGGACAAAGTTATAGCTGGCCTTATTAATATATATCAGGTGTTACATAAAGAAGGAATGCAGATAAGTGAACGAAAGTTTGGTGGGACTTATGCAATCTGAATGTGATCTCTTACCTAAGTGGGAGAATTTTCCAATATGATTGTAAGAGTACCCTCTCACTGGGGAAACCTGTTTGGAGCCAGGCAGAACTTAGACATAATTCCCCAAAACACACCGAAAATCAATGTGAGTATAACATGAGTTATCACATGAGTATGACCAGTTTTTGCAAATGCACTCTTACAGACTTCCCATTGATATAATCCACCATCTATGACTAGAGCCTACAAAGGACTCCTCTGAGTAGCAGTATTTGCCAGTCTACTTGGGTAGGACAGCCTAGAAGTGCAACCTGCATTCCTAACATTACTATTGAAAGATGACTGAACTCCCAAAGCTGTGAAGAACATCTTCCATTAGACCCTCAAAAGATGGCCCAAGAATATGCAAGATTTTTCCCCCATTTTTCAAAGGTTTTGATTATACTATAACATGACATGGATATTCAATTTGGGGATAAGAACTCCTGATCTATTTACACCCTCCACACTGTTAGTAAGTTACACATTTCAGAAATCAACTTAAACACCTGCTGCTGGCTTTGAGTTCTGCTGATTTTTCTTCCACCCTCTTGAATTTCATTGTTTTACCTGCAATAAAAAAGATCCTAATAACAAACTCTAGGCTATGCCACTTCAAAGCAAACTGTGGTGGTGCAGAAGAGATCTGACTGCCAGGATGAAACCAGCATCCGATGTTCTATTTGAAAACAGTTCCATCTTTGATACTTTCTTTTACAAATCCAACATCAAAGTGAACTCCCAGGTACTGCCAGATTTCTTCTTTCTAGTAAGAGATGAAACGAGTCCCTGTTGTCATTCTCTTAATGTGATAATTAGACAGTGTGATAATACAGCTTTCCTGGTGTTTATAATCCTTGATCATGCATTGTAGTTATAAATACAGGCCACAGACTCAATGACTTAATTATAACCTTGATGGTAGACTGATAGAGTGAGTCTCTTACTATCCTTGGGCTAGGAAGGGAGTCTTTTGAACATATTTTAGGATCAATCTACAACAAACATTTAGAATAGTATTGAAGCGTTGGCCCTCAGTCTTGACTGTGATTCAAACATGCCTGACATTTGCATAGCATTAGCATACACTTCAATTCTTTTTTATCACATCAGATTCTCAGATTTGTCAACTTGCTTTTCAAAATGAGGAGTATTTTTGCTCAATGAGTCAACCTTTGATTCTTCTCTTGACACCCATTTGTTTACTAAATAACTTCTACATAAGACGTATGCTAATTGGTAATGATATATGGTTGAATTAAATAAAAGGAAAGTCTTAGAAGTATAAAATTTAAGTATATAATGACATATTAGAGGGGCAGCCAAAAATGCATTGTTTACAGTTTGATACAAAAAAAAAATCAATTCTATAGTAAGTATTGTAGTGTCACCTCTGTTGCTGTGATAAATCACGCTGACAAAAAATGAACTTAAGGGACAAAGGGTTCATTTCATCTTACAATTATTGGTTACAGTCAACAATTGTAGAGAAGTCTATTCTAGGAACTACAAAGTGCTAGATTATAGCACATCTAAAGTCAAGAGCAGAAAGAAGAGAATGTATACATGCTCACCTGCTTAAATTAAACTCAGCTGGATTTCTCAACTTCAAGGCAGTTCAACAAGCCCCACCTACCTAGAGAATGGTGCTGTCATACTGGGCTGTGTCTTCTTACATCAATTAACTTAATTAAAACAACCCCCCACAGATAAAGCCCACAGGCCAACCCTGTATAAATCCCTCACTGAAACTCTCTTCTCAGGTGACTCTAGGTAATGTCAAGTTGATAATTCAAATTAACATCACATATAAGTTCTTATATTATTCCCTAAAATGCTAGACCATTTTTTCATGCTATTATGTTTTCATATATTCAAAGTAACTTAGTAAATTTAAGGCAATAATTTGTACATACAGTTAATGTTTACTTTGTTTTATAAAAATCTTACAAATTTACCAAACTATCGCCATTATTGTATTCTCACTTTTAAAAAATGGCGAAAAAGTAACTCCAAGTACCACGGTTAGAAAGTTATAAATTGGAAAAGTTGGAAAATATAGATATTACATATAAATATTAATATTAGTTTATCAGGTAGGAAGTTAGATGAAGTTATTTTCTTATGATCCTCATAGCCCTCTACCTAAAAATATTGAGAAGAAATTTAGTTTTGAATGATTTTCTAGTATTTAGGTTACTAGAGATTAAACTTTATAAGACTCATGGGTTGTCCTTGGAGTTTGGCACATGGCTCCTGACCAGCTAGAAACAACTGAGAATCCTGGATGCTACAAATGAATCTTTTAATTAATTTATTTATTATAGTATAACTGGACATCTGTTTCAGCTCTGGCCAAGAGCAAGTCTGGAGTGTTTCTTGAACAACAGAAACAAATTGTCTGCATAAGGAGAACTACTGCCAACTGTGTCATCTGCCTCCTTTCTCCTGCAATTAAGAAGTTCAAACTGCCAGTATCATATTCTGGATGGGAAGCATCCAGGTCAGTTGTGGGCAGCCTACTGCCAGCTTTTTCCATCAGGGTAAGGCAGGTTCTACTTGCATCTCTGTGATGAGACCATGATCCAGCTGTTGCATTTTCAACTCCACAGCTGCATATGAGATCAGGGTCCCTACTTATGCTCTTGTCTGGCTTTGCTGTGAAAACACAAAGCAGCTTCCCTGCCATGTCTTTCCCACATCTGATCAATCTGTCCCATTTTAGGTTGCTAAGTATCTAAAGTCCAGTGATGCCTGTCTACATTGCTGGGGTTGACTATATGAACTTCTTTAGTGATTACATAAAGACCTTCAAAATTTGCAAGTGTATGTTTTTAAGATTTATTTATTATTATATATAACTACACTGTAGCTGTCTTCAGACATGCCAGAAGAGGGCATCAGATCTCATTGAGGATGGTTGTGAGTCACCATGTGGTTGCTGGGATTTGAACTCAGGACCTTTGGAAGAGCAGTCAATGCTCTTACCCACTGAGCCATCTTGCCAACCCCAATTTTATCTTTTTTTATGGGAATAGTTCAGTGGTACTAACTCTGGTGGCAGGAGAGTATCTTCAGATACCATGAAGTACAGAGTGACTTCTCTGATCTCTAGAATGTATGAAGACAGAGAATCCTTACCTAATAGAGATCAGTGGCTGCAATGGGCCAGTCCCTCTTGGGGTTACATTTCATCTCTTCTAATGACCCATGACTCCACAGACATACATCATAGAAGTATAGGTGTGTTTGCAATCGCCTCTTTGTCTTCTTGGAGGTCTGTCATGAAAATGGACTCAGTATTCTTTCTCGTTTTAATAGATCTCTCTGTCCCAGAGATCCTCTTGCTCCTGGACAAATCTCTTTGAACTGAAACCATGATTAGATTATAGATAATTAACATTATTGAAAATAATGAACTGTTCTTGAAATTTTAAAAATATGTGACATAATTGATAGCTTATTATGAAATGGGAAACAATTTACCTTGGGGAAAATAATACAAGCAAAGTAAAGGAGTCCTTATAGAAGGCAAAGTGCACGCTTTCCCACACGTGAACATTATGTAAGAGTATATGCAAGGTTCCTTTAGCTATTAACTGGGCAACCATCTGTTTAGAAGAAGTAAGTAGATAGTAAATTATGAGAGCGATTTGGCTTGCACCTTAAGCCTAATAATTTTATTTGTGTAAATTTGATTTTGGTACGCATAAGGGTAAGTGTAAAGGGACATTAGCCTGTCCTAAAGAAGTGTAAAAAGCCTACTGATGTTAGTATTGTTTCTACTAACAGTCAGATGAATATTGAAAAAAAAAAAAACCTACTGGGGAAGGGAAAAGGATCAGCCATTAATTAGTTAAGAATAAATCCATCAAAGGATGACTGCATCTTTAAAAAGTGATGAGCAAAAATAGGCCATTAACTATGGTGACAGCCTCTAATCTCTCAACCCCAACCCCCAACCATGTTGTAAGTTAGTCTGTGTATGCTGGTTGTGTTATGTCTTTAAGGGAAGACCAGCACTGGGAACCACATCCCTCAGCAATACCAACAAACAAGAGTATCCTTGCTTGTTTTACTACTTATAAATTCAAATGCCTGGACTTTCTCACATGTGGGAGACAGATGAGAAAGCCAAGCTAAAACTGAGTCTTGATATTTATAATATTATAACACTGTGTTTCCAGTCTAGTCTTAAGTCTTGTTCAATGCATATATATATCCTAGTGGTCCCTACTACATATCAGACCATATACATGCATGCATAATTACTGACTTTTACTGGTACTTAATTATACAGTTGGATCTAGCATGTAAATGGCCGAATTGGGTTAGAAGTGTCCTTTGCTTTCATGCTCATGCATTTTCCCTGCCCCCTATCTGCCATGTTTTTCTCAACCCTAAGAGGTGGACTAGTTACAGTCTCCACAACGATAAATAAATCCTATTTCATTATGGAGAGTTTTTATTGCATATATATGCATACAGATGAATCTGATTCATACAGGTAAAGTCATTTTGGGGATTCTGCTCATTAGAGTGGAAATACCTAAACAATGAAAGCCAAGCCAGCAGAATAAATGTGTAAGCTCATGATTTCAGCACTGAGGTTGGAGATAGGGCAATTATGAGTTAAGGCCAGCTTGGAATTCTCAGGAAGAAAGGGAGACTGTCAGGAAAAAAAAAGAGAGAGAAGAGAAAAAATGAAAAGAAACTGAAAAGAAAGAAAAGAAAACTTAAAAACATGAAATAAAGGTGGGGTGACAAACACTAACCAAACAGAAAAAAAAAAAAGTCCATGCCATTATTTCTAACAAATGATGAAGGAAAGAGGAAGGCCTTATTTATTTCTCCTGAAAGTTATAGCTTAAATGCCTCATACAGCAGGGCTCTGCCCCCTGAATGTACTTCCTTTTGGCTTTTTAAATTTTCTGGGTATTTGGGTGTTAATGTGAATTACATAGTAGATTTATAGAAATACATGGGGTGGAAAATTACCTATGCTATAGCAATTTGATTTCAATTTTAGCTTCTTGGGAGTAACAAAATACAGGTTACAGACACCAGAGGGAGGAGGAGAGAGAACTGGGAAGACAGTGACATTCCCTTTATTCTCCTAGTGAAATCCTGAACATGAGAGATTTCATTCACTTTAATTTTCTAAATGTAACATTAGTTAAAACAAAAACAACATTTCTGTTCAAGGATATGTAAGATGCCATCATCTGCACTTTTATTATTTGTCTGTTTTATTTATTTATTTACTTATTTGTAAGATGCTATCATCTGCATATTTTTATTATTTATTTATTTATTTATTTGTTTGTTTGTTTGTTTGAGACTCACTACATAGACCAGACTAGCCTTTAGCTCACAGAGATATGCCTACTACTGGGCCCTTCATCTTATTGCCAACGTTTTGAGATTTATAAAAGTATCTATCTATTCATATTTTAAGCATAATGAATAAAGACCCAAGACAAAGACAAAGTCTTTTAGTCTCAGGGAATCTATGTGCTATGACTTGAATCTTGCTTTCTTTCTCTACTAGGAAGATGCTAAAAATAAAAACATTAAATTTATGAAGTTGTCTCAAGTTCAAGACGAGTCTTGGAACTCGGGCTGGATTATTTTTATAACTTTGTTTAAAAAAACCAATCGCTTCTTGTCCACCTGTTTCTGTGATGTTCTTTGCCAAAAGTTCTCTGCATGAGTTAGGGGGTGGTTATAAAGGAGCAGGCCCTACTCCCCTCCCAATCTTATTCTCTGCCCCACCTGCATGTTTGGCTGCAGGCAAACTAAATCTCTGAGCTTCACCCAAGGTACCAAATTCTTAATTCACCTGGTGTTTTGAGCCCCCTGGTTTTGAATCTCTGCCACTGGGAGTGTTTTAGTCTGTTTCCTACATCCATCACCTGCCTCATGTTTTTGGACTTTGTTTCTGACCCAGTTCTCCTCTGTTCTTTGAATGGGCCCTTTAATTCCTTTCACCCCTGCTCTAGCAGAACACAAGGGAGAACCATGATCAGAAATCCAACTTCTTGCTATTTACTTTTTTTTTTTAAGTAGAACTAAAACCAGGATTCCAAAGAGATGCCAACTTTCGTGAGTTCAATTGGTTTATATGCATCTATTTATTTCCTCATTCTTTTATTCTCTCCTTTGAGATAAGGTCAGTTTTTGTAGTTCAATGCTGGCTTTAAATTCATAATCCTCCTGCCTTGGTCTTCAGAGTGTCAGGACTACATGTGTGTGCTACCATGTATAGTATATATCTCCTTAGTCCATGTATAAACCTCTACTTTTTTATGATATGGAGGACTAAACTCAGGACTGTATACTGCCACCAGGACATAGCACTAACTAAAATTCCTATCCATGTCCTACTTTGTTGACACTGTGCTCAGTGAATGAGCAGCCAACTGAAAGATCATCACTTCTTGATTCAACTGTTGTAAGTTGTTTAAACTCTTTAAATCCACAGAAGCCAGGAGTATAATGTAGTATCACCTGGTTACAAGGTAAGAAGGAGAACTGGAAGCTACTGTTTAACATGAACATTCAGTGAAGCAACACAAAGATGTTTTAGCGATCTGCTATAAAACACTGCACTTACAGAAAACAGCAATTTACTAGGCATGGTTAAGAGGGTTGGAAACCAGGAAAGAGGGTAACATTTAAAATGTAAATAAAGAAAATATCTAATAAAAAGAAGAAGAAGAAGAAAAGAGGGTTGGTTACATGTGCTATACTCATAACTGACACAGCAAAATGGAACAAAACCACTTAGAATGAAGTGTTTGCCTCCTTAGGAAGACAGCAGGCACTTTCAAACCAAGACCATATATGGCTGCTTCAGCCCCTCTCTCTCACAGTGTGCTCAATGCTGCTCCAGGCATCCTCACAGACATGTCTGCAAGACATTTACGCTTCGATACCACTGCACTCCCTTTACTAATGAGGTGGCCTAGGCATCAAATCCAGAAGAGATTGTATGTACTTTTTTTTTATTAATTTAGGTATTTTCTTCATTTACATTTCTAATGCTACCCCGAAAGTCCCCCAAACCCTCCCCTCCACTCCCCTCCCCACTCACTCCCACTTCTTGGCCCTGGTGTTCCCCTGTACTGAGGCATATTAAGTTTGCAAGACCAATGGGCCTCTTTTTCCACTGATGACTTGCTTTGCCAAATATATTTGTTTATAATAAGAGCTCTTTGACAAACAATTGGGTGAAGTAGTTACTAGAGCAAATTGAACGCCAATTAGACATGCTGGAAAGCAGAATCAGCACACATGAAGCCAGGTCAATTGAGATAACTCATCCTCTGAGACAAAAGGAAGAACATGCCTGGCCTCGGAGGCCTGTGGGCCACCATCAAGAACAACACACATAAGGAATGCTAAAGGGAAGTGCAGAAATTAATTGTGCATGTTTGCTGAAAGAATGATTAAAACTTTTCCAACTTGACAACAACCAGTTTCCCTGAACTCAAAAAGCATGTTTAAGGAAATACATAAAAACATCATGATCAAAACCACAGATATATATATATATATATATATATATATATATATATATATATATATATATAAACAAACAAAATCAGAATCACTAAAACAACTATAGGCAGACATCTCAGAAACCATGACAGTGAATAGAAAGTAGAGTGGCATTGCAAGTTAAGGAAAAACACAAAGAAAGAAAGAAAAAGAAAGAAAGAAAGAAAGAGAGAGAGAGAGAGAGAGAGAGAGGGAGGGAGGGAGGGAGGGAGGGAGGGAGGGAGGGAGGGAGGGAGGGAGGGAGGGAGGGAGGGAGGGAGAGAGAGAGAGAAAGGAAGGAAGGAAGGAAGGAAGGAAGGAAGGAAGGAAGGAAGGAAGGAAGGAAGGAAGGAAGAAAATAAGGAATGAGAGGAGGAGGAGGAGGAGGAGATGGTGGAGGAGCACCAGAGGGAACCCCTTCTAAGACTTTCAGTGGCGACAAAAGTGATAATGTTAACATGAATGGGAAAGCTTGCTGTGATAGAGTACATGTGTAATCTTATTACCCAGGAGGCCAGACATGAGGATCACACAGAGGAAAGCCTAACCTAAATACTAAGACATGAGAATACACAAGAAATGACTTAATATTATAGTAATGCAGAAACGAAGCATGGAGGTGCTGTGCCCAAGGGCAGAGAGTAGGGTCCAGCATCCATAGTAAATGCCCACTTTAACCTTGATGCCAGGGAAGCTCAGTTTATTCTGAGGCCGTTTCCCACCCGTGTTTCAGAGACTGCTTCTTCATCATGGATGTCCACTCTGTCCACAGCTGTAGCTTCAGGGAGCCCTGTGGGGTGTTATAGCCAGCCAGTAAATCTAGATTGACTTTCTGAACCCAAAGAACACAGAGATCTCAGTAAGGCAGCCAAGTTCAAACATGATTCCTCGCGAGGGGGGAGTTTTAGTGTTTTGGCCACTGAGTCACTTCCTCTGTGCCATGGCACTACTTCAAACAAACCTCCACTCTTCTGTTCCCAATGGAGACTCTTCTGAGTGGAAGCAATTGGGAGCAATTCCCCGGGAGCTTTGTCATATCCATTTAATTGGTCCTTTGCTCCCTCCTCAAAAATGTTAAACACACGCTAAGGAGCACAGAGCCCTTCAAAGCATGGACATTGACATTTTGAGACTCACAAAGTGGAGGAAGCTGGTTATCAAAGAGAGGGTTTACGTTCAGATATCCAATTTTATGATCAATGTCTTGTCCCTGTCTTATTTAGAACTGGTACATGCTTGAGCATTATATGGTAAGGTCTTTGGAAGCTATTATGAGTTAGGTCATTCAAATCTTGCCACCCTAGAAAATTCTATTTCTAAAGTGAGTCAGTTCCATTTTAAATATGGCAGTATAAAATTGTTTTAAATTAAGGGAGAAAATCTCCATTCGTTTGAAAAGCTGGTTCTAATTAGGGATGAGGTGTTGAAATCCTATTCACTACACAGTGTGTGTGTGTGTGTGTGTGTGTGTGTGTGTGTGTGTGTGTGTGTGTGCTTATTATTATTTGTGCTAATGTTTATTGAAGCTACCTTACATTCTGCCTGGGTACAAATTAATCTAAAAGTAAAATAAGCTACAAAAGAGATGCAAAGAGAGCTTGTTTTTTGTTTGTTTGTTTGTTTTGTTTTATTAAATTAGCTGAGAAGTTTACATAGTTAGCTTCACACCACAACTCCCCCAAACAGAAGACACAAATGCTGGTAGAGGATACTAAAAGAGCAAAGCCTTCTCTTGATGAAACACAGTACAATGTGGTAACTATAGCTAGGCAACCAGAGTTGTATGTCTAGATGCTAGCTTTGTTCTAAACCACTAGAACAATAAAAATGACTTCAGGTAAGTTCATTTAGAAGACATGCTATACAGTTACTTACCATTCTACAGCATTCTCTAGAACCTAATTACAGTTGAAGCTTTATACCTGTTGTTGTAGGGTTTCAAAGCTCTTCCCTGATTATTATGATTTCTTGCTGTGTCAGTGCCTCTCAACCTTCCTAATGTTGTGACCCTTAAATACAGTTCCTCATGTCGTGGTGAACCCCAATCATAGAATTGTTTCATTGCTACTTCACAACTATAATTTTGCTACTGTTGTGAATCATAATATAAATATCTGGTATGCCTGATATCTGATATGTGACCCCTGTGAATGGGTACTTTGACCACCCTCCCTGAAAGGGTCATGAGCATAGGTTGAGAAATGATGCTCTCGACGCTCACCTGGAGAGGGGAGTTTCCTGTCCTAAATATCAGCTTCTGTGGATTTTGGATCCTTGTACGTCTTTTCTTCACTTAAGCTTGTGAATGAGTCTATTTTCTCAAGACATAAATCCAAAACTAATTGAACCATTTTATCTAGACAGTATCCAAATTGGATCAGGAGCTGTCTCCTGATAAAAGAACTTATTTTCATTTCTGCCTTATTATTAAAGCAAGCAATGTCAGAGAAATGCCATTGGCTCATGGTAGTGGATGCTGGGACTTAGTATCCAAGAATACTGACCTATTTGTTGCTTGTCTGTATCCCACTTCCACTGCCTCTCATCATCCAATAAAGTGCTGCCATGGAAATAAGAATATGGCACATTTATCCACTTCATTCTATTCATAACAAGGTCCTGTGAAAAGTAAAGATATCATCAATGTTTTACCTACTGATGATAATTGCAATTTTTGTCTATAAAGAAGAAATAAGTAATAACAGTTGTCCCTAATGGAGAAATTTATTTTTTTTCTTTTTTTTTTTAATTTTTTTTCCATTTTTTATTAGGTATTTAGCTCCTTTACATTACCAATGCTATACCAAAAGTCCCCCATACCCACCCACCCCCACTCCCCTACCCACCCACTCCCCCTTTTTGGCCCTGGCGTTCCCCTGTACTGGGGCATATAAAGTTTGCGTGTCCAATGGGCCTCTCTTTTCAGTGATGGCCGACTAGGCCATCTTTTGATACATATGCAGCTAGAGTCAAGAGCTCCAGGGTACTGGTTAGTTCATAATGTTGTTACACCTATAGGGTTGCAGATCCCTTTAGCTCCTTGGGTACTTTCTCTAGCTCCTCCATTGGGAGCCCTGTGATCCATCCATTAGCTGACTGTGAGCATCCACTTCTGTGTTTGCTAGGCCCTGGCATAGTCTCACAAGAGACAGCTACATCTGGGTCCTTTTGATAAAATCTTGCTAGTATATGCAATGGTGTCAGCGTTTGGATGCTGATTATGGGGTGGATCCCTGGATATGGCAGTCTCTACATGGTCCATCCTTTCATCTCAGCTCCAAACTTTGTCTTTGTAACTCCTTCCATGGGTGTTTTGTTCCCAATTCTAAGGAGGGGCATAGTGTCCACACTTCAGTCTTCATTCTTCTTGAGTTTCATGTGTTTAGCAAATTTTATCTTATATCTTGGGTATCCTAGGTTTTGGGCTAATATCCACTTATCAGTGAGTACATATTGTGTGAGTTCCTTTGTGAATGTGTTACCTCACTCAGGATGATGCCCTCCAGGTCCATCCATTTGGCTAGGAATTTCATAAATTCATTCTTTTTAATAGCTGAGTAGTACTCCATTGTGTAGATGTACCACATTTTCTGTATCCATTCCTCTGTTGAGGGGCATCTGGGTTCTTTCCAGCTTCTGGCTATTATAAATAAGGCTGCTATGAACATAGTGGAGCATGTGTCCTTCTTACCAGTTGGGGCATCTTCTGGATATGCCCAGGAGAGGTATTGCTGGATCCTCCAGTAGTACTATGTCTAATTTTCTGAGAAACCGCCAGACTGAATTCCAGAGTGGTTGTACAAGCCTGCAATCCCACCAACAATGGAGGAGTGTTCCTCTTTCTCCACATCCACGCCAGCATCTGCTGTCACCTGAATTTTTGATCTTAGCCATTCTGACTGGTATGAGGTGGAATCTCAGGGTTGTTTTGATTTGCATTTCCCTGATGATTAAGGATGTTGAACATTTTTTCAGGTGCTTCTCTGCCATTCGGTATTCCTCAGGTGAGAATTCTTTGTTCAGTTCT
The DNA here is from genome assembly GCF_000001635.26 of Mus musculus. Taxonomy (NCBI): domain Eukaryota; kingdom Metazoa; phylum Chordata; class Mammalia; order Rodentia; family Muridae; genus Mus; species Mus musculus. The sequence continues at coordinate 133,937,238 of NC_000068.7, read as the reverse complement.
GAGCCCCATTTTTTAATGGGGTTATTTGATTTTCTGAAGTCCACCTTCTTGAGTTCTTTATATATGTTGGATATTAGTCCCCTATCTGATTTAGTATAGGTAAAGATCCTTTCCCAATCTGTTGGTGGTCTTTTTGTCTTATTGACAGTGTCTTTTGCCTTGCAGAAACTTTGGAGTTTCATTAGGTCCCATTTGTCAATTCTCGATCTTACAGCACAAGCCATTGCTGTTCTGTTCAGGAATTTTTCCCCTGTGCCCATATCTTCAAGGCTTTTCCCCACTTTCTCCTCTATAAGTTTCAGTGTCTCTGGTTTTATGTGAAGTTCCTTGATCCACTTAGATTTGACCTTAGTACAAGGAGATAAGTATGGATCGATTCGCATTCTTCTACACGATAACAACCAGTTGTGCCAGCACCAATTGTTGAAAATGCTGTCTTTCTTCCACTGGATGGTTTTAGCTCCCTTGTCGAAGATCAAGTGACCATAGGTGTGTGGGTTCATTTCTGGGTCTTCAATTCTATTCCATTGGTCTACTTGTCTGTCTCTATACCAGTACCATGCAGTTTTTATCACAATTGCTCTGTAGTAAAGCTTTAGGTCTGGCATGGTGATTCCACCAGAAGTTCTTTTATCCTTGAGAAGATTTTTTGCTATCCTAGGTTTTTTGTTATTCCAGACGAATTTGCAAATTGCTCCTTCCAATTCGTTGAAGAATTGAGTTGGAATTTTGATGGGGATTGCATTGAATCTGTAGATTGCTTTTGGCAAGATAGCCATTTTTACAATGTTGATCCTGCCAATCCATGAGCATGGGAGATCTTTCCATCTTCTGAGATCTTCTTTAATTTCTTTCTTCAGAGATTTGAAGTTTTTATCATACAGATCTTTCACTTCCTTAGAGTCACGCCAAGATATTTTATATTATTTGTGACTATTGAGAAGGGTGTTGTTTCCCTAATTTCTTTCTCAGCCTGTGTATTCTTTGTATAGAGAAAGGCCATTGACTTGTTTGAGTTTATTTTATATCCAGCTACTTCACCGAAGCTGTTTATGAGGTTTAGGAGTTCTCTGGTAGAATTTTTAGGGTCACTTATATATACTATCATATCATCAGCAAAAAGTGATATTTTGACTTCCTCTTTTCCAATTTGTATCCCCTTGATCTCCTTTTGTTGTCGAATTGCTCTGGCTAATACTTCAAGTACTATGTTGAAAAGGTAGGGAGAAAGTGGGCAGCCTTGTCTAGTCCCTGATTTTAGTGGGATTGCTTCCAGCTTCTCTCCATTTACTTTGATGTTGGCTACTGGTTTGCTGTAGATTGCTTTTATCATGTTTAGGTATGGGCCTTGAATTCCTGATCTTTCCAAAACTTTTATCATGAATGGGTGCTGGATCTTGTCAAATGCTTTTTCTGCATCTAACAAGATGATCATGTGGTTTTTGTCTTTGAGTTTGTTTATATAATGGATTACATTGATGGATTTTCGTATATTAAACCATCCCTGCATCCCTGGAATAAAACCTACTTGGTCAGGATGGATGATTGCTTTAATGTGTTCTTGAATTCGGTTAGCGAGAATTTTATTGAGGATTTTTGCATCGATATTCATAAGAGAAATTGGTCTGAAGTTCTCTATCTTTGTTGGGTCTTTCTGTGGTTTAGGTATCAGAGTAATAGTGGCTTCATAAAATGAGTTGGGTAGAGTACCTTCTACTTCTATTTTGTGAAATAGTTTGTGCAGAACTGGAATTACATCTTCTTTGAAGGTCTGATAGAACTCTGCACTAAACCCGTCTGGTCCTGGGCTTTTTTTGGCTGGGAGACTATTGATAACTGCTTCTATTTCGTTAGGTGATATGGGACTGTTTAGATGGTCAACTTGATCCGGATTCAACTTTGGTACCTGGTATCTGTCCAGAAATTTGTCCATTTCATCCAGGTTTTCTAGGTTTGTTGAGTATAGCCTTTTGTAGAAGGATCTGATGGTGTTTTGGATTTCTTCAGGATCTGTTGTTATGTCTCCCTTTTCATTTCTGATTTTGTTAATTAGGATTTTGTCCCTGTGCCCTTTAGTGAGTCTAGCTAAGGGTTTATCTATCTTGTTGATTTTCTCAAAGAACCAACTCCTCGTTTGGTTAATTCTTTGAATAGTTCTTCTTGTTTCCACTTGGTTGATTTCACCCCTGAGTTTGATTATTTCCTGCCGTCTACTAATCTTGGGTGAATTTGCTTCCTTTTTTTCTAGGGCTTTTAGATGTGTTGTCAAGCTGCTAGTATGTGCTGTCTCCCGTTTCTTCTTGGAGGCACTCAGAGCTATGAGTTTCCCTCTTAGAAATGCTTTCATTGTGTCCCATAGGTTTGGGTACGTTGTGGCTTCATTTTCATTAAACTCTAAAAAGTCTTTAATTTCTTTCTTTATTCCTTCCTTGACCAAGGTATCATTGACAAGAGTGTTATTCAGTTTCCACGTGAATGTTGGCTTTCCATTATTTATGTTGTTATTGAAGATCAGTCTTAGGCCATGGTGGTCTGATAGGATACATGGGACAATTTCAATATTTTTGTATCTGTTGAGGCCTGTTTTGTGACCAATTATATGGTCAATTTTGGAGAAGGTCCCGTGAGGTGCTGAGAAGAAGGTATATCCTTTTGTTTTAGGATAAAATGTTCTGTAGATATCTGTCAGGTCCATTTGTTTCATAACTTCTGTTAGTTTCACTGTGTCCCTGTTTACTTTCTGTTTCCAGGATCTGTCCATTGAAGAAAGTGGTGTGTTGAAGTCTCCCACTATTATTGTGTGAGGTGCAATGTATGCTTTGAGCTTTACTAAAGTGTCTTTAATGAATGTGGCTGCCCTTGCATTTGGTGCTTAGATATTCAGAATTGAGAGTTCCTCTTGGAGGATTTTACCTTTGATGAGTATGAAGTGTCCCTCCTTGTCTTTTTTGATAACTTTGGGTTGGAAGTCGATTTTATCCGATATTAAAATGGCTACTCCAGCTTGTTTCTTCAGTTCATTTGCTTGGAAAATTGTTTTCCAGCCTTTCACTCTGAGGTAGTGTCTGTCTTTTTCCCTGAGATGGGTTTCCTGTAAGCAGCAGAATGTTGGGTCCTGTTTGTGTAGCCAGTCTGTTAGTCTATGTCTTTTTATTGGGGAATTGAGTCCATTGATATTAAGAGATATTAAGGAAAAGTAATTGTTGCTGCCTTTTATTTTTGTTGTTAGAGTTGGCATTCTGTTCTTGTGGCTGTCTTCTTTTTGGTTTGTTGAGTGATACTTTCTTGCTTGTTTTAGGGCGTGATTTCCGTCCTTGTATTGCTTCTTTTCTGTTATTATCCTTTGAAGGGCTGGATTCGTGGAAAGATATTGTGTGAATTTGGTTTTGTCGTGGAATACTTTGGTTTGTCCATCTATGGTAATTGAGAGTTTGGCCGGGTATAGTAGCCTGGGCTGGCATTTGTGTTCTCTTAGTGTCTGTATAACATCTGTCCAGGCTCTTCTGGCTTTCATAGTCTCTGGTGAAAAGTCTGGTGTTATTCTGATAGGCCTTCCTTTATATGTTACTTGACCTTTCTCCCTTACTGCTTTTAATATTCTATCTTTATTTAGTGCATTTGTTGTTCTGATTATTATGTGTCGGGAGGAATTTCTTTTCTGGTCCAGTCTATTTGGAGTTCTGTAGGCTTCTTGTATGATCATGGGCATCTCTTTCTTTATGTTTGGGAAGTTTTCTTCTATTATTTTGTTGAAGATATTAGCTGGCCCTTTAAGTTGAAAATCTTCATTCTCATCAATTCCTATTATCCGTAGGTTTGGTCTTCTCATTGTGTCCTGGATTACCTGGATGTTTTGAGTTAGGATCCTTTTGTAATTTGTATTTTCTTTGACTGTTGTGTCAATGTTCTCTATGGAATCTTCTGCACCTGAGATTCTCTCTTCTATTTCTTGTATTCTGTTGCTGATGCTCGCATCTATGGTTCCAGATCTCTTTCCTAGGGTTTCTATCTCCAGAGTTGCTTCGCTTTGGGTTTTCTTTATTGTTTCTACTTCCCCTTTTAGTTCTAGTATGGTTTTGTTCATTTCCATCACCTGTTTGGATGTGTTTTCCTGTTTTTCTTTAAGGACTTCTACCTGTTTGGTTGTGTTTTCCTGCTTTTCCTTAAGGGCCTGTAACTCTTTAGCAGTGCTCTCCTGTAATTCTTTAAGTGACTTATGAAAGTCCTTCTTGATGTCCTCTACCATCATCATGAGATATGCTTTTAAATCTGTGTCTAGATTTTCGGTTGTGTTGGGGTGCCCAGGACTAGGTGGGGTGGGAGTGCTGCGTTCTTATGATGGTGAGTGGTCTTGATTTCTGTTAGTAGGATTCTTACGTTTGCCTTTCGCCATCTGGTAATCTCTGAAGCTAGCTGTTATAGTTGTCACTGTTAAGAGCTTGTTCTTCAGGTGACTCTGTTAGCCTCTATAAGCAGACCTGGAGGGTAGCACTCTCCTTAGTTTCAGTGGGCAGAGTATTCTCTGCAGGCAAGCTCTCTTCTTGCAGGGAAGGTACCCAGATATCTGGTGTTCGAACCAGACTCCTGGCAGAAGTTGTGTTCCACTCACTAGAGGTCTTAGGATCCCCTGTGGAATCCTGTGTGGGCCCTTGGGGGTTTTGGGCAAGACTCTTCTGGCAAGGTAGCCCAGGGCTCTAGTGGAGCGGAAAGGGCTTGTGCCCCAGATCCGGCCCGGGTAGCCTGCTTCCCTATGTACCGCAGTCTCAGGTTCCACAAGACTGGATTGGGGCAGGCGCTGTGTTCCACTCACCAGAGGTCTTAGGATCCCGTGGGGAGTCCTGTGTGGGCCCTTGAGGGTGTTGGGCAAGACTCTGCTGGCAAGGTAGCCCGGGGCTCGAGTGGAGCGGGAGGGGCTTGTGCCCCAGATCTGGCCCAGGTAGCCTGCTTCCCTATGTACCACAGTCTCAGGTTCCGCGAGACTGGATTGGGGCAGGCGCTGTGTTCCACTCACCAGAGGCCTTAGGTTCCCGTGGGGAGTCCTGTGTGGGCCCTTGCGGGTGTTGGGCAAGACTCTGCTGGCAAGCAGAGAAATTTAAAGAATGCAAATGTCTCAACTGGTAGTAAACTTTCCTCTTGAAACTTTTGATAAATGAAACTTCTCCCGCACATGGAATTTTAATACATAAAGATAATAGAGAAGTAAAATGTGTGAGAGAATGACTGGGCTGATGTCTCTTTAGCCTCTGCATTCTCTAAAGCAAGAATAACTTACCTTGGGCATATTTGGAAAGCTAATAGTCTGGGCAAGCTAAGAACTAAACAGGATAGCTTATGCTGTAGTTCTCTTCTATAAGACTCTCATGAAGGTGACTACTCTTGTACTCCAAACTCTCCTTAGGTATTTCTGCTTTCAGTGAAATTCAGATCGTATCTTCTATTCCAGAAATGTTTAAATTTGACCTCTCTGCCACTTCTGGCTCTGCCACAAAGATATTCTTTTCATTTTCTTGATGATTTATCTATTTGTATCTTATGTATATAGATGTTCTGCCTGCATGTATGTATGTATGAGCACCACATGTAAGTGGTGTCTATAAAGGCCAGAAAATGATGCTGAAATCACTTAACTGGAATTCTAGTAGATTGTGCCCTTCCATGTGGGTGTTGGGAACTAACCCTGTGTCTACAGAAGCAGCAAGATATTTTTACTGGTGACATATCTCTCCCTTTTTATTTAAAAAATGTTTTATTAGTGTATATTCATTGCTCTAAGCAGAGGGTTTCATAAGAGGAACTTGTTCAAACACACCATGTGCACTGACCACGCCCACTCATCACTACCCTATCTTGCCTCTCCATCAGTCTATCAGCCACACTCCTCTCCCCAATAATACTCCTTTTTTCCAGTGCTATGTATTGTGCTTGTGTATGTATATATGAATGCTTACACATCTATATACACCTATGCATATTTTTATGCAGGAGAGTAACCCTAGGGTCCACTTCTAAGACATAAAGATAATAATTTTCATTTTTGATCAGGGCTCATTTGATTAACATGATCTCCTATAAAACCCATTTTCTGAAATGAAAGAACCCTTATTTATAGTTTAATGAAACTTTGCTGATTATTTAGGTCATGTTTTCATTACTCCTTTATCTATTAATGAACATGAAGGCTGATGCTATAACTTGGCGGTGGTGAAAAGTGCTTCTATAAGCACAAATGGGAATATCTATAATGAGCAGAAATGGTTTGATTCAATTATCTGATAGTTCTATTTTTTATAAGTTTTAAATTTTTTTAAAAATTTGATGTTATACACAATTTCTCCCTTCTCTTTCACCCCTACAAGCCCTCCCATAAGTCCTCTCTGCTCTTCAAATTCAAGGCCTCTTTTGAAGAACCTCTGTAGTGATTTCAAGAGAGGGTGCACTATGTTACATTGCCACCCTAAAAGTGAGCCTTTGCCCCCATGTCCTTGCCAGCATTTTTTATTTATTGACTTTGAATGATAGACATTCTGACTGGGGTAAGATGTTCTCTCACTGGAGTTTGGGTCCTTATTTCCTTGATAAACATTTTTCATGTGCCTTGCATCTGTACTTCATCATCTGAGAATAGTCTACTCATTATTTTGTGAAAACTTTTGTGCTTACTTTTATGAGTTCTTTATGTATTCTAGCTACTCATTGTGTGTCAGATATAAAGCTGCCAGGAATTTCCTTCCACTGGGCTTTTTCTTCACTCTGGTGATATTACATTTGCTTTGCAGACACTTTTCAGTTTCATTCAAGATCCAATTTCTGCTCTGATTTCCTGTATTTCCAAAAAGCCTTGCCAGTGGCTATACTATGAAGCACCATTACTATGCTTACTGTAGTACTTTCTAGGTTCCAGATTTTACAGTGAGATCTCTGATGCATATTGAATACATTCATGTAGGGTAAGAAATGGACATGTGGATTCATTGCACATAGATGTCAGTCTTTACTAGTGTCATTTGTTGAAGAAACTGTCTTTTTTCAAATGTATGATTCTGAGGTTATTTGCCAAAAACTCACAGCTTTATATGAGGCTTTATTCTGTTCCATTATCTATATATCTGGTTTTTTATGACAATACCATGCTGTTAATGTTACAAGTTCTAGGGAATAAACAAGGATGATAATAGTTACCGATGATTGAAATCAGGAATGGTGATAGCTCCAGCCTTGCTATTTTTGTTCAAGATTGACTTGCCAATTCAAGGTCTTTTGTGCTTCTTTATGAAACTCAGGGTTGTCACTTTCTATTTCCACAAAGGGTATCATTGATATTTGCTGACTAGAACCCTAAACTTATAGGTCACTTTCAGACACATCTATTTTTAGAACGTTACTTATTCCAATCCTTGAAGTGTTTCCATCTTCTAGTGTCTTCAGTTTCTTTCACTGTTTAAAGTTTCCATTGTAGACCTCTTGTGCCAATTAATTGCATGGAATTTCTTTGAAGCTTAGATTAGAATTATTCCTTGCCTTAATTGGGGAAGACAGCCAGCTCCCCAGAGAAGGGTGTACTGGGTCTCTACTTTGTGAATACTTGAAACTGATCATCTAATTGGTTTGGTTAGATCCAGGTCTTTCTCTAGTATTTTCAAGTCAGTGAGCCACTTGTATAGATGCTCATCATCTCAGTTGAAAGAGATAATGAAAGCTTTCTGGGACAGAAAGCGTCCCTACTTTCTGAAACTGATAAGTCATCTGAATCAGCACAATAAAAAGTCAGTCTAGAATCTCTCAAGATTTGCCTTCACTCCCTGTCAGACACAATAGGTAGACAAACAGGGAAAATCCTTGTAGTTCTGGAAACTCCAAAAGGTGAGCATTCTCCATAGGCAAGAGGGCTTTGATTTGTACAGCCATTTCTCAACCCTATGTGTCAGATACGTAACAAAGACATTTGTAAATTCTGTTGCTCCCAAGAACCACAATTGCATATTCCAGAGGAAAAAAAGTATATGCATACATACAGTGGAGTTTCTAAACCCAAAGATCCAAGGAAAAGGATGTTATTCATGTTATATAAGAATGAGTATAAATATTAGCTCATTTATTGCTATAAAAATACCAAAATACGGGTCCTTACAACAAAACACATTTAATTGGCTTTTAACTAATTTTTTTCAGCACTAAGTTATTTTGTTTAATTTGTTTTTGGATTCTGAGATTCCAAAGTAAGGTAGTTTCATCTGTAAAGACTCCAGTATAGGCCCTTCTTGGCTACATTAAAACTCAACAGAAACTTAGGGAAATGGTCACATAGAGGAGGTCTGCACATGAAATGGGCTTACTTTAAACATTTTACTTCTTTAATAATTAGCTTGGCTACTACTTTAGTGTCTATAACAGTTTGTTTGGGCAGAAGGGTCCTCAGTTACCAACCAATTATTTGGTACCTTCCTACACCTTTCAACTGCCACATTGCTTCTCAGGTCACCATACTTGAGGTCAAGGTTCCGGTAGCACATGGCCCTTTGGAACAAAAAAAGATGAGTCCAACTCATAAATAACCCTCACAAATGAGGGAAATAAGAAGAAAGGCTAATCTAATTAATGTAATTCACACGTTGCAAAGATCAGCTCAAGACCTACTCCCTGAGTGGAACATCTGCACTAAATAGACTTAGTTTATTATTTATGGATATTGGTAATGAATGCTGGATAGATATTTCACAAATTTAGACCATAAAATAATGTCAATATTTAAAATACATCTCTCAAGTTATGAAAATTAGTAAGAATAATGTCTTTTCTTGAACTGGTTGTCATCAGATTGGAGTTGGAGTAAGGATAGGATGGATTGTAATGACTCCTTGCACTGCTGTCACTTAATCAAAAGCAGCTCTCCAGCTCTGATTATAAGGCCAAGTCATACTGCATCAGTCTGAAAGTTCTGTTTCTACCTAACGATTGCAATAATATGGCAACATACTACAGGAACCAAAATGTCATATGCTCTACTGTGGCTTTAGTCACTTGAACAAAGTTGCTTCAGAATAGTTTATATTCTCTCTCCCTCATTGTCTTGAGTCAAGCTCAAGGCACCATCTTCTTGAAGTCCTGTCTCACAAATAAGGAATACAATTGTTGCTCCATGGGTGCATTTTTAGTTATGAGTGAATGTGTATATATAACTAGCAATGTACTATATAAATTTGTATATATTCCCAAGTACTATACATGAATATATGTTTATTTACATATATATGTATATGTGTGTGTGTGTGTGTGTGTGTGTGTGTGTATCTGCATATGTGTGTGCCTGTCAAAGGGAGTAACCGGTTTTGATTTGGGATAAATTTACACAGGAAAGATAGGAAGAGAATTGGCTAGAAACATTGAAACTTATATAAATCAAATGATCAAATTTATAGAGTTGGACTAAGAGTAGAAGCAGAAGTGTTTCTAGATTTTTGGCTCTCTAGTTAGTATCAGTCACTTCAGGAGCCTTGTATTAGTTGTTCCTCTTATATCACATTCCTTTTTTTTTCCATTTTTTATTAGGTATTTAGCTCATTTACATTTCCAATGCTATACCAAAAGTCCCCCATAGCCACCCACCCCCCACTCCCCTACCCACCCACTCCCCTTTTTTGGCCCTGGCGTTCCCCTGTACTGGGGCATATAAAGTTTGCGTGTCCAATGGGCCTCTCTTTCCAGTGATGGACGCCTAGGCCATCTTTTGATACATATGCAGCTAGAGTCAAGAGCTCCGGGGTACTGGTTAGTTCATAATGTTGTTCCACCTATAGGGTTGCAGATCCCTTTAGCTTCTTGGGTACTTTCTCTAGCTCCTTCATTGGGGGCCATGTGATCCATCCAATAGCCGACTGTGAGCATCCACTTCTATGTTTGCTAGGCCCAGGCATACTCTGACAAGAGACAGCTATATCAGGGTCCTTTCAGCATAATCTTGCTAGTGTATGCAATGGTGTCAGCATTTGGAAGCTGATTATGGGATGGATCCCCGGATATGGCAGTCTCTACATGGTCCATCTTTTTATCTCAGCTCCAAACTTTGTCTCTGTACCTCCTTCCAAGGGTGTTTTGTGCCATGTCTCTTGTAGTCACTGAATAATTAAACCAGGGACGGGTCGATCTGTTTTGTGTTTCAATTATGATTCAGGATGATGAACAGCTTTACATTTAGTCCCTTCTTAGCGGGCTGTTATTCTTTCCATCCTGGTGCATTTGATTTTGTGCAAGCATGAGCATAGTTGAGATGTTCCTGTGTAGACAGAAAGGGATCACTGAAGATTCTGTTTTACTCCTTGAGCGGTTGAAAGATTTTTACCTTTCTACTATGTTAGATCCCAGAATTTATTTCTTGCTTGCTGGCAACATTAATTACTTTCCATTTGCCATGAGGAATATTAAAATGGACATACAGCCAATTGTAGTCTTTCTTACCTGACAACAGTTATAGCAAACATGTTTGGACAATGAAATCAGTACGTCTATAAGTCTCGTGGGTGAGACATTTTGAGAATCAGTTACTAATCATGTTCTTTACAATGTACTCCTCGCTTCAGTCCATGAGAGTTCAGGGAGTGTCAAGGCAGTTTGTCTCCATAACATCTAGTCCTTTGCAAAAACAAAAATCAAAACAAAAACAAAAAAAACCATCAAAATGAAAAAAGAAAAAAACCCACCACACACACAAAGCAAACAAAACCCTTTTGCATTTCAGAGGCATGGAACGAGGACTCTATATTGCAATCCAGCCAACAATTTAATATTTTTCAACTGAGGAGACACCTCACCCTCAATCTCTCTCTCTACTATCTCAATCAGAATGGTGCAAGGCATACTTGGTCTGTCTTTGCCATGTACTGTCCCCTGTTCATAACTGTAAAAGATGATACCATGGCAGATGCTCTAACTATGGAAAACCCAACAACTACACATGCACACTTGTTCAAGAACCAGTGAGACCAGTGGAGCAACAGTGGCACAAACCAAATCATCTTTTTAAGTAATACACCCTTGCATTACTGCATCAAGTTTTGGGAAGCTTATTTCATTTTGGTATTAAATGACTGACAAATCACCTTTCCACTCTACAGTATTACAACTGAACTATAAACAACTCCTCGATACTTGGGCTTTGGAAACGTTGTCTTGGTTAAAGAATACATACTTGGGAACAATGTGTCTCAGGGAAAGGGAAGAAATGCAAATCCTAGGATAGAGCCCAGATATCATGAGAGAAACACAAAACAGCAGAGACAATTGAGTAAACAAGGAGGGTCTGAAAAATAAACACTCACAAGTGCAGCTGGCCAGCAGTACCTTCAGCAAAATTCTTAAGCAATTTCCAAGGACAAATGCCTGCTTCAGAGGTCACATTCACAGAGATAGAGTTCTCAGCCCTGTTATTTTGCTCTGAAATCATGAGTTAATGAACAGTTTGCTGTGAATATTTGTTGGGTATTAGGAATGTCTTGAAAGAACTATTTCATAATAACCTACAAACTAAAGCAAAAAAAAAAAAAAAGGAAGTAGAACTCATTAAGAAACTTAACTTGTAGATGCAGAACATGCCTGCTGCAACCACCACAAAAGCTGACAACTTAGACAATCATGGGTCAGATACCCAGTTCATCTTCTTTCTGTGTTCAAGGTATCATAATCATACATGCTGGACAAAAGCAATGGTACAGGAAGGATTCCCTAAGCATCCATCACTGTCGTTGGAGCACCTCTTGGTTTCCCTTCAGTCATTCTCCACCATGTTTTTGTAGAGCATTTCTGAGCCCACAGTCTTCTTTAATTGGCAACACTGGGGTTGAATTAACCATGGAAAGGACCAGCTGTTCCCTTGGGGCACTAACAAACCCTAAATGGCAGGGAAGCAAACAAGCGACCTGGAATTGATAATTCTCTTCATATGTTAGTATCTGGGATTATTTGTTATTAAGACTTATTGAAAAGGAAGAATTGTGTTTTTCTCTGTTCATTTAGCCTGTTTTCTCTTTGCACGTTCCTCAGTAGAGCCCATAAAATGGACCCGAGCAGGTTCCCATTAGCTGTGGTCAGTTCTAATTCCTGGTTCTCATGCACTAACTAATGTGTGTAGGTTCCCAATCCTGGGGAGAAAATACCACAAAACTATTCTTTGACATTGCTTAATTAAAATAGAAAATGCAGCCTGCAATTTACATGGCAAAATTGAGATAATAGTTTACCTCACGTGGACAAATTCCTTCACTACATGATACTTTGTCATCAAAGGTTATTTGTTCATATTCTCCAAATGTTTCCATCTGAAAGGGGTCGTGAAATATTTTAGACATTTTTTTTCTTATATTTCAACCAAATTAGGAGTGTGGTCTCAATTTTTATTGCAAATACATGGAAAATAAGCTTCTGATGATGCAGAGTTCTGAATGTATGCCTTCCACCCAGAGTCACCATCTGATTTCCACATGTATGAAAAATCCAGAGCCCTTAATACCCACTACCTCCTGCTACTTTCCCCATGCCTCTTGCTGGCCAGTAAATATTTGGGTGGACATAAATCAAGACTGGACTTTTCTGTTCATGTCAAAATTACCATACTGAGGACATTTTCTTTCTTGGACAACAGAAAGTTGACTCAGTTGGCTTCCATAGTTGTGAGGAGAGACATGAGACAGTATAACTAAAGACTTTTGGGAGCTGGGAGTTTCAGACATGATTGTATAGCTCTAGAAGATATTCTTTCCTAACTCATGAAATAATGTTCTAGAATCCTAGTCATGTTGTGCTGAATGGGCTTCTCTTGTGAATTTAACAAGGTAGAATACAGTGGAAACTCATATTTTATATGGTAGTCTCAATGAAAGGAAATAGCCCTTGTTTCATGGTTCTAGCAAAAGGCTTGGTGTCTCACTGGCCTAATTTGGGACATACAGGAGGTTAGGAGGTAGAATGTTCTATTGTCCCAGGATTTAGGTCTTTTTCTTGATTCAGGCTCCTTAGCTTTACTCATGGATGCCAGTGAAAATGGATGTTTTGAAGGTTCACAGAACCTTGGTGGGTAGTAGGTAAGTCAGCCAACAAATGGCATCTTAATAGACGCTACTGGCTGACTGGAGATGAATCTGTAAGGACAGTCTCTGCCAAACAATTAAGAATTATTACTTTTATTTATTTTTTATTAGGTTTTTTCTTCATTTACATTTCCAATGCTATCCCAAAAGTCCCCCATGCCCTCCCCTCCACTCCCCTACCTACCCACTCCCACTTCTTGGCCCTGGCGTTCCCCTGTACTGAAGCATCTAAAGTTTGCAAGACCAATGGGCCTCTCTTCCCAGTGATGGCCAACTAGGCCATCCTCTGCTACAAATGCAGCTAGAGACACAAACTCCAGAGGTACTGGTTAGTTCATGTTGTTCCACCTATAGGGTTGCAGATCCCTTTAGCTCCTTGGGTACTTTCTCTAGCTCCTCCATTGGGGGCCCTGTGTTCCATCCAATAGCTGACTGTGAGCATCCACTTCTGTGTTTGCTAGGCCCAAGAATAGCCTGACAATCAGCCTCCAAATGCTGACACCATTGCATACACTAGCAAGATTTTGCTGAATTATTCCTTTTAAAGGGCAAGGGATTAGGGATATCTGTATTGTACTCCCACACCTACCAGCAATTAGATAAATGGCATTGAGTTTTGATTTTTTTTTCAGGGAAACACCCCCTCAACATATTTTCTACTTGCCTTGCCCCTGGTTAAAGGCGTTTCATCAAGATGAAGAGGGTTTTTCAACAATCATACTCTTTCTGGCCATTGGGAAAACAATAAACATGATTTCTAGAGCAGGGCTCTAAAGGGATATGGGCAGACACCAAGTGGAGTCTGATAAGGGACTATTTTCATCTGTGCTGAAGGGATGCAAATGTTAGAGCAGTAGTCATATCCAAACCACATCTAATGCAAATGGAAGGAAGCAGGATGATAATGATGAACCAAAGCTAGGATCCAGTTTCCAAGAACAGGGAGGAGAATGTTTTTTTGGCATACAAAACCAAACAAAATGAGCCCTCTATTAACTGAAACTTGAAGTTCATTTTCTCAGTGTTGAGCCTGCCCATAGAGGGGAGATTTAGAGATGAAACCTCTGGTTTCATACTAGTGGGGATAAGAACCCCATTCTAAGCATTTAGTGGTCTTTAAAGTGTATTCCTTGCCTACAGGTACAAGAAGACAGGAGTCTTTATGTCTCCATGGTCAGAACAGAATTGAATTGCCATGATCAGGGGCTAGCAAGTGTCATTAAAAACACAACTATAGCTGGTATTTGATAAGAGAACATAAATAGAAGATAATTATACCAAAGGGATAAGACTCTGTCTTTTAATGTCTATGGAAAGAAATCTGCTGTCCAAAAGAAAGGGGCTACCAGATGTTTTGCTTCTTGTTGTTACTTGGTGATGAGTATATTTGATTCTTGACAGTTCATTCATTTGGGGGGAAAAAGTATGTATTGCCAGTATCTATTCCAAACAAGGAGCATTATAATAACAGCAGAAAGGCATTTGCAAGCTAGCAGGCATTAATGAAGTCGGGGGCAATTTCTCCTGTGGTGAACAGAGTCATGCCAAACCTGCTAGCTGTTTGGATTTCTGGCTGCCTAATAAATCTTTCCTTTGTGTAGCCTGTGAACGTTGGCACACAGACTTCTTACATCAGGTTGGCTCTAAAGGGGCTCACTGAAATTGACCCCAACATCTCCATGTTCTACTGGAAAATACATGACAGTAGGACCTCTTCATCCTTCTTAGTAGACACTTATCTAGAAATACAAAGGATATGTTTATTGCATTGCTGTGTTTATTTATTTGCATGCTTTGTTTCTTGGTTTCTTTAATTTTCTTATAAACTGGTGCATCTCATATGCATCCAGATTCCTGGAATCTGCTGGGAACACAAAACAATGTTCTTCTAGCATGGAAACACATTTTACATCTCAGACTTTTTAAACTTACATTGTAAAGTCAACGTTTCTGATAAATTCTGTAAGACATTTTCATCTTCAGAAAGTCATCCCAGACTAGCTGATGTGTCTTATATAGAACTTCCTATATTTCTTCTTTTTTATACAGAAGAAGCTTAGATTGACTGCATTCAGACATTATAATCTAACATATATAGCTGACCTGGTACCAGCATGAAACTTGAAGTCAGTTGGCCACAAGCTAGTCATTGAGGAACATGAAGCCCAGGGAAACATGTAATCTCTTATGATGGCATTTTGAAGTGGAATGGTTAGGGAGCCATGCAATGTTCACATCAATGGTTTCATGTGTCTGGCACATGACTGATCATGTGCAACTGTACTTTGTAGGCTTCTGCTCCCAGCTATTGTTCTCTACAATGAAAAGTCTAAGACCTCAGCAAAAACTTTTATATTATTGTTGATTGTCCTCCTTAAAATGTGATGGTCCCTATGGCCCACTGACAAATCACCATGCTTACATTTGACATGTAATGTGTGTGGCATTGACAAAGTCAATATATGTTGAAGTTATCCCAAGGCTACGTGTCCAGTCAAGAGAGAGATTACTTAAACTGAAGAGCATACTCTTCTGTTAACAATTTTTTTCTTGGACACAAAATAGACTCAAGATTGATAGTAGATGCCCCAGGAGAGGCCAACAGAAAAACGTTTGAATCCAAAAAGGTACCTTTTCTCAGCCAGCTCTAAGCAAAGAAAAATGGGAAAAGAAAAAAAAAAAAAAGTCTATCGCGTAAGCCATTCCAAACTTGGCCAGAGAAGAGTATGGAAAAGGGAATGAGAATGTTTGGGTGCTTTTCTTCTTTTTTATGTGTTCTGCCTTGTTGGCATCTTTTTGCCAGAAGATATTGGAAAGCCAACAATGTGCAATCCAGAAGGTTAAAAATAAACCCTGTGTTGAAGCAATCCAAGGCGCTTGCCACAAAAAAGAGATTTCCCCAGTGTGCCAGTTCTGAAGAAATCTTAAACCAAGGTGCGCCAGCACCTCTGTTGTATATAAGTGCATGAGAAAGTGGCAAAAGAGAAGAGGAGTTGTTGCCATGGTAGAAAAGTGGCAACAACTCCTGAATGAGCAGGAAAGCAAGAGTCTGAAGTATAGATCATGTTCTAATGTTCAGTGTGGTAGAAGAAAGGACTGTGAGAGAAAGAAGCCTTGAGACCTATGAACAAAGCCACTTGTCTGTGGAGAAGTCAATACAGCAAGGTCTAGAAAATTTGTGTTTGAGTAGATAATTTCCTCATTCTATTTCCTGCTCTATAATAATGAGTATCCACCTTTAAGTCAATCCAAAATGAACCTCTCTCTTTTGTTATATTTACCTTATTTATTCTTTTGCTGAGATGTTGAGGACCTGAACAATGAGATGGTTTACAGTTAGTCTCTGTCTACATTCTTGCTTCTTAACTTAATTTAGTGGAGAGGTCTACTCAATATGTTACTCACAAACACACACATCTATGGTCACTTGATCTTTGACAAAGGAGCTCAAACCATCCAATGGAAAAAAGACAGCATTTTCAACATATGGTGCTGGTTCAACTGGAGGTTAGCATGTAGAAGAATGCAAATCCATCCATTCTAATCTCCTCATACAAAGCTCAAGTTTAAGTGGATCAAGGACCTCCACATAAAACCCCACATATAAGATACACTGAAACTTATAGAGGAGAAAGTGGGGAAGAGCCTCAAACATATGGGCACAGGGGAAAATTTCCTGAACATAACACTAGTAGCTTATGCTCTAAGAGCAAGAATTGACAATGGGACCTCAGAAAATTGCAAAGCTTCTATAAGGCAAAGGACACTGTCAATAGGACAAAACAGCAACCAACAGATTGGGAAAAGATCTTTACCAATCCTACATCTGATAGAGGACTAATATCCAATATATACAAAGAACTCAAGAAGTTAGATTCCAGAGAACCAAATATTCAACTGAAGAATATCAAATGGCAGGGAATTACCTAAAAATATGTTCAACATCCTTAGCCATCAGGGAAATACAAATCAAAACCACCCTGATATTCCACCTCACACCAGTCAGAATTGCTAAGATCAAAAACTCAGGTGACAGCAGATGCTGGGAAGGATGTGAAGAAGAGGATTACCCCTCCATTGTTGGTGGGGTTCCAAGCTGGTACAACTACTCTGGAAATCAGTTTGACAGTTCCTCAGAAAATTGGACATAGTACTACCCGAGGACCCAGCTATACCACTCCTGGGCATATACCCAGAAGATGTGTCAACATGTAATATGGACATATGCTCCTCTATGTCCATAGCAGCCTTATTTATAATAGCCAGAAGCTGGAAAGAACCATGATGTCCCTCAACAGAGGAATGGATGCAGAAAATGTGGTACATTTACACACTCGAGTACTACTCAGCTATTAAAAACAAGTAATTCATGAATCCTTAGGCAAATGGATGGATCTAGAGGATATCATCCTGAGAGAGGTAACCCAATCACAAAAGAACACACATGATATGCACTCACTGATAAGTGGATATTAGCCCAGAAACTCAGAATACCACCACATACACAGACACACAGACACACAGACACACACACACACACACACACACACACACACACAGACACACACAAAACTTCAGGCTAATACTGCTGCCATTATTATTCAATTTCTCACCTACTACAAAGTTTATATTTTATATCTTTATGGAACTTAGACATGTGTCTAACTTTTCTAAGAAATGTTCCTCATTTATACCAAGTAACACCATTCTTTGTTCCTTAATATAAAAGCCTCTGTGCAGGGCAAAGATATCTCCAGTCAATCTGACTTTGTTGCTGTATCTTTTCCTCATGGTCATACCATAGGTAGCTCCCAATCTTATATGGCCAATCTTATTGCCAGGGAATAAAGTCAGAAAGGGCTTTTAATCTGATACTCCAACTCCTCTAGGCCACCAAATCTTGCTTATGTTTTTAAGTTACTTTGTTCTGATTGTCTTGTACCTGCGTCAGTACAGGGGCAGATGCTCCAAGAATATCTTAAAGTCAGAACCTCATAAGGAGAACTGTGGCATATTTAGTTGAACCACAACCTCCTGATTATAAGAAAGACATTCAAGTAAGGCCAGATAAAAATATCTCCCTAAAAGGGGGTGGGGATGTTCGGGAATTTCTTGGGGAAGCTTAGAAACAATATTTCTGGGACAAGGTGTAAACGATTCATAAGAAAATTTCCATCAATCCAATATTCCAAGTTGTACAAATAGTATCCCCCCCCCCCAAGCATGCATCCCGGAGAGATCAAGACCAAAAGTGGGAGAGCACATGACAGTAATTGCATCACTCAGCTCAAATTTGGTGGATCTTTGTCAAGCAGCTGTGCTGGCTTTAGGACTTTTGCTATTCCCATTAGCTATGGCTGTGCCAATAGAGAACCATATGAAGAGTGGGTAACTGGTCACCATCTATTACATTAAATACAGTACATTCCACACTCTAGGATCACTGCATTGAAAACTATTACTAAGGAATATGGAGACACCTCATGCTCTCATATATAGGACTGTGAAACTTTATAGATGCTGTGAAAAGCAGCAATTTCATTGCAGGGCATATATTCAGCTTCCCCACAAATTGAAAATTAGATGATTATATAAGCATATATATATTATTCTTATTCATAGATTCCATAGCCACAATTGCCAAAGGATGAACATGATCCAGACATCCCTCAGAGAAAGAATAAGCAGTATAAACTATGTGTATATAATGGAATATTATTTAGCCCTAAAAAAGGAGTAAAGTGCTGTTATACTTGAAAACAACTTGCTAAGGAAATGAAACCATACACTGAAGACTGTAGACTTACTTAAAATAGGTTAACCTACATTCCAAATAGCAGACAAGTAGTTTCCAGAGTGTGAGGAAATTAAATATCAAGTGCTGAACTCTTGGGAGCAAGGTAAAAGAGGCCTGGTGTCCAGAAATCAAGAATCACCTTAGGTAGCAGCAACTGCATGTTGGATTGCCAGGCTTAGCCTATGAGAAACATGTGCACATGATTACTAGGAAAGAAAGAAATATTCTCTGTGAGTTAACTTCTCCTGATCCTGGTTAATTTGTGTGTGCATGTGCATATGTATCCATTAAGTAACCTATGCAAGATGCCATTCAAAACATTGCTGGACATTTATACACATGTGATGAGATCAGAACAGTTGGCATATGGATATTTGAAAATCAAAGTTGCCTGGGTGAAAATTTTTGTTCATGTCTATTTTTTAAATTGCCATGTACTCAAAAGCCTTGGTAATTTTGTCTCCACCTAAAAGTGAGAGCTAGGATTGAAAATGCTGTGTGCACGTTGACTCATCTCATCTGCTTTGAAGAAGTCATACAGAAGAGATGCATAGCATACACTGTCAAAGGGCTGTACTCAGTGCTAGCGTGGAACAGAGCAATAGATGACTTAACACACTAATATAATTCCACAATTCAATTGTTGCCTGAGGCTGTATGTGGGGGCTGAAAGGAAGAATACTGACGTGATTTTACCAATAAGAAGGAGGTAAATAGAAAGATATCTTTTGAATTATTTATCAGTGAACAAGAGAACATTTACAAAAACTCTAGGTCATTATTCTATCATGTTTGATAGGCACATTATAAAAGTTTTCATTATTTATATAACATATTTTGACTGACATCAGTATGCCCATACCAGTTATTGAAATAAAATCCTCATAATGCCAGGCTGGCTTCTGGTTATTCACTTCCTAAGAAATCTTGACTAGAAAATATCCCTAAACAATCTGAAGCCAAGTGGATTGAAATAATTAGTTTGGACCAACAACATATTTGAAGAGAAATGGCTTGCTCATATGCATAAATATTCAACCCTTTGCACAGAGAGTCACAGAACATTAGGCCAAAAATGATGAAAAATTACAGGACACTGTTGTTTTAAAAACAAAAGTTCCAGCTGTTTGATTTTACCAAATGAAGACTCAGGAGCCAGATGCTGTGGTGAAAGCCTGCTAGGTCACAGAGGCAGAGAAAGCACGCAGCTGACCTTCCGACTCCTCCAACTTTCCAGAAGGAAAATATTTGTTCTCCTTCTCCACTGTGTTGTAAATACCCTTCAACTCAAAGACCCTCCCTCTGCCTACTTATGTTCACTACCTCTCTTCTGGGTACTTGCTCTTGAGATAGAGTTGACTTTATTTAGCTCTTGGATAAAAGGTGTGTGCTAAGGCTGAGCCATACCCCAACAAGGTTTTTTTCAGTAAATAATGCAATCTTGGGGTTCAGAGTGTGATCAAAAATCATGCAAGAGGGCACAGCAACAGCCACAGAACAGGGCTTCATGAGCAGTGGCCTAGTATTCTGTGATGAGATATGGACCCTCATTTCCAAATCAGAATTTGCCTCAGAAGTCTTAAAATGAGTTTTGATAACATTGTATTGAAAGATAATCTTTCTTAACTTGCATTTTATTTCAGTCATACCAGAAAATAAAATGCCACAATCATTTTAAAAGCTTGATATTTTACTTGTAAATAAATTAAATTTGTTAATTCTAATTAAAAATTATTGCATTACATGTATCCAACATCACTGAATAAAAGTGATCACATGTCACATGTAATATTTCAGGTTATCTCTCTCTCTTTCACACACACACATACACACACACACACATGCACACACTACAGTTAATGAGTCACATGGTTGCTTATTTGACTCTCCATGAACCTGTATCTAGGATGTTATACACAATAATATTCATTGTCTATAGAATTTCATAGTGTGACCAATGAAGTGATGTTGAGTTGATTCTACCAAGGTTCCAAAGACTATTTCTAAGTTTTGCAATTTTCTGAGATGATTTATAGAATCCAGTATATAGTTTAATTCAGAAATATGATTTATTGCAGTATGATATTACAACAAAAAGTAAACAGGTTTCAAATATTCATGGGATGATGTCTCCAAGAAATCAGAAGCCAATATTTAAGTCTTCTCCCAGTACAGTCATACAGACTGTACACAATCCTTCAGCACTGACATGTGTTTAAATAAACCTATTTCCTATTTCAAGTTCTCCTACAAAAACTCATGAAACAGCTTCTATCTGTAGACATGTGTAGTTCTACTCAACTGTAATTAGGCGTCTTCTGATAAATCTTTCCCGTTTTTGCTGATGTCCTTTCTAAAGAGAGCAGCCAAAGACTTGCTCTAGTAAATGGCTTCACTGCACACTGATTTTCTGGAAAAAGAAAAAAAACCACAAATACTGATTTGAAATATTTGTTACCTTTCATGTTGTAAATTCATGCCTTAAGCATGCTCAACATACGACAATGGTGACAGTGTGAAACAGGAAAAAGCAGCCTTTGGCCTCCATAAGTCAGTGTAAGTTTTCTTGGACATATCACTGAACATATCACTGATTAGCGCTTTTGTTTCTGAAAGTCAGTATCTCCCTACAAGAGCTGTGCAAGTACTCATACTGAAGTAAAAGAGCTAGCAAGGTAAGTATCTTGGGCATTATAGATGACTGTGTAAAAGCCTTGGCGACCATCATTTCCCTGAGCAAGCTGAATCAAAGCTGTTCCTTTCCCAAGATCCCATAAATAGTAAAAGTTTAGAGCCACAGGGAGCTTTAATTCACATCTACCATTTCATAAATAAATAATCTCAGAGCCAGGGAATATAAGTGACTTTCCAGAGTCCTATTAATTAATAACAAGTCATCAGAGGTAATAATCTAGCTTCTAGAAGAGCTACAGAATCATTCTCAATAATTGGAGGATAAAACACCACATAAAATAAAGTCAGAGTAATGACAGGTTCAAAACTTCAAGAATTTGATCTATTTAATCAATCCCACTAGAACTAAAAGTAGAGGCAATGAGAGAGTGAGCTGTAAAGGCCATGATAAGAGGCTAAGAGCAGGGAGTATGGGAGGTGAGCTGAGGGCAGATAGGAAAACATTTCTATTTTGGTATCTTATAACTTCTGGCTATATTTTTATGAACAAGTTCACATTTTTATCATTTAAAGACTGTTCATAATTGTAAAAGTAAAAATAGAATAATCCAGGACTGAAGAGGTGGCTCAATGGCTAAACATGCTTGGTACCCTTTCACAGGACCCAAATTTCTGTCCTAAAACAGCATCCTTGTCAGCTGCTCAGCACTGCACATAACTCCAGCTCCAGATGCTCTGAGGCTCTCTCACGACCTGTACAGGCACTCACATACAAGTGGCAGAGTATCACATAAACAGACATTCATATACATACAAATAAAAATTTTTTTAAAATCTTTGAAAAAATAGATGAGATAGAAGATTCTCTGTGTTAATTAAAGTCATGCCTGCCATGGGCAATTAGTTATTAAGGTGATATTTTTGCCTTTTTCTGAACTTTACTAAATAGCTATGTAATACATTTTTATAAAATGTATAGTTCTGTCACCATTATCATCAATCTATTTTTGGTGACTAAAGAAATGGGGACATGATTTTTCATTTAATACCAGAAAGCTGATAATCTAAATGAAATCCTCACAGTATAATTCAGAATTTTGTATAGATATAAAAAAAGAATGCTAGATAAATCAACACAGTGTAGGTTTTGGGAATAAAACCTGGGAAGTATGTGACACGAATATCACCATGAAGATATGTATAGGCCACTGTTCTATCTCTGTGGTAAGACACCATGACAAAGTCACTTATGGAAGAAACTCTTTCATTTGAAAGTTACTCTTCCAGCAAGTTAGGGTCCATGACCACCATGGCAAGGAACATGGCAGCAAGCAGGCAGACATGGTGCTGAATCAGTAGCTAAAGACTTACATCTTTAAACACAAGAATAAGCCAGCGACCAGAAGATGTCCCAACCGGTAAGAAGAACACATGCTCCACTATGTTCATAGCAGCCTTGTTTATAATAGCCAGAAGCTGGAAAGAACCCAGATGCCCCTCAACAGAGGAATGGATACAGAAAATGTGGTACATTTACACAATGGAATACTACTCAGCTATTAAAAAATGAATTTATGAAATTCCTAGGCAAATGGATGGACCTGGAGGGTATCATCCTGAGTGAAGTAACCCAATCACAAAGGAACTTGCACAATATGTACTCACTGATAAGTGGATAATAGCCCAGAAACTTAGGATACCCAAGATATAAGATACAACTTGCCAAACGCATGAAATTCAAGAAGAACGAAGACCAAAGTGTGGACACTTTACCCTTTCTTAGAAATGGGAACAAAACACCCATAGAAGGAGTTACAGAGACAAAATTTGGAGCTGTGACGAAAGGATGGACCATCTAGTGACTGCCATATGCAGGGATCCATCCCATAATCAGCTTCCAAATGCTGACACCATTGCATACACTAGCAAGATTTCGCTGAAAGGACCCAGTTATAGCTCTCTCTTGTGAGACTATGCCGGGGCCTAGCAAACACAGAAGTGGATGATCACAGTCAGCTATTGGATGGGTCACACGGCCCCTAATGGAGGAGCTAGAGAAATTACCCAAGGAGCTATAGGGAACTGCAACCCTATAGGTGGAACAACAATATGAACTAACCAGTACCCGGGAGCTCTTGTCTTTAGCTGCATATGTATCAAAAGATGGCCTAGTCGGCCATCACTGCAAAGAGAGGCCCATTGGACTTGCAAACTTTATATGCCCCAGTACAGGGGAACGCCAGGGCCAAAAAGGGGGAGTGGGTGGGTAGGGGATTGGGGGGGGTGGGTATGGGGGACCTTTGGGATAGCATTGAAAATGTAAATGAGGAAAATACCTAATTTAAAAAAAAAAGAATAAGCCAGCAAGAGCAAACTTTAGAAAGTTTTTTTTTTGTTGGGGGGGGTGGGGGTTGAGACAGGGTTTCTCTGTGTAGTCCTGGCTGTTCTAGACTGGCCAAAACTGGCCTCAAACTCAGAAATCTGCCTTCCTCTGCCTCCCAAGTGCTGGGATTAAAGGAGTATGCCACCACCGCCCTAGAAAGGTTTTGAAACTAAATCTTACCTCCAATGACACAGCTCCTCCAGGACCACATCTTCTAATCCTTCCCAAACAGTTCTACCAACCGAGGACCAAGCATTCAAACATATGAACCTATGGGAGCCATTCTTTTATGTACCACAACAGGGTACATAATAATGATCAAGAGAAACCAGAGTTAAGAGCTGCTTTCAAAAAGGATGGTTCACTAACTGCCCATCTATCATCAATAGACGTTTCCTTCATCTTGGAGCCCCACAAGCCCCATCTGGCCTTGGAGAGAGACCATTAGCTTTTTGGGGCTCTTTAACAATTGGAGCCAAAGCTTCTAAAAGTATACTCACTACTTTCCTGTCACTGTGATATGATATTTGAACGTAATCTTAGCTAGAGAATGTCACAATGATCATGGGCCTCCTGCATGAGGGTGTTCTTTTTCTGATAATGTCTATTCAGATCTGAGTTTTGGAAAATCAGATCATTTTCCTAAGTAGATGATAAGCACACAGTCCCAGTACAAACTTTTGAGCACCTATACGCTAGTTCTTCTGTCATAGAAATAATGACAATTGTGATTTATAATTTTATATTTGATTGCACCTTCTTCTAACCAACTAGATTGTAAGTTCCATTAAGATCAAGAATACTTTATAATCTTTTTTTTTAATCAAAGAACCCTATTGTCTATACAGAGGCTTAGTATGGGGTCAACACTGAATGGGAGGATCTGAAATGTGAAAGCATGCATATTAACAGTGAAATCTGGAATAATAGAAATATGTTCTCTAGAGTTACTATAAATATGTAAAAGATGTGCAATTGATAGCTATTTGAGATTAAATATCTAGGAAATCTTCACATTTCCAGCTTAAAGTGCTTCTAATACTTTCTTTTAGTTAGAGACACAGAAAAATTTTGGAAGTGATAATGATTTTTTAGTGCACAATTAGTATTTATAATTAATTGTTAATATATAGTCATATGCAGCGTGTCATAGACAAGAAAGGATATTATATTGAATGTTAAAATACTGCTTAATATATTTGGAGATAAGTGATACACAAGTTTTATTTTATCTGAAAGACAGGTACATTAGGCCGCATAAGCCATGGGAAGCAAAGCAAGCAGAATTTACGCTTTTCATGGTGACCTCAGTTTATATTGTGAGACTTGTTACTCAGAGTATCTACTTTTTTTTTCTTAGAAGTTATTCACATATTTAATTTTTATTTGTTATTTTATTTATTTACATTTCAAATGTTTTCCCCCTTCCAAGTTTCACCTTCACAGACCCTCTATCCCCCCTCTACTTCTATGTGGGTGCTCCCCCATCCACCAGCCCACTCCTGCCTCACTGCCCTAGCATTCCCCTATGCTGGGTCATCAAGGCTACACAAGACCAAGGGGCCACCCTCCCATTGATGCCAGATAAGGCAATCCTCTGCTGCATATGCAGCTGCAGCCATGGTCCCCTCCATGTGTACGTTTTGGTTGGTGGTTTGGATCCCCCTGAGAGCTTTTGGGGACCTGATTGGTTCATAGTGTTGTTCTTCCTATGGACTTGCTAATTCTGCTCCTTCAGTCCTTGCCCTCACTCCTCCATTGTGGTTCCTTTGCTCAGTCCAATGGTTGGCTGTGTGCATCTGCATCTGTATTGGTCAGGCTCTGGCACAGCCTCTCATGTCAGCAAGAGCTTCATGGCATAAGCTATAGTGTCTGGGTTTGCTGTCTGCAGATGAGATGGATCCCCACACGGGGCAGTCTCTGCATGGCCTTTCTTTCGGTCTTACTCTTTGTCCCTGCACTTCTTTTTGACATGAGCAATTCTGAATTAATATTTTTGAGATGTGTGGGTGGCCGCATCCCTCAACCGGAGGCCATGCCTATGCACTGGATATGGTCTCTACAGGTTCTACTTCCCCTTTGTTGGGTATTTCAGCTAAAGTTCTCCCTGTTGGGTCCTGGGAACTTCTTGGGTCCCTGTCATCTGGGACTTTCTAGTGGCTACCCCTAGTTCCCCAACCCTCTACCTATGGTGATTATTTTCTTCCCCCTTAGGAGTAGGACTGAAGCATCCACACTTTGGTCTTCCTTCTTCCTGGGTTTCATATGGTGTGTGAGTTGTACCATGGGTATTCTGAGCTTGGGGGGGGGGGGGGCTAATATCACTTATCAGTGAGTACATACCATATGAGCTCTTTTGTGACTGGGTTACCTCACTCAGGATGATATTTTCTAGTTCCATCCATTTGCCTGAGAAATTCATGAGGTCATTGTTTTTAATTGCTGAGTAGTACTCCATTGTGTAAATGTGCCACATGTTCTGTATCCATTCCTCTGTTGAGGGACATCTGGGTTCTTTCCAGCTTCTAGCTATTATAAATAAGGCTGCTATAAACATAGTGGACCACTACTTTCAGGCAATGACGCCCCTCTGTAGGAAGAGTTTCTGACTCAATGACAGCATTCTCTGTAGGGCAGAATATTGAGAAATTTAGATAAGGGTCACTATACAGAAAGAAAATGAGGGATGTATTTTAAAGAAGCATATAGTAATCCCATATAGACAATTAATTTTCAGCCAGGCTGTGGTGGCACACACTCTTACTCCCCACACTCAGGAGACAGGCAGGTGGATCTTTGTGAGCTCAAGGCCACAAAGCTCTACAGAGCTAGTTCCAGGATGGCCAAGACTACACAAAGAAACCCTGTTTCAAAAAACTTAAAAAAATAATAATTTTCTCAGCACTCAATTTTTATTTCATTTATACATCTTACAGAAACAATGTCCTCGGTATCTGTGAGTTCTGTATCTCCTGCTCAACCAAGCAGGCATAGAGAATATTTAAGGAAAGGGTGTTTCAGTACTAAGCATGTGAAAGCACTTTGTTTGCCACCAGATGTTTTTGTTTTGCCACAGATGTTAAGAAGCACATCCACTATTTATACAGCATTTGCATTTTAGTAGGTATTATAAGTAATCTATTGACTAAAGTATCCAGGAGTCTTATGTGATTTATATGAAAATGCCTTTATATTATTTAATCACCTACTGGTGTGGGCACCCATGGGCATGGGGATACTGCTTCCCCCACAGCTGCTGCGGGATGACTGCCTATATTAAACATGTCTATAGCTTTATACAACTCATCTCAGCTCTAGGTAAATTGCAGTGGCTGAAAGAAAATGTTTTCTCTCTGCAAACTTAAATTCTTGCATATAGTTTAAAAGACCAAATCCACTCAAGACCCACCAGAAAAAAAAAATGGTTTATACACCTTGGTAAGCTTCTGGCCTTGTTCTTAACTGCTTTGGGGAACTGAATCTGATTTTAGTATTTTCCAATCCCTAGAAAGCTGGCACATTGTGAATGAATGCACTGCTTGAAAACAAAAAGCCCTGGTGAGATCTATTTCCTTTATTTCTCTCCCCTACCACCTGATCCAAATCCCAATACTTCTTTCACATGAATGGTGGCTACATTTTTTTTTCTTCATAGAAGGGATACACTGTTTCCAACAGAGATGACGATGTGTGTCTCAGATCCTGCTTCCTTCTTCCCTTTCCCTCTTTCTGTCCTAAAAATGACTCTTTTCAAAAAAAGAGTCTTTTATGGAAATAGAAAGGCTCATTAGAATGGCACAAAAATTGCAGACATTGTGTTCACATTTGAGTTTCAGAGGACAAAGTAGAGGAAAATAATTGTTATGGTACAAGGTGTTCTGTGTCCAGGACTATGAATGACCCATAGTTGCAGATTATAGGATATAGATTCTGGATCAATGTAGGATCCCCCAAATTTGGGGTTGCATAAATGAGCAAGTTATGTGAATTGAAGACTGGTTTATTTAGATGTGTATGAACTATTTGTCCATTCAACTAATATGAAATTATAAGATGATTTTCTATATTCAATTAGTCTAATTGGTAGATCTGAAAGGTGTGAGACAAACTCTGAGATTGTGTTTTATAGTTTCTCACCTGGGAAGCAACACATATTCCTCTAATGTGACCTTTTCAGAATCTCAGCATCCGGACATAAGGCGAGCCATGGATGAGAATTCTGTTTTCATGGATGGATTTTGAATATAGGGTCTTACTAGTTGCTTGGACAAGTTAAGCAAGTCTTTGAAAGTTTAATTAACAGCCCCTGTAGCAAAAGAGAAGGGCAGGGCTACTGTCCCTTTCATAAACACCTTAAAACTGTATGGTCTTATATTCAGTTTTCTAGCTATAATAACAACAAAACTTTACCTTAGATACATGGTCATATAACCCTGACAATGGAACCTAAGCAAGTATATGCTGATGAAAATCATTAATAGTCCTTTATTAAACCATTAAAAATTTTCCCATGAGTTCAAAGACATAAAGTTTATAAATGAACTTAAATTTTTATGTCAGATTTTGCCTTGAAATGAGATTGTTGGACTTGTTGTTGTTGTTGTTGCTGCTGCTGCTGCTGTTGCTTACTGGTTTGTTTGGTTGGTTGTAATCCCCAAGCAGTTCTCATGCAAGGAAACGGCAGAAGCTACCCCATGTAGCTTTTGGTGCCCCTGCCCCACCTTGGGTATTATTTTATTATTTATTTTTTATTTATTTAAAAAAAACTATATTTACTTTTTAACTGACTCTGGAAGAGTAAAATGATATAAGGCTTTAAAAAATATTGAGTGTTCTGCCCTCTGTATATTAAACCGTAGCAGATGGTTCATAGAATACAGTGGTGTTTATTGAGTGGTTTTGATACAAGGTAGAATCATCATAAGTGTCTGCTAAATAATAACTTTCTTTTAAAGTGTAAAGTTTCCTTTGTTGTCGTAAAACTCAAGTTCTCTATTATCCTGGGTATTACTGACCTAGAAATGTGATGCTTATTTGGAGAACTGCTTAAATTTTATGCAATTTCTATAATATGATTTTTTTATAGAAAGAGTTTATTTCATCTTATATCTTACAGAGTATTATGAGTGGTAGTCAGGACAGGACATCAAACATGTACTCAGAGGCAGATGCTGAAGAAGAGGTCATCAAGGAATAGAATTGCTATCTTGGACAGACTGATTTTTTTTCTTACCATTTTGTAGCTATAAAGTATTAGATACACCTAACATTCAGTCCGTCATCTTTGACAATTAAATAGAACACTCTGTCATCTATCCTAGCTTAAAAGACTTATAAAACCATATGTTATCCCCTGGTTTTGCTTGTATACTATCTGAGAACTATCTTCTCAAATATATTTTCTCAATAACAAATAGCCTGGGTTGGCTATGAGACTATAAGTAGTCTTTCAATCCTGTCAGAAATCTGAGAATGAGCAACATTATCTGAAAATATAGGAATCCTAATACTGCTTCCAGAACTGAGACAAACTGTAGAGACCACTGCCTACCTATACAGCTCCAGTAAGTCAGGAAGATAGAGCATCAGTCTTCAGGCTTCTGTCCCAGACCTTTGAAAAACAGAAATTATTAAGGACTAGCTTATTCTGTCCCAGCAGAAGGGAAGCTTTTGTGGAGTCTTATCAGTTACTTTCCAAGGTGCCACAGTAGGTTCTCTGTCCTACGTTCCCCATCCTCATGTCACCAGTATGGCTTTTACATAAATCTTAAGATTTATGCCAGTGTCACGGAGCCTTGGCTTAAGTCACAGTTTGAATAGTAAGTTTTTCTCCTAGAGAAGGCTTCAAATACTATTTGCCCTGAAAGATTGGCAGTACACATTTTATGCAGTGGTCATTCTTTAATCACACTCAGTCTCTAGCTGACAACTCATTGCAGGTTGCTTCTTGATAAAGTTGCTGTTGGACAAATGACTGACTCAATCTATGCTTAAGGCTAACTCACAGGTAAGCCTCATTCTGGGGTTCAAATTCTACTCTCTCAATTCAGATTAGGGCCTTCCTGCCTGCCTGCATCCCTCCCTCCCTTCTTTCCTTACTTCCACCCTTCTTCCCTTCTATCTGTCTTTCATTTCTTCTTTCTTTCTTCTGTGTCTATAGAGGAGGGGTCTTTATGTTAGGGCAAGTATGTAATGGTCAGAGAATAACTTCGGGGAGTCAGTTTATCTTCATCTGCTTGTTAAGACAAAAGTCTCTCTTTGTGCTGTGTTTTCCAGGCTAGCTGGCCTACCAACATAGGATGAGTTTCCTGTCTGCCTCCTGTCTCACCTTAGGAATCCTATGAAGGTCGGTGTGTACCTGCTTGTTGCTTCATTAGTAATGTGTGTTCTGTCGATTCATTCTTATGGACCTCATATCTGTCATTCTGTTGGTGCGTTTTCTATAGGTATCATAAGGAATAAAATGAATGGATGGTCCATATTTCATAAGGGTCACTGCTGACTTTCACTAGTCTTAAATTCTATATCCATTTCCTTGTCATCAGATCCCTTTACCTATGGACAGGACAGAGGTCTGAAGTTGCCAAGGTTAGGAGGCAATGTTATCCATCATAGGTGCTTCCTCATCATTGCATGGCCTCTGAGATGGAAGCATCATGTCAGGCTTGAGCTTGGGACCATCCGCATGTGAGCCTCACCTTGTAGTGTGTGAGTGCTTTATGGAACAGGAGCACTCCTGTGACTTTCTGACCTCATTTTAAAGCTGAAACTTTTCCATGCACCGAGAGAACTCTGTTCGTTCTAAAGGAAGGCTGACGCAGACAGCCACGCCACCTCAGAAGGGACATAGAAACAGCTGTGTTTATTTGAGCTTTGCTTTGCCAGGTTTCAGAACCACAGCAGGAAGAACTTAAGACAGCCAACAACACTCACACGGCCATGTCACCCCTGCTCCAGGGGAACCTCAGTCCATTTGTTTCTTGTAGTGGAGAGAAGAAAAAAGAAATACTTCAAAAACAAATTTACATGTGGAAAGCAGAGGAACTAATGAAGAAAAGGCTTGTGACAGTTACTGATTCTTTTTCTCACAATGATGCTTCAGGGTATGATCAGTTGATAAGCAAACAAACCCAGGAGCTTCAATAGTTTTCTCAAGCCATGTGCTAGTGTGTAGAGAAATTACTAATTGATTGCTCCCATAGCTGACATTAAAACAAACAAACAAAAATCTAGTCTTTTGTGTAGGCTAACTTGACTCCAGAGATGAAAGAAGTTGAAAGTATATGAAATTGAAATAACACATTCAAACCATGTTCATAAATGTCAGATCTTATCAGGCATTCACACTGCTTAAGTAGTAATAAACTCCATGAACTAGGTAGTTTACTTGAAACAATGCACTGTAGGGAGATGACTGACAGAGAAGACTTACACGTTCATGTTTAAACAGAACCGGCCGCTGTGGACAATGAGAGCTATGTTTCAGACACTACGGGATAGGAGTTAATGGAACATGCAGAGGAAAGCTGAGAACTCTTGCTCTTCATTCGCATTGCTGGGATCTACAGTTACCACTGGGCAAAACCAGAGCTAACTTTGGACCTCAGGCATTCTCACTATAAAGAAAAAGGCTGCAGACAGCCATGCTGTCAATCAAGTCTTTAATGCTGAGCAGTGAGACCCTACTTGAGCACAAAGCTACTTGAGACAAGCTTGCTCTATGATCACAGAATTCTACCTTCTGTGAGTTTTACATATGCTTGTCTGATGTCAGAATAGAGTGCTATTAAGGAAGAATATCCAACAAAAATACAAATTTGTCATATCTCCAAAATAAAGGAGTTGAATTTTGTATCCTAATTTTTTTAGGAAAAAATATTTATTGCCAGTGTCATATTGAGAGTTTGCCTGATAGGCAACTTCATAACATAATCTATAATATACAGCAGAAAACTAAGATAATCTCATTCCCGTGAGTTTTACTACGAGATGGAAACTCCTAAGGGTACTCCTGACATTTTGGGAGGTTTACTGAGTAGTGTTCCTCTGAGCTTTGGGCCACTCTCTTGTCTATGAACAATTAAGTTTAAAGTTATCTATTCTAAAACATCATGAAGCTTCTTTTATATTATACTGGGGTTGGGGGAGGGGGTACGGGAGAGAGAGAGAGAGAGAGAGAGAGAGAGAGAGAGAGAGAGAGAGAGAGAGAAGGGTGGCCAGGGATGGCAAGCACAGGAGATTTACCTAAACATGGGTGCCTGAGTTCTATCCTAGGCCTAGCTTTCAGCAAGCCTGTTGTGCAGATGGCTCCCAATCAACTTTAGCAACATCCTCTTGATGGTTCTAAATCAACCACTAAAACTTCAGAGGCAGTACCCGGAAATTGGGTATCCTACTAAGTAGGTCCGGTTTTGCCTGAGAGGTGGCTGGAAACACTCATTGGTACATAGAGCATGGGTCAGAATAGGCAGAATTGGGATATGAAGTAACTTGTCCAGCTTCACCCTTTTTATTAATTTATACATCCTTTTGTACACTTTCCCAGCAACTCAAACATATATATATATTTTTTTTACAAAATAGGGTTTGATGCTCTGTTTGTTTGTTTTAGGAAAATTAAAGCATAATTATTAAGTAGTACTAAAACAACTCTGAGAGGTTTGCATACACTCCAGTAGAGAGTAGTAACCTATAAATATAAGCCAATTTACCTTAACTGTACACGTGATAACCTTCCAATGGTGGAATTAGGAAAATTCAGAAATTAATACAACTTAGATTATTAATGAAGCCATAAGTGAAGAGAACAAACTCAACAGAACTTAGAAAAAAAAAGAGATTAAAGGCATTTGTTATTGTTATACAGGAAAGCAGGTATCTGTGGAAAAAATGTTGTTCAGATGCCAGTGTGAACAGACTCATGGCATAAGTGACCAGTAACTGCTCAGATAATGTTACAAAGGCATTTTAAAATCCTCAGGGACTTGTTTTGCCAATCAGAAATATAAATCAGTACAGTAGCATCCAATGCCTGGCAAATGCATAGGTTCAGAGCAATCTGGAATCAATTAGCATTGCTGGTATCATTCCTAGTAAACACTCAATGATCTTTGAAATGAAGTTGTCTGCCTGCCTCTTTCCATTAATAAATAGGAGAGGGCAGGGAAATACTGCCAAGGTGTAATGAGGAGTATGGAAATGACTTGCCCTGTGTTGCTTTGTTTGATGAGCTCCACGCCGCTAAAGATGAGCTCAGCTTCTGAACAAAAATAATTCTTCTCTTTGAAGAATTCATATAATATCTTTCTAGGCGCACGCATGCACGCACACACACGCACACACACACACACAAATTCCACCAAGTAATATATTTAAACTTTGTAATATGTATGTGGTATATTATAAAATATTAGTAGGAAGATATGAAGATTGTGTTAGTACCCATGTTTTACAGACTTCATGATTGAGCTCCCCTAAGTTTTGTGAATCTACCAGGTATAGTGGCACCTGCCTATAATCTTAGCACACAAGAGGCATAGGCAGTAAAATTATAAGTTAGAAACCAGTGTGGTCTTTATGGAGTGAAGTTCTGTTTCAAAATAATAATAGTAATTCCTAAGACTATAATTTAAAATCCCATATCATTTTGTGTAGAGGGTAGCTAGAAGACCTGTAATGAATTATTTATAGATATGACTTAATGTGACTTATGATTTTGAAATGTGTAGTTATCTAAGAGTAGACATCCTATGTGTATGCATGTGTGCATGTGTCTGCACAATATATTTAAAATGCCTTTGCTTAAAGGCACTAAGCAAATGTACCATGGTCCAAGTAAATACGTCTACAACAAATTTCCAAGGCCAAGTTTGAGAAAATAACCAGGAAGGAAGCTTTGGATCGGCTACAGGCAGCTTTTTTTCCCTTCAACTAAAGAGCTGAGAAGACCAAAAGCAAGATCAAAGAGTGAACACTGGGAGACACAACTTCTCCCAACTTCTTGGCACTTTCCCCATGCTATCTCACCAGGCACAAGCTAACACAGCCAACAGCATCAAGCCCAAAGCCAACTACTGCCTCTCCAGAAGGGAGGAAAAGGATTCCAGAATTGAATAGAGATGGGTATCCACGAATCCTTTGAGAAGTGGCGGTCAGTGATGCAAATCAGCATTCCCTTCAAAATGCTCATGACCCTGTGATTTTTCCTTTTGTCTGTTCTGAAAGAATTTACCATTGAGGCTATAATTTTGTTTAAGGGCTTCACAGAATGGGGAAAGAGGGTAGGATAGTTGTAAATTCTTCTGGGAAGCTGGAAGATGAGCTATCGGACACATGACCAGGACTGCTTGCTGACCTCAAGAACACTGGGAAGCTAGAGAAAAATAACCACTGGCTTCCTTCCATGGGCTTTCCCAACAGGTGTGGGACTCCTACCTGCTAGGGTAGCAGAGTGAGAAGGCCAGCAATTCAAAACTTGAGTCACTGTCTGCTGAACTAACTCCCAAATAAAATATGTCGTTTTCCAAAAAGAACTCAGAGAGGTCTAAAGAGAAGGTAATTGGCAACTCCTTCCCCTGACTTCTAACCTCAGCACGCTCTACACAGGGGCATTTTTTAGAATTGTTCATCCATTTACTTGGAAGCAATTAAATGTGAGTCAAATTAAACACAGTCTAAGACCAAAAGAAAATATTCTAAAAGAGATCTAACCCCTCTTCTTCTTGTGCCAGGAGCCAAGGGATGTAGAAATAGGAAAGTAGGAAAAGGAGTCATGTTTTGAGAAAATACCTCCAATGTCTGAGGTAAGAGCAGCAGATGACAGAGAAACACAAGCTAGTAGTCTAAGCAGGTGAAGCTGGTTAGGAAAGTTCTAGAAAACATACACTCCATATCTTGGGCTAATGGAATAGGGAAAACAGAGTATTTTAGGGTACTTGTTCAAGGCGATTATTTTTTGCTGAGAAGAAAATATTCCTGTCTTAAAGGACTTTGGTTGCTGAACTCTCAACAATCTATGGGGATGTGGGGGCTTGAAAAGAAATTTGAATACAATCTTTGACAAAAGACAAGGAAGGAAGGGCAGGAAGGACAGGAGAGTTCAAATTAGGAAGAGCAAGGTGGGTGGGGACTGGATCATGTTTTGCTGAAGCCTGATAGTGTCCACTTTCATCCCTATCTTCTTGTGGGTGTTTCTGCTTGAAACCCTTCAAAAGACCTGAGTAAAATACTTCCTAGAAGTACACTGAGAGAATGGAGAAGGTGAACCCCCAGGGTAAGCCCCTCAGCAGGCAGCTAGAGAGAAGAAGCACACACAGGTCCAGAAAGGTTTACAATATTAATTTTCTGTGTTGTTAAATCTGGTATCTTTTTGTCTGCTTTGTTTATTTCAGGAGTATTGGCTTAATGTTCAATAGATCTTTTTATTTAGTAACATAGCACTTTTGTTGTTTTGCTTGGTTGAGGTGAAATATTACTACATGGACCAGATAAGTCTGAAACTCCTGGGTTCAAGTGACCCCCAGCCTCCTGAGCATGTGGAACTACAAGAAGTGTGCCCCACAACCTGCTTAGGTTTCTTTTCTAATTACAATAGCAACACACTTGCTTTGTAAATTTACAGTTGTGGTAAAACATGAAGAGGAAAATCCAAAGTCTACGTTTATCAGTTTTCATTTATAATTACTTACCCCTCAACATTCTGGGGGTTTTCTTTTTCTCTATATGCACTACTTATGTGCTAAACTGCTGCCTTATTATACTAAGAAAATCCATCACTAAGTCAGTGTTTGGAATATTTTTATATAATGTTCCAGAAGAAAAGCTTTAATTGGATGTCTTATTAGCAGTGCCTTTTAGTCAAAGAAACATAATTTTATAATACATCATAGATATGTGTGTGTGTGTGTGTGTGTGTGTGTGTGTCCTTCTTTTGGGGTAGTTAGTCTGTGTTGTTATAAGTAACTACGGTAGCATAAAACATTATTTTATTGAAACAAGTTTATGAGTGGGATTCCTCTAAACATGTAGTGCCTTTTCTTAAGTCATTTTTTTTTCTAACAGGAAAACAGTTTCTTTTCCTTCTTCCTCTGCAGTATGGATATGATCATCTTCAGTTTTGGAAATCTTAGTAATATTTTGAGAAAGTTATCATTTACTTGTATTTCTATTGCTATGACAAAATACTCTGACAAAAAAACAACTTAGTAAAGAAAAAGGTTTATTTTGCTTATAATTCCAAGTTGCAGTCCAGTATTATAGGGAAGTCAAAGCAGGAAATGAAAGCATCATATCCACAGACATCAGCAGAGGGACTATCATACATACATGGATCATGCATACATGGATCATACATACATGGATCATACATACATGGATCATACATACATGGATCATTGCTGTTTGCTTATTAGCTTTATTAACTTTACATAGTTCAAAGCGCAGCATAGGGAATGGTGCCACTCATACTAGGCTAGGTCTCCTGACATCAATTAACAATCAAGAACATTCCCCACATATATATCCATAAGACAACCAGATGTAAATCATTTCCCCATTAAGACTCCCTTCCTAGGCAGATCTAGTCTGTGTCAAGATGGCAGTTAAAACTAGCCAGCGGGTGTGTATTTGTTAGCTTTCAAGATTGTGTTAAGTAATGTGACAAGGAATCCTGCCAGGAAACTTAAGTTTGATATACACTAAAATGTTTTGAATAGGTTATCAAGTCATTGTCCTTTTCATTGTCGTTTTGTCACAGATCGTTCCCTAGTCGTGATTCTTTTCCCATAGGAAATTGTTTTACCCAAAGCTCTGTTCTCATCTCTCAAGCAGTGTTTCACCATTGCCATGTAAAACACAACAAGACATTTTAAAACTCCAGAGACTCAACAAAAAGTCATTCACCTATGTGTTCATCATCTAGGCTTACAATAAACACAGAGGCTTGAGTGTGTCAGCATGCAGCTCAATACTAGTCAGCCTGACTCTCTTACTAAATTGAATAAAGTGTTTGAACCAGAGAGTTTCATCATTTCACTGAACAGACTCCCTAATTATATTCCCTATCCATGTGGTGAACTTTTATTCCTGTAAAAATCCTTTCAGAAATGTAAACTAGGGTCATGGTGGAGTATTTGCACATAACTTTATCTATAAACATCTCTATCTCTCTCTCTCTCTCTCTCACACACACACACACACACACACACACACACACACACTATATTTTTCCCCATTCTGAAAACCGTGGATCTCCTAAGGAACTCGTGTGATCCTTTTATAATAACAAGGCATTATTCCATTGATTCAAATAATTTTCCTTTTGAGTCCATATATAAATTGTAGAATGAAAATAAATTATGGGTTTTAGGCTCATGTGAGAAAAGAAAAAGAAATGTTTCATGTCGGTTCATTTATATGGAAAAAAAAAGGCTGTTTCTTGGGAAATGATAGCAATGAATGCCCGTAGATCTTTGCCATTAAGCAAGTACACACACTTTAAGGCATCATCCTTAATAATGGACCCTGGGAACAGTGTGCAATAGAAACCACGGGGGCTGAATCAATTTTAGTATATGTGCTGCCGAAGTGAGCACAGGGTGGGGGGGGGGGCTGAATCAAAATATGCCCAGCTCTTTAATTGTCCAGGAAAGGTGGGGCTGTATCCCAGGCTTCATCTTCCCTTTGCAAGCCTCACCTCCATGGGGAAGTTCTCCCTGGCCAGCTCTTCTGCAATCATCACAATGGAGTGTGCTTTATATTAACCTTTCCTAGTGTTTCCAAGTCTCTTTGCTTTCCTGCAATGAATTAAGTTTCTAAGGCTCTAAGGGCATAAGTTTGTATCTCCAGAATAGTCCAAGTATCAGAAGTGGAGGTTGGATCTTCAGCTTCTAGCTCTTTCCTGTTCTACCATACTTCCATAAACTCCAAAAATAAGCATTCTATTGATACTGCTTGCATGTTCCAGAACTACACTTAGTGTGTTTCTAGTATAGTTTCTCACTGACAGAATGTTGGTACATATTTGTGAGTACAATGTGGTGTTTTGACTCATGTACAATTGGGTAATGACCATCTTAGTGCAATAAGTGAATCTACTATTACTTTACATTGTTTTCATTTCTTTTTGGTGAGTACATAGAAAATTTCTCAGTTTTGAGATATTTAATCCCATGTTCTTAATGGCACTGGCCCTGTAATGTAAAAGTACATCTGTACTCATGGTGAACCAGACCATTGTGTCTACTAACCAACCATTAACACATGCTCTTCCCAGTCTCTGCTAACCTTCTTTAGACTACTTTAAACTATGTATGCAAGTCTCCTGTGATACAAGACTGTAATAGACTATGATACAAGAAATAATACTGACAGCCCAGTTAAAATTCCCCTGTGAATTTGTATCACTATGAACTGAAAACTTATATGAAGCTAATTTTACTGAAAATGTCAAAAAATGATGAAGAAGAAAAAAACTGATCTCCTAACATCTTCAGTCATTTAAACAACAGATCATTTAAAATAAAAGAAAATAACGAACTAAATAATATTTACATATACTCATTTTTTTATTTTTTATTGGATACTGTATTTACATTCCAAATGTTATCCCCTTTCCCCAGTTTTGCCCCTCTCAGAAACCCCCTATCTCATCCCTCCTCCCCCTGCATCTATGAGGGTGTTCCTCCACCCACACACTCACTCATTTCTGCCTCTCCACCCTCAATTACCCTACACTGGAGTATCTATTGAGCCTTCATAGGAACAAAGACCTCTTCTCCCATTGATGCCTGACAAGGCCATCCTCTCCTACATATGCAGCTGGAGCCATGTGTACTCCTTGGTTGGTGTCTTAGTCCCTGGGATCTGTGGAGGGTCTGGTTGGTTGATATTGTTCTTCCCATAGGGCTGTAAACCCCTTCAGCTTCTTCAGTTCTTTCTCTAACTCCTCTGTTGGGGCCACAGCTCAGTCCAATGGTTGGCTGCGAGCATCTGCATCTGGCAAGGCTTCTCAGGAGACAGCTATATCAGGCTCCTTTCAGCATTTCTTGGAATCCACAATAATGTTGTATTTTGGTCATTGTATATGGGGTGAATCCCCAGGTAAGACAGTCTCCGGATGAGCTTTCCTTTAGACTCTGCTCTACACTTTGTCTCCATTTTTGCTCCATGAGTATTTTGTTCCCCTTTCTAAGAAGGACTGAAGCACCCACACTTTGTTCTTTCTTCTTCTTAAATGTCATGTCGTCTGTGAATTGTATATTGGGTATTCAAAGCTTTTGGGCTAATATCCACTTGTCAGTGAGTGCATACCATGTGTATTCTTTTGTGATTGGGTTATCTCACTCAGGATGATATTTTCTAGTTCCATCCATCTGCCTAAGAGTTTCATGGATTCATCATTTTTAACGGCTGAGTAGTACTCCATTGTGTAAATGTATCACATTTTCTGTATCCATTCCTCTGTTGAAGGATATCTGGATTCTTTCCAGCTTCTGGATATTATAGATAAGGCTGCTATGAACATAGTGGAGCATGTGTCCTTGTTATATCTTGGAGAATCTTTTGGATGTATGCCCAGGAGTGGTATAGCTGGAAGTTAGACTCCAGAGAATCAAATAACCCTATTAAAATATTGGCTACAAAGCTAAACAAAAAATTTTCAACTGAGGAATATCAAATGGCTGAGAAGCACCTAAAGAAATGTTCAACATCCTTAGCCATTAGGGAAATGCAAATCAAAACCATCCTGAGAATCCACCTCACCCCAGTCAGAATGGCTAAGATCAAAAACTCAGGTGACAGCAGATTCTGGCGAGAATGTGGAGAACACTCCTCCATTGTTGATGGGAGTGCAAGCTGGTACAACCACTCTGGAAATCAGTCTAGCTATTCCCCTGAAAATTTCCGTATATTCTTGGGGTGTGTTAATTACACTACATCTGAGAGTCAACCCTCTGACATATGCTGGGTCAATAAGGAAGGCTCAGTACTATACACAGTAGTGGATTTTAGGAGATTTGTCATGGAAAATTACAAAACAGAATTTTTCACAACAGATATTCCTATTGTACAGTGACTGTTTATGGTGGAGTCAGGCTCTGAATAAGTACTAAGTTACTTTAGTAACAATTATGAATAATTC
Organism: Mus musculus; assembly: GCF_000001635.26. Classification (NCBI taxonomy): domain Eukaryota; kingdom Metazoa; phylum Chordata; class Mammalia; order Rodentia; family Muridae; genus Mus; species Mus musculus. The sequence goes on along the minus strand of NC_000068.7, from coordinate 133,897,207 downwards.
CATGTTAGCCTAGAAATTAAAAAAAATGCAAACCCCTTTGCTTGGCTTTCTTTCTGTTTTCCTATGCACTCACACAAGATGCTTTGTCCCTTCGTTAATTCCCCTTTCAGTTCATGGACTTGCATGCTACAAATAAAATACTTCACCATTGTCTAGGACACAGCATTCCAAAATTTCCAGCCCCTTCACTGCTGTCACCTACAGAGTTCAATCAGGATGGCTACAGCCATATCAGTCAGTTAATGCCTACACAGATAAGCTGATTAAAATTTAGGGGTAAGAAGAGAACTTGTCTGTTGGACTTGTTTTTGGAAGGTGTAAAATGGGTTTGCTTACAGCAGTGTTACAGAGCCTCATTACTACCAGATTTTTATATTAAGTTTTTGTCATTGTGGTGGTGATGTATTTGGTTTTTTTTGATTTTTGCTTTGGGGTTTGTTCCTATTTTTGGTGTTTGTTTGTTTTGTTGGTTGGTTGGTTGGTTTTGTTTCTTAACCAGACTATCATGATGACATTCCCATTAAGGTTACAGCTAACATACGATTCACAATACTGATAAGTGGCATCACCTAACCTAATACACAGAACGACTTATGCTCCTTCTCATAATTTGTTATCAGATTGCTTCTAAAAAATAACAAATCAAAATAACTCCAACAAAAAATACATGGCTTAGACTCACAAGTTCCCTGTCTTTTCCTATTTTTCAAGAATTTTTCCATGTGTTACTCTCTTCATGTCTTTCATCTTCCTGCCCGTTGTTCCCTGGACTTCATTGTATTCCGTTCTGTGTGTTTGTGATGTTGTGGCATCCAGTTACATCTTCTAGTAAGAGGTTTCATACCTGCTCAACCCCTACTTTGAAGCTCAAAGTTTGCTTGTTATCTCAGAGGTTTTTTCCTAATAATCCTGGCTAAGGTTACTCTTCATCCCCCTTTATGCTAAGCAATAGGATAACAAGTACCATGTGCTGGCTTTTTTATGGGAGATCCACTTGTAGAGCAAACAATGAATCTTCTGTATCTTCATCCCCTGTGATAAAGAGAGCTTTACATCATCAATAGCTGAGCTGGCTTACTTTGTCCTGGAACTTGCGTCTTAATGCACTGCCACTAAACACCACCCACACATTTTTAATAAAAGCCCTGATACACCTCCCTGGGGTTAACAATGGTGTTAGAAAATGGCGTTATTCCTATAATGCAGAGTGATCGTGAGGGTGCTGAGGTCATCCCAGTGGCAGTGGAGACACAGTTACAGTTACTTTCTCTCCCCCATTTCATAATAATAACCAGATTCAAAAACCCAGCAACTACATTGAGGCTCATCTCTTGCCTGTAAACTGTGTTAGAATACTAGTGTTGTAAAGGAGAAAATGGCCACATTTTATATTGTCTTTACAATAGGTTTCTCTCAACAGACCCTTCCCATCACCAACATCAACTTTTTCACTTACCTGAGTCTCATTAAGCCTGTGAGGCTCCCACCTAACCTGGAACATGGGAAATAACTGTTTTAATATTCTGCTAAGAGAGAACTGAAGAATGAGAAACATACAGGGCCTATGCTTCCAGGGGAAAAAATCTTTCCCAAGAAGATAAACAGAATAACAGAAGATGAGACTGACCAACCAAACTCTCTGATTTTCACATGAGTGACTTTGAAAGTAAATACAGATCCTGAAAACCTTTGAGCTGGGGTCAGCAACTGACCAGCACCAAGCTAGCTATAAACAATCAATCCTTAAAGAGGTCCAGGTTTGCTTGAATGGTCACTCTCTTCACAGCTTTGCATTGGTTGGGGTCGGAGTGGGAGGGGCCCGTGTTCTATAACCCAAGGCTGGGTTCTTTGACTTCACACTCCTAAGTTGTAAAACTATCTCAGTTCAGCCTACTGTGGAAAGCCAGGCCTCTACACTGCACTGGTATCCCAGAGATACTCAGGAGACCAATCTTTGATTGTGTACCAAAGTTGCACAGACCCCTGAGCACATAAGTGTTTAGGATGGAGAAGGAAGGATTTCGTAGGCTAGTCACCGAAACTTGCAGCAGTGCATGACTCAACAGTGCCTGAGGTTTGCACTGAGCTATCCAGGACCAACCTCTTTACTCTGTGACAAGCAACTTAGAGCCAGATGGCTGCGCTGTGCAAACAGCTGCCTTTCCTCTATCACCTGCCTGCCTTTCAAGGGGAAACCCCTTTGGAGATGTGGGATCCAGCATCTCCCTTCTGGTTACAGTTCTATTAATCTATGAAGATATTTTAAACTGTACACAAGTCTTGTTTTGTAGTTTTTGCCACAGGGCACCATTTAGCTTAGACCAAAGGTTCTCAACCTGTGGTTTGCAAACACTTTGAGGGTCAAAGGACCCTTTCACAGGGGCTGCATATCATACATCCTGCATATCAGATAGTCGCATTATAATTCATAACATCAGCAAAGTTACAGTTATAAAGTAGCAGCAAAAATAAACTTATGGTTGCAGATTACTGCAACATGAGAAACTATATACAGGGTCACAGCATTAGCAAGGCTGAGAATAACTAAACTAGACTGACCTCATACTTAAGGTCCAGCTGAGGCTGGCTTTGAACTCCTGATACTTCTGCCTCTGCTGCTGCCCTAGTGCAAGGATTACAGAGACCAGAACTACTGCCATAATACCGGGATTATTTTGTTCAAAGGATGTTCATGATGATTATTTACAAATACAGAATCACTTCTACAGAAAAGTCATGAATGTCCTTTTTGGATTTAAACATATCAAGATTGAAGTGACAACATGGCCAATGTCTTGTATTGTGGACATCTGCAACATAGGTGTTTACATGGATAGAATTCCTTGTCAGAACTATAGCTGGAAAAGTTTCTCTAAAGTACAAAATCACCATCTCATTCTTCACAAAAATGAAAAAAAAAACCTATTCTAAAATTCATATGAAACCACAAGGGATCCCAGTTAACCAAAACAATCGTGAACAAAAAGAACAATACTAGAGGTATTACCATTCCAAATCTCAAGATATATTACGGAGTCATGGTGATAAAAACAATACTATAGTACTAGCACAGAAACTGGCATGTAGATGAATGGAACACAAATGAAGACCCAAACATGTGCACATATAATTTCAGCCATCTGATATTTGATGAAGACGTCAAAAATTTTAGCCAGAGAAATGAAAGCATCTTCAACAAATGATGCTGGGAAACTGGGGTGTCCACATGTAGAAGAATGAAAACAGTCCCATATCTATCACCTTTCACAAAAATTAACCCCAAATGGGTCAAAGACCTAAATGAAATACAGGAAACCTTGAAACTAGAAGAAAACATAGGAGACACTATACATGCTACAGATGTAGGAAAGGACTTTCTGAATAGGATTGTTTGCCAAAGAATTAAAGCCAGAAATCAACAAGTCAGACTTCATAGAACTAAAACAATTTTTCACAGCTAAAGAAACAATCAACTCGGAAAAAAGAGAGCTCACTGCCAAGCAGCAATGGTGCGTGTCTTTAACCTCAACACCTGGGAGGCAGAGGCAGGCAGGTCTCTGTGAGTTGGAAGCAATCCTAGTCTACAGAGTGAGTTTCAGGATAGCCAGACATACACAGAGAAACTCTGTCTTTAAAATCCAAAATAAAAAAAAATGAATAAATAAAAAGAAAACCTGAATAATGGTAGGGAATCTTTGCTAGCTATACATCTGACAGGGGATTAATATATAAAGAACTCACAAAACAGAATCAAAGAACATATAAGCCAATTAAAAAATATGGCCTGGGTACAACAGCTCTCTGCATCCAAATTCTACCAGGAGAGAGATGGTCTCCCAGGAGTGCTGACAAACCTGAGAGCACAGGTGAGACTACCACTTCTGCTCAAATTCCTGGCCCAAGAGGGACTTGCCGAAAGCCCTTAGAACACAGGAACTGAGGAGCAGTCTGGGACAGAATCCTTTCGGTTTCAATCTGTGTCCTAGAGCTGACCCTGTGCCAAGCTCCAGGAGGCAACAAGCACTATTCCTTAATATCTCTTAACATCAATGGACTCAATTCCCCAGTAAAAAGACATACACAGACTGGATACCTAAACAGGACCCAGCATTTTGATGCATACAGGAAACACACCTCAGTGACAAAGACAGACATTACCTGAAAGTAAAAGGCTGGAAAACAATTTTCCAAGCAAATGGTCCCAAGAAACAAGCTGAAGTAGCCATTCTAATATTGAATAAAATCGATGTTCAACCAAAAGTTATCAAAAAAAAAAAAAAAGTTAAGGAAGGACACTTCATACTCATCAAAGGAAACATTTACCAAGATGAACTCTCAATTCTGAATATCTATAATCCAAATGCAAGGATACCCATATTCATAAAAGAAACTTTACTAAAGCTCAGCGCACATTGCAAATCACACAATAACAATGGGAGACTTCAACACCCCACTCTCATCAATAGTCAGATCATGGAAACAGATACTAAATAGAGACATGGTGAAACTAACAGAAGTTATGAGCCAAATAGATTTAACAGATATCTATGGAACATTTCATCCTAAAACAAAAGAATATACCTTCTTCTCAGAACTTCATGGTACCTTCTCCAAAACTGACCATATAATCAGAGGAACACCCATCCATTGCTGGTGGGATTACAAGCTGGTACAATCATTCTGGAAATCAGTCTGGTGGTTCTTCAGAAAATTGGACATAGTACTACGTGAGGATCCAGCTATACCACTCGTGACAATATACCCAGAAGATGCTCCAATATGTAATAAGAACACATGCTCTACTATGTTCATAGAAGCCATATTTTTTTCTTTTTTGGGGGCAGTGGTGACACATGTCTTTTTTTTTTAATTAGGTATTTTCTTCATTTACATTTCAAGTCCCCTATACCCTCCCCCCACAACCACCCACTCCCACTTCTTGGCCCTGGCGTGCCCCTATACTGAGGCATATAAAGTTTGCACGACCAATGGGCTTCTCTTTCCACTGATGGCCTACTAGGCAATCTTCTGATACATATGCAGCTAGAGACACGAGCTCCCAGGGGGGTACTGGTTAGTTCATATTGTTGTTCCACCTATAGGGTTGCAGATCCCTTTAGCTCCTTGGGTACTTTCTCTAGCTCCTCCATTGGGGGCCCTGTGACCCATCTAATTGCTGACTGTGAGCATCCACTTCTGTGTTTGCTAGACCCTGGCATAGTCTCACAAGAGACAGCTATATCAGGGTACTTTCAGCAAGATCTTGCTAGTGTATGCAATGGTGTCAGCTTTTGGAGGCTGATTATGGGATGGATCCCCAGATATGGCAGTCTCTAGATTGTCCATCCTTTTGTCTCAGCTCCAAACTTTGTCTCTGTAACTCCTTCCATGGGTGTTTTGTTCCCAATTCTAGGAAGGGGCAAAGTGTCCGCACTTTGGTCTTCGTTCTTCTTGAGTTTCATGTGTTTAGCAAATTGTATCTTATATCTTGGGTATTCTAAGTATCTGGGCTACTATCCACTTATAAGTGACTACATATCATGTGTGTTCTTTTGTGATTGGGTTATCTCACTCAAGATGATGCCCTCCAGGTCCATACATTTGCCTAGGAATTTCATAAATCCATTCTTTTTAATAGCTGAGTAGTACTCCATTGTGTAAATGTATCACATTTTCTGTATCTATTCCTCTGTTGAGGGGCATCTGGGTTCTTTCCAGCTTCTGGCTATTATAAAAAAAGGCTGCTATGAACATAGTGGAGCATGTGTCCTTCTTACGGGTTGGAACATCTTCTGGATATATGCCCAGGAGAGGTATTGCAGGATCCTCTGGTAGTACTATGTCCAATTTTCTGAGTAACCGCCAGACTGATTTCAAGAGTGGTTGTGCAAGCTTGCAAACCCACCAACAATGGAGGAGTGTTCCTCTTTTTCCACATCCTCACCAGCATCTGCTGTCACCTGAATTTTTTATTTTAGCCATTCTGACTGGTGTGAGATGGAATCTCAGGGTTGTTTTGATTTGCATTTCCCTGATGACTAAGGATGATGAAAAAACTTTCAGGTGCTTCTCAGCCATTTGGTAATCCTCAGGTGAGAATTCTTTGTTTAGCTCTGAGCCCCATTTTTTAATGGGGTTATTTGATTTTCTGGAGTCCACCTTCTTGAGTTCTTTATATATATTGGATATTAGTCCCCTATCTGATTTAGGATAGGTAAAGATCTCTTGGTGGCCTTTTTGTCTTATTGACGGTATCTTTTGCCTTAGAGAAGCTTTGCAATTTTATGAGGTCTCATTTGTTGATTCTTGATCTTACAGCACAAGCAATTGTTGTTCTATTCAGGAATTTTTCCCCTGTGCCCATATCTTCAAGGCTTTTACCCACTTTCTCCTCTATAAGTTTCACTGTCTCTGGTTTTATGTGGAGTTCCTTGATCCACTTAGAGTTGACCTTAGTACAAGGAGATAGGAATGGATCAATTCACATTCTTCTACATGATAACCGCCAGTTGTGCCAGCACCATTTGTTGAAACTGCTGTCTTTTTTCCACTGGATGGTTTTGCTCCCTTGTCAAAGATTAAGTGACCATAGGTGTGTGAGTTCATTTCTGGGTCTTCAATTCTATTCCATTGGTCTACTTGTCTGTTGTTATACCAGTTTTTATCACAATTGCTCTGTAGGACAGCTTTAGGTCAGGCATGGTGATTCCCCCAGAGGTTCTTTTATCCTTGAGAAGAGTTTTTGCTATTCTAGGTTTTTTTATTATTCCAGATGAATTTGCAGATTGCCCTTTATTGCATTGAATCTGTAGATTGCTTTTGGCAAGATAGCCATTTTTACAATGTTGATCCTGCCAATCCATGAGCACGGGAGATCTTTCCATCTTCTGAGATCTTCTTTAATTTCTTTCTTCAGAGACTTGAAATTCTTATCATACAGATCTTTCACTTCCTTAGTGAGAGTCACGCCAAGGTATTTTTATATTATTTTTGACTATTGAGAAGGGTGTTGTTTCCCTAATTTCTTTTTCAGCATGTTTATCCTTTGTGTACAGAAAGGCCATTGACTTGTTTGAGTTAATTTTATATCCAGCTACTTCAATGAAGCTGTTTATCAGGTTTAGGAGTTCTCTAGTGGAATTTTTAGGGTCACTTATATATATACTAGCATATCATCTGCAAAAAGTGATATTTTGACTTCTTCCTTTGCCATTTGTATTCCCTTGATCTCCTTTTGTTGTCTAATTGCTCTGGCTAGGACTTCAAGTACAATGTTGAATAGGTAGGGAGAAAGTGGGCAGCCTTGTCTAGTCCCTGATTTTAGTCAGAATGCTTCCAGCTTCTTACCATTTACTTTGATGTTGGCTACTGGTTTGCTGTAGATTGCTTTTATCATGTTTAGGTATGGGCCTTGAATTCCTGATCTTTCCAAGACTTTTATCATGAATAGGTGTTGGATTTTGTCAAATGCTTTCTCCGCATCTAAGGAGATGATCATGTGGTTTTTGTCTTTGAGTTTGTTTATATAGTGGATTTCGTTGATGGATTTTCGTATATTAAACCATCCCTGCATCCCTAGACTGAAACCTACTTGGTCAGGATAGATGATTGTTTTGATGTGTTCTTGGATTTGGTTAGTGAGAATTTTATTGAGGATTTTTGCATTGATATTCATAAGGGAAATTGGTCTGAAGTTCTCTATCTTTGTTGGGTCTTTCTGTGGTTTAGATATCAGGGTAATTGTGGCTTCATAGAATGAATTGGGTAGAGTACCTTCTGCTTCTATTTTGTGGAATAGTTTGTGCAGAACTGGAATTAGACCTTCTTTGAAGGTCTGATAGATCTCTGCAGTAAACCCATCTGTCCTGGGCTTTTTGTAGTTGGGAGACTATTAATGACTGCTTCTATTTCTTTAGGGGATATAGGACTGTTTAGATCATTAACCTGATCCTGATTTAACTTTGGTACCTGCAGCCATATTTATAATAGCCAGAAGCTGGAAACAACGCAGATGTCCCTCAACAGAGGAATGGATACAGAAAATGTGGTACATTTACACGATGGAGTACTACTCAGCTATTCAAAACAATGACTTCACAAAATTTGCAGGCAAATGGTTTGATCTAGAAAATATCATCCTGAGTGAGATAACTCAGTCACAAAAGAGCACACTCATGGTATGTACTCACTGATAAGTGGAAAATAGGCAAAGAGCATGGGATACCCAACATACAATCATGAACTACATGAAGCTCAAGAGGAAGAAAGACCAAAGAGTGGATGCTTCAGTACTATTTTGAAGGGGGAGCAATATAATCAAGGGAAGTAGAAGGTCGGCAGGGACTTGGAAGGAAGAGGGAGAAAACAGGGGCAGAATCAGGTGTGGGAGGAGATGGAGGAGATGTATAGAGGGTCAAGAAATTGAACAGAGGTGTGTAGCAATGGGGGATGGGGAACTGGGAGTAGCATCCTGGAACTGGTTCCAGATGCCAGGAAACCAAGATCCTCCCAGGACCCCACAGGAATGACTTTAGCTGAAATATCCCACAAAGGAGGGGAAGAATATGTCAAGACCATATCCAGAGGTTAGGCATGACGCTATGGTGAGGGATGGGGCCACCCACCCATCTCCAAAATTTTAACCAGGAACTGCTCTTGTCTAAAGAAAATACAGTGACAAAGAGTGGAACAGAGACAGAAGGAAAGGCCATCCAGAGACTGCTCCACTTGGAGATCCATTCCACATGCAGACACCAAACGCAGACAATATTGCTGATGCCATGAAGTGCTTGCTGACAGGGGCCTGATACAGCTGTCTCCTGAAGAGGCTCTGCCAGATCTTGACCAATATGGATGCAGATGATCAAAGCCAACCATTGGACTGAGCACAGGGACCCCAATGGAGGAGTTAGAAGAATAAATGAAGGAGCTGAAGGAGCCTTATCTGTCATTGATGGGAGGGGAGGCCCTTGGTCCTATGAAGGCTTGATGCCCCAGTGTAGAGGAATGCTAGGGCAGTGAGGCAGGAGTGACCGGGAGATGGGGAAGCACCCTTATAGAAGCAGGATAAGGGGGATGGGATAGGGGTTTTCAGAGGGAAAACCAGGAAAGGGGATAACATTTGGAATGTAAACAAAAATATATCCAATTAAAAATAAAAATAAAAATAAATATGGGCTGAGGACATCAGCAGAGAGTTCTTCAAAGAATAAATAAAAATGGCTAACATATAGCTCAAGAAATGTTCATCGTTCTTAAAAATTAGAGAAATGCAAGTTTAAAATATTTTATTATTTAATATTATGCTAGTCAGACTATCTAAGGACAACAAAACAACCAGCAACAAATGCTGGCAAGAACACGGGCAGTGGAGAACCCTAATTCACTATCCGTGGGACTACAATCTAGTATAGCTACTATAAATATCAGTTTGGCGAATTCTCAACAAGCTAAAAGTAAGCATATCATTGGTAACTTCTTGGTTTGTACCCAAAAGACTCTACATCCTGTTCTCCTCATCCTTGCTCAGCCATGTCCATTGCTGCTCAAGTCACAGCAGCTAGGAAATGAAAAGAACCAAAATGCCCTTCAGCTGATGAATGTATAAATGGAAATGCGGTACATACACACTATGAAATACTACTCAGCTGAAAAGAAACCTTAAATCTTGGAACTTGCAGGTAAACAGACAGAACTAAAAAAGTTCATTCAGAGTGAGGTAACCTAGACACAGAAAGAAAAATGCCATGTTCTCCCTCTTATTTGTCATGCCTAACTCTGAATCTTGAGATGTGAATACACAACAAATAGTAACCTAGGAAACTAGGAAAGTCAAAAGGGGAAGGAGCTCTTCAGAGGAGCGTAAAAGAGCACAGTGTTGAGAAGGATGAAATAGGAAAAAGGGAAAGAGGGATTTACCTAGGGAGGGGGAAGGGTAGGAAAAACAGATGTAGAAAAGGGATGAGGAATAAATAACACCAAGGGTGTTTGAAAAAGTTATAGGGAATCATATTATTTTATGTTTACCTAAAATTACATACCACCACTAGAGGTGAAAATGTTCCCCACAAGACCCATAGTCTATCCAACAAAAAAAGCAGTACCATGTATGAGAAACTCATTGCCAGTTGTTAGGGGAGTTCCAGAGACTCCCCAAACATTACTGATTACTGCCATGGCCTTAGATTGCCTCCCAGAATTTGAAGGTATGTTCTATAGCTGAAGACACCACCACACACTTCAGAAGGACTCAGAGGAACTGTACAGGAACTGACCAGGACTTGATCAATAATACTCCAGTGAATACAGCTGTGAAGCTTATAAAACAGTAATGACCAGCATAGCCAGATAGCCCTAAACGTGCAGAAGTGGTTCTTACATTTGGGAGTAATCAATTGTTGCCTATCTGGATTTAAGGCTTCTCAACAGAAAGGGATTCACACCTGATAGTGTAATCTAGCCTACTATTCATCACTGGGAAGGCCAAGGAACCCAAGAGAGAAGTCACTGCCACTTTCCTCATTATACTTTCTAACTTGATTATAAGCACATATATTTATAGCCACAGTTAAGTAGATCTCTTAGCCTTCACCAAAGAAGCTTCTTTATGCTACAGATGGAGACTGCTGCAGCAACCCACAACTGGTCAAAATGTAGTGAACAGCTGACATGTGGAGCTGGAGTGGACACACATCTGATACAGCTCTAACATAAACCCCTGCACCCAAGGCTCAGGAAACATCCTGGGAAAGGTTGTGGAAAGAGTTGAGAGCCAGAAGATCAGGAGATCTGCTGCAAGATAGTGTCTTCTGTACATGTCAGGGAAGCTGCCCCCGTAAAACCTCAGCAATATGACTGCCTAAACAGGACTTGAACAATGGAAACACCTACTGACAAGCCAACCTAGGCTGTGAAAAATCTCACATCCCCCCTGTACTGGCTAGTTTTGTGTCAACTTGACACAGCTGGAGTTACCACAGAGAAAGGAGCATCAGTTGAGGAAATGCCTCCATGAGATACAACTGTAAGGCATTTTCTCAATTAGTGATCAAGGGGGAAGGGTCCCTTGTGGGTGGGACCATCTCTGGGCTGGCAGTCTTGGATTCTATAAGAGAGCAGGCTGAGCAAGCCAGGAGAAGCAAGCCAGTAAAGAACATCCCTCCATGGCCTCTGCATCAGCTCCTGCTTCCTGACCTGCCTGAGTTCCAGTCCTGACTTCCTTTGGTGATGAACAGCAGCATGGAAGTGTAAGCCAAATAAACCCTTTCCTCCCCAGCTTGCTTCTTGGTCATGATGTTTGTGCAGGAATAGAGACCCTGACTAAGACACCCCCTTCCCCATAGATGAAGAACTATGGGCAAATAATGGCTGTTGAGAGGGAAAGTCAGTGTATGCCCAGGGGTGAGCCCCTAATTGGCTATTCAATACCTAGGTCACCCCTAAGAAAATATACATATGAGCAACTCTAAATGGATTCAGTCAGTGGATTGTATCTATCCATATATATATGGATATGGATAAGTTCAACCCAATGACTGAGATCATTTATGTTGTTCATATACATGTATGTCATATGCATGTACATATATACAGAAATATGTACATATACATATATCTAGATATACACAACTCACTATTTATGTGTGTGTGTGTGTGTGTGTGTGTGTGTGTGTGTAAAATGAAGGGCATGGAGCTTGGGGCTGGCCAGAGCATGAAAATAGTGCTAAAGATGACCAAAATAAATTACAGGCATGTGTGAAATGTCATAATGAGACCCATTGATTTATATAATTAACAAATACTAATAAAAAATAAAAGTATGCAAACAGAAGAAGCAGAATTACAGCTCTAAGAGCTGTCGATCAGTCCATAGCCTGAAGTAACAGCATTTCCCAGTGTAGGTATTATCAGAATGTATAAAAGGTTAGTATTCAGAGTGGGACAATAATAGATGCTGATTGATTAGTCCGTAAAATTACTATTGTTATTACTAACAACACAACTAAAGAATAATATTCTAACACTAAGATGGTTTTAGCAAACAAGTTTTTCTGGAGCAATTTAAAGTATTATTTGACCTTTTTTATAAAACAGTTAAAAATTGGTGACATAATAGCTATAAAAATGTAGAAAAATAATAAAAGACAGAGAAGTAGCCACAAAGTCCAACCCCTCCCCCAACCAAGAACTTATTTTCAATTGAGACCTGCAGGCAAAGGGAAAAGTCAGTTTTCTCCAATGGAGTGAGCAAGGCTGTGTCACTCACACTTCAGGGAAGTGCCCATGTCCAGGAGCAGCTGGCTAACACAAAATCTATTCCAAGTTTTATATTTAATTTTACTATGGAATTGATTTTTTGGTCTTACTGTTTTTGTTGGTTGTTTTGATTTTCATTTATTTTTTATTTTTACGTTTTTAGAGATAAGAGAAAGAAAAATATAGTTTGTAGGATGTGAGGAGACTCTTGAAGGAATTGGGATGGGAAAAATGTGCGAAAATATGTTGTATGAAATAAATAATAAAAAGAAATATGATGGAATAGTTGTAGTATCCTTAATTACATGTGCTTTCTGTTTATAATTTAATAGTCTATTTATCTCCACTACTAATTCCAAATCTTCAGTTTTAGAAGTGTTGAAGACATCTTTAAAATAATTCACCTAATCTATTTCTCATCAAAGAAAACATTCCATGTCAGATAACAGACACAGAAATAAAATTACTTACGACCATGTCTTTGATTATAGATAAAATTAGGTAAATATTTCCCCTCAGACAAATAAAAATTTCAGAGTTAGAAATCTTGCTTGTTTGTTTATTTGTTTGTTTGGAGACAGAGCTTCTCTGTGCAGCCCTTGCTGTCCTGGAACTCACTCTGTGGACTAGGCTGGCCTCTGTCTTAATGATCTTCCAGCTTCTACCCAACTCCCTCTTTTGTAGATCTGAGGTGGAAGAAAGGTGGAACAGGGTGGGCATGCAGCAGAGAAAAGCAGAGTGGTGGAAACACAGTAGTGGAAACAGGTTTGGGAGTGCAGCTGGGGAGGACAAAGGAGCATCCTTGCATGGTAGAGCTGGTTCTTAGGTATCATGGAGGCTCAAGTTTAGGCCTGCCTAGTCCTGTTGTCTCTAGGACTAGCCTACCACTTGAGCAACAAGATATCTGAGATGAAGAATGGGTCATTTTCTGGGTTAAGTCTCCTCAAACAACTTCCATGATAAGATCTGCACTGACACCAGAAACCATGTACAATCCCTGCTACAGCTGTAAGTCACATTGATGTCCAGGATCTGTGGTACAGCTGGAAACCATGGTGATATACACATTCCATGCTGCTGCCAGAAACCTGAACTCCATGATCCCTGTGCTGCTGCCTGCTGCTATAGACAAGGGAAACATCTTTTGCAGGGAGGGGTACTGATGACTGCAGACTCAAAACTGAGAAGGAGAGATATTGAAGGCTGCTGTGCCAACTTCTCCCTGCACAAAAAGAAAGGAAAGAAGCATTCCAGACAGGAAGGTATTGAAGACTCCTTTAAAATTCTCATAAAGACACGGAAGCATAGCACTTCATAATTGACTGTAGTATAGCACTTCTGGAGCGAACAGTGGGGAAGGACTCAATTCTCTCGAAGGGGCAGGCCACCTGGAATGCAACCAGTCTCCAATGAGTACATAAGCTGCATAAATTGGACCTGCTCCTTTCTTTTCTTTTTTTTTTTTTTCTGGGGAGGGGAAGAGTTTAGAAAGGTGGAAAGGTGGATATGGGAGGAATGGGAAGTGAGTATGACCAGGGTGCATTTTATGAAATGCCCAAATAATAAAAGCATTATGTTGGGGGGGGAGAAAAGAAATCTTTTTGTGAAAGGCAACATAAGAAAACTGGAAATTGTATTTCAATTATATTTATAAATACTATAAATGTGCCATATTCTGCTAGTGGAAACAAAACACTATATCCGTAAAAGTGAGGGAATTATCCCACCCCCATACTGGAAAATGTACATGGCTAGGATGTAAATTTCCATAGAAGCCCTTTTGTGAAAAAAAATTATCTTGGGCTTTTTTTTCTTTGTTTATTTGATTGCTTGAGACAAGGTCTCACAGGGCAGCAAGGCTGAAATCTACTACTTGCCAGGATCATCTGGAACTCAGGCCACACTCCTGCACCTGCCTCTGGAATGTGGGAGTTAGAAGCATGATCCATCATGCCCTGCTCTCAGGCAAAATTTAGTGAACACTAAGCCCCTAATCATAATGACTTTAGTTAATTTACTTAGAAACCAATAGCACTGCAGAGATGCTGACCACAAGAAAATCCCATGATTTTTGTTTCATTTCAAAAAAAAAAAAATCAAGTTTATGAAGTTATAACTAAAGAAATATTTCTAAAGAAAAATCTGCATGCTAAAATTTATCCCTCATTATTTTTCTAAATTCTGAGATTTTTATGATTTCCTCCTAATATTCTCCTTTGAGAGTTTCTACAATTTCTTACCATCATCTAGATTGTACCTAAAATATTTTAGTAAGAGCTGAGAGGCAGTCAAGAAAAGAGAGAGAAAAAAATAACATTGGTTCAAGACATTTCTTTTTTGAGGAATGATTTATCAGGAAGCAAAACTTTCTTCTAAACAGCATGCATGTGTGGTGATCCCCATGTAATAGAGAACTATGAGCTATAAATGTCACTGCAAATGACACACAGTAGTTCACCACAACTAGCACATGTGCCAGTCAATCTAATATAAAGGAGCAAGAAGTACAATTAATGTAAGAGTTTGTTTTATTTAAACCATTAATTTCAACATATAATTTAGTTTTTAATTCACATTAGACTGTTAGTAAAGGATACTATAGATTATTTTTCTATCCCGTCTTTGAAATACAATGTGGATTTTATGTCTACATCACATTTGGATTCACCTGATCAACTTTTCAAATGCTCAGCAGTCGCCTATGTATATTTGCTACCAGAGGTCTACAGGAGTTACCCTGTGAAATTGTGAGCTTTGTGATTTTAGACACAGGCAAGGCTTGTGTGCTGCCACCGCAGGCCAGTGAGTGCACACAATTCCCACATTGACCCCTGGGATTGGTGGAAAAGAACATTTACTGCTTAAACTGGGCACACTGGCTAACACATAGTACCAATACACAAGACGCTGAGGTAGAGAGATTGTCTGGACTACATTGTGAGTTTTAAATGGCCTGAAATACAGAGTAAGATACTATTTCAAAGAAAATAAAATAACAAAAAAAAAAGGAAGGAAGAAGAGAAGAAAAAGAATGTTTAATGCTATACCGTAGCTTTCAACAGCAAACAACTATATAGAAATTAAGAGAAGAAACCCCACAAAG